>NC_133540.1:127891818-128522727 GCF_048773025.1 Camelus bactrianus | reverse complement strand
CAGAGAACTGAGATGAGTGGAAATTTCCACATATAGAGATGAGATTGGAAAGATACATTGGAAGATGGAATGTGGTACAGCAGAAACACTCCACACTCCTATTTCCCTATCTTTACTTTATTATATTCAACACCCTATAAAATCATAGTTGCTTTAATTATCTTCATCATCTTCATAATCACCATTATGTGCCAATTTAGCATTTCAAAATGAAGGAGAAAATTAAGTTACAGAAATATTTCCTCTGAGTCTCCCTCACTCCCAAACACATTTGCCTTATTTTTTTTTTTTTTAATTTTGGCTTTATTGGGGCATAATTCACATACAACATTGTAAGATATTTAAAGTGTACATTGTGGTGATTTGATAAACATATATTGTGAAAGGCTTTCCCATCTAGTTAATTAACATGTATATCACCTCATGTATTTTCCTCTTTTTCTTTCTTTCTTTCTCTTTTTGGGGGCGGAGAATGTTTAAGCTCTACTCTGTTAGCAAATTTCAATTACACAATACAGAACACTGTTGTCAACTACAGTCAACATGTCCTACAACAGATCATCAGAACTTACTCATATTAGAGCTGAAATTCTGTGCCCTTTTACCCACTTTTTTCTATTTTTCTCACCCTACAGCCACTAGCAACTAATTACTTCTCAACCCTCTAAGAGTTACTACGAGTTTGATTTTTTTGTTCGTTTTTTTAGATTTCACATATAAGTGACACCATGCAGTATCTGCCTGTCTCCGTTCACTTTATTTTGCTTAGCGTAATGTTCTCAAGGCCCATCCGTGGCAGAATTTCCTTCTTTCTTACAGCTGAGCACACACACACTAAACATGAGAGCACAGATACCTCTTCGATATTCTATTTTCATTTCCTTTGGATATGTGTCTAGAATTGGGATTGCTGGATCATTTGGTAGCTTTATTTTCAATTTTTTTGAGGAACTCCACTCTATTCTTCATATTGGCTGTATCAGTTTACGTTTCCACCAACAGTGCACAAGAGTTTCCTTTCTCTGCATCCTTCCCAACACTTACTATCTCTTGCCCTTTTTTTTATGATAGCTATTCTTACCATTGTAAGGTGATATTTCATTGTGGTTTTGACTTTCATTTCCCTAATAATTAGTAATCTTTCTCACCTTTTCATATACCTGTTGACCATTTCGATGTTTTATTTGGGGAAAAAAAATCTACCCAATTCCTCTGTCCATTTTTAAATCAGATTGTTTAATTTCTTTTGACATTGAATTGAACGAGTTCTTTATATTTTGGATATTAACCCCTTAGATGATTTGCAAATATTTTCTTCCCTTCTGTAGGTCACCTTTTCATTTTGTAGGTTTCTTTTGCTTAACAAAAGCTTTTCAGTGTAATGTGACCTCACTCATTTATTTTGCTTTTATTGTCTTTGCTAGTAGTAACAAATCAAAAAAAAAAAAAAAATCATTGCTAGGATCAACATCAGAGAGTTTACCCCCCGTGTTTTCTCTAGAGTTTTATGGTTTGGGGTCCTACATTTAAGAATTGAATATATTTTGAATTGATTTTTGCAAATAATGTAAGATAGAGGTCAATTTTCATTGCTTTCCCTGTGACTGTCCAGTTTTCCCGGCACCATTTATTAAAGACACTACCCATCTCTGATTGTATAGTCTTGGCTCCTTTGTCATAAATTCATTGACCATATATGTGAGGGCTTATTTCTGGGCTTTCTCTTCTGTTCCACTGATCTACGCATCTGTTCTGATGTCAGTACCATACTGTTTTGATTATTATACTTCTGTCATATAAGAAAAATCAGGAAATGTGATGCCTCTAGCTTTGTTCTTCCTTTTCAAGGTTTCTTTGGCTCTTTGGGGTCTTTTCTGTGGTTCCATACAAATTTTAGGATGACTTGTTCCTTTTCTGTGAAAAACACTATTGGAATGTTGATAAGGATTGCACTGAATCTGTAGATAACTTTGGTTAGCCTATATGTTTTAACAACGTTATTTCTTCTAATCCAGGGGCATGGAATATCTTTCCATTTATTTCTGTCCACTTCAATTTATTTTATCAATATCTTATTCTTCAGTGTACAGATCTTTTACCTCTTTAGTTAAATTTTTCTAAGGTTTTATTCTTTAATTTGCAATTTTTTGTAAATGGGATTCATTTTAAAATTTCTCTTTCTGTGTATAGAAATGCAACTGATTTTTATGTGTATTAATTTTTTAGCCTGCAATTTTACTGAGTTTATTTACTAGTTCTTATACTTTTTTGTTTAGTCTTTAGATAAACCCATTAACCATAATTTCCAGTGTGTATTACTTTTCTAAAAGTACTCTTTTATTCATTTAGTTATATTCTAACAGCTTGTTTTAATCCAAGTTTTTTTTTTCCTTAGTTTATCCTTATGCTTATAAACTCTGGCATTAAAAAAGCAGAAAAGAAAGAATGAAATAGAAAAGAAAAAGGAAAAGGAAAAGAAAGAGAGATGGGGAGGTCAAGTAAACAAACTAATTCTTCCCTTTGAAAGTAGAGTATACCATTTACAGCTTCAATGATTTCAAGTTTAGAATCTTTCAGAGCCCAGATGCAAGCCAGAGGGTCATAAAAAATGAGATTTGACTTATAAAAGAAGAAAAGAGCTTGCTGCCCTGTATTTCAATCCATTTGATCTTACCACAGTATCAGCTCAGAGAACACTTTTTTAAATGTCATTTACTCGTGGCAGAGGCAAACAGTCTCACCTCCTGATGGTGTTACCTTGTTAAGAAGCATAATGCCTTCCTAATAAAATCCAGGTGATTTATAGCCTGTACACAGAGGAAGCAGATTTGGTGTAAAAATTGACAGTTATGCAAGTATCAGAAATACCAGCTGCTACATTTTGGTTCCCTCTGGAAAGGAATTTGCCCTCTTGCTGGGAACCATCTGCATAAAGTAGGAAGACTCGTTGCCAGGAAGTTTCCCCATATCCGTGTCCTAGAATAACCTAGACACTCTTTTATGGCCCTCTTTCATGTGGTTAGTAATAATAACATTAATAGTATATACTTTAATACCAATTTGCAATACAATAACAAGAATAATAATTGAAAATATTAATGAAAAACTAAACGTTTGGAGTGATGTGTTCAAAATTAAGTTTGAGTATCCTTTTTTGTAAGCCTCCGTCTCTGATCATGCCCCACCCTCATATGGATTAAGGACTCCTCATGGTGCCTACCACAGCATCCTGAGCTTAACCTTTATAACAACTGATACACCACATTTTAATTACTGTTTTCCTTTGCTTTATGTGCCAAAGTAAAAGATTATGTCTCATTTGAATCTACATTCCCAATATGTGGTTCAATTTCTGGCATATAATAGGCACTTAATAAATGTTAATGAATGAATGAATTCACAAAGCACTTGCACACACAGTTTCTCATCTGATTAGTATAATTACCCTGCTGAGTGAAGGCACAGAAAATTTTATTAGTACCACCTTTACAGATGGGAGGGAGCAAAAATGTTTTGGGACATGACTTACAAAGTTATGTTGCAAATCAATGGCAGAGGTAGTGTTCCAAGTTCTGCTCACTCAAGCTGCCACCTTGCTCAGAAGGATGATGGTGAGGGACAGATTTAGTGTCCAGGTCTCCTTAGGTCCTAGATGAGAATTCAGGTACCTGGACATTACTAGACTTTGGGTTTGAGCAAATTGTGCTCATTGACATTACCAGTCTAAAGAAAGTGAGCAGATAAATGTGAAGGTGTGTTACAAAAGGAAAACCCTAAATAAGCCAACATTTTGACCATTTATAATCCGTAAAGCGTGATAAGGCCAAAAGTGACCATTTATTCATTCGTTCGTGAAAGGGGTTGCCTATTTAGAGACCAGTGGTCTCGTTGTTCCCATTCCTAGTATCTGCTCTCTTGCAATTCATTCTCCATGCCATAGCCAAGTGAACATTCCAAGAGGCAAAGCTATTGTTCCCCAATGTAAAACCTTCCTGGTATCTCAAAAGGCTCCTGGTATCTCAAACCACTCCAAACATAATCCTCGAAGATGCAACCCTGCACCCTACACAAACTTCATCAAGATGCAGTCTTCCCTCCCTGCTGAGCAGCTCTTGTCTCATTGGTCTTCTGCATCTTCAGAAGTGCATAAGGGATGGTAGATAGATGGATGTTAAATGTGTGTCTATTTATATATGTATCTCTCTCTATCTATCTATCCATCTATCTATAGATATATAGATAGTATATAGTGTGTGAGCAAATTAATGTGAAGGTCTTTTGCAAAATAAGAAGCCCTGTATCATAAGATATTATTATAGCCAATTAAAATAGTGCCCAAAGTGGTTATTCATTTTCTCATTTAGGGAGCATTTATTGAGATCATTATTTAAACTTATATTAGTAACTATCCCTTACTTGAGAGAGCCTTCCTGACTTCCTCAAATACTTTAACAAAGCTCTTTGTTCAAGGCTTCTGGAGGACCATAGAACCTTGCATGTCTCCTTTCATAAAATTTATCACACTTTTCTCATGTTTGTCTCCACCATAAACTGTAGGTTCTGTGAGGCTAGAAAACCTGTTTACCTTATTCATCACTGTGTCCTCAGGATTTAGTAGAGCTCCTGACATATAGCAAATGTTTAATAAATATGTTTGGACACATAAATGATGCAGAGACATATGACTGTAACATACTGGACTTGGGTTAAATGAAGGAGATAGAAAATCGAAATGCATTGTGGAAAATGCTGTGAAAAGACATCTATAAGTTTGTCTTTTAAGCATCCAAACCTCTTTTTCTTACTCCCTTTGGAGAAACATCTTGTCCTATCCTCTTCATTCTTGGGACCACTGGTTCAGATAGCCTGACCCTTATCCTCAAGGATGTGCTCTGGCCAGAACAAAGATGTTTAAAGTCAGTACTGGCACTTTCCCTAGGACTAATAGGAAAGTGATATCTTCTTCCTTCTACTGTTGTTTAACAGAATATAAGCCTAGATCTGCAGGCTGCCATCTTTGGACCATATGAGTTGAGTCTATTTAAGAATGACATCATTATCTGTAAAAGAAGAGTTAGGCTAGCAAAAGAGAAACCAAATTCCAAAGACATCTTTGGAGATTTCTATCAGGTCATGCCTGAATTTAGTGAGTCTCCTGAAGTTGTTTTTTAATAAATATTCCACCTTAAATTAAATTTAAATTTAGCTTAAATTAGTTTGAATTCAGTTTCTTTAAGTTTCAGTGGAAAATACTTTAACTCATGTACAGAGGTAAGTATAGGAGGCGATGGGAAGGAGGGAACTTTGAAGAGACCCACATGGAGAAGGTTATGCCTGAGGACAAACCCAAGCTAGGGTTGTTTAATACTTGTGGGAAATCAAAACTGAACTTGGTAATAATTGCATTTTGGACACTCGCTTTCTTGATAGAGGGCGATGAGTCATACAAGAACACAAGACTTTATCACTTGGAACCAAAATACACTTACATATACTTAGCCCCATAGTGTTCCCTTCCCTGTTCCCCAGTTATCTAGATTTTACAGAGGAGCACGACTTTCAAAGTTGTGCACCTACTAGAATAGTGGGAAAGGCACCAGATCTTGAACGCACTCTAACTGCAGCATCTAAAAATAGTATTAAAATACCACGAGAATATTTCTCAGTTTCACAGATTTGCCTCTTTCTTGTCTGTAAAAATAGGATGGTGATATTATGTCAAAACAATGAGATGACATATAATAAATGCTCAAAATAGAGCCTGGCACATAACCATCACTTTCAGTTTAGTTAGCCCAAATGTTCTCCTGAGAGAGTCCTGGATCATGAACTCTTATGGGAAAGGATATTTCATCATTTGTATCATTTAAGTATAATATCTAATATAATTTGGACACTCAATAAATGTTTGTAGAGAAAATAAAGGTTTCTCAAAAGACCAGCATAGGCTCACTTTGTCACTTTGTCATTTCTGTCTTTTCTGTTCACTGGAGCCACGTACAGCTCCATGTTCACTACTCCATGCTTTTTAAGGAAATAGCTCATCTCCAAATCCAAAAGATACATCTGAGCTCTTACCCAACTTAGCATCTATGCATCATTTAATTCCATGGGTCATATATCCCCTTTTTTTTTTCCTTTCTTAAAACTATCTCCTCTGAGTTTTAAAAACACACTTTCATTCTCTACTCCTTTGTGAATGTCTGTCTCTATTGTGTTAGATAATCTTTCTGTACCTGATCGCTAAAAGTTGGTGTTTGGGTGGCTACCAGGGGCTGGAGGGAGAGGAAAATGTCGAGTTAGAATTTTAATGGGTACAGAATTTCAGTTCGGGAACACATAAAATGTTTTGGAGTAGGATGATGGTGATGGTTGCGTAACACTGTGAATAGACTTTGTGCCATGGAATGGTGCACTTAAAAATGGTTAAAATAATAAATGCTATGTTATGCATATTTTATTACCATAAAAATGTTGGCATTTACTCAAATTCCATCCCAACCTTCTTTCTTCTTACTATTCAATGCTTTATTTTGTATTAAGCCCATCCAATTTCAAACTTTCAGCTAACACTTATATCCTAAGCTATCACTTATCTTTAAATTTAAAATCTATTATCTCTAGTTTCAAATGATCTGCCAGCTCCATCAGTTCAGTCATTCAGAAACCACTCACTGTGTATCATTTATGTTGTAACATTGAGCTAACAATCAGGTGTAAGTTTTAAACCAACAGATATTTTCACTTGAATATTTGTCCTAGTTTGGGTTCACCCTGAGACTAGGGCTTGAATACACATCACTTTCTTAGGTTGTAAGAAACACAGCAGAGTTGGGGAAGTGAGACGGGGAATAGTGTGTTAATGAGGAGCTAGGCATCAGTGTGGGATACAAGCGTTTCATTCTATAGGGGACCGGCTGCAAATGCTGTGAAACTGCTTTGGAATGATCCCACCAGAACTCGGGAAAACCGGCCCAAGAATCACAATGCCCACGTCCCACTGCTTGAGGGCTGCCCCCAGGAGCATTAACGGTCTCACACTTCTAGACTGTGCCTGCCTGAAGCTGATGCTGGAGACATTTTTCAGAAAAGATGGATTCCTATCCAGACTCTTGAGGTAAGGAATTCATGATGTGCAGAAAACTGCACTCCACAGCTACCCTTGAGAAAAGTGGACCAGGGGAGTGTGGACCAGGACGTCACCAGCACTTGCTACAGTGTCCTCTGGGCCTCTCAAATCAGCATTTCCAAAAGTAAATATTCAGTCATCTCTCCCACACCTGCTCCTCCGTTATAGTAAATAGCACCAATATATATGCCAATCAAATATGGAACGCTACATCACCACTTATTATATATATATGTATATGTATTCTAATCTCATTTTCTGCTTCTGTAAAATAAGGACAATGATAAATCTTCCAAAGCATTGCTGTAAGAATTAAATTTACCATCACATATTTAGTGTCTAGCATGCATCCCACCACCGTAGATACCTCACACATGCTGATACCCTCCCATGGCCAGAACCAGTCCATCTCTTTCTTGATAAAGCAATGGACACTAAAGCACCCCAAATAAAATGAAAGAAAGGAACACTGTGCCTTCTTTTTGCTCTCAATGCCTTGTATAATGCCTGAAACAATAATAGATGTTCAATAAATGTGTTCATTTTCACTTCATTTTTGCCCTTCAGTGTCTCCTAACTTCCAGAATCTTCTCCTTCAATTCTTCTTCCACCTGCATTACACTAATATAGCCAAAATGAAAACTGCACTGCACTGCACCTTTGCTTAAAGCATGTAAGGGTTATCATCACTTAGACTGGAACGCACAGGTTTTCAGCCTGTTACTGAGTGGGCTTCCTGCGCACACAGCACCAGACTATCGAGGGCTCCCTGCTCGTTCTGGGCGTCTTCCCTCTAACGGAGTTTCTTCCTTCTGTGTTTTCACTCTGCCTGGGATCTCCTCAAACTGCTCTTCATCCCCAGATCTGGCCATTCATGCTCTGGGAATACTTCCTTTCCTGACCACTGAGCTCTATATCTTCCTCTGATTCAGTTTATAACTTTCTCCTTAGGATTTCCACATGCCACATGCCTACTCTGTAACAGCACCCACTTCATCTTCTTACAGAGGCTGCCCTCCACAAGAAAAGAAATTATATTTTATTTATTGTTTTTTAATCCTGAAACCTAATCAATGAGATAATAAATGACAAACCATGCAGTGCTTAATGAGCTAACTGAAAGGAGCTGTAGCTCATGCTAGCCTTCCTAAAAGTCCATAAAGAAACAGCCCCAATTAGTTTCATAGGTAGAAGTTACATTTAATAAGTCATGGGATGTAAGTAAGGCTAGTTGTTTAAGCAGCATCACTGCACAAACTGATCTGGAACTAACAGGAGATGGGAAAACATAACTTTTAGGAAGTTATGGGAAATTCTATCAAGTCACAGTTTACCTTCTGCTTCTCTTCCACTCTTATTAATGAGGGCTCTCCTGAGCTGTATCTTAGGTAATAAATAGAGTTAAATTATTGGAAATGCTGTGTGGGAGTAAATTACAGATAAATATTATAAAGATCTTTGTTCATTGCACAGGTATTTGTTGAGTGTGTACAAGGATGCAGCTTCAGCTTTGCTCCACCCTCTCATGCAGCAGAAAATATTCCACGTGGAAGCCTTATAGCTCACCTGGGTGCCTCCTGGTATTCCTTTCCCCAGGATGGTAGACAGACAGGCAGAACAACCCTTGACGGAGAAGGGCGTAATAATCAGAGAGTCAGGCTTCTCAAAGACCAAAGGGTCCGGATCTGTAACCCATAAAGGCCAGCAGAAAGAATGGCTGAGGGGAGAAAAAGAAACCAGGAATAGATGATGTAAGAGAGAGGCAGTAAGCATCAGCCACAGCCCTGAGACCAGCTGGAACTGGATGGGCATCGCTCATCCGTCTAGCTTTCATCTTACAGGTTACCCTCAAGACAAGAGTTGCACTAGATCCTACAGCAACTGTTCCCTGAATGTATGTGGATAAATGAACCAGAAGTGCACCAGAGGTGGACAGTGGTGGGCACAGAAATACTCTGTCCAGATCCACCTTTATGAGGGATTTATCGCCCAGCTATGGAGAGTGTGGTCAGGAGAGTCTCCTGCTGCTTTCCCTGCAGAGTCTTTCTCGGCTTCAGAGAACTGCCTTGTCTAAGGCCATGGTCTTCCCAAGGCAGCTCGGATTACTGAGACTGATTGAAGTGAGGTGTATATAGAGCCGGCTGATCAGAAATCTACACTCAGCATCTGAGTGCAAGCCTATAGGAGCTGTCACCCGAACTACAGCCCACTCAAGGATGACCTCGATAGACAATCACCAGAGGAATGACCTCCAATGGGAGTGTGGATAGACAGAAGTTCCCTGAGGTCAACTCACATATGGAACGTGGGGCAGTGCTAAGTGGTCTGGCTGGCTGGAAAGAATGCGGAAAGAGGAAAACTGAAAGATCGGTAGCATGGAGATATGGCATAGGGGGAGGTGGGTAGGTGGATAAGCGAGGAGATCAGGGAAGGGTACCAAGTAGGAAGGTCTTCATATGCTAATTCCTGTCAAGATGCGTTTATCACGAAAGAGGCACAAACCAATCAATGAGGGGGAAATGCGTTGGTCGGTTGGTATAATCCAGCTTTTTATCCTTCGCCACCCAGTTCTGGAAGAATTAGAATGTAAATGAACAGGGTGTAGTGAGAAAGATTAAGGCTATGCATGAACTGCCCCTTAGCCAAAGCTGATCTGGCTATCGCCACTGCCAGAGTACTAGCTGTCAGCAACAGAACCCAACTCTGTGTCCCCAGAGGATCCTATCACTTGAGGAGATCAAATGGTCCCTTGATAGAAAGCTGACTGTATTGGATTTCTGCCATCCCCAAAGTGCCAGCAATTCATGTTGACAAGAATAGACATAAAAATACACGCATATTCTGGTATGGTTATACGTTTGCCTTCCTTTTTTGCAAGACCTCAAGGGTGCCTTTGTGTGGACCCATAATTACAGGGTTCACTTTCCACATTTCATCACTTTAAATCAAAGACCTGTATATGTTGCAGTGTCCCTAACAAGGTGAATTCATAGAACAAGGAACTCAAAAGTAGGAGCAGGATTGGCCCTGCTTGCCATCTCTCCTAGAGACCCTCTTGGGAAATTTGTGCTTCTAGTCCCCATGCCATAAGTGGAAGTGTAGTTAGCTCTTTCTGTAATCTGATCTCTCTCATGCTCTGCTGAGTTTCTTCAGACCACAGCCACCACCTGTTACTTACTGACTTAAGTGTATGACACACATCAGCCCACTGTGACCCTCGGGTTTTAGTTTTGCAAGAGGTCCCCTTAAATCCTTGTTATTTGACTTGAAGTGAGAGCAAAACATAATTCTAACCATCTCCATGGGCAGAAGATTTAAAAACTCCCTGGAACTCAGCATCATAAGGAAATGCTCTCTCTTGGCCCCTCAAAAACAGATCCTATTGGTTATGGGACAGGAAACCAGTTCGAAAATGTATGAATACTTGCCATCAGTCTTTGTTTTGTTTTTGGCTTTGAGGAGTCTCAGAGATAAATAGAAGCAGGAAAAAAGGTTCCATTTGAAATCCTGCTTCACAAGGTTATAAACGTGTGCTGAACATAACACACAGAGGCTTTGAATGCCAGGCCAAGGAAATTGGAAGACATTAAAAACTCTCCAAAATAATTTTTAGTGATGTTTGTTCCTGCCTTTATATGTATTTCTTTGTCTCTGTTTGCAGGTTCTGCTAAGGCTCAAAATTTTTAGTGGCATAGACGCTTTGGAGCCCAGCGAAAATTTGGTTTTCGTTTTGTGTCTCAGATAATAAATCAGCTCCTATTGATTTGAAACTTGACTGAGGTCTTCTAAAAAGACTTAAATTTCCTTTCTGGGTTTTTAGATTGGACCAATTTCACTCAATTTTGAATTTCATTACAAACCGACTTCTGTATTCAATGGAAAACTGATTTCCCTCGCAAACCCACCAAATGCATCTCTCCAAATTGCAGCTGAACTTTTCTTAATGGGATGTCAGCAACCTCCATGATAAATATTGATCTTGTATTCAGCCACTCCCAAATAAAACATTTCCCATTTCCACGTGTTTCACCCTCTGGAGGCAAATCCTCCAAAGAAGAAGCTAGTCTTCACCTCTCATCAAATAACTAGGACTACCGATTTCTGCAGAGCCAGGTGGATCTGAATCAGTTTTCAAATGCCTCCTCCCCAAATCAGCCGTTAGAACTTGAAGTCCAGTATTCAAAGGCTTATTGAAAATCTGTGGTGTCAGCAAGAGAATTACAAGGATAACTCACATATAATATATACAGCTGGGAAAGGGATTGCTCCTCGTTGATGGAAAACTAATCATTTTGCCTAAGAATACAGATGTAAATACCTAACAGACATGTGAATTTTAAGCAGTAAAGAAAATGGAAAGTATTCTTAGTTTTTGATCAATGCAATCTCTAGCCTGAGTCTTTATAAATCCATTTATCAATTCTAGACATACTAATCTTCCCCCTAAAAACAGTTGTACCATGTTACATCTGAGCCCCCCAGATTTTAGTGGTTCTCCATGGTTCAAATTGCCAAAGTCTGAGTCTAAGAATCTAAATCATTTGCATCTTGGTTCCCACATACTTGTACAGACCCATCCCTTCCAATTCCTACAAGAATGAGCCCTTTCCTTAAGCACCATGGCCCGGTAAAGGTGCAGAATTTTCTGGCTTTTCCCTGCCTGCATCTCAAGGGCACCAAGTTCTCTCAAATTGTCTCATAATTGATATGCTCCATATCACACAGCCTTAGACAAGGACTTAGGAGCGGGTTTATTTGGGAGGCACCCTTGAATACAGCTGTGAGGGAGTGGGGAGAGTGAGACAAGGAGAGGAAGGTGCATTGTGAAGCAAATTATTATGGTGGACACAGGGCTCAGTGCTCTAAGGGACTGTCTATGGAACCCGCCAGAATGAGCTCCAGCATTATCCTTCCGAAGGCTGGGAGCAGAGGCATTTAACCCTCTAACTTTCATTTTCCAACAGCGAGGAATTCACTGGAGGCCTTTGTTTATCCACTCCTCTGTGCCGCACCTGGTACGTAGCTAAGTAGGCTTCAGTGGCTTCAGAGAAATCACTGCAGCCAAAAAGCAGAGTTTCACTAGGTATGTTTGGAGTAGGATGGTGTCAGAGTACGTGACACTGCCCACCAGAATGTCACTGAAATCAGAAGTGGGCTGAGGGTCATGCTTGGGGGCCCAAATAGCACTGGGCCATCTTCCATTGGCATTAGAGTAAGTCCCAGAGGAACTCATGTTTGCTTTCCCTTTGTTTTGGACTTCAGATGGATTTCCTAGCTTCTGCTTTTATAACTTCTCTGTAGTTCATCGTTTCTATTAATGGCCTTATGAATGGCTTTTCATAAGATGATATGGCCTCAGGACCTCCAGTCATTATGTAGTTCTAAGGTTAGCAGTCCCTTCTCCAAAGTACAGAGGGAAACAGACATTACATACCTCCACAGCCCTGTACTCAACCACATGCTCTGCTCAATGACCGCCCAACAACCTTTTATTTCCACAAATGCTCCAAACCTTTCTGCATAGTTCACTTTGCCATGTCCCCTTTATAACCACCATTTAACATCCCCTATTTAACATCTATTTTGGTTTTCAGAAAACAGCTTTATGCTTCGAAGTCCCATTTGGCTGTGGCGTCATCTATGAAATGTTCTGTGATTGCCTCAGTACAAGATGAGCCCTCTTTTCTATTAATTCCTGTGATAATAACAGAAAGAGTAATTATTTCCCTATGAGATGAAAATGTCAACTGATATACCCTGTGCTTTCAGATTAAAGGAATGGAGAATCCACCCTTTTCAAGCATTCCAGGGATTCCTGGAGAGAATGACTCATATTTTCTCCAGGTACCCCTGATTAGCAGCTTCTGCTTCTTCTGAATTAATTCAACTCAGATGAGCCTTCTATTTGCACAGAAGACTGACAAAATTTCCAGTGTATCACTGGAATACAAAAATTGCATTGGCCATTTATGCCAAATAAGGATTCAATTTTCTCTCATGTTAATGAGTACCGTTCAATCATTGATCCCTCTATTCTGTGATGCCTCTCTTTACCTCAGGTCTAAATTCCTGTTCATTTTGCATGCAGAGTTCATTTCTTCCACTCCATGTTCTCAACCCTCCAACATCAACGCCAATGTGAACATTAACGTATTTACCTAATAACGTCTGCTGATTCCCTTGAAGAAACATGGAAAATAGTATTTTGCCTTTAAAAGTGTAGTTATCAATAGAAATCAGACATGCATGTGGTCATGGTGATGTGTTTTCTGAGAAAGATTCTTAGAAGAAGAATCTGAGTCTGATTCTAAGTGTCCAGACACTGCTCTACTAGCATCCAGTAATGAGAGACACTGAGACAGTGACTCACTGAGAAATCAAATACAAAACCAATGCGTTCTCAGAGTGTTGTTTCATCAATTTGCAATAAGAATGAGGTCATCTTGTGGGCTAGAAATGTTTAGATCTCTTGTTTAGTCTTTTTTTCCTCTGTGGCCAATGAACATGGACACCAAATCACAACCAGAAACTGTTATCAAGTACCCATAAGAAACCATTGTCAGAGAGAATGTAAACAATCAACATCTGCCATCAGTTCTGTTGCCCTTGCCTGAGGACGTGAAATTTTTCATCAGTGCAGTATCTCTTTAATGCCCTTCAGCAAGCATGAAAACAAGAACTGGGGAAAAAAAAGAAAAATCCCACGGTCAAGGGCAACTGGGCTAACATGTTAATGGTGGTCATTGTCAGTGGCAACTGATTGACTGAACAGTGCTAACATAAACTCCTCTGATTCTTCTCTTTCTATATTACCAGGCATACCCAACCCCATTTTTACTGACACATCATAAGTATATTAATATATTTGAAAATATTTCTCTGGAGTCTAGTATCCCAGGGACCATGTTCTGCTTCAGATCATCCTGCATGTCTCTGTTCTGTCTTTTATATGTTACCTTACAGTTTAATTTCCCTCTGTTCAAGTTCTTAGAGCAGCTACATACTTTGGTTCAGGCACAGGACAGATCCTCTACAATTTGTAGCTCTAATCTTTAAAACTCACACTACCAGTTACATTACATGATGAGCCATTTTATAGTCTGTATCTTGTCTTACTCAACTGATATGTGCCTCATGACAGATATTTGTTTATGCTCCCAGCATTTTCCTCCTTAATTGTGAGCTATTTTAAAAGGGAGGGCAAAATCCAGGAGCAGTGAGAGACCTACAGAGATGTGAACTACACTACATAAAGTGACATGCAAAGGAATAACCAGTGGCAGCCATTTCACAAAATATATAAAAGGCAAGAAAACTTTCTCCAACACTGATAAGGACTCATGTTATTAGGTTTAAATTTGAGTGATTGAAGACGAGGGGTTTTTGTTTTTTTGAAAATGATTAATATTGGCTTTGATCCATGGTCATGACGTACCCAGTGAAGAAGAGTATGTGATGATAACAGTACTGGGTACTTCAAGAAGAATTATAAGACCCAGGAAAATGGATTGAATCCAAGAAGGGGGAGGTGATTTGCCATATGGCTTTTAAGTTAAATGATGGGTGTATTATCATTGCATGAGTATCAGCATTAAAAAGAGAAGCAAGGTGGCAAAACCCGGAAGGTTAAAGCTCCAGGTAGGTCAGACAGTTGTGAGTTTGAGGTGTAGCTCTTCCGCTTGCTACTGAGAAGTCTTGGTGAATTTCTGTTTCCTCATCTGTACAACAAGGATGATAAAACCTGCCTTCGAGAGCTATTGTGAAGATAGTTTTGTAATAGCTCACATTTTTCGAGTACTTGCCATGATCCATCTAGGGACGTTGCTGGTATAATCTCATACAATCCTCTGAATAATAGTGAGATAGGTATTTACCATGGAGAAAAAAAGTCACAGAGAAATCACTCAGGGTCATGCAGGAAATACATGTTTGAGCTAGAATTTGAACACCAGTATTCTGATCCTAGAGGCTACTCGCTTTTCACCAGGTTGATGCACTCTCTCCTAAATTACCTGTTATCTTATTAAAGATTTCCTTTTTTGGGACAATGCACAGAAAGACTTTATACCAGAACTTGGAACATGAGTCTCATTTCTTCTTATTATTTATAATAATCAAATTCTATGGAAAATTCTTACACTGGATGTCAGACAACCTTTATTCTGGTCTTAGCTCTGCCGCTAACTAGACGTATGGCTCTGGGCAAGTCCCTTGCTTCTGTGGCATTCATTTTTCTGGCTTATGATTCTTAGGGAAAATTAAGAGCTATTTATTAAACACCTTAGAGTCTCTGCTAAACAGACTTTAAATTCTTAAACTTTGTTTCCTGTGTTTAACTAAGTACTGTAGAGAAGACACCAGATTGGATGGGAATTCACACAGCTAATAATTGTTTTTGTTATTTAAGAAAGAGAAGAAACTGAGCAGAAAAAGAAAAGCAAGCCAAAAATCCCATCTTCATTGTCCAGAAAGAGGCTCAGAGCCGCAGAGGTGGAGAAATTTCACAGCCTGTCCAGAGTGATCTTGAATGTCCCTTGAAATAAATCGATCTAGGGTCCTAACATATGTAATTTCAATTCCAGTAATGGTAGGTCTGCTGCATTAGCTGCAGTTGCCAAAAAAGGGTTGACATTTATTACAAGCTCAGACGTGGAGAAAAATGATTCTTCACATGAATATATTTGCCTAAAGCAATGATAGTCTCAGAGGGAAATCATAAACAGAAAGAAAATGCTATTTGACTGTCCTCAAATAGTGAAAACCTTAGAAAGCCTGAAGAGCAAATAATTAGCATTCAGAAAAAAGTGCTTCTCTTTTTCCTGAGCTCATCGCCGCGGATTCTGTCGGCGCGCCATCCTCTTGGTACTTTCCATTTCGTGTGTGCCAGTGACCTCCTGCCCAAGTGCTGTGCTTGTCTCCTGGGGGCTCTCTCCAGTTGAGCAAGGGGCAGCCCAGAGGTGACAAGCAGTCCATGCTCCTGGGAGCAGTCCCTGCTTAAGGCCACATGGCATCTGGTGATGAGCATCTCCGCTTCCTCACCCCTCAGGTTCGCAGGATGACTCTGAGGTCTGTTCTCCACACTCTCCAGAGGTCCTGAGCGAGACTGAGCCCCAATGCCCATGTCAGTAACACATTCACTAATGCACCTTGAAACGGCTTCTGCGGTGGCTTTGAGAGAACACCTGCCAGATCTCTGGCTGCAGGGAAGTGATTGACTGAGAGCCCCAGCTGCTTTGTTCTTAAATCCAGCACCATGTTCGCACCAAGACAATGCTTCCCATGGACTGCTCTCAGCCAAAGGCTGAGAGATACAGGGGTACTAAGGCAGACGTAGTTCACTGGGGTTCAAGGACTTCCTGCAGACCTTAGGAAACTCCCTTACCAGTCTAAGCCTTCATTCAACCTCTCTTCCTTCTCTCTTTCCTTCACAAAGGATCAGCTCTCCATGGAAATCTGCTCTCCCAGCGTCTCCTAGCTCCTCACCATTTTGTCTTATACAGATATTTTCCCCCAATAAAATAATTATATATCTAATCCTGTCTTGGTGTCTGCTTCTCAGAGGACCTGGAATAACACAGCTGTATTCTGTTTTCTGTCTTATTTGTCTGCTCCTTACCAGTGCCTCCTGGGATCACCCAATACACTACTTGCACTCGAAACATCACCTCATAGTCTCCTACTGGGGAAACCCAACTTAAGATGATCCTTCTTCTTTTAATTTATAACATCTTGTAACTTGTAAATTTTACATTCGCTTTACCTCTTTCTCGCTCTTGAGTATTTCAATATAAAATCATTTGAGACAATGTCCTTCCACAGGTTTAAACAGAGAGTGTCAGAGAACTTTAAATACTGACATATATTAGGAGACGCCAGAGATTTAATGAAAAAAGCTGAATCTTAGATTCTCCATGATTGATTACGTTCAGTTCAGCTTCTGAATCTCCTTATCTATTAAGTGGAATCACTCAATGATGCCTCCAGCATCATTGACTGAAACCGCTTAAAGTCACCCTTCTCATAGTATACAGAGTCCATATGGGAGGTTTTCACAATGTTGGTTTTCATCTGGACATGTAAGCAGGACCCAACCAAACCTCTAGATCCTGCAGATTATAAATGATATGAAAATTTTCCAGGACAAAAGGTGAAGATAATGGTGGCAAACTGATTAAGCCTTTCTCTTTTGATAACGTTACTGCACACAATTGGAGTGATTACCATTGATTACCATGATGAACCAGAAGGGGCTCAAACTGGGGAAATATTGCAAAGCCATTGTGGGAGCAAAGCAGTAACCCAATTTCTCTGAGTCTTGGTTAAAAGTCTGCCCATTTGAAGTCATTTTGAGATTTTGTCTTTCTTTTGTAATGGGTGACTTTATCTGAATAACGCATTTTCAGGAGTTACTGTTCATCCAATGAAAACCTCATCTTCTCTCTAGTTGCCCCATAAACTAAGGCCCAGTAGTACTAGTAAGAGTATTCTGGGCTGTTAATAAAAAGTGGCTCTTACCTGGTGGTCGAAGATCTCATCATTTGGTAGACTGTAGACATACCTCCTTTTTTTTTTCCTGTCAGTTCTATATACACATTTTAATGGGCTGGGCCAAACACATCCATATCTATCCCAAGGGGAAAATGCTACATCTCTTTCATGTGAAGATGTGACTGCATGTGTAAAATGCTTGCACTGAAATTAAGTCTTCCATCTTCCAGATTTTCTCAATTATTAACACACCAGACAGCTGCAGGAGTTCAAACAAAAATAGCAGCCAAGTTTTTCCAAAAGTCAAAGCAGCCATGAGATGTCTGCATGGGGACTCTAGGTACATTAGGTAGTTCTTGTGTTCTAACTCGTGTTTTCTCCACCCACATTTTTATTACAGCCATTGCTATGATAATTAATTGCAAATAGGTATAACCCTATGCCACTTCCCCTCTGTTGCAGCAAACATCTCCTGCTACCTCATAAGTTACTTGTGACAGTCAGCACTGCCATTCTGAACACATGGACAAACTTGGGATTATGATGGAGTTACTACTCTATGGGGCAACTCTTGAACAATGGGCGATTGGAGCAAATGGATAAATACAACTCTTTTGTGTCCCTCAAGTGGACAAGTTTGAGGAGCATGCCACATGGTGTAATGGTTTCCTAGCAGAATTTATCCCAAGTGATCCACAAAAGTGACCATTCCAATTACACAATGTAGGCTATTCTTTCTTCTCTGTTTTATTTTCCCTACGCTCCCATCCTGATCCTTGAGATAACTTCCCAAAATAAACAATATGATACAAGTCTGCCTGAATTCACCTTTTTAATTGAAGTGTAGTTGACATACCATGCTATGTTAATCTCAGGTGTAAAATATAGTAATTCAACTTTTATATGCATTATCAGTTAACCACTGTGGTAAGTCTAGTAACCGTCTGTAACCATACAAAGTTACTGCAGTAATCTTGACTATATTCTCCATGTTGTACATTACAAATGCCCTAGTGATTTATTTGTTGTATAACTGAAAGTTTGTACCTCTTAATCCCCTTCATCTATTTTCCCAACCCCAACCCTCTTTCCCTCTGTCAATCACCAGTTTGTTCTTTGTATCTATGAGTCTCTTTCTGTTTTGTTTTGTGTGTTCATTTGTTGTAAGCTAAATCATATGTTATTTGTCTTTCTCTTATGTATTTCATTTGGCATAATACCCTCCAAGTCCATCCACATAATCACAAATAGTAAGATTTCATTATTTTTATGGTTGAATAATATTTCATTATATATACATCTTTTATATCTCTTCAACTGTCAACACATATTTAGGTTCCTTCCATATCTTGGCTATTGTAAATAATGTTGCAATGAACATGGGGGGGGTGGTATATATTTTCAAATATGTGTTTTTGTGGGGGGTTTTTAAAAATACCCAGAAGTAAAATTATATGGTAGTTCTATTTTTTTAATCTTTTGAGGAACATCCATAGAGTTTTCATACTGGTTGCACCAATTTACATTCTAACTAACTGTGTGCAGGGGTTCCTTTTTCTATACATCCTAACCGACACTGAATTTGTTTTCTTTTTGGTCATAGCCACCCCCACAGGTGTGAGGTGATTGTATACTGTGGTTTTGGTTTGCAGTTCCCTAATGAGGAGTGTTGTTGTGCATCTTATCACATGTATGTTGGGCATCTGTATGTCTTCTTTGGGAAAATGTCTATTCCAGACCTCTGCTCATTTTTTAATTAGATTGTTTTTTATGTTGAGTTGTTTCAGTTCTTTACATTAACCCTTTATCAGATATATCATTTGCAAATATATTCTTCCACTCAGTAGGTTACCTTTCCATTTTGTTGATAGTTTCTTTTGCACAAAATTTTTTTTTTCAGTTTGATGGAATCTCATTTCTTTATTTTTGTTTTTGTTGCAGTTGCCTGAGGACACAGATACAAAAAAAATATATTGCCAAGAACCGTATCAAAGAGCACACTGCTGATGTTTTCTTCTAGCAGTTTTATAGTTTGGGGTCTATGATTTAAGTCCCTGATTCATTTTGAGTTTATGTTTACATGTGGTGTAAGAAAGTGGTCTAGTTTATTCTTTTACATGCAGCTGTCCAGTTTTTCCAATACCACTTACTAAAGAGACTGATTTTTCCTTACTACAATTTCTTGACTCCTTTATCATAAAAAAATTGACTATCTAAGTACAGGTTTATTTCTAGGCTTTACATTCTATTCCATTGCTCTATGTGTCTGTTTTTGTGCCAGAACCATGCAGTTTTGATAACTGCAGCATTGTAGTATAGTTTGAAATCAGGGCACATGATACCTCCAGCTTTGTTCTCATTTATTGAGATTGCTTTGGATAGTCTAGGTCTTTTGTGGTTTCATACAAATTTTAGAATTACTTTTCCAATTCTGTAAAAAATGCCATTTGTATTTTGATTGAGATTACATTAAATCTGAAGATTGCTTTGGGTAGTATGGATATTTAACTGTTAATTCTTCCAATCCATAAGCACATTATCTTTTCATTTATTTATGTCATCTTTAATTTCTGTCGAGTGCAGTTTGCTAATAATCTGTTGAGGATTTTTACACCTATGTTCATCAGGGATATTGGCCTGTATTTCTTTTCTTTTCTTTTTCTCTTTGTAGTGTATTTATTGGTTTTGGGTATCAGAGTAATGCTGGCCTAATAGAATGAGTTTGAAAATGTTCCTTCCTCTTCAATTTTTTTGAAATAGTTTGAGAAGAGTAGATATTAACTCTTCTTTAAATGTTTGGTATAAGTTACCTGTGAAGTCATCTGTTACTGGACCTCTGTTTTTAGAAGGTTTTTTTTTTTAATTACTGGTTCAGTTTTATTACTGGTAATTCATCCATTTATATTATCTATTTCTTCCCAAGTCTTGGAAGAGTGTATGCTTCTAAGAATTTATCCATTTCCTCTAGGTTGTCCAATTTGTTGGTTTACAATTGTTCATTCTCTTATGACACTTTATATTTTCTGTAGTGTCATTTGTAACTTGTCTTCTTTCATTTCTGATTTTATTTATTTGTGCCCTCTTTTTTTTCCTTGATGAGTGGCTAAAGGCTTATCAATTGTGTTTATCTTTTCAAAGAACCAACTCTTAATTTTATTGATATTTCCTATTGTTTTTCTAGTCTCAATTTTATTTCCCCTCTTATCTTTCTTTTTTTCTATTAACTTTGGGCTTTGTTTGTTTTTTGTTTTTTTGGTTTTTTTTAGTTCTTTTATGTATAAGATTAGATTGTTTATTTGAGAATGTTTCTTGTTTCCTGAGGTAGGCCTGTATTGCTATAAACTCCCTCTTAGAACTGCTTTTGTTGTGTCCTATAGATACTTGGAACATTGTATGTTAATTTGTCTCAAGGTGGTTTTTTTTTTAATTTCTTCTTTGATTTCTTCATTGGCCCACGGGTTACTTATTAGCATGTTGGTTAACCTCCATGAGTTTGCGTGTATGTTTTGAATTTTCTTGTTGTAATTGATTTCTAGTTTCATACCATTGTGTTTGGAAAAGATGCTTGATGTGCTTTCTATCTTGTTAATTTTACTGACGCTTGTTTTGTAATCTATCTTGGATGCCTATTCTGGCCTAGCCCACAATCTATCCTGGAGAATGTTCCATGTGCACTTGACAATAATGTGCATTCTGCTGTTTTGGGTTTGTAAATTTCATATATAATTTTTAAGTCCATCTTGTCTGTGTCAATTAAGGCCAATGAAATTGTTTTCCTTATTGATCTTCTATTGATCTGGGTTATCTATAAATTTATGTAAGTGGGTGTTAAAGTTCTAAATATTGTATTACTGTCTTTCTCTCCCTTTATGTCTGTTAATATTTGTTTTGTATATTTAGGTTCTTCTATGCTGGGTGCATATATATTTACAATTATATTCTCTTGTTGGATTGATACCTGTATTATTATGTAATGCCTGTCTTTGTTTCTTGTTATAGGTTTTGTTTTAAAGTTCATTTTGCCTGATATAAGTATTGTTACCTCAATTTTCTTCTTGTTTCCATGTGCTTGGAATATCTTTGTCATTCATTCACTTTCAGTCTGTGTGTCTTTAGATTTGAAGTGAGTCTCTTATAGGCAATAAATATATATACGGATTTTTTAAAAATCTGTTCAGTGATCCTATGTCTTTTGATTCAAGGATTTAGTCCATTTACTCTAACGTAATTATCAACAGGAATGTACTTACTGCCTTTTTTTTACTTGTGTTCTGTTTGTGTAGTTCTTCTGTGTTCCTTTTTTCTTCTCTTTCCTTGTGAATTGATGACTCTAGTGTTATGTTCATATTCTTTTCTATTTTTTGTGTATCTATCTGTTTTAGGTTTTCAGTTTGTGGTTTTTATGAAGTTCATATATAACAACCTATATATATAAGACATCATATTTTATGTTTTTATTTTGTATGTCACTTAACTAGTTTTTTACATAAATATTATTATACTACTTTTGTCTTTTAACCCTCATACAAGCTTTATAGATGTTCCACTACCTTTATTGTATGTTTTTCCTTTACCAGTAGATTTTTGCTCTTATAATTTTCTTGTTTCTAGTGTAGCTTTTTATTTTCCATTTAAAGAAGTCCCTTTAACATTTCTTGTAAGGCTGGATTAGTGTCAGTGAACTCTTTTAGCTTATACTTGCCTGGAAAACTATTTATCTCTCCTTTAATTCTGAATAATAACCTTGTTAGGTAGAGCATTTTTTGTTATAAGAAGTTTTTTTTTTCTTTTGGCACTTTGAATATATTGTGCCAGTCCCTTCTGTCCTATACAGTTTCTGCTGAAAAAATCAGCTAATTGTCATAGGGATTCCCGAATTTGTAAACAATTGTCTTTCTCTGGCTGCTTTTAAGATTCCTTCTTTATCTTTAACTTTTAACATTTTGATTATAATGTGTATTGGTGTGGGTCTGTTTGAGTTTATCTTATTTGGGACACTGTGCTTCCTGGACTTGTATGTTTCCTTCATCAGGTTAAGAAAACTTTCAGCCATTATTTTTTCAGATAGGTGTTCTGTTCCTTTCTCTCATGTGCTTCCCCTTCTGGCATCCCTAAAATATGAATGTTAGTATACTTGATGTTGTTCCAGAGGTCTCTTAAACTATCCTCATTTTTGTAAATTTGTTTTTATTCTTACTGCATCAGTTGCAGCACTTCTGCTACCCTGCCTTTGAGGTCACTGATTCATTCTGCATCTTCTAATCTGCCATTGATTCATTCTAGTGTACCCTTCATTTCAGTTGTATTCTTAGTTCTGATTGGTTATTTTTTATATTTACTATCTTTTTGTTGAAGCATTCACTGCATTCTTCCAATCACCCCCTCAGTTCAGTGAACATCTTTAGGACTATTATTCCAAACCCTTTATCTGGTAAACACCTATATTTTTTAGTTTTTTCCTAAGGTTTTGTCTTTTTTTTTTTTTTTTTTTTTTTTTTTAAATGTGGAAGCTACACCTTTGTCTCCTCAGTTTGCCAAACTCTTTTTATTTGTTTCTGTGTATTGGTATATCAGCTATGTTTCCCAGTCTAGAAAAAGTGGTCTTACATAAAAGGTATCTTGTGGGGCCTGGTGGCACCATCTCCCCTGGTCCCTGAGGCCAAGTGCTCCAGGGATACCTCTTTGTGGGCTGCATGTGCCCTCCTGTGGTGGTTGGCTGATGATTGTTGTAGGCATGCTGGTGGGCTGGGCAGGCCCTGGCCCAGCTGTCTGCATGATTCAACCATGGCTATTGCAGATGCATTGGTGGATGGCGACAGTGTCCACCCTATAAATCTTGGCTGCAACTGTTAGCTGAAGGATATTTAAAAACAGAAGAAAAGAAAAGACATGACACTCACCAGAACTTCCATCCCCAGAGAAAGTTCTGTTAGATCCCTGCCTCTCTGGCACATGTCATAAAATTAGTCAATGAATCTCAATCTCGTATGACTCGGGTGTTCTTCTTGGTGCTGACTCTGCTTTGGAACTTGGAGTGGGTGAGCTTCCGTGCAAATCCTGCAACAGCAGGTTCTCAGTTTCCCACAGTCTTCTGCCCACCCCCCATGAGCCCTGATGGCTTTCAGAGCCAGATGTTATGGAACTTGTCTTCCCAGTGAAGGTCCCTGGGGTGGGGACCCTGATATGGGGCTTAGACCCCTTGTTCCTCAGGGGAGATCTCTGCAGCTGTAATATTCTCCCTTCTTGTGGGTCTCCATATCGGGAGCATGGGTTCTGACTAGACTGCATCTCTGCCCCTTCTCCCACCTCCATGTGGCCTTTTAAAAATATCCTTTGTTGTAGAAAATCTGACCTTCTAGACTTCAGGTCATTCTTAGAGATATTTGTTCTATATGTATTTGTAGTTTGGGTGTGTCTGTGGGAAAAGGTGAGTTTATAGTCTTCCTACTCAATCACTGACCTGGACTCTCAGGCTCTGAGATTCTGCTTTTTGAGGAATATTAACTAACACTAGGTTCTAGAACTCATGAGAGGAAAAAATTAAAGTGGAATCTAGAAACACCTGAATAAAGGAATCTGATATGGTCAAAAACAGATTTGGGATGGTGGTCAGTCCAGAAGTTCAATATACATTATAATGAAAAGTTTTACTTTACTTAGACTGAATTTAATGTCCAAGGATGCCCAATAGCATGGGCAGGTGCAGATATACTGAATAGGGAGTTCTTGGTGGAAAGGATGTATCATTTCATGGAGGTGGTGATGAGGTGTTTCTCAGAGGTCATCCTATTTTCAAATGAACATCTAGCTAGGCATGAAAATCATAAAGCTGTCAGAAAGGAGAATGGAATGGTGGCTAGGGCTGTGAAGAGCCCCATTCCCTTGCATCAGGCAGGGCTCTTAGAGTAAGAAACATGACAGGACTGTCAAACATGCTTGAAGTCACCCAAGTAAATGAAGACACATAAGTCATAATTGTATACACGCTGTAAAATCATAAAATGACAGAGAAAGATAATCAAGATAGAAAATAAAAGTAACAGACAAGTATAAACGGCATGGTTTAGCTCATATCTTGATGGAACTTTGCTGTCATTATTTCATAGAGATGTCCACCACAGTCACAGTCAAACAATAGGACCCCTCCTTCCAAGAATTCTAAATTTTATGTGTGTGTGTGTGTGTGTATGTGTGTGTGTATGTGTGTGTGTGTGTGTGTGTGTGTGTATATATATATATATATATATATATAAGACTTCTGTATCAGTCACTGAGAATATTGAGACCTAGTTTCCTGGAGATGATTCCAAACTATGAAAGATGCCGATTCTCAGCCAAGCAGCTTGGGGTGTAGGGCAGTGCCAGTGGGAAACCAGACTACTAAGCAGGACCCAAGACAGAAGCCCCCTTGGATAGAGTGGTGCACAGTTTGGGAGACGGCAATTCAATGGGTGAAGTATTTACCCAAGGCAAACCAGACAATGAACCTGTGACAACATAGAGTCATAGATCTCATGAGCTATATGGGAAAAATGATGCTGAGACGTAAACTATTGTGTCCAAGACTTCTCATGATCTGTGTGATGGAGGGAGGGCAGTAAGGGGTCACAGCACCTGCTTAATAAAGTTGGGGAGGTCAGGGCCTGAGGACACTCAGCCAGCGTCACAGCTGTACACACCAACAGTGCACAGCATGAGTCTGTTAGAAAGATGTCTGCCATCCACCACATCACTGAGCAGTCATCCTTTAAGGAACAAGGGCAGTGATTCTCCATTTGTGGTGATTCTGTCCCCAAGAAGACACTTGACAATGTCTGAAAACATTTCTGATTGCCACAACTACAAAGGTTGCCCCTGGCCTCTCTTGAGCAGAGAACAGAGATACTGATAAACATCACACAGCATCCTGCAGCCCCCATAACGAAATTCATCTGACCCTATATCAATAGCGCTGAGGCTGAGAAATCCTTACTGGGGCAATGTTGACAAGCTTCTCAGAAATTCTCAGTGAGCAAGAGAAAAGGGACTCTCTACATAAAGAGAGGCAGGGAGGGAGTTATCCTTCACAGGCACCTGCTGTGTGAGGTCCCTTCAGCCTCACAAGTGAGAGTCCGTGACGACATCACTTTAGAGAAAAGGAAATAGAGTTTCAGGAAGAGAAGCAACTACCCAACAAATAACTCATTTTATCTGGGACTTAAATCTTTTAGGTACAAGACTCAACGCTGAGATGCCACTAGGGAAAAATGCATATTATGTTTTCTAGTTTCAAGTTAGAAATCATTTTCATTGATCACTTATAATTTTTACCAAGGCAGGAAAATGTCACTGTGCTCATGACTGACTTTGTGTGTCAATAATTTTAGTCTGATTTTGGTCATTTTTAATAAATGTAGACATCATGCTATTAGCATGCTTGTTTAAACAAAGTTTATTTAACACTGAAATATGAGGAATAGCCTTATCAGAGAGGTAGGATTATAGGCTACTTTTATGACTATCTAATATTTTTTCTGAATTTTGCAACTTTTTTACAGTAAGCAAACATTTAAAACTGTAAAGTTGCCAAATAGGTATATTTTAATGTGATTTTATATATATATATATATACACATGTATATGTATATAATTATTTGAAGAAATAGAGTCAGTTGCATGTAAGATAGAGTCTCATTTATTTTGGGATTATGTAGATTTGTTGGCCATGAAATCTAATGTTCAATTTCACTGAATATCACAAACGTTTCCTTATATGTTACATAAAATGGAGGGGGTGGGGGAGAAAACAGGGCACACAGTTTTTGTCTCCAAGGAACTTGCAAAATATGTTTTGTCCAAACAATGCAAATATTTGGAGTGCTTTATCTTCAGAACTGCCCGTGAAGTTTCTATGCATAATCCCTCAGCCAATTATAATTCCAACTTTTCCACAAATATTTTATCCACCATTATGAGGTGTAGTATCCACTCCCGTAGCACCTTGCTGGAATTTCTGATGTAACATTCTAGCTGCCTCATTATCAGTCTCCTTCCCAAAATTATGAGTCTCAAAGGCAGGTTTTTATGCTTATTCAAATATATATTCCCTTATCACCTAATGCAATGTCTTGAACCTAGTAGAAAGTCAACAAATGCTTGCTTAGTTAAAATAATTCCAGCCCTGAGGCCAAGTGCTCACAAATTTCCTTAATCTCAGAGAAGGGACAGGTGTGGGGGTGTTGCAAAGAGTGCCTGTGCTTAGCAGGCATGTTTATGTTCGGGGTTAGTGGCCTCTACTTTCAATTTACCTGATTTTTCTACAGCATCAACTTTTTTTCTTAAATAATTCCTTGTTTGCATTCGAAGATCAAAACTCTTTCAATCTGAAGCCTTGCCTACACACACATTTATGAGCTGTACTCACAAAATGCTCAGGAACATTAAAATTTCCTGACATGAAAAATGTGTGGCACCACAAGGTTTTTAAGACGCATCAGGTAAATAAATACGTAGCTCACTGGCAGAGCAGTGCTAGATGGCGGGTTAGACGTCTGTGACCCAAAGTTTAACAGGGCATCCGACAGGTGTGAATAAAATCCATAGGAACAATGAGTGAAGCCTGCCATCTACAGGCCCCCAGGTGTATCACCACGTTAAGTGTCAGACTTTGAATCCAAGAAGGTGTAATAAGTTTTGGATAATACTTGGTGATGGGCTCTCAAAGAGACAATTCTGTGCTGAATTATTTGGAGCAAGTCCTTCAAGGTAAGTATATAATAAAGTGCAGTGCTCCCCTCCACTTGGTTCCCTGCGAAATCATTACTTTACAAAATTGAGGATGACAAACTTTGTGTGCCTCCCTCTTTCACTTTCATCATGATGCTCTGCTCCTTTCTGACTTGTAATTATCTCTACATATTTCTATCTTCCTAGGAGTTGGTTAATTCCTACAGTTCAGGGGACCCTTAAATTCATCTCGGTTTGTCCTCTTGCCTGGCCCAGTGTCTCACATGTGCAGATATTCCACAAAGATCTGAGGCGTAAATGACTCAGGGGATGAATAAATAGATGAATGAAAAAATGAATCAATAAACGTATTATTTTTTGGTCTGCTTGTTCCAAATTACATAAAAATTTGTGAATAAAAAATTGTGACTTAATATATATGAACACATAGAGGTCTATGTATAAATATGAATATATGGATGTGTACACATATGTGTGTATATATACATATATATATACATATACACACACATGTACAAATCTCTGTGTGTATAGTCAGTTGTTTTGCAACTTGTCATAAATCAAGGTTTAAACTTTTTATTAAAATCCTGATCCTTATATTTAAGATCCTATAAATTCAAATTTAGGGTCTTGGCTATGTTATTTTATCAGACAGAATGTTCTGACAGATTCATTTTATTTATAAAGCAAACATGGTGCAGGGAACATAGTTATTGCTTCTCATTTATTTCGCCCTTTCTTCACTTGACTAGACAGCTCTAGTCAGAGGAAATGAGAGCCAAGGAAAAATGTTCAGATTATTATGGAGATTGAATAAAAAAGAAGGTGAAGAAGTAAGATAAATATTGTTTCTCCTAAGAGAACTGATTTCTCTTTCCACTTTTCTATCAATACAACCTTGGGGAAATTTTTTGAATTTTTAGCCTTCAATTATCTTTAAAAATCAAAGACCAATATTCATTTTTCACTGCTGTGTTTCAGGCACTGTGCTTGGCAGTTCCATGAATTTTCACATTTAATCAGCCTAACAGCCCCAGATTAGGGAGGCACCTACTAATACACCCATTTTATGGACCATGAAACTGAGTCTCAGAGAGAGAATTTCTGAATGGTTGAAATAATATTACATTGCAAGAGGTACACTGGAACCAGCTCGCACTGGCATGTAAGAGCTGACGCTGTGTTCAGGGATGTCACTTTGGTAGCTTGCCAGTCACACTGGAAATTGTTTATGACATGGAAATCAACAATGGCTGGGAACCAGCCCTGGTCCCTGCCCCAAGAGCCAGCTGTTAGACGTGTACCAGCACACCACAGGTTATGGAGCAGTAATAAAAATTCCAGAATCTTGACTCCAAAATAGACCACAGTATCTAAGACTTACGAGATTGACCATTTAAGATTTACTTAGAAATGTATAGTTGATAAAATAACGTTTTATGCTTATACAAGTTCAACGAAGTGAATCTGATTTCCATCTCACTTTCTTCCTCCCCATTTTCTCCCCCTCTCTTTTTCTCCCCACTTGTCACACCCACTGCAACACACCGAGGCCCTGCTGTGGGCTCAGTACTTGACATAAACCGCAGTATCGACAACACTGAGGAAAACGAGGTTTGGATCAGGCAAAGGATTTAGACAAAACCCTGAATTAACTAAGTATGGAGCCCTGAATCCAAAGTAAATTTCCCTCCCTTTTATCTGCTCTGTGAGCCTCATGTTTACTTCCCAGACCTGACCTCTCAAGTTCCTTCTTCTGAGAGGTTCTAGAGACCCTCCTCCTTCCTTTCATTTATTTCTTCAACAAATATCTCACCACAGAGTATGTGCACACACTGTTCCAAGATGCCACAGTAAGGTCAGGAGGGGCGTCCGCCCTTGGAACCTTCCTCCTAGTGGGGACAGAGAGGGAAGACGCAACAGCAAGTCAGAACAGGAATGGGGTCCAGCAAGAAGAAGTGGGTTTGAATTCTGTGTTCCCCTCTTTCTAACTGTGTGACCTTGGACAAGTTACTTAACCTCTTTGTGTCTCAGTTTCCAATTATCTGTTAAAAGGGAATAAGAATAAGACTTGTGTCTTAAAGTTGTTGTGAGGATTAAATTCTATAATGTTAGAGCCTGGTATGTGGTAAGTGCCCAGTATATGTTAGCTACTATTCTTAAAGAATCAAATTAATTACAGCCTGCAGGTAGAGCTCTGAAGGAGACACTAAACACTGAGTTTGGGGTGAAGGTGGGTTATTTTAGAGAAAAGTGATCAATAAAGTCTTCTCTGACAAGTTGATTAGAGGATGAAAAGGTGTCTATCTTAGCATTAGATGAAGGAAGAACGTTTCTAGGATAAGGGACTGAGCTGCTAAGCTCTGGTGCAAGGAAGTATTTAATGCTCAAGCAAATGCTAGAGGTCGGTGTGCCGGGAGCTCAGGCAGAATGGAAGGAGGTGAGCATTCCCTGGCCGCTGGAGACCCAAGCGCGCGAGGCCCTTATGACAGCCTTATGGACTCGGCATTTTGTTCTAAAAGCAAAGGAGAATTTGAGGCACTTCTTTCTGGTTTTCCTGTTTCAGGTCTGCTTTCCATATAGAAATCACCCTTCCTTGTGACCCGTGGTTAAGGATCCCAGGGTCTACCCAGCTTTAGAGTCTTACCGTAATTTCTTTCGTGAAAATTTCGAGATGATGAGCAACCATTTGGAAATTGACCATATTACCAAAATATCCCCCCGAATTCTTTATGTCTTGGATCTTTGCCGTTAGTTTCTAATCTCTTGGCTTCAATAGATCATTTGGACCTGAAATCCACTGCTAGTTCCTGCAAATGCATGCATTCGTGTAATTGCTAGAGAGAGTAGCTTCCCATAGTTTTCGTCAAATCTCAGCAGGTTTTTGACTTAAGAAAAATTGAATGCTATGGATTTAAATTGTCTAAAAGCCCACACAACACTTGTTCTTATGCTCTCATTTTCCAGAAGCCTCCCTTAGGACTCAGGGGAAGACAATTAGAATGTGTCTGATCTCAAGTGAGGAACTTGACTGTGAGGGACTTTCAGTCTTGACGACCAATCTCTTCTTTCTAAGGATCCCCTTTCAATTTTGCAGCAACCGGCTGAGGGTGTCTCTCAGGGACAGTATTATTAGTAGTACCCTTGTTTTACTAGTGAGGAAGCAGCCTTATATTTGGACTGACCGGGAAAGACCTTATTATCATCAATCTTGTGCTTGTTCCACTTACCCTGATGCCCCCAGAGCAACTCGGTGGACCAAAGCTGGCTTCCTGGACCACCCCGATGCTCCCTTCTCGTCTAGCTACTCGTCACACTGAAGAAGAGAAGAGTCAGCGTAAGGCTCTATGCAGTGCGTTTATAACAGAGAAACTGACATACCCTGGAGAACGTCAGGGCCGCTTACATCTTCGTTCCCTCTTCCGCTGTGCCGAAGCTCCTCCGTAGCAACGAGCGCCTGCCTGGCTTCCCAGCGTGGGAGAGGGCAGTGGAACGCGAGGGAAGAGCGGCAACTCAAATGCTCCTCTACGTTGCCAAGTCCAAGGTGCCCACGTAGCTGGCGTCCGCACGTGGTCCACTGGTGAGCCACGTTGCCTGGCCATGGCCACAGCCTCACCTCCAGATCCAATCAGGCAGAAAACACCAGCCCCAAAGAGGAGATCAAGACAAGCAAGAGACATTAGAGAATCAACAGGCAACAGGGGTGGAACACAACCCCCCACTGGTGTCTGGGCAGCATTTTCATGTACTCCAGAGCCGAGTACGGGATGAACTTACCCTCTCTAAGCTCCACTGTCCAAGACAGACAGCACTCTCCCTTTACACAGACTGCAGACAGGGGGCGAAAGCCCTTAGCGAGTGCCTGTGTGTAGCTGCTGCACGTAAAGAACTCTGATTGTTTTGTCAAAAATAAAAGAAAAAGAAAAAAGTCACATTAAGAAAGTTAAGCATCCAAAATGGTGAAATAAGGTATTCCGGTGACCCCATATGTTTCCCAAGAGGATTAGCAAGAATTTGAAAAATCTCCTCCCAATTGTCTCATTTCCCATGTCTGTTCTTAGCCTCACGAACAACCCCATCCACACACTCTTCCCTATGTCTTCCTCCCAAATCCAACTAGTCACGTGTCTTGCTTCTTTCATGATTCTCTAAGTCACCCATTATTCAAGTGCAGAGAGGTGACATTCTCACGGGGGGTGTGAGGGAAGGAATTTGGGGAAGGGATGGGGCCCCTCACGTGTTACTTACTCCCGCTTTCATCACACTGGTGCTGGGAGGGCGAAATCTCCACAGTGTGGATAACACCCTTGAACCCGTAAGTTAGTCATTTCTCAGAATGTTCTTTGTTTCCTCCTCCCCATCCTCCTCTTCCTGCCCTCCTCCTCCCAAATGATCCCCCTAAGGGACCTCAACTTATATTTAATGAAACTGTATCCCTCTGAGATACTCGCCTACATCTTAGTGTGACACTTAGCCCTGCATTCGTTTGTGGCTTGTGATGGAGTCTCCTGAGACAGAAAATACACCAAAGATCTTACTTCATATGTTCAGAACTTTACTGTTGTTAAAGGGCTTCCCCATAATCTCCTCTTCCTCCTCTTCCTCCTCCGCCTTTTCCTCCTTTTCCTTCTTTCTTCTTTTGTAACTGCTACATGTCTAATAAAAATAGACATTGAGTGTTTTTCTTTCTTTGTTTTGGAAACCCAATCATGATCTTTATTCTCACTGAGACCTTATTTTTGAGGACTGTTTTCACAAAGTGACTTTTACAAGCCAATTTTCTGGGCAGCAGAGATTTTTCAGCCACAGCTGTGGAACCCACAGTGCTGGGTCTCAGAGGTAGAACTGCTGTGGAAAATGTCTCCGCCGAGCTGCTGTTCTCCTGACCTTGTAAACCCCCGTGCAGGCGCCTGTCTCCTCGGCCATCTCAAATTGCTACAGGAAGAGGCGATGACAGTTTGGTTTCACCCAGTGTCTTGAGTTATGAGTAATTTTGCTAGATTCTTGTCATTTTCTGGCAGTTTTCATGAAGTTGTGCTGAATTTGCAAACAAAGGCAAGAGACAAACAATAGTCTGAGCTGCTCTGAGATTGCCTCATTAAACTGCAGCCTGCCGGAAGCTTTCCTGCTTTTAGCAAAGAACGCATCTGAGCTCTACAATGATGTCACCATCTAAAAGTCTGTCCACACTGCTTGGAACGATGAAGCTGTCCCATGTGCAACTAACCCATTTTTTAAATTCATTAAATATATAAGGAAGAAAAAATAGGAAAGAGCAGAAAACTCCTCCAGTTTTCAGGAAGGCTGAGTTTCAGATCTCCTGCTGCTGTTTCAGACCTGGCACCACGGAGCACTTTCCCTGAGTTCTTCAACACTCCGTTAGCTCTCTGGAACCTGGCTACACTGATGCCTTTCTGTCTGGGGAGTCCACTGAGCTCCGCCCCTGTCTCCTGTCCCCTGTCCAGGGACAGGGTCGTGGGGCATGCTCTCCAAAATCATTTTTAGTTTCAGAAGTATGCATACATGGGATTATGGGAAAGCCCTTAAACAGAGTGGAAGTCCTGAACAGGTGAATTAAGGTCCCCAGCACATTTTCCCTCTCAGTACACTCCATCGTAATCCACAGACAAAAGCAGGACAGAGTAAAATGAGTGTCACACTAAGATATAGGAGAGACTGTAAGACAAATACTGTGTCATCCCACACAGGCTGGGGCCCGCAGGTGACTCATTTAGGGGGACTCAGCTTCCCCATATATGAGTTACGATGAAATAGACCAATCCATCACCCTCGCAGGTTATTAGATTACAAGAGGTCATTTTTTATTTTAGATAATAAATATATAAACACATTGTATTTTAAGTAGGCCATTTAAGAAAACTTGAAGTGTACGGAATGAGTTGTCCCAAGTGAAACAGTGTTGCATCATTTGAAGGATCTGTCCAAACAAACACCACCTGGATTCACAACCCTGTAAACTGAGGGGTTTGACCCATGCTCAATATATTCATCTTGAAAATGGGGTAGTGAGACCTAATTCACAGGGTTAATGTAAAACAATACAGTAAAATGATACGTCATAGAGAATGTGTCTGGCACATCATATTTGATAAATAAATACCCGTTTCCTTTACATTTTTTAACTCTTCTGTGGTATGGAATTCTATGTGAAAAATAACATTAAAATAAATATTTTTGACAAAGAGCAGTAACAACAGCCAAAGAAGCAGGTTCCCAGCCTTGAAGTTCTTGAATTCCGGAGGGAGACCAACCTCCTAGGCAGGCATGGACCCAGCCTCGCCCAGGGCAGGACCCTGTCCACAGCAGCCTCCGTCTTGGCCTGTTTGATCATAACTTCTGGAGGAGGCCTGGGCTTCCAGGGCAGAGAGAGTTGCAGCAAAACATCTTCCCCAACAGCTCCAAGAAGATGCTTTCCCCCTGCCTCCGGGCTGTGCCCTCCCTAGAGGTCACCTGTTGATCTTTCAGATGGAAGATACCTTCTGTGAAGGTTCTAGCAAGCCACAAACTGGCCCTCTCAGAAGCTGCCCATGGAGTAAAAAGAAGAAGAAAAAGAAACCCCCCCTCCAGGGCAGCCTTTCTGCCTTGAGGAGAGGGGACCACACCTCACATCTTTCTATAGAACGAAAAGTGGTGCTGCCTCTCCCAGGCCAGGAGGATGCACCACCCTATCTGAGCAGAGAGACAGGCTGGTCCCCCGCGAGGCAAGTGGAGCCCTGGCCCCAGAACAAAGCTGGCTTGTTTTGTGACCAGATGCTGCTCCAAACCCAAGCCCTGAACTCCATCCCAGGCACAGCGTCCAGTGGACTGAAAACTTGGGGGGAAGCTCACGGATGACAGGGTCCCCCAGCCACCTTCCCCAGATAACTTGAGCTAGGTATGTCCTCCTGACCCGCAGCAAGTGGCATGTGATGCTGACAGCGTGTCCCGGACTGGTCCCTCCCACCTTCATCCCTAGGGTGAAGTTGCCCATGTCCTTCTATGGACCAGGTGTTCCTCTTGCTGTTGCTGCGGGCGCTGCTGAGCAAACCACCTTGATCACATAGAAATTATGAGAGAAAGTGCCCTGAGGCCAAGCTTATGAAAAGACTGACACCCACTGGGGCTGCTGGCAGTGGTGACTCTCTCCTCTTGGGGAAATATCCTCCTGCCTTCCAGCCACATCCTACCACTCGACATCTCCTGGGACCCAAGTTACCTTTTTCTCCTGGGTGCCTGCACTGGTCTATGTCAGGAACATGTGATTCCTGAGACACACTCTCTCTGTGTTCACAGCCACTTAGGCATTGATCCCAATCAGAGGCAGGTGAAGGTTCTTAGCTAGCCAGAGAGAGAGAGAGAGTTGCTGCCGTCAAGGGCACCACCACAGGTGCTCTGGAAGGCTGAGACCAAGCCCCTGCTCGTCAGTGGCAGGCTCTCGGGCCCCCAGCACTCGCACTTCCGCCCACTCCCCCGGCCCTTGCGATGCACTACTCCAAATATGACTGCAACATTTTGACCTTTGACTTCAGCTGAATCAATCTGAACCTCATGGGCCAACCTTGTGGCAATCCAAGCTTTCTTACCAAATTGAAAGAAATTTCTGGGTTGATCAGAAACATAGCTGCTCACTTTAAGGACCAGCCCCTTCCAGAGCAACTCTGCTTTGCTGAGGTGGAGAAAGCAAGCCTCATGGATGACCTGCATTATCCCCAAAATAAAGTGACCCCAAAGTCACCTTGTCTTGTCCTCTGTGTTAAGCAAAGTCCTAGAGATGAATGGAAAACTGCTCCAATAAATGCACTCTCTGAGATGGATGATTCTGGTGGCCAGAGATCTGGGCATAAAAGTGGCCAAGGGAACAGTGTTCCACTCAGGGAACACCTGTCACTCCCACCCCATAACCTAGGAAGCGTGATTCATACCCAGACATGTGGGGTCAGATGGAAGGGAAGCAAGGCCACCTCAAGCCATTCCAACCCCTCAAATACTCACTACAATAATCACTCTTGGAAGAAAAACTACTAGGATTTAGAAAAAACATCTGTACTATGTATTTTGGGAGAGCATTTGGAGAGAAAAAAAGTCTTATTGGTAAAGCAAAACAAGGTTCTATTTGCTGTGAAAGGTGTGTCTAAACATTGAGTTCTCCAAATACCATGCTAGGATTTTAACATCTCTTTCCTGAAAACAGCACTTCCCGGGAGGTCTTTGTCACTGTGATCCCACTTGGCCAGTGAGGAATCCAAGGGGTGAGAACTGCTTTCCAGTGGAGATGGGTAACAGAGCTGGACTGAAGAAGCCACAGTTCACAACCTTAGCGCTCAGTGAAAATGAACTTGAAGACAAAGCCCCAGGCAGCACGACGAATTTCCACGCAGCAAGCATTTTTTTTCCAGATCACATCTCATATATTCCACTATTCACAGTCATCACACGGAACGCTGAGCTTGTGACGACTTCACCCCCGATTATTCAAAGACTATTACAGTTGCTTATTGATGGGTTGGACAAGAGGTGCTGGCTTTCTGAGAAGAACAAAAGAAGCATTTAGTGTGAGTTATTTGCACCCTGCTACATCCACACTTTTCTTATTTACCTTTGAGGATAACAGAAAAAATCAGGTTAGACAGCTAAACCCAAACTGTGAGCCCTACATCTTGGCTTGAGTCTGGAGACCAGGACTATAATTCTTGGAGAAAAACTGGAATCTTTTTCCTAGGAGCTATTAATTCGGCATACAGACTGTTATAAAATTGAAGTTATATGGCTGAGTAAAATTTCCCGACTACACATGAAGATTCTTCCACTACTAGGAGAAAAGGGGTTGGGTTTATTCATATTTATAACTTGAATTCATAATATAAAGTGGTCACACGTTAACCACTGGTAGAACGATTGAGCAAATTAATAAGAAATGAAAAGCAGTGATTGAGTACGAAGTATGACTTGAGGGCAGCCAGACCAGAAACTGGAATATCATGACCTCAGTAGTCAAGTCATGGATGGACCAAAAACTTTCGTCAAGGGTGGAAGGAACACCCCAAGGGGACTCAATGGAAGTAAAGGGGGTTAAGATTGCAGAGGGAGTCTCAAGGAAGGAACATTTACAAGTGTTAGGTCAGACCAAATTCACTCAATACCCCATTATTTATAAATTGCATGACCTTGGTAAGCTTGCTTACAATTTCTAAAATTAATCTCTATGAGATTAAGTCAATTTCCTTTTTTGAAAAACAAATAATAGAGGTGGTTGTCATGATATGTTGAGACATGTTTACTTCTTTTAATACAAATTAAAGATATATAACAGAAGTTTGAAAATAAGGTTTAACATAAGTTTGAAGAGATGCAGGTAAGCCTCAGAGATATTCAGTCTCAGACCAACACAATAAAGTGAGAATCATAATAAAGTGAGTCATGTGATTTTTTTTTTTAGTTTCCCGGTGCATATAAAAGTTATGTTTACACTCTACTGCAGCCAACCATCCGTGCAGCCCCTATTGTCATTACCCCGTGAGAAATGGGGATGTAGGTACTTGAAGGAAAAACGGCCACTATTTCTAGGGAAGCCTGAGTGTTATACGCGGGATCGGTGAAGCACTTTAGGTGGCGACATCTTTGAACATCTGAGGAAGGAAAATGTAGACTTGATGAGAACAAAGAAATCAATTAGTTTTTGGATTGTACAATGTGAGATATATGATACTCTGTCACTTGGATGTACACAAAACAGAAATTTCATCTATTTCATAGAGCAGAGTCCTCCTGCAGTGAACTGCTCCGTTCACAGTAATTCTGCTTTCTCCGGGGATTGCTCTTGCATGGCAGTAGCCACGTTACTGCCTAAATGGCCATCCCGCTCATGGCCATGTCTGATGGATGAACAGTATGCAGCTAGCCCAGTCCAGGGAATGGCAGGGAGGGACAAAGAGGCAGGAAGTTGTAAAGCTGAGTCAGGTTAACAGCAGGCCGCCAGGTAGAAGATCCAAATGCCTCAGCTGTTCCAAGTCCTGGAATCTCCTTAGTTACTTTCCCTCCCATGTTGTTGACACCCTCTCCTATGCCACCAGACACTTGAATGCCCTTGCGAATAGTTTTCTTTTCTCCTTAAGCTAACCAGGGCCAGATTTCATCACTCAAATTTCAGTGACATAAACAAATACAGTCATCTGGTGCTAAAACAGGCATCCAGGCTGAGTTCTCTGAACTTAAGAATTCCTTATACTTGCCCGCCATTACGTAATCAGTGTTAGTAATGTCTCAGTCATTGAATGGGAGTTTGGTAAACACTGAAAAAAGAGAGAAGTAAATGAATGAATGACGAAATAAAAGATACTTAAATAAACTAAATGCAAAATTTTGCTTTCACTTTTTTATCTTCACGTGGGAGATGAAAAATGCATGGTTTTTAGTTGATTCTAAAGTCAACTCCTGTCCCAAGAAGTGTGGCAAGCACTCACTTAGAGAGTAATGAGAACACCACAGGTGCAAATGTCCCCCACATTGTTTGTTAACAACCTCATGTATAGGAGACATTTGTTAACCAAGCCACACCCTTGAAAGCCCGAGCACAGACAGTGGGAAAAATAAAGGCTTGAACACACCTGAACAAGGCACTTGGAACTCTAGCTTTTTCTAAAATCCCTCTTCACAATTATTTGACCATCCAACTGGGCAATGAAACATGTCTGTCTTTTGGCATCATTTTCAAAGGCCAATCTTGACAATGACTGATGAGAGGAACCAATAAAATAGATGTTTTACCATCTAAATTTGAAACCAGCTGAGACAGAGTTAGAAATAAGGTCAAGGGAAATGAAAATCTTTTCGTGGCTGCTGTTAAAGGCTGTTTATCAAGAGGATGTGGCTAACTGTATAAGAACAGTGCCTCCAAACAGTCACACGCAATTCTTGACCAGGGTGAGGTCTTTACCAGACTTACGGCCAGACCTCTGGCACATCAAAACACGCATGCTCTGTTGATGGGCAGATTCCTAAAAAGAGGGAAGAGAAGAGGACTGAACCAAAACTGCCCTCAGCTCTTTCCATAGGTCAACGACAATGGGAAAAATTGTGGGAAGTGGAGAGGGGACAGGAAGTTCATGCAAATGGGTTTCCCTCCACTTGGAAACAATAGGCATGGGGAAAGAAAGTTCCTCATTCAAATGGGATATTTTATTTTGTTGTGTTGCTATTTTTTGCAGGGTAAAGAGGTATAGTATAGAAAGAGTGTGAAGGTTTTAACAAGTAAGTCTGCAATCAAATTATAACTGTGCTACTTAAATCTCTGAGAGGTTACCTGACCTCTCTGAGTACAGATTCTAGACGTGTAGAAGCACTCAATCTACACCCTTACACAGATGATAAGAACATAACATGAGATATAACTCATAACATATTCTGTGCTGAACATTATTCCGGACACAGCATTCAAATAAAATCCTTGAAAAATTTTTTAAAAAAATAGTTGTATCAAAATGGCTTTGACACAGCAGGAAGACAAAGAGAAGTTCAACATCTGACCAAAGTTACTCTTAATGGCAGGAACATTCAACAAGAACTTACTGTGTAGCAGGCAGTATGTTGCAGGACTGGTACCGCTTGCCTTATTTAAAAGAAGTAATAAGCACGGGGTATTATAGTGATAAGCACCCCTTTGCACAGAAATGAAAACTGAGGATTCGAATGGCTATATAACCTAATTAAAGTCAATCAAGTGGCTAAGCAAGAAATTCAACCCAGGTTGTCTGGGTTCAGAGACAGTACCCTTGACTACACGGTGTATTGTCTCCTCATGCTCAGTGAGGAAAGAAAAGGTGCATAAATAAAAGGGAAGGAGGAGCCTCCAGGAATTAATGGGTCATCAATTTTGGCTCAGGCACTAAGGAACCTTGATCATCTTCATATTCTTCTCCAAGGCTGACTCTGTGTTTCCACATGAAAGTTTCCTTTCTTCTTTGACCCTGGCAAGGCTACACCTGCAATGAGGGATTAAACTTTGAACATTGAAAGAACTCAACAAACAGCTCCAGGAATAACAGTTCAGGTGAGTAGAAAGACTGATTCAGAATGCGAATTTTAAGAAGGAATAAATTTCAAAGGTATTTCAAATCTTGGCCAAGTAACAAGGAAAAAAAAGATCTGATTGCAATCTGTGCATATTTTAGAGCCTGAAAAAGAAGAATGAGTGGAATGTATAATATTAGTTCCTTTATTTCTTTACTTTTTTTTTTTTTAAGTTACATTTAGGAAGCTAAAGTAAATCCAAGAAAGAGACCACAGAGGGACTAGACTTTGAAAATGTCTTTAGATATTTAGAGCTGGACCCAGAGCTAAGATCTGGCAAGTCTCCCACAGAGAAAAAGAATAATGATTCAAAGGCTGGGAAAATATCCCTCGGTTTCCTCTTAAGGATTTTGTCATGTTCAAACTGGATGAAGAAGGCTAAATCCTAAGTCAATAGCAGGCTTATGTAAATAGTACACTGTTGGCATGGGTGAGAAAAGGAGACTGCCTAAGACATCCTGAAAGTTATTCTGTTTCCTCCAAGGAAATAGGTTTAAGTGACAGAAAGTCATATTGAGTGTAATACCCAGTTCGAGTAAACTAGTATGAATTCATTACTATAGGAAACCGGGGAAATCTGAAGGTAAATGTTTCCCATGGGTGTATCTGGGAAAAGAGGTATGGAACACCTCTAGCAAATGGATCAACCTAAATGTAGGGATCTACATAATGTCTGACATCATATTATTTATTCAAGGATAATAATGATCATTTTGTTGAAATTCAATTTCTACCTAGTGAAGTGGGAAATATATTAAAAACAAAACAAAGCAAAACAAAAAACTCAATGCAGAAAAGGCAAAGCAACACACTCAGCTCTGTGCAGTTGTTTTTGTTTCTGTTTTCTGATCCTACCATCATCAAATCGGTTGCTTGTCAGCTAATTTGCAGGAAAATAAGCACCGTACTTGGGATTAGGGGTTCTAAATTTGAAGGGCAGTTTAGATGCTGAATTTCTGTGTGGTAGACTATTTTGTTTAAATATGCACTGATCCTGATCTCACCCTCCCGTACAAGGCCCCTCCATGCTGCCTTCATTTAGAAGAAGAAAAAGTCAGGGAAGAAAGCACTGTGTCTTGGGGGATAGGCTCAAATACACTTTGCATTGTTTTTAATGGGTCATTGGGTAAAAATTCAGAACTTTAGAAGGCAATTCAGAAGCACTTCCAACAACTACTTGTATTTTTACTCAAGAGAACATTAAACAATAGCAAGATATTAGCTTTTCTTCATTCCTTAGTCCCCAGTTGGTGAGATTTTTCTTCTTAAAAAAAAAAAGTCAATGATTTAAGCAGGATTTCTATCACTCAAACCTTAGAAAGTTTGCCGGGGGAGAAGATTTATCATTCACAGGCAAGCACATACACAACACCTGGTCACTAACTTTCACTCTTGAGGTGACCCCTCCCCAACTCTCAATTTACTCCTGAGATGACCATTGGCGGTGAAATTCAGTTACAGTTGCTACTTTCTCATTCATATCACTGAGATTTGGACTTTTGATAGTCCCTAACAGAAGTAACACAAGCCAGAAAGCAAGCAAGACTTCTCAAGTTACAGAATAAGACATAGAGCCATCTCACCTCTTATTATAAAAATTCTCAGCAGAATGAATTAGATCGTTGTGTTGTTATGGTTAAGCATTCCTCAAGACAGACTCCCACATGGTGTCCACGGGTGAGGGAGGAAAACGTGTACTGATAAATTCCTAGACACCTCCTGGCATCCTTTATGAATAAGAATAATTGATCGTCAATGTAAAGCAATAAAGTTACATTCAAATGCTAATATTATAGACAACGCTTACTGCATCATTTAGAAAGAAGTAGGTTATGCTGCTGTAACACATAACCCCCAAATTTCAGTCCGTTTAAAGCAATGAAATAGCTGTTTGCTGTTCACAAGCCACTGTGGGTTGGCAAGGCTCACATACTCCTCCATTTCTGACTTAGGATGCAGAGTCGGATAAAGTCTCACTGTCCAGAAGACCTTCTAGCTCCACAGCACAGAAACGGGCAAGACAGAGAATCACATCCCAGATGTGAAACTCTTCTGCCCAGAGGAGACACGTGTATTTCATTGACCTAGGTAAGTGGTCTGATAGTGTCTAAACTTGAACGCATGGAGGAACTAAACTCTGACCATGTACCTAGAGGAAGAGAACTAGAAATACGAGTGAGCAGAATTTGTATCCCACTGACAAAAAGAGTTACTCAAGGGTTTGAGGGCAGCGATAGAACTTTCTTCAGTGTGAAACTCATGTGGTTTGCAACAATCTTCCGTTCAGTTGTAGACTGTTTTGTTGACTCTTCATTTATTTATTGCTGTTGATTTATTTTTAATTAAGCATCTCCTTAATTCAGATTCTATACAAAGCTTCAGAGATTTATACATAAGATTTCTGCTCTCCGTTTGCTCTATTTTTTAGGTTTTTACAGCCTTCTCTGTAAAAACAAAATATATGCAACCTAGGCAGGAAAAAAGCTAATCTGGGCAGGCTTTCTGAGGAATGCAACATCAGAGTAAACTTTTACAACATGAGGAGGTGTTACAAAGGCACCTGGATAGAGAAGTAACAGAAGCATGTGTATTCCAGACCAGAAAAAAAAAATTATATTCCAGATGCTTGTGGTAGGCAGTTTCTTGGGAGGTATTCATTTAAAAACTCACTTTTTGTCTCAACTAATACTTCAAAAAAATAGAAAAATCGCAATAGTGTATTCACTATTTTAGAGATCAGAGGTCTGTATTTTTCACAAACATGCACAAGAAAGCACAGAGATGTAAACATTCATCAGTATCTGAAAGGAGGGTGGATGGGGTCCTGCAGAAGGTTTTTGATATGCACGGAAGTTTCACCAAGGAATGGGAACCAAATCCACCTGGAGAGCTCAGAGCTTGCCCTGAGGCCTTAAAAGAACTTTCTCCTCTTTTCAATGCCTCCTGCATTCCCTGGAACTGCTGTCAGAATGTAGAAAAGCCCAGCTGCCCTTGCAGAAGGGAAGAAAATACAGAGAGTTGAGAGTGTAAGGAAGGTAATTTGAAAAGAACTTATTTGAATAATTATTATTTTATGTTATAATCTTTGGGACACTGGTTGGTCCCCTTTTTACCTGTAAGACCACTGCCCCATTTGAATAATGGATTAGTACCTCAGAGTGCTGCTAAGCACCAACACATCTTGCCACCACCAAGGACTTAAAGCACCGTTGAGAATAAATGGAAAGTAGTCAAAAGAATCTGGCTTTCAGAGACGCTCTAATTCTGAGCCCAGGCACCATGACAGAAGATTATCTGTCCGCACTGAATTTGTATTTCCTCATCTATACAGTGGAACCAGTAACTACATGAGAAATGCGGGAGGATTAAATGCGATCAGTGAAAGCAGGAGATTCCACATCGGTAACAATGTCCTCCGTGACACTTTGACATTAGCTTTCTCTGAACTCCTGTGGAGGGAATAGCTGGTTCCATCTAATTTAACAGGCCATTACATGCACTCAGTGGCATGCCGTCCAACAAAGAATTTCATGGTGTTTTACAGTTGACAGAATCTTGCATGCATTATCTGATTTTCATGACCTTGACCCTCCCCAGTCTCTGTGAACAAGCTGTTGTCCTCACCACATCCATTTACAGTTGCACAAACATGCCAAGCTCATAATGATTATAAGTGACAGAGTAGGATTAATCAGAAAACCTGGAATTCAGCTGAAATTCTGACAAAAATTGCTGCTTGGTCTTAGAAAAGTCACTGGATTTTGAGTCTCAATTTTTTCATCTCTAAAATGGGCATAATTATGATTGAAATATCTTACACAGTTGGTGAGAAGATTAAGCGATATAAGCTATAAAGCAGGGGGAGGGTGTAGCTCTGTGGTATAGCGCCTGCCTAGCATGCGTAAGGTCCTGGGTTCAATCCCCAGCACCTCCATTAAGTAAATAAATAAATAAATACATACATCTAATTACCCCCCCCAAAAAAATAAGCAAAAAAATAGTAAAGGTATAAAGCAATTGCTCAAGGTGTATTTGTACTCTTTACTGAAATCTTATATTTTGCTCTGCAGTCTGCTATAAAGTCTATCATCTGTTTTAAGCTGTTGTCTGTCTTATTCAACTTGATACATCAAGGAAAGAACTATCCAAGGAGTAAAATATGATCATAGGAAATGTATATTTATACATTGTACATATATATCATATTTATATGCACATTCACATTTAATATAGTTATATAAAATTTTTCACAAATATTTGTATATAAATTATATTATTCACACTAGTATTAGTATGAATATGATAATATTCATATTATAAATTAGGATGATTATAAAATTTAGAATGATACAGATTATATGCAGCAATATGATTTACAGATACATATGCCTTTTTAGATATAAGCATTTTGATATAAAGTATATCGTATGCACCATGTGTGCTTATATATTGTACACTTATCCGGACATTTTGGCAGAATTAGACGAGAACAGAGCGTAGGTTGTATGTGCAAAAAAATAAGCACACCTACTGCACTAACACTGGAGTTGAATATTGCCAAAGGGAGGAGATGCAAACATCATTCACCCCCACTCTCAGGCAAGCATGCACACACACACACATACATACCACCACCACCACCACCACCACCACCACCACCAAAAACAACAGTATTAATTGGTAGACAAAGGTTTGCTTGAATGCAGAAAGGAGCCCTGAAATAAATAGAACCAATGTCCAGAGTCTTCTCTGACCAAATGGCAGCTCATCTGGCCACCGGCCCTGCTGGAGTCTCTGAGGTCTTGGTGCATAGAATAACAGCTTCCCCAAAGTTGTCTGTGTCCTCATGCCCAACACCTATGACTACATCACCTTACATGGAAAAGAGGGTTTTGTAGATGTGATTAAGTTAAGACTCTTGGGATGGGAAGATTAACCTGGATTTAGATGGACCCAGTATAATGACAGGGGTCCTTATACGTGAAAGAGGGAAGCAGACTCAAGCCCAGGAATGTGGGTGGCGTCTAGAAGTGAGAAGAGGGAAGGAACGGATTCTCCCCTAAAGCCTCCAGAAGAAACACAGTTCTCCTAACCCTGGGATTTCACCTCTATAAGACCCACTGCAGAATCCGACCGTGGAAATGTGAAGATAATAAAGTCATGCTTTCTTAAGCCACTCTTTGTGTCAGTGTGTTACAGCAGCAGCAAGAAACTAATACAGTGCTCCTTCCCCTGGCACCAATGTCGCTTGGCCAGAGTCTCACTGTCACAGGGGTTGTTCTCAGAATGTGCTCCGCTTATGCTTCAGTCTAAATCCACATTGTGTCAAACTTTTCCTGGCCTTTTGTGGTCTAGAAAACCATTGCTTAGTGCCCCCAATATTTCACACAATGTGAGTGTATGCCTCCCACTGCTGTCCCTTTCAGTCCTAGCTCACTATCTCTAGGTCTCCAGTATGAACCTGGGGGGGGGGGGAAGTGGGCTGGAGATAAGCTGAATGACAGACTCCATGTCACAAGCATAATCAGACTCTCTTCTTCTGTCCCAGTCAGGTCCAGAGACCACATCTATTTGTCCGCCACCGTATTACAAATTGTATCTGATTCATGATGAAACAATGCATGTTTATTGACTGACAGTCAGTCTTGGGCCAGCCTTCTGCAGGTACACACCATCTTCCCCAGATTCCTTCTAACACCATCCAAGGGCTTCCCCCTTGCCTCAGCCACTACCCCTCCACGCTACTCCTACAGAAGACACAAGAACGTGGATCCTCTCTTTCCAGCATCCTAAAAGAAACATGTTGTTGTGGGTTGAATTATGTCCCTAAATAGAAGCTGAAGTCCTCATCCCAGGCGCCTGTGACTGTGATCTTCTTTGGAAATTGAATCTTCATACAAGAAATCAATTCAATATGAGGTCATACTGGATTAGGGTGGCCCTTAATCCAATAACTGGTGTCATAAGAAGAGGGAAATTTGGACGCAGAAACCACCAGAAGAAGGCCCTAAGGCAGAGGCTGGGACAGATTCTACCCGAGGTTTTTCTGAAAGGACTGACCCTGCTGGCACCTTGATTTCAGACTCTGGCCCCCTGGACTATAAGGAAATGCATATCTGTTGCTTTCAGCCACGCAGTTTATGGTGATTTGTTGCAGCAACCCTAAAAAATTAATGGGGTAAAGCCAAGAGCTACACTACCCACTCATAACTCTACATCCAGCCACATGCACAAGCCACTGCACTTTCTTGCTGATTTGGGTTGACAATGATGGATCTATTTTTGCCATCCTAGCGGGAGGGGACACTGTGCACACTCCCCTGCCTGGCAGAGTTCCCACTGGGGTAACCTGCATGCACTGACATTGGCTGGTTATAGAGTGAAAGTTAATGCGTCAGCACAGCGGTGTTCCTGTTAACTACTGATTTGTGTCCTCATTTGCGTAAACATGAACTGAACTATCTGCGAAGCCAGGGGAAGGAAACCTCATCAGGGAGTTTTATAGGTCGGGAAAGTGCTTCCGACACCTGGGCCTCGTTGTACATACAGAGTCCTACATCCGAGCTGCTTATTTTCTTTTGTAAACAAAAAATTCAAAATTCTTAGCACACGGCAGTCATCTGAGTCCCTCAGGGAAATAAACATCGTGTACTCAAGATAAAACCAGCTACCCTGCAACTCCAGGACCCAATTCATACTTCTGCCTCAGTCTGACAAGATCAGGGTTTCTACGTTCACAAGACCTGGGCAGTGAGAGCATATTCTACCCTCAAAGTCTCAAAGCCAAGTATAACCACGGCTGTGCCCAGCACCACAGGCTGTCCCTGGAAGGGTGTTCCTGAAGGCTTGCATCTTGGTCACAACAATCTGTCAGCCCAGGGACTGTTTGTATTTCTTCCCTGGTCTTAAATGAATCCTGCCAAATAGCAGAACTTCAATCAGGTAAAGAATGACTGAAACTATATGAGGTATAGGTCTTGGGAAAAACAGAGAAAGTAATATTTCTCCAATTAAAATAACATTTCTGGGGGGAAGGTATAGCTCAATTGGTAGAGTGCATGCTTAGTATGCACAAGGTCCTGGGTTCAATCCCCAGTACCTCCTCCAAAAAATAAATAACTAAACCTAATTACCTTCCCTCCAAAAAAAAAAAACCAAAAAAAACAAAATTTAATTAAAAAAAATGACATTTCTTAGAATGTGGAGATTCTAGGAAAAATCTAGTATCCTTTCTTTGCAAGTCATCAAATCCAACTTCCAGGAAAAACTGGAGATATGTTGTTTAAGGGTACAAATTTGCAACCAGTAGATAAGTGAGTCTTGGAGATCTAAACACAATGTATTGATTATAGAAAACTATGTTGTATTATAAACTTTAAAGTTGCTAAGGGACTAGATCTTGTTCCTACAGCACAGAGGGAATAACTATGTGAAATGATAGGGGCATCGGCTAATGCTATGGTGGTAACCATATTGTAACATATAATTGTATCAAAGCAACACTGCACACTTCAAACTTACACATCATGTCAATTTTATCTCAATTTTTAAAAATCCAACTTCCAGTCCTCTGTGATTATTCACTGAAGATAATATTTGAATGTCTTAGCCAGTGTGAGTAAAAGAGGCCAGGTATAACTAAGATGTACAAATGTTGTCTCTGTATTCGAGCAATGAAAATCTAGTGAGCAAACACTCACTGGGAAGTCTGCTTTGGAGTCTAAGAAACAGTTACCCACTGGCAGCCAAAATACCTACCTCTACGTTCTGTCTCTGTGACACCACTAGTCATCTGTGTTCCAGTCTCCAAATCTCTAAAGCTCAGGTAACTTAATATCAAAACGGGGCATTTTTGCCTTTCTTACATTCTCATCAAGAAGATAAAGCATATGAGACCATTTTGAAATTCAAATCACCTAACAAATATAATTTATACTTGTTGCAGTTTTTTGATAGAGAGCACTTTGGTGTGTTCCTGAATCCTTTGAAGTACGTAGCTTTGTTGCCAGACAGCCCTGAATGTTAAGCGCTCTATTTTCATCTCATAACTTGTCTCTCCTTGGTGGATAGATAGTATTCTTGCACCACACAAACTTTAAAATTAGACTGAATATTTTTACAAGTACCTCAAAAAAGAAAGAAAAAGCTAAATGTTAGTGAGAAATGAAGATTTTACTAAAGATTCGTAGGGAAGATGAAAAGAAAATTCACATCACTCTCTACAGAGCAAAGAAATGTGCAATTGTCCCTTAAATCCTTAGATATTTCTGTTACCTTCAAATACCTCTCTGGACATATGGGTAAACTTTATCCTTCATATATTCAGCTGATTCTCTCTTTGTCTCTCTTGTCCTCATTCAAACTCAAGTATTTTCTTGTCTCCTGGACAGCACCCAAGATAGATAGATAGATAGATAGATAGATAGATAGATAGATAGATAGATAGATAAGGTATAATTAACATATCACATAATTCATCCATTAAAGTGTAAAATTTAATATTTTGAGTATAATCACAAGGTTATGCAGCCATTATCACCATCTAATTTAGACCATTTTTTGCCACAAAAAGAAACCCCATACCCACTAGTAGTCACTGTCTATGACCCTTCACCACATCACACTCCCCACACAGCCCCTAATCTACTGTCTATCTCTCTAGATTTACTTATACTGGACCTTTCATATAATCACAATCACACAATACATCATCTCTTGTATCTGGCTTACTGGCTTCTTTATTGTCAACTAACATTCCACTGTATGACTAAACCACACTGTAGTTAATCATTCACCATTTATGGACATTTGGGCCATTTCCACTTTCTGGCTATTATGAATAATGCTGCTATGTACTATTTACAATAGCCAAGACATGGAAACCACCTAAATGTCCATCTACAGATGACTGGATAAAGAAGCTATGGTATATTTATACAATGGAATAGTACTCAGCCATAAAAAATAATAAAATAATGCCATTTGTAGCAACATAGATGGACCTGGAGATTGTTATTCTAAGTGAAGTAAGCTGGAAAGAGAAAGAAAAATACCATACAATATCACTCATATGTGAAAAAAGACCAAAGAACTTATTTACAAATGATAAACAGACTCACAGACATAGAAAACAAACTTATGGTTACCAGGGGGAAGAGGGTCAGAAGGGATAAATTGGAAGTTCCAGATTTTCAGATAGTAACTACTATATATAAAATAGATAAACAACAAGTTCATGCTGTATAGCACAGGGAACTAGATTCAACATCTTGTAGTAACTTATGGTGAAAAATATGAAAATGAATATATGAATGCTCATGTATGACTGAAGCATTAAGCTGTACATGAGAAATTGGCACAATATTATAAACTGACTGTACTTCAATAAAAATATATTTAAAAAATAATACTGCTATGAACATTCATATACAAGTTTCTGTATGAACATATATTTGCCCTTTTTTTAGGTACTTAGAAGTGGAATTGCTAGATCTGAGGGTAACTGCCATTTTGAGAAACTGCCAAACTGTTTCCCAAGCAGCTACACAATTTTACATTCCCACCAGCGACATGTGAGGGTTCCAATTTCTCCACATCTTCATCAACACTTGTCTGTCTTTTGATGCACTAGTGGATAAGAAGTAGAACCTCATTGTGGTTTTTGTCTGCATTTTCTTAATGACTAATGATGTTAATCAGCATATAATGTGCTTATTGGCCATGTGTAAGTATAGTTTAGAGAAATTTCTTTCCAAATGATTTGCTCATTGTCCTCGTCTGCTCAGGCTGCTGTAACAAAAATAACATAGATCAAGTGACAGACAAACAACAAACATTTATTTTTCACAGTTCTAGGGCTCGGGAAGTCCAAGAGGAAGGTATTGGTGGATACGGTGTCTGGTGAGGGACTGCTTCTTATTTACATACAGTGCTCACGTGTTAGAAGGGTCAAGGCTTTCTGGAGCCTCTTCCATAAGGGCACTAATTCCATTTGGAAGGGCTCCATCCTCATGACCAACTTAGTTCCCAAAGGTCCCACCTCCAAATGCCTTCACACTGGGGATTAGGTTTCAACATATGAATTTTGGAGGGACATAAGTGTTTAGCCCATAGCACTCATAATTTAACTCATTTATCTTTTTATTATTGAGTTATGAGATTTTGTCTTTATCAGATATATGATTTACAAATATCTTCTCCCATTTTGTGATTCATCTTTCACTTTCTCAATAGCATTATTTTCTGAACAAAAGTTCACATTTTGATGTAGTTCAATGTATCTTTTTTTTTTTTTGTCACGTGTCCTTTTGGTGTTATATCTAATAAGTGAGAGCCTACTCCAATGTCACAGAGATTTTCTCCTGTTTTCTTTAAAGAGTTTTGTGATTTCAATCACAACACTTTTGTCTACAATCCATTTTAAGTTTTTATGGGGGGCATGTCATGCGGAAGATATCCACTCTCATTTATTTTTTGCATGTGGATAATCATTTGTCCTAGCACCATTGTAAAAGTATTTTCTCCCCATTAAATTATTTCAGATCCCTTGTTGAAAATTAACCATAAATATATGATTTTAGTTTTGATTTCTCAATTACATTCCATTAATCTATATGCCTGTCCTTATGCCAGTACCACACTGTACTGATTATAATTGTTCTACAGTAGGTTTTAAAGTTAAGAAGTATCTATTTTCCTGTTTTGCTCTTCTTTTCCTAGTTTCCTAAAGTGAAAGTTGAAATTACTGATTTGAGATTATACTTTTAAAGATACAGGTATTTATAACTACACATCTCCTTCTGAGCACTATTTTAACTGCGCCCCATAAGTCCTGATGTGTCTTTTTTTTTCATTCATCTCAAGATATTTTCTAATTTTCTCTGTGATTATTACTTTAAACCATTTTTTAATTATGATTGTGTTAATTCCAAAAATATGTGTGAATTTCTCAAATTCCATTCTGTTACTGATTTCTAATTTTATTCCACTGTGTTCAGAGAACATACTTTATGTGATTTTAAGGCTTTTAAATTGAATGAGGTCTTAGGACCTAATATATATTCTGCTCTGGAGAATGTTTTATCTGTGCTCAAGAAGAGTGTGCATTTTGCTGCATCGGATGGGGCTCTCTACAGATGTTTATTACATTTATTTTATTTATAGTGTTAGTCAAGTCTTCCATTTTCTTGCTAATCCTCTGCCTAGTTGTCCTGACCATTATTGAACAAGGGGTATTAAAATCTCCTATTATTATTGTCAAATTATATAATCCCTTCACTTCTGTCAGTGTTTTCTTCATGTATGATGGGAACTCTGTCTTTAGATACATGTGTGTTTATAATTATAATTGTTATAATTTTATGGTGGAATAATTCTTTAATCATTACAAAATGTCTTTATCTCTAGTTATATTTTTGCTAAAAGTCTAGAGGCTGATATGCATATTGCCACTTTTTATGATTGTTTTGCATATATCATTTTCTATCTTTTAACTTTGAACCTGTTTGTTTCTTTTAATTTAAAGTTTGTTTCCTGTACATGACATATAGCTTGATTTTTTTTTAGTAATCTCTACTTTTTGCTTAGATTAATTAATTCATATTTAATGTTATCACTGATATGGTTGGAAATGTATTTGCCATTTTACTTTGTTTTCTATATGTCTCATGTCTTTTTTGTTCTTTTATTTCTTCTTTATTGTCTTTTTTAATTGGGTCACTATTTTCTAGCATAACATTTTATTTCTTTATTTTAAATTATTTTTTGAGTTATGTTCTTGGTGGTTGCTCTGGGTTTGCAATATATATATTAAATTATCAGAATCCAATTCAGGGTTGTATTGACTTAGGTAAAGTGGAAAATAGAAAATTTACCCTTATATAGTTCAATTTAACCCCTTTTTTGTTGTATTATTATTATACATATTACATTTATTTGTTACATACCCCTCAATATTACTTTATGTAATATTGTATCTTTAAAAGAAATTGAGAAAAGAAAGGCAAGCAAATATAATTTTATAGAATTTGTTATATTAACTTTCTTACTTTCTCTTGCAGTGTTCCTTTATTTCTGTTTGTGGTCTTCAGTTACCACCTGGTTTAATTTTTTTCCTCCAATGAAGCTTTGTTTTTACCTTTTGCTACTATTGTCCAGTATGTTACATCTCCATATAAGTCTAGCAATGTAATTATACAAATACTGTTTTATATAATTGCTTTTCAAATGAGTTAAAAAATGGGAGGAGAGTAAATATGCAATTATACTGTCTTTGTAATTACCTACATAGTTACCTTTCCTGGTGCTCTTTTTCTCATGTGATTTAGAATTATTTTTTAATCTCATTTGCTTTAATTTTGGAGAACTCCCTTTAGTATTTTTTGTATGGCAGGTTTTCTTGCAATGGATTCTCTGTATTTTTAATCTGGGAATTTATTTTGTCTCTACATTTAAGATAGCTTTGAATAGACAAGATTCTTGTTTAAAAAGAGTGTGTGTGAGTGTGTGTCCAGCACTTTGACTATGTGTTCCATTGCCTTCTGCTCTCCATTATATCTAATGGGAAGTCAGATGTTAACCTTATTGATTTTTTTCTTGTACATTATAAGTAAATTTTCCCTTGCTGCTTTCAAGATTTTTCTCTTTGTCTTTGCATTTCCACATTTTGACTATAATATGCCTGAGTGTGGATATCTTTTGGTTTATTCTACTTGAAGTTTGTTGAACTTAGATGTGTGGATTAATTTTTTCCCAAGGGAAATGTTTATAACCATCATTTCCTTGAATATTTTTTTCTATCTCTTTTTCTCTCTTATCTCCTGAAATTTTTGTTACACATATGTTGATACACTTAATGACATCTCACATTTCCCTGAGGTTCTGTTCACTTTTCTTCATTCTTTCTCTCTCTTCTTTAGATTGCATAATCTTTTCTGCTGTGTATTCAAGTTAAATGATTCTTTGTTCTGCCAGTGCATGTTACCTGTTGATCCCCTCCAGTATTTATTTACATTTTGGTTATGGTAATTTTATTTTATTTTTTTAACATTATTTTGAGTTATAGTCAGTTTACAATGTTGTGTCAATTTCCAGTGTAGAGCACAATTTTTCAGTTATACGTGAACATACATATATTCATTGTCACATTCTTTTTCACTGTGAGCTACCACAAGATCATGTATGTATTTCCCTGTGCTATACAGTATAATCTTGTTTATCTATTCTGCATATGCCTGTCAGTATCTACAAATTTTGAACTCCAGATCTGGTTATGGTAATTTTAAACTCTAGAAAGTTCATTTGTTTTGTTTTTTTTTTTTTAATGATTTGTATCTCTATTTGACATTGTCTCTCTGATAAGATATTGTGTAATACTGCAGTTTTAAGCATGGTCTCCTTTAGTTCTTTGAACATATTTATAATAGGGGTTTTGAAGCCTTTGTGTACTAATTCTGACATGGCCCCTTCAAAAGCAGTTTTATTGCTTGTTTTCTTTTTCTCTCTTTCAGCCACACTTTTTTGTTTCTTGCATGTCTCATAATTTTGTCTTAAACAGTTCATTTTGGATAATATATTGTAGCAACTCTGGATACTGATGTCTGTCCCTCCACCAGACGTGGTGGTGGTCACTTGTTCACTTGTTTAGCAACTTGACTGCACTAATTCTGCATAGTCTATTTCCCTGACAGTGTATATTTTCAGATAGCCCTACTCAAAATTTTCCCTTATTTTTGTATTTTATCCTGGTTATGAGGACTCATTCTTGGATTGACATAAGCCACTTATTGGCTAAAGGTTGTTTAATCAACTTGACAAGTTAGATTTGTACACTTTACTCTTAGATGTGTGTGTGGCTTTAAGACTACTGTCATATTTGAGAGATTAATATTTTGTCCCACATTAAGCGAGTGTCTAGTAACTTGGTTTCCTTCACCAGTCATTCCTGATGGGGTAAACCCTGCATGCACACAGTCTTTCAGAACCTCAGGAATAAGTGTACATTTATGTTTATGTTTGAGTCCCTATTAGTTATCTTTGGGTCATAGTAGCTTATTTTTCACTCAGTATATGGTCAGAGGTTGTGTTTAGAATTCTCATGCCATTGAGTTCTCATGCCATTAAGAGTCTTCTGCTCTGTGTTGATGAGGGTCTGTTTGTTTCTTGGAGATGATTTCCAGTTTGCCTCACATCTTACGGTAACTCTCCCTGAGTAGGCGCAGCTTACACATATGCACAGACTTTCTGCCTCCAGTGGAGATCTTGAATCATGGAAGGTCCTACTTAGCTGTCTCTTTTCTTAGTTCTCTCTATTAAAAGTTCTGGCTGATCTGCTATTTTGCTCAGATTGTGGAGCTGTCAGTCTCCTTCTTGTTGTTCTCCACCAAGCCCTCTGTTATTTTTGACAATGCCCTTAGGCATGGAGTTTTCCAAGCTATCTGTGAAGCTCTGCAAGAGTTTTCATCAACTGCAACATTAGAGACAGCACAGTCCACACAAGACCACCTTCACTTCTGACACATTGCAAGTTCCATGATTCTCCAAAACACCCTCAGTTTGTATTATTCACTAGAGAGTCTCACAAAGCTTACTGCTATTATATTCACAGTTATAGTTCATTATAGAGAAAAGGAATGTATTAAAATAAGCCAAAGGACGAGACACATAGGGAAGAGTCTAGGAAAAGTATCGAGTGCTTAGCATCCATTGTCCTTACCCCATTGAGTCACAGACATATTACTCCCCTGGCATCAACGCATGACAACACACACTAAAGTCTGAATAAAAACTAGAGAAATGCAGACTTAACTGTGTTATTATTGTCTAGCTAGTTCTTAAAGAGTCATTTGAGGGTCAGCATATCTGAGATGGGAAGACTGAGTCTCAAACAGGTGTCATAACTGGTCTATGGTTACACAAAGCATTGTGGCAAGTTGGGACTGAAGTCTAAGTCCTGGGTCCCTGTGAGCACTGGAGCATAAAAGGCCAACCTGGAGCATTTTATGTATTTTAGAGAAAATGCTTTTGGATAGTAAGATAATATTGCCTTTTGTAGGACCCTTGGGACTTTCTTTTAAGATAGCTTCCTCATCTATTACAACAGTCCTTACTCTTCTCATGTAATGCCAGTGTATATATTTTCAGTTTTTAATGTCCACATCTCTCATATCTGTGAACTTTACCCAGTCAAAATCCCATTTCACATGTGAGAATTCTGAACCAAATAGAGGGTGGTGATTTTCCCAGTGTTACCCAGCTTGTTACACACTTCAAACTAGATGCCACAACTCCTTACTTTCAGTTCAGACCTCTTTCCAATATGCCTCAGTTGCTGACTGTTGTTTCTATCAGAATCAAAGTTGCTCTCCTGACCTCTTATCTGAAGCATTGGCATGTGAAAATACAGCCCCTCTGGCTAATTACTTTTTTCCCTTAGATCTCCAACTAGATGCAACATCAGAGCCTTCTGTCACCCTTCATTTTCCTGTGTGTTAAGTAGAGTCACACAGTAATAACTTGACTTCCAGTTGTCTTACAAAGTCACACCATCACTTTTTCCCTAGCTGATATTTAGGATGCATGCAATTTTGATTTTTTTTTTTTCTGATCTACAGATTTTGGAAGTAAGAGAAAGGTTAAGTACTACCTTTGGTGCCAAGCTACTGAGAAGAGCCCAGAAACTCCTGTGTTCAAAATCAGGTGCAGAAGATCAAAAGATGCCAAAAACTCACAAGAAAGATGCCTCTGAGAACAAACTCGTCTGGACTAAGAATAAATGCTGAAATGATAGGGTGATTCCTTCCCCCAGATATTCCACTAGTGATCATGAGATTTAAAATGGCTCAAATTTGGAAAAGATTATACAGCCTTGAAGAGGAAGAGGGTATGTTTTGTTTTGCTTGTGATTCACCTGAATGTTGTCTAAACAAACATGTTGGAACTAGATTGAACACACCTACTCTCTTGCTTATATGAGATGGCAGACATGACATCAATAAAATGTCTTAAGTCTGTGTATTAGAGCATAAAGTTTCTCTATTTTACCATGTTTCCAAAGGCCATAGCTACTAAAAGGGTTTAATATTTTATAATGCTCCTATGCCAACTTGGTTTTATCAACTGAGATGGGTTTCATGTGGATAGAGACAGATATGCCACAAAGCTGGTGAAAATTAGCTTCAGGGCTTGAATGGATTTCTTAAAACATCCTGGGAGGGATTTGTACATTATTTCCAATGATTATATGTTTCTGGATTTTTTTTAAATAAAAACTTATAATCTCAGTAGGTTAAGACAAATGTCTCTTTTTACTTTGAGTTACCTTCTGTCATACTTTTCCTCTTATGGGATGAACTTAAGTAACTGTGGGCACTTTTGGAACCCATACAAGAGAAAACCTATGGACTCTTCACTTTTTAGTTAGTTGGATCTATTTATGTCACTATTATGTTAGAAATGCCACTATCATCCCAGTGCCAATCACTCAGACTGGTGACATAGCAATTCAGAACCAAAGATTCATATCAGGACAAACATGTCTTATGGTGCCAGAACTAGGAGCACAAGGGTGGTGTAAGAGAAATGAATGAAATATACAGACCCAGAATTTAGTCTGTGAAAAATTTCTTTCAGCCATCAGAAAAGTAAGTAAAACACAGTTTTCACTGATTCCTAGTCAAAACAGATTTGTTACTGGAAGAAATATATTCAGTAAAGCATGAATTTATTTATTAAAAATGAAAATTGAAAACACACCATAATTTTAATAGTTTATAGGAATAATATCGTATAGAACTTATTAGAATTCCTGTTTATAGGGCATAAATATGAAGTAATACTGCAAACGATAAGCATGTCTGCAACAGCTCAAGGATGAAAGACACGCAATGAAACTGTTGCCAAATTCTACAACAATTCTAAATATTTATACAGTAATACTTCCGGTAAGTTGTTAAGCTGAAATGTTTCTAAATTATCATTCATAGAGATGCAAAATGTAGAACAACAATGGTCAGGGGGAAAAAAGACTTACCATTATCTTTTTACACTCTCCATGGAAGTTATATTACCAATTTCATGTAATATTAAGTTGTGCCGAGTGTGTAGGCAAAATTGTAGGAAAGAAAAACAAAACAAGTGAAGAAAAGAATGCTATTGAAACCTGGAAGTGTGCTCTTGGTTCTAAACAGAACGCAGACACACTCAAAGGGCATTTGACACAGTTCCCAAACATGAGTGGAGGTGCAGGGACATTATCCACAGTAAGCCTTTATGTCAGTGAACACTGATGAGCTTGGTGATTTGTGCTCTTCTGTCTGTCCTACTTACAGTCAAAACTGAGAGTTTTACATTTCTAAAAGGAACATTCATTCAGAAATCAAGCTAGATGGAACAGAGAGCTCATTCAAAGTGGGACCTCCTTAGCCCATGACAACCACAAACTAGTATAAACATCTCTATAGAATGTTCTCATCCATGGAGGAGAAAATAGGAAAGTTTCCAAACTTTCTCCCTCTCAGTTCTGCTTTGAATCTAATATTTTTTGATTCAGTGTTTTTTGTTTTGTTTTTTTTTTTTAAGAACAGAGAAAAACAGAAACTGAGTGTTAGGTCAAAACCAAAACATGAAAAACAACAAGCTAAGAGATTATCTGGCTCTAGCTTGTACCTTGTGTAAGAATGCCCAAAACACAGTCCATGGTTCTACCTAAATGCTACCAATGGCTGGTGATTCATTACCTTAAAGCAGCCCATTTATAAAGTTCCAACCATTAGATTCTTCCTGACTTCTACGCAGTATAAGAGAATGTGAGGAACTTTCTCTTCTGCCTCCCAAAGAGGAATAAGAGTTCAAAGCATCCCCACATGGCAAAAGACCAGATGTAGAATCATGGTGTGAAACAGAAGGCTGAACCAGCCAGGAACAGGTATGGATTTCTGCTAACACCACTGCTTAAGACTACGAACAGTAATGGGTTGCTTGCCTGGGGCTGTGAGGAAGTGAAACAATTGCCCCATAATCAGGTGTAGTTAGAGGTTGCATACAGGGCACTCTTGTGTGTGGTAGATTCTCTTTAAAGATGACCACAAAAAATTCCTTGCCTTCCTTCTTCCATGATGTAAGCAAACTTGTCTGAACTACTGGAGAAAATGAGGCCACCTGGAGGAGAACCAAAGTGCTCCAGCTGATGGCCTGTACCATCACCAGACGTATAGTGAGGACTCCTTGGTTCTTCCACCAGGAAGGCTGTGATGTGCTCCCAGCTGAATGCAAATGAATGTCTCTGATCTATACCACATGAGCAGAAATAAGCCACAAGCAGGCTGAAACTGAAGAACTTGGAGCAAATAAAAAATTGTTGTTTGTTAAGGACAAATAGTTAACTACAATGCTGTGAAACAAAGCTAAAGCCACCAGTAAGAGGTCTGGTTCTCAACTGTAGACATTAATGAACAGGACAGAGACAATTACAAAATGTCTAGATAGAGAGGTAAGCATGAAGTTAAAAAAAAAGTTTTAAGAAACACCTCCCTTCAAGCTGAAGTAAAATTTCAGAATTTACTAGGGACACAGATGCCAATCAGCCAAAGAAACTAAGAAAATAATTATGTCTGAGGAAGTGGAAATAATAGCACAATCTTCAAAGAACTTAAAAACAGTTATATTTAAAACCCTCAGATTAAAAAAAAAACTATCCAAATAAACAAAAAAAATTTAAAAATAGAAGCAAAGGAAGGTGAATATAAATCAAATCCTAGAGATCAAGAATCTATTAGAAACTTTTAAAATCATTGCTTTAAGGAGTCTTTACACACTTATGAGACACTTCTCTAATCTGAAGGAAGTGGTAAATTACAAGACAGTACAGATAAATTCACCGAGAAAGTAGTCTAGAGAAGTAAATGGGCAAAAAAAAAAAAAAAAAAAGAAGAAGAAGAAGAAAGAGAAATTTAGTGATATAGATGAATAGACTGAAAAGTTCTAAATAAAAGATTGCAATAGGTGTTGTAATATGCTGCTCAAATCTGTCTTCAGTGAAGAATTTGCTGATCCAGCTTCTGAGGATATTGTTGGCAGTCTACATATGTCAGCTCTTTAAAGCATTTTTCACATATAGAGAACTGCTTTCCCCAACCTCAGATCCCTTACTGGAGGGGCTCTCTACCAATAACTGATTCATGTGAGAGCATAAAGTCATGATCATCTCGTTTTATTTGAGGATGATTCATGATGGCACCTTTGTTTGCCCATTCATGTTTCTTTCAGCTCCCTTCTTTAGGTATTGATACCGAAGGACATTCTGGATGCTACATCCCAACCCAGAGTTTGCTTCCTGAGAAACCCAGCTGAAGCCATTTGGTTGCAGTAACGAATCAGGAAAACAGATGCTAAGATGGGATTTTTCAGCTGAGTCACTCACCACCTAGATGCCAAGAATGAACGCACTTCCAGCCCCTGACACGAATGGGTAGTTTAATTGTTATAGTGAGTAAGCTAACAAATGAGATAAAATGAAATCATAAAAATGTTCCATCTAAAAGAAGGCAGAAAAAGGAAAATGAGAACAAAGAACAAATGAGGTAACTAGAAAGCAAATAGTGAGATGATAGACTTAAACTCAACTACATCAGTTATCACATTAAATGTAAATATTCTACATATCTCAACTGAAAGGCAGAGATTGTCAGACTGAATTTTTTAAAAGCAAAACCCAACAATACTGGTTCTATACTACACTTCTACATAATTGTGACCTTTGTGTTGTAAGGCAGATAAGTTACTTAGATACTTTGGATGTGTTGGATTTGCTTTCATGATGTGGTAGGTGCCTCTGGGGAAGTGCTTAGTCTAGAGTTTATATTTCCTGCTACTGAGGTAAGACTTTCCTGAGTGCTCTACCCAATTCTTCATGAATTATGAAATTTTCCAGTCTGACTAGTGAGAACAGGCAGTATTTCTAGTCTGGTGTGAGAGCAGGGCACCGTCCTCAACTATCCTCTTGAATATTTCTTTCTAAAGCCTTGGACAATTTCCTAACACATATGCCCGATCCTCCATGGAATACTCTATAGGGCTCTTCTCCGGAATGGGCTAGCTCTCCCCTCTCTGGCATTCTGTCTGGCAAACTCTAGCCACCTTTGTTTCCCTGGACTCTCAGCTCTGCTTCATTTCTCCCTCCCTGAGCCCTGGGAAAATTTGGTCTCTGTTACTTTACGTTAGTCGGAAATACGATATAATACGAAGGGAATAAAACCATGGTTCAAACATTCATAAACCATGTGATCTCAGTCCCGTGAAAAAGTACATACAAGTACTGGCAGATTATACAGCAAAGAGTGAATAGAGCAGCTACTAAAATATACGGTCTTTAAAAAATTATGTCACTGAGCAAGCTTCATTTTTAAATTCAAAAACTAAAATATTTCTTAAAAAGCTTCTAAATGTTATGAGAAATTGGTTATGTACAAAGTCAGTAAAAATTGCAATTTCCAAACTTGGGTTCCCAAGCTGTGTGTATACGTTCCCTGGGGCACCACAGCAAACTTGCAGTGGTGCTGCAGGGTAGTTTAAAGTTTGAGAGAAATACAGTTATATTCAACATCTGTTGGATGCTACACAGAGTACTAGCTCAAGGTGGTTCATAGTTTCAACAATAGTCTATGTTCCATTCCTTTTGAGAATGTCATATCTTTACAAAGCTGAGTTGTCAACATTTGCTATGATTAAAAAGCAAGCAACCAGTGTGGAAGAGAAAATTAAGTCGGTAGCAGTCAACCTAATTCCAAGAGGTAAGTAGTCGTGCAGTGCTTGACAAGTGCACTTGCTTTATCTCACTAGTGAATAATTATAATGATTGAAGAATCAAATACAACGTTATTTTTATTCCCATATATGTTCATAATTTTTTTTCCCAAATGGCTATAAGCTTTGAGGACACAAATACTTAAGCTGTTTAGAAGTAACTACTTAGTAAGTAGAAATCTTAGATATCTGCCCTAGGAGGTGCCATGAAAAACATTCTAAAATATTCAGTGAGACCAGAGAGAAGACCTTCTACCACATAGCATGAGCACACACACACTTACCCACAGGATCAAAGGAACACAACACAACGGTAAACATTAACAGCGATTTGCTTACACAATCAGAAACATCGCCTGTTCTTGTTTGTCGTTTGCTTGTTTGATCCTGGATCGTGTTGCCACTAGTGAGGATTAGATACAGTGAGAAGATCAAGACCAGAGACAAAGAGGAACGGCATGACAGTCAAGCTTTTAAGGGCAGAGTAGGCAGTAGCAAAATCAAGGCTCTGCTCATCAAGGAGACTGGGAGGAGGCACTATTTTGGCAGGTGTAGAGCGTAAGGGTGGGATGAAGCCTGTCAATACGCCCGAGGCGGAGATCCAGATGTAAGAAAATATGTGGCATTAGGAAGAGCTCAAAACATAAGCAATGGATTCACAAGCTGCCTCCTAGGACCAGAGAGGTGCAGGGAAACTTACCGCATTAGCCGTTGCGGACCTGGGGTCCTGGAAGTCATTCAAAGCAGGGTCTTGAGGAATGCTGGGAGAAACACAGGGAAACAGGACCAGCGTGAAAACACCAGTTGTCTAACCTGGGTCAGGGCTAAGCCTTACTTACTGGCTTTCAGTCAAGGCAGGATTTAAGCTTGAGTCAAGCCCATTTAACAAGCCTCCTGATCAGAGGCAGAGTCCTGAGCCAGAGGGGGTTACAAGAGCTCCTCTGTGAAAATAAACTGTTTGGTGGGTCATCGGGGGGGAAATATCACGGTTGACTGCATTTGATTTTCGTCTCTGTCCTGCCTTTTTTGAGCGGTGGAACTTGGAGCAAGTCAGGCTCTTGAGATTCAGTCCCCCCCCCCATAAATAGAGAGCAATCAGTTTCACCCCATAGGCTGTTTTAAGATTCAAGGGGTACGTTCCTCACCCAGGACCTGACCATGTTGAATCCAGAGAGTGTCTCTGATTCACCACATGTATGAAATTGCCGCTGCTTATTTCAATGAGATCTGTGAAATACTTTTGAAATGTTTCTGTGTTCCAAACTTTCATGTACCAAACCTTATTCTTTTTTTTTTTTTAATTATAGTGGTAAAAACACTTAACATGAGATCTGCCATCTTAAATTCTTAAGTGCAAAATACAGTATTGTTAACTATAAGCGCAGTTTTGTATAGAAGATCCTTGGAACTTTTTTTCATTTCGTTTGAGTAAAAATGTACATCTGCTGAATGACAGCTCTCCATTTCCCCCTCCCCTCAGCCCCTGGCAACCAACATTCTACTCTCTGTTAAACTGAATCGTGTATAATTGTCCGTCTGTGGCTGGTTAATTTCACATAGCGTTATGCCCTCCAGGTTCATCCATGTTGTCACATAGGGCAGGATTTTTTTTCATTTTTAAGGCTGAATAATATTCCGTTGTGTGTGTATATTGCATTTTCTTTACCCATTCATCTACCGATGGGCATCTATTGATTGCTTCTTTATCTTGGCTGTTGTGAATAATGCTACAATAAACATGGGCATACTATCTCTTCACGATCTTGATTTCACTTCTTTTGGATATTTACCCAGAAATAAGATTTCTGGATCATAAAAAAATGTAATTTTTTTTGTGCAGCCTCCAAACAGCTCCCCATAGAATTCTTATCAACAGTATACAAAAAATTCCAATTTTTCCACATCCTTGACAACAGTTGTTATCTTTTGATCTTTGATAGTAACTATCGTAAGCAGCATGAAATGATATCTCATTGTGGTTTTGACTGCATGTCCCTGATGACTAGTAATGCTGAGATGTTTTCATATGCCTTGTGGCCATTTGTGTGCCTTCTTTTGTGAAATGTCTACTCATTTATTTCACTCATTTTTTAATTGGGTTATTTATTTTTCTTTCTATTGAGTTCCTCTTATACTTTGAATATTAACCCTTCATCTGATATGCTGTGTACAAATATTTCCTCCCTTTCTGTAGGCTAATTTTTCACTCTGTCAATTTGTTTGGGGGGCTGGGGGGCGGGGTGCTGCCGCCTTCTAACATCCAATGCGTATCCATATCCGGGGGGTTCTTCTGGCAGCAGTAGTGTTGGAACTGGGGGTTTTTAATTAGAATTAAAGAAGTCAAATTCTCTATGCAAGTCCTGTATTTCTCCCCATTTCATCTCACAATGTTCTCATGCCTTTCTCTATTGAATTTCTATTTGTCTTTCTACAAAATGAGAACGTGAATTAGAGATGCTTGCAATTATAACAATAAACTCAAATCTTTGGAATGTATAGAGTTCTCAAATGTATGTTCTTGTTTAATGTTCACTTTTTATGTAGAGATAACATCAAAGATTATAGAAATTAAATGAATTTGCAAGATCATACAGCTGACAACAGAGCCAAAAATGAAATCCCAGCTCTGGTCAGTAAGTCCACTAAATTCTCTACATTTAATATTAACATTAAATTAACATTAACATTTAACACGTCTGTGGTGCTGTGAAGAAAACATTATTCTCTCATTGTCTGAATGTTAATCAAACTTGGCAGCAAACCTAACTCTGCCACTTGAAGGCATGTCATATTGGAAAATTACTTTGTTTCCCTAAATCTCAGTTTTCTCATCTGTAATATGAGGGTTTTTAAAAGATACAATTCCATTATAAAACACACATACGTGGAATTCACTTAATAGAACATTTACTTTCTTTTCTTCGTTTAAGAAATGTGACTAACCATATTTCACAAATAAAGAAATGAGAGAATTGCCATAAAATTCTTGCTCTGTCCACTAGATGGCAGTATTTCTATAAACCTCAGAGAACCTGTAACAAAGAACTAGCTCTTTTATAGGCCTGGGTGTTGGGCTGGTTTCCTGTGGGGCATTAACAGGATTGATGTTGCCTCATTGTGGCCTCTGGACACATGCACCTTGATCTCTCTTTTACCTGCCTTTCGGAGCATCTTTAAGCGAATGCTGAAAGATTTGAAGAATATATTGAGAAAATCACTTGGTAAATGTGTTAAGGTTATACTGCCCATTCCTGGCACTTTTTAGAATGGTTATGAATTAGCCAATGTTAAAAATATGTCTTTATATTTTAGATGACACCTGACCCTCAAAGCTAGTGCTACTTTCTACTGTGGTGGGATGTTTGGGAGGCAGTTGGTGGGTTTTGCAACCAGCCACGACTTTTTCTGTCATTAAGAGTGGTCTGGTCTTGGCATTAACACACCCTCATCCCTCACCATTTCTAGTTGCTGTGATGAATACTAACTAGCTCTTTTCAGAAAGACACATGATTTCTCCAAAATGCCTGCAGTCAATCATGTTTACCAAGAAACAGGCAATTCAAGCTGAAACAACCGTTATTTGCTACCTCTACCATTCCAGTGCCAAATAGTGTCACATTTATTTTTAATTTGAATTGATAAAATAAAAAGACCAGAGAAGATAAGCGACTTGGACATGGCCATGAAGCCAGTAAGGAGAATAGTTAGGGTACCCCCACTCTACAAAGGAAATTTCAGCAAAATACATTCTCTATAACACAAATATTTGTAATACATTGAGCTGTGATTTGGGCAAATCTCCAAAGCAAATATGGGCAGAATTCTCAGATTAACAATGTATTATTTGTGAAAGGAACAAATCTTCTGACCAGATATTTTTATGCAACTAACAAATCTACCCTGATGTCTATAATATATCAAGCACAGTACTAGACTCTGACGGTACAAAGAAGAATCAGATTTGCACACGAGCCTCTGACCAGAAGGCCAGATGGCTGCCCCTGGCACCTCAGCCCAGCAACCCCCACCCAGAGGACAGGGCTGCTCTTTTTCACAAGGTTTTGGAGACAAAATAAGTCAAAAGCTGGTTAGGGAACTGGAGTGTCAGGTGACTAGAATGTGCTCCTGCAGATAATATTTATTTCCTTCAAAGTCCATCCCCCTGATTGTTACAGATTATTCCAAAGACGCTGCCGTTACTGGAAACCATTGCTCGGCATTGATTTCAGATTAATTTCAACTTTTATTCTGATTACCTCACAAATATATGATCATTTTGTGAAACTTGGAAAATAGATAAATTTGTAAGCTATTTTTTTAATTCCAAGAATTCTGTATGTCAAGATAATCATTATTAGTATGTCATTGTGCTTCCTTCTAATTTTGCACACATCACTGAAACTTTTAAAATGGCTGAATCATAATCTATGGTATAGATATGTCATAATTTATTTAGCTGCACCTCTAAAAAGAAAAATTGGAGTTGTTTCTAATTTTTCATTATTATAACTAATATAGTTGTTATAAACATCTTTGTCTGCATTTTGGCTTTTTTGTCTCAGCTTGATTCCTTACAAGTGCTTGCTAAATAGCTAAGTAAAGGCATTTTTTTTAATCTTTTGAGAGTGATCAAAAAGAAAAGTCTTTCTTCTTAAAATAAAAATTTGGTCCAGTTGCTTGGGGACCAAATTCCGACGTGAACGTTTAAAAGATGATGGTGGGTAACAGTGGCTTCATTTCAAAATTGTGTGTGATTTTCCAGAACAGAGACATTTTGTCTTGTGAACAGCAAATGAACAGTCCTCAGTGCCTTGTGAGTAAAGCCCTAATCCCTTAATCTGTCAAGGAAGCCGTCTCCCGTATTTCACCATAAACTGGGACCCAATCTTATCTGTAGCCAGTTCTCCTGTTACTATTTAATTACTGCTTTATCTTTCTTCTTTCTCTATAATTTGCCATTTTCTTGTACACTTCATGTCTACCAGTCAGCTCCTAATCCTCCTGTCTCGTTTCCCACTCTTCAATTCATAACCTTCCTTTAATATCCTTCTGATTTCTGTCAATTCTCACTGTCGTAACTGATCATTTTAGATAAAAATGACCCCTCTTCTGATAGAGAAGCAGAAAACTATTAAAACAGTTCTAGAGAAAACAATCTAAACACTCATTACAACCTAATTGCATGCTTTCCTGTATTACAGGTATGTGCACATTTATCTTACCTTTGCTGATAGAATTGCCTCTGAGGTTGTGATTTATGCCTTTAGAATTAGTCTTAACGGAAACCAACAGAATCCTACACAAGTGAGATTTGCCCATGAATGTGGGGGAAAAACAGCTCTTCTTCCATGAGCTCTGTTATCAGTTCTTCTACCTTCTTTCCTGCTCTTTGCATCTCTTCCCCCGCCAAACCCCACCCTGCCATTAACCTGCCTCATCACTACTAGTTTTTAAGTCCCAGCACAACCATCTTCTGATGTGTCCTGTAACCACGTGCAAGCATGGTCTGACCACTGCACTGAGAAGCTTCAAAGACAAAAGAGTGCAAATTGACCAAGTCATATGGATACTGGTGCTTACTACCTCAGAAGGCTTTTGTGATGAGATCAAATAAGACAGTCACAGGAAAATGTGATGCCACCAGTCTGATACAGGCATTCCTTCTTCATGAGTTCTATGGGCTGAATGTTCTTGTCCACCCAAAAGCCGTATGTTACAACCCTAATCCCAGCATGATAATATTTGGAGGTGGAGCCTTTGGGAGGTAATTTGGGCTTGAGGGCAGACCCCTCAGGAGGAGATTGGCACCCTGCTAAGAGGAGACATGAGGGCTTGCTTCCTCTGTCTTTAGGCCATGTGAGGAGAAGCTGGCCACCTGCAAACCAGAAGGGAAGCCAGCCCTCACCAGACATCAGGTCTGCCAGCGCCTTCATCTTGGACTTCCCAGCCTCCAGAACTGTAAGAAATGAATTTCTGTTGTTTAAGCCACCCAGTCTATGGCATTTTTGTTATAGTGACCTCAACATCATTTAAACAGGAAACTTGTATCTCAAACAAAACTACTTAGAATTCTGTGAAATTGAGCAGAACACATTCCTAGCCTCCACTTGCATCAAATTCTATCCAACTAGTCAAGACAGCAGCTGCATGGAGCCTGAAGGGGGATGTCCACCATTTAGGCAAAATGTAACATCACTCGGGCAAGATGTTACTGGTCTGTGGCAAAAACTGCAATGAGTCAGCTAGTGCCTGTGCTCAGGGAGAGATGAGCATTGATATATTGAGGATAGGTCTCCTGGAAACAGGAGATGGCAGAGGGTGGAAAACACACTAGACTGGTTATTAAGAGCCTTGAAGTTTCCCAGACCTATAGCTTTAAACCCTAGTTCCATCATCTGTCAGCTCTTTGACCTTAGGAAGGATACTCAACATCTTTGCTCTCATTCTAAAGTGTGAGAAATTATGCAAAACTTAAAATGTATTATACATAATAGCTCTTATATAACAGGCTGTTATGGGGTGAACTGTGTTCTCCTGAAATTCATATGTTAAATTCCTAACCAGCAGTACCTCTAAATGTGTCTTTATCTGTAAGGTCTTTAAGGATGTAATTGAGTTGAAATGAGGTCCTTAGGGTGGCCGTAATCTGGTTAGCGTGCTTATGTAGTTAACCTTTAATGAAAAAGAATATGAGAGTGAATACATGTATGTATATGTATGACTGAAACACTATTCTGTACACTAGAAATTGACACATTGTAACTGACTAGACTTCAATTTAAAAATCCATACATGAAATTATGCAACTAATTTTTTTTAAAAAAAAGAGCAATTAAAACACTGATACAGTCAAAGGGAAGACCATATGAAGACACAGGTTGAAGATGGCCACAAACAAGCCAAAGAGAGAGGCCTCAGAAGAAACAGACCCTGCTGAAACCTTGATCTCAGACTTCTAGACCTCAGCACTGTGAGCAGATGCATTTCTGTTCTTTAAGCCACCTGGTCCAAGGAGCTTTGTCATGGTGGTCCTAAGAAACTAATATAACATCTCAAGCACCACACCCAGTACACAGTAGGCTTCTAATACATGGCAGTTATCTTCATTTACATATTAATGTTTATAATCTAGCATGAAAAAATAAATTTTAGGACATATATATGATAAATAGCTGGATAAGATTTCTTACTTAAAATCCTCTGGATAAAATTCTTCTCAAATTAACTACTTGAAGTAACACATATGTTTACCTTGAATATTTGGCTCAAAGCATTGCCATAGTGATAGAACAGATTTTACTGAACCTTCTTCTTTTTTTTTTTTTTTTTTATTAAAGTAAAATTTGGGAAGGTCTCCAAAGCCAAGAGGCCCAGCCAGGTATGCAGGTGAAAGCAGAGCCAAGCTCTTCCTGCCAGAAGAAGCCAGTGCTGCTCTGCCAGCAGAAGTGGTGGATGGAGAGGCCAGGTCAGTGCGTGGAAGGAAAAGGCTATCGTGGAGAGGTCCAAAGTCATGGCGAAGAAAAACATCACCTCAGACAAAACAATTCAGAAGAGACAGTCCTTGCTATGACACAGCTTCTGCCACACCTTTGGATAAACCGAGGTTCTTCCTGCCTGGGTTCCCAAGGGGTCCTAGAACCCCATCAACAGTGCGGCACCTGCTGTGGGTCATCACTGTGGCCCACGGCCAGTCTGAGCCTGACCAGTGTCCCTGCCAGGTAGTTTAAGGCGTACACTTTGAAGGCACCCGTGGTGTCAGGAACTATGAAATGCACTCCTGAATCCCAGAGAGAAGCAAGCGGGTTAAACAAAACAGTAGGAGACACAGCTGAGATTCACAGTCAGGTCTTTTAATGTTAAATTCTGCTCTCCATGGAGACAGGCTACCACAGTCATGGGTGGTTGATGAAACATACACAGTATAAATCTGGCATGTGTAAGCTTGATGGTAATAAAAATAAATTCAGTATAGAAGTTTCCTTCTTAGAGAAGTAGCTGGGAAGAGTGAAAGAAATTATATTTGTTCCCTTTTCTTTCAGTTAAAGGAATATAATAATTACCCTTCCCATTCCCACGAGATTGTTATCAGGTTTAAGTGAGAAAATGCATGCAAATTACATTGCTTTATTTTAGGAAATATTGGAACTGAGTGTAATGACTGGGCTTTGGAGTCTTTTGATCCTGGCTGGGCATCTGAACCCTACAACCTAAATCTGTAATTATGGGTAAGTTTCTTAGAGTCTCTAAACCTGTGTCCTCATCTGTAAAATGAGAGTCCTGACAGCTTTTTCACAGGGCTTTTTTAGGATTAAATGAAAACATTGATGTAAAATGTCTGGTGTATAAGTCATGCTCTGTCATTCTAATGTCCCATCTTCCCTGTGCAATTGTTTGGGACTAAGTTTCTGAACTTCATCGTTCTCCGAGAAAATATGTCTCCACAAGCTTTTTTTTTTTTTTTTTTTTTTTTTTTTCTGCCTGCTCTAAAGGCAACTCAGAAATACCATAGTGATCACTAGCATTCTTTGGAGTGACTATTGGAAAATATTAACAGCCACTTTATGGATTCAAAATTGACCCCAAGAGGTGTTCCAGTATTTTGTTGTGTTATTTGGCTTCATATGTTCCCCACTGCATTTCACTGCCTACCATGTTGGCAGGTGATACGGAATAAGGAAAAAATAAATCTGGGGCCAAAGCATATACCGGAATCCATCATTCATTTTAGGTAGCCTGAGGCTGCATCTGTAATGTGCCAAAACAACCAATCTACGCAGAAAGAAAATCTTCCAAGCTGCTCATTTGCTATCAGGTATCTAATAATTAACACGATTTGATGAAGACATGGCCTTCATTTTTTTTTTAAGTCATCCTTCCTTTACCTGTGCCTAGATTTTGTAAGGTGATGACAAACTCTGTTGAGTCATAATAAGGAGAAATTTGATAGCAAATTTGATTTCCATTATCTATGTTTTTTAACTGGTTGACTTAAGAGAACCTGATAATTTCACTTGTGTGTGTTTATTAAGGATTTAATGTGGAGCCACAGTCTAATCATTTCCAACATGAATTTAGCTATGTTACAGTAAATCAGGGAAATGAAGCACGCTACATAAATTTCATTACTATTAAAATAAAGGTCACGTTCAAAGAAGAGGGGGGTGTCAGCTGGAAATTAATGCCTGGTTTTAAATGTATAGGGATTAAAAATTTAAATTGCACAGCTCAATTCTGTTAATATTGAAATGCATAATTTGAAACACTGGCAGATTCAATAAAGAGGATTCAAATGAAGGAGTCAAAGTTTTAAAGTTTCTTTCAACTGATTGCGAATATAAATCACTTGGGAAGGTTCTTAATCATGCAGATTCCTGGACCCCACCCTGAAGATTCCAATTCAGTAATCTGGGGTAAAGGGCGTCGATAAAAGCTCCCAGGTTGTATGAGCTGTTTGTATATTCTGGAAATTAAGCCCTTCTCAGTCGCATGGTTTGCAAATAAAATTTATGGTTAGTGGAGGGGAAGGGAGTGGGAAGGGATAATTGGAAGTTTGAGATTTGTAGATACTAACTATTATATATAAAATAGATAAATAACAAGGTCCTACTGTACAGCACAGGGAACTCTATTCAATATCATATAGTAACATATAATGAAGAAGAATATGAAAAGGAATATATGCATGTATGTGTATGACTGAAACATTATGCTCTACACCAGAAACTGACACAACATCATACACTGACTATACTTCAATAAAAAAGAAACTTCCAGGGGTTTCTGAGTCTCAAAATTATAAATTAAATTGCTGTGTACTCACCTGACTTGCTTCCTGGTCTCCACTCTAACTTCCACCAGTATCTTGAGACCTTAGTTGTTTCCTGCCCCAGACTCTTGTAACAAACCCTGCCCTTCATTGTAGGGATTAAAAAGGCTTCCTATCTGGAGCTCTGGTTCTTAAATATCAAATCACCTTTGTGCTTGGTGTCAAATACAAATAAATCCAGGCTTGTGTAAAGAGAAACTTTATTCAAAAAGATTATTGCAAGAGGGCAGGAAAGAAAAACATCAAGTAGAAGAAAAATTTTATTGCTGTTTTTCAATGTTTTTATTTGCCAGTCTTTGACCTGGTAACCCATTCCACAGTTTCTGAGTGTCTGCTGTATTCCTGAAACTGCCTTTAATTCAGGAGATGCAAGTGTCACTGAGATGAAGAATATTGTAGCCTAGCAGATATGTAAACAAAGTAGCAAAAAAAAAAAAAAAAAAGCAATGCATTTTATAATTGAAGAATGTGCCGGCTGATCTGGAGAGCAGGAAGAGAAACTTCCTTTTCTTTCTTTTCCTTTATCAAGGTGAACTAGAGAGGAAATATCCATTTGTTAAAACTTTTGGTGCCTCATTCTCCAGTCCACACTCCTCTCCAAGTATTGTGATCTTGAGAAGGGACCCAGGGAAATTTTTCTCACTTTAATAGACCATGTTCACTGTTCTTCTTGTGGCCTTGTGATCACCTTCTTGGTAAGGTCTGGGAACTCAGAGGGAGGTTTACGGTTCCCCAGTCCTACCCAGCAATGGATGGGTTAGTCACCCTAATTCTGGTGATAGCGTTAGAACATCAGACCCATTGTTGGAAAGTCCCTTATCAGTTCTAGCAATAGAATAGCTGTTATTTTTAAAAAATATCTCTTCCTACTGTATCCCTGGTGTGCTGGTGTTTAGCAGTTCCTGCTCTCTGGTGGGAAAAAAGCTGACTTGCAGCATTTGCAGATTTCTTTTCTTTCTTGGTGTAAATTTCTCTACCATGGTTGAAATCAAGGTACCAACAAAAAGTCACTGACAGTAGCATTGGGTGAGATGTATACAATCAGTTCTCGCTACCTCATCGGAACCAGCTCCAATACATAATTGTCTGAGACACTGACCTCTGGATGAGGGACTCTAGAATTTATCCTCCAAACACCAGAGGGGAAAGTGGATGCTATCTATCAGGACTTCTAAATTTCCAACTGGAGCATTTCACTAAGTTTCAAAGGTCACAAAACGCATTAAATTGGATGTGTAGCTTCAATTATCTAGGAGATTGCTTGGGATACAAGAAGGGAGGGTACTCAAGGAACGGGGAGTGATATGTGCAAAGACACATAGGCTTAAAAGATTCAAATGGGGGCAATTCAGTCTGACTAGAATTCAGCACACATATAGGGCAACAGTGAGGGATGAAATTGTAAAGATGAGCTTCAGTTTTGCTTATGAAAAGTTTGCATGCCATGTGGAATAAGGAGAAAACATTTTTTCTTTGAATTTTATTAATATCTAATACCAGAATTATTGGTAAGCTGAGACTTCTCATCATGAAGAAAAATAACAACCTAGAAATCATAGCGAGTCTAGGATGTGCTGATCTGAAGGCATTAGAGAATAGCACAGCATTGATCCCCTCCCTCCCGACAGTGTGAGTGGTGTGTGTGGCTGTACTGGAGGTCGGGCAGATGAGAAGATCAGGGGAACAATGAGGTGTGAGACAGTGACGAAGAAAAAAAAGGAACCTAGGAAGATGATGGTTAAAAAAAAAAAGAGAGACCCTATAATTGTTACTGAATCCAAACTTGTTCTGCTCATTGCACAACAGACCAATAAATCAGGAAACAAGGTGTTGGGGCAAAAAATAATGACTTTATTTGGAAAGCCAGCAGATCGAGAAGATGGGGGGCTAATGTCTTAGAGAACCATCTTCCCCAAGTCAGAATTCGTACTCCTTCTACACTAAAAAGGGGAGGGGCTGTGGTTGGTTGTTGCAGACTTCTTGGGGTCATAATCCTTTGTTCTTGCAGCTGTCCATGTAGGTCAGGTCATGATGTTCCTGTAAACCTCCAACAAAACAAATGTTGTTCTCTGTTCTGCAACTTTTTATCTCTATATGAATGGAAAACAGTTATACCCTTAAAGGTCAGAGTTTGAGAATGGGCTGTCCTATATATTTCAGGTCATAGGCAACATCATTTTACAAAAGGTGCAGAACCAGCATGAGTCAGCCCAGGCAGCAGAGCACAGTGTTAGAGCCAAAGGGCAGATCTGATATGGAGTCAGATTTGTTCTTCCCTATTACATAATGGGAATGTCAATAACAGCAGTGATGACTACAATCCAATAGGAGCAAACCTTTTGGAACACTTATCATGGGCCAGATGCCATTACCAACAAATGCTTTACATGCATTAACACTTTTACACCTCACAATTACCCTAAGACATTAATGTTTCTACTTATGCCTATTTTCCAACTGAGGAACATACTGGTAAGTTAAAGAATTTCAAGATTATCTAAATGGTATATATTGGGGCATGGGTTCAACACCAGTCAGTGTACACACTTGGCCACTTATTGTACTATACTGCTCCTTGAGAAGAATGTTGGGGGAACTATGTCCACTACAGATTTTATTTTGCTTGAAATGAGGTGTGTGCATGCACCCAGTTTCTCCACGCAGCCCACTCCACTCCAGAGTTCTTTATACCAATAAATATACTAGTAGTTTGCTTGCTTGTTGGTTTGTTTCTGTGGAAACTAATGTAGAGGCTGAGTTGACACTGAAAGCCGGAGACTGCTTTTAAGAGAGAGTCAGAGGAGGAAGAGGATGCACTGAAAACAATAGTTTCCCTCACCTTGGAAATTTACCAGAAAAATCAAGGCATTTTGATGTTTGTGGATCATGAAACACAGGTGTTCTTATTTTAATCTGAAGGAGCAGAGGGAACCCAGCAGACATCTGGGTATACACACTACAATTTAGCTTTCATCTTGCAGCTGCTGAGAAGACATCAGTTGCTCCCAGCATAGGAGAGTCTTTTGATCAGATCTGCAGTTCAGAGTACATATCATGATGGAATGAAGGACCATGAGAGAAGATTGTCTGGATAAGAACAAAACTGTGGAGCTGGACTCAGGAGATTTTTTTCCAAGGAATTATGAACAAAATATTTTGAGGAACTAAATTAGGGTAGTAGCAGCAAGAATGTTTAGCGGAGACAGGATTCAGAAAAAGGGTAGTAGAGAAAATAAAGGAATTTTGTCAATTACCGGTTTTAGGAAATTAGAGAATCATCTCAATATAATACCTGGCTTAAACAACTGGCCAGTCGATAGCAGCTCTTCCAAGGCAAGGAAAAGATAAATTCGAAGTAATAAAATAAGTTAGATTTTGAAATGTGAAATGTGGGTCCTGTGAAAATCCCAAGAGAAAAAATATCTGGTAGATAATTTAATATATAGGGATGAAGATACAGATTGGGGTCCTCAGAAGTAAAATTTAAGATTATCAGTATTGAAAGAATCCGTGGGCATGCATTCTGTGGCTTCCAATATGGTAGCCACTAGCCACACATGGCTATAGAGCAGTTGAAAAATACCCAGTTCAGCTAATAAACAGAATTTTACATTTTATTTAATTTAATTAATTTACTTTTAATTTGCCATACATGGCCAGTGGCTACCATATTAAACAAAAGATAACTTTTCCATTATCACAGAAAGTTAGACTGGCAGCAGTGGATTAGATCTCTTGGGGACAGCAAATAGGGAAAAGGACTAGGAATTTAACTCTCGGGGACCCAACCAATTAAATTAAATTAGGATCTTAATTGTTAGAAATAAAAACTATGCTTGTTTCTCAGTCCTATTAACTCCATCGGTTCCTTATTTTACCATGCCCTAGTCTGACTCCTCACAATCTAACCAATATCCTATTTTCTCCAAGTTGGAGACCCTGCACTGCTCTGGCCAGTCTTCCTGGTGTCCTCCTCTACGCACTGCTCAGCATGGTGTCCCAGCAACTCCGTCCAGTCTCTCTGGCTCCGACCCATCCACTCACCTTACACTCTGCCAGTTAATTACTCTCATTGGCTCTACTTGCCTGCCTCAGATCCTGACACCCTACACTGCTATTTGTTCCCCATCACATCAGTCTCTGAATGCTGTCTTCTGGTTGCCCAACTACACTCCTCTATCTGACTTACTGGTTACTGAGTGAGTATCATAGTCTTCTGAGCTCTCACTGTGTCAACAGGAAACTCCCAGAGAGTAACACGTGGCAATGGAAGGAGAAGCAGCTTGGAAGTCTGCAGCCTGGAGAGCCATTGTGGGTGTATTATTTTGTCCATGGTCTGTGCAGTAATGTGAGACATTTAGCCCGTCCATTAAGGATAGGAGAGAACCTCGCACGACTCCGCCAACTGGGAAACTTCACAAGCTTCTTCCACAGATAAACGCCTCTACCTCACCAGAGTAGGGCTTCAGGACAATCAGCCATCTTAGCCTGTGATTGACTGGTTTCATTATTGTCGGGTTACCTTTAAAACACTTCCAAAAACCATTAAGATGGGATAAAAGACAGCATGGACTTTGGAATAAGACAAGTGATTTAGCCTAACTTTTCTCATCTATAGATGTAGATCCATATATATTTGTAGGGATGTCACAAAGATAGCAAAAATTATTTTAAGACATCTGGTGTATTAATCAGAACTGCTGGTCCCAATTCAGACAAGCTTACACAAAAGGGGATTTATTGGAAGGAAACAGGAGTATCTCCAAGATGAGCTGAGAAACCAAGCTTCCAAAAAATAGGAACCAGAGAAAGCTGTAGACCACGTGACTGGAGTCAGATCCTCTCTTCCACAATTTACAGAATTTTGGGAGGAATATATTGACTCCACCGTCTCCTACCATGAGCTGATATTTTCATGCAGCAAGGCATGTATGGTCACAGGGGGCTCCCAGTCTCACATCAGCATAAAGTCATCACACCAGCAGAGACATCTCTCTTGCAGTCTTGGTGTGGCAAATTCTAGGCATGATTTCTCCTTGACCTGTGCTGAGTCAGATGCGGTCATGCTGGACAAGGAGGTGAAATGGGGCAGGTCTTTTCTGAAACATATTTTAAAGAAGCAGTTCACAGAAGAAGTAGATGTGACTCAGAAAGGAGAATCCATGAGCATTCACCACATCTAGAATATATTGTTGGCGCTCAACAATTGGTGGCATAATACGGGCAATATTTTGAGAACTTCATGATCTTATTAAATTATTAAGACCCTGATCAGTGCTCTTTTCTCTAATGTCAGTACATTTACCATAACTAAGTTGATTAAATATTACCAGATATCATGATTAAGAAAGAGCTATCAATAATCTATCTTAAAAATAGTGTTGGAAATTTGGGATGGAAACAGCCTGAGATTACCTCTGTTCCCCATTGAATTATAACCAGTAAGAAGAGATGAGAATAGCTATCAAGTACAGTTCAAGGTCCCATGTTTACTAATGGTTCAAAAAGAATCCAATCACTTCCAAATGTATAGAGTCTGATGAACTCTATCAGGGGACAAGCCTTTAGCATGAAAACAAAGATACATTTTCACTCCCAGATCTGAAGCGGGTAAGTGTGTTGTGCAAATCTTACATACCCTCTGCATGAGTTAAATACTGCCAAACAGCAGAGACTCTGGGTAACCTGATCATAGTAACAGGGGGAAAAAAATGTAAGCCCAAACAAGAAATCACGAAAGTGTGGACCTCCAGTGGGTCTGAGTTCAGGCCAGTGTAAAAGGTGAGGAGACAGAAGACAGACTTTCTGCATGATCTCTAGTCTCTACTGAAGTCCATCCCGATGCAAGCCAGGATAGGTACTCCTCCTGCCTTGGGGAACAGAGAGAAGCAATACGTCTCCCACAGCCCTTCCCTGTAAGGCAAATGGAATGCCAGATGTTTCTTCCTTTACACTATGATGTAGAGATTCAGGAGAGAAGGAGAAAGTTTTCCCCTAAGCATGTTTTTGACATTGACTTTAATCTTAAATGATTGAAGAACTCCTGACACCATGTTCCCATCATCTTCTTTCCTACCAGTTCAGGATATTCCCATTGATGCCTCTCCTGTCTCCTCCAGAGCAATCTACCTGAATTACTTCAAGGAACCCTTGTAGTATATGCCAAATGTTGAGACACCCTCTTCTGCCTGGTCTCTTCCACCAAAACAATCTAGCTCACATCACAGTGTAAACCAATGCCAAGTTCTCCTATGGCATAGTCCAGTGTGCCCCAAATGTCATCCAATAAAGTGAGTGTCTTTTCTCTTCATTCTTACTTATCTTACTCATTACATGATCCAAGAAGCAGTATTGCCTCTTGCTCCTAAAGGCTTATCTAAATTTGCAGCCTTCCACCACAGAATGGAAAGACAGCACTAGGACTTTTTGGAAAAAGTTTCTAACTGCATCTTGCGAACAGCAGTCAGAACTCAAGCAACTATCACTTACTTCCAGTTTTTAACAATGGTAAATTCGCCTCTCTGGTAATGGGGTTCCGCTTTCAAAAACTGCCATCCCAATTTAGTCTGAGGGTGAAACCTAGATTCTAAGGAGATTTTAAATGCATGTGTCAGTTAGTTCATTCAGACTATGGCAACAAAATGCCATAGACTAGGTGGTTTATAAAGAACATGAATTTAGTTCTGATAGCTCTGGAGGCTGGGAAGTCCAAGATCAAGGTGTGGGCAGATTCAGTGTCTGGTAAGAGCTGACTTTCTGTTTTACAGCATTTTCTTGTGTCTTCACATGACAGAAGGAGACAGGTATCTCTCTGGGGCCTCTTTTATAAGGGCACTAACATTCCATCCATGAGGTCCTGCCTTTATGAATTAATCACCTCCCAGGGGCTCCACCTCGGAATACTATCCTCATGGTATTAGGATGTTAACATATGAACGGAGCGGGGAACACAGACATTTGGTCATTAACAATGCATTTCTTTGAATTCTGCGTATGTATATGAATATTTATATATTTTCCCCAAGTTGTTGTGGTAATTGTATATATCTGAAGAGCTTCATTTTTTAATGTTTAGAAGATGTGCATTTTTCAAATGAATTAAGAGTCTCTTATGCTTTTAGTATTCATTGAGTATAATGTTTATTCTGTAAAACAGCAACATAAGTAAATATAGGGAACACCAAGAGGTGTACTGTGAGTTCTCCAGGGGCAATTGTGAAGTCCAGTGAACATTTTTCCACAGTATTAAGTGATATACTTTCTATAAAAAGAGTTTTTTTACTTGAAAAGTGAATTAAACTGTGGGGCAGAGTTGGTTCAAAACATGAATTACTACATTTTTAAGATTTTTTCAAGTATCTTAAAATAGAATTTTTAATTTTTTATTTTGATTACTAATGCAGCACATGCTCATTATGGAAAACAGTATGGAAGCTCCTTAAAAAATTAAAACTAAAACTAACATGTGTTTCAGCAACCTCACTTCTGTGTACATATTCAAAGGAAATGAAATCATTATCTCTAAGAGGTATCTGCTACCTGCCCTTCCACATCCACTGCAGTATTATTCACGATAACCAAGATATGGAAACAGCCAAATATTCACTAACAGATAAATGGATAAAGAGGATACAGTATATGCCTCTCAGCCATGAGGAAGAAGGAAATCCTGCCACTTGTGACGCCATAGATGAAATTGGGGGACATTATGCTAAGGGACATAAGCCAGGCAGAGAAAGCCAACTACTGTGTGATTTGACTTTTACATGAAGTCTATATAAAAACAAAAAGTTGAACTCGTGAAAACTGAGAGTACAACAGAGGTTAACAGGGGTTTGGGATGAAGGTGGAGGAAATACAGAGGAGATGTTCTGGTCAAGGATTACAAGATGCAATTACATAGGACGAATAATTCTGCACATTTAATGGACAGACATGATGGCGATAGTTAATAATACTGTACTGTATATTTGAAAGTTGCTAAGAGAGTACATTTTAAGAGTTTTCATCACAAGAAAAAAATTGTAACTGTGAGTGATGGTGGATGTTAACAAGATGTATGATGATGATCACTTTGGAATATATACAAATATTAAATCATTACATTGTATACCTAAAACTCATATAATGCTGTATGTCGATTCTATCTCAATAAAACGGTGTGCTATTGGCATATAAATTGACAGATATATGAATGTTACATTACTGAGAACCCAGAAATAGACTCACATATATAAATCAGTTTAATTTTTGGAAAAAGTGCTAAAGCAAACAAATGGGGAAGAGAAAAACTTTTTAGCTAATAATACTGGAACACCTGGATATCTATATGGAAGAAAAACTGAATGTCCCAAGCATTGGTAAAAGTATAGTTACACTTGTTCCTTTTATTGAACCTATTTCATATATCCAAAGACAAAAACACTCTAAGCAAATGTTGAACACTGGTTAATAATATGCATTCTGAAGTGTTGGTGGGGAGTGCATAAGTGTTTACAATTTACATTGAATGCATCAAAAATAAGATGAATTAATGGATGAATGAGATAAATGCATAGATATGTGATAAACAAATACAATAAAATTCTAGTGATAGAATCAAGACATGCATTTTGTCTTCATTGTAAAGTTTGATCAACTTTTTTTAATACGTTAAACATTTTTATAATAAAATGTTGGAAAAATTCAACAATTTTTTCTTTTAGGTGTTTGCTTATTCTTTTTCTGATATTCAGCAAAAGTTTTGATCAATAAATGCAAGCAGTCTACACACAGGAAAGTTTTCTTATACACTGTTACTGTCATCCATGTGTTCTAGTCATATCTCCAATTATTTGTAGATTACACCTTGATTGTTGTCTTCTGCATCTATCACCTTCTCAGTCATGACTTTCATCTTCTTATCCATTTTCCTCTAGTCAACTTTGTTATCCAAAGACGATTATTTTATTTTCTGCATTATCAGTTCTTATCCTTCCTGTTCCCTTTGCCAATTCAAATTTTACTACTGAATGTTTAAGTGCAAGCTTTCTTTCGCTTACTCAGCTCTCTTTTCAACTCATCCTGCTTATCAGCCATCATTCTCTTCAACACCGTGTATTTTTTCCCCTACAACTTTTTTTTATATTTTTTATTTATTTTTTCACATTTTTATTGAGTTATAGTCATTTTACAATGTTGTGTCAAATTTCATTGTAGAGCACAGTTTTTTAGTTTTACATGAACGTACATATATTCATTGTCACATTTTTTTTGCTGTGAGCTACCATAAGATCTTGTATATATTTCCCTGTGCTATACAGTATAATCTTGTTTATCTATTCTACATATGCCTGTTAGTATCTACAAATTTCGAACTCCTAGTCTGTCCCTTTCCATCCCCCACCCCCTTGGCAACCACAAGTTTGTATTCAATGTCTATGAGTCTGTTCCTGTTTTGTACTTATGTTCTTTTTTTTTTTTTTTAGATTTCACATATGAGTGATCTCATATGGTATTTTTCTTTCTCTTTCTGGCTTACTTCACTTAGAATGACAGTCTCCGGGGATATCCATGTTGCTGCAAATGGTGTTATGTTGTCATTTTTATGGCTGAATAGTATTCCATTGTATAAATATACCACCTCTTCTTTATTTAGTCATCTGTTGATGGTATTTAGGCTGTTTCCATGTCTTGGCTATTGTAAATAGTGCTGCTATGAACATTGGGGTGCAGGTGTCTTTTTGAAGTAGGGTTCCTTCTGGATATATGCCCAGGAGGGGGATTCCTGGGTCAAAGTCTATTCCTAGTCTTTTGAGGACTCTCCATACTGTTTTCCTCAGTGGCTGCACCAAACTGCATTCCCACCAGCAGTGTAGGAGGGTTCCCTTTTCTCCACAGCCTCTCCAGCATTTGTCATTTGTGGACTTTTGAATGATGGCCATTCTGACTGGTGTGAGGTGACACCTCATTGTAGTTTTGATTTGCATTTCTCTGATAATTAGTGATATTGAGCATTTTTTCATGTGCCTATTGATCATTTGTATTTCTTCCTTGGAGAATTGCTTCTTTAGGTCTTCTGCCCATTTTTGGATTGGGTTTTTGTTTTTTTCTTATTCTGTCGTATGAGCTTTTTAAAGTCTCATTTCAGAATTAACATGCTCTTGCTCTTCATTCCAAACACAAAGCAGATGCTTTTAAAATTTTTCTTCTGTTTCAGATATAGAGTCTTTTTAAAAATTGTACTTCTGCGTCATGAGTGCCATAACACCACCCTTTTCTCATTCATTATGAGTTTTAAGACCATCACTGGAAATTTTTTGAGGAATTACACAAATATTAATGAGACTTAGAACCAAAGCCAGTATGTGCCAATAACCAGTAATTACCAAAGCCAGCGCAATGATGAGCATAATCCTTGCTACGTGGAAGAGAATCTCCTCTCTGACATTGATCATGGTCTCCAGACACAGATTTTTCCCTGGAATATCTCATCTCCTAAATAGCTGCCTTCCCAGGAAGCTTCTTGGGAAAACCCCACTGGCTCTCCAAATCTAGTCTACCTAAATTTGCAGCGTCCTCCACCACAGAGCGAAGGAACAACACTACGACTTTCTTGAGAACAGGCAAAGACTCTTACTGCACCTTGAGAACAGCAGTCAGATCTCATGAGACCATTGCTTGCTCTGAGTTTTTAAATATATATATTTATATACACAAACATATAATTTCTCTTTTGACTATAGCCTTTGTCTCCAGGTAAAATGAGAGGTGTCAAAGAGCAGATAGTATGGGAAATAAAATGATATTAGCTGCCTCAGACAGCACAGCATAGAGCACAGATAAATATGTAAGTTTGGAAGTTGACGAGGTCAAATGAAGCACTACTGGCCATCTACAATCTCCATATTCTCATATGTTAAAAATAGCTGAATTCTTATGTTTAATATCTGGTTTGTTTGTACTACATCCCTCTGTACAAAAGAGATGATAACTTCCAGAAAACAACTGAAGCAAAAATAATAGTCAGTGTGTGTGGTGGGGCAGGGTACACCTGCAGAGATTGTTAGCACTAATAAGAAAAAAAAAATTGAGAGTAGTTTGTACAACATAATGAAAGAATACATTTTAATTAATCTGAGTGCTAAGTGCAGCTGAATGACAATTCATTCATATAGTTAATGTAAAGAATAAATTAAAACTCCAGGTAGAAATAATGTTACTGAACGAGGGCTCTCTGCCAGACAGTCATAGAAGCCAATACTATGGCATCAGATTTAGAGAAAAGATAGAGCTTTATTTCAAGGTTGACTGGCAAGGAGAAAGGGCTAGGATATCAAAACTGTCTTCCTGAACAAGGGCTTGGGGCAAAATTTAAGGACTTAGAGGAATAAGCTGATGAGCTAGTCTCAAGTCAGTCCATATATGGTAAGCAGATTCTGGAAGCTGGATTTTCCGTATTGAAGGACTTCCTCACTTGTAAAGGGCTCCAGGGGCAACACTTCTATCCTTTGGGTTTCCTAGGCTGAAGAGTTTTGGTTCCAGGTCATCCTGGAGACTTGAGTCCTATCTTGTACATGCTCAGTGCTGTCTCTGTAAAATAATTCTAGGTTTGATTGATGAACAACCTTTTTTTTTTTTAGGAAGCAAAACCAGTTTAAGCTGATCAGTGTTTTTCCATTCTTTTTTACTAATGTCTCAGAGAAGCAAATGTGGAAAACGTCACATTCCACACTCATGAAACACTGGAATAAAGTCGTACCAATTCAGCCACTGAGTGGATCTTTCTAGCTAAAGGTCAATGGTCAGGTTGTCAGGTCTGATCTCAGAATATTGGTGTCTGGACTGGATTTTATCCCCCATGAGACCACTATCCTGGCAGAGTCAGGTGTCTGCCCTAGATATCATCCTCACGTTGCTTCTGAGAAAGGAGCATGCATCTCACGTGAATCCCAAGACTTGAGGGAACTCAAGAAGAGCTTCCTACCTGAATCTCTCTCACCCGTTCAGTGCCATGGTGCTTGAATTTCCACCATCATGGTACAGGCTGGGGTCAGGCACCTCCTGTGCATATTTGTCAAAAGCCATCACAACCAAAGGAACCAACTTCCTATGTGCCTGGTCCCATGATTTATTTAGTCGGAGAGAGGGAAAAGTGATGAGTGCTGGGAATGAAGACAAGGTCAGGAGAGGTGAAGTTTTAGGAAGCAGTTGATGTGAGATCCTATAATAGCAACTAAGAGAAGCAAACTCTAGTTTCGGCTTCTTTGCCAACTGAGTGACCTTGTACAAGGTCACCTTTTCTGTTTCCTTTTTCTCATACATGAAATGAGACTAATAATAACCACCCAGCTCATCTCTTAAGATTCTGCATAAGCAGCCCCACAGGAATCTTCCAAAGGTAACAATTAATGGTGACCAGAATAGCTCCGGTCAAGGTGCAGTTCTCACTTCCCTGAGATGCTTCCAGTACAAAAATAGACATAAGACAGAGGAGCAAACGGAGAATAGAAGGCATAAATTTTTGAAATACCAAAGCAGCTTAGACCAATAAGAGAATACTGACCAGCTTCAGTGCCCCCTCTTAGTATGTTGTGGAAATCAGAAGTAAGATGCAATTCCTGCCCATGAAAAGCACTAAACACTAAAATGTTAGTACCCAGCATTTAGCAAGGATTGGCCCATCACAGAAACCATGCTATATACTTTATCTCCTGCAGTTCTCACCATTGCCTTCGGATGTTGATAATATCTCCAAACATAATCAACTGTATAAAGAAATTCTATTAGTGGTTCCCAAACATGGGCATGGATTCAATCGCTTGGAGAAACTGTTGTGAAATTATGTGAGTCGGTTGTACCCCCAAGGGTTCTGATTCAGCATATCTTCAGCAGAGCTTGGGAATGTGCACTTTTAGCAAAGTCTCAGGGTAATCTGAAGCAGGTGGAATGATGACCGCTAGCACAGAAGCACTTCCAGGTATTGCTGAATATGATCTACCGGGGGGCATGGAGATCCTGGGGCTGTAATGCCCTCCACCCCACCAAAAACTCTGATTGCCAGCTCCACTTGAAACACTTGTTAAAAATATAGGATCCTAAGTTTATCCTTTGGAGATTCTGATGCAATTAACCTGAGGACAAGCTCAAGAATCTAATTTTTTTTTTTTTTTTTTACAAGCAATTGTCATCCCAAGTGACTCCCGAGTGACCCTTATGGTCAGGAAGATTTGTAGTAGTTTAAGTGAATTGTCTGTGATTACCTAGTAACATCCTATCAGAAGGAGAGCTGAATCCCAGTTCCCCAGGCTCCCAGGCCAGAGTTCTTCCAATGCATTATCTTCTTCAAAGAAATATTGATGGGCTCAGCCTAGGTTATTGGACTGCCTGATGTGGAGAAGGGTAAGGGGCACATGGAGTCCCTATCTGCAGCTCTTCCAGGTGTCCTCAGCTCGTTCTCAGAACCGCGATTAGGGCATATCGTCCAAATCACATCACAGAGCACTTCTAGCAGGGAAATTGTCGGACTGAACGGCTGCGCGTCAAGCCTGACGAGGGGTAAAAACAAATCCGTGGAAACTGTTGTCACAGTCACCAAAACTGCTTAGCCAGCTGCAGGAAGCAAACAAACCCACTGAAACATTAACTCAGGCAGAAGGTTCCAGCTCATTGAAAGCAGGCTCATTTGTTTTCCCATTACGGCTCACCAGCATCTACCTGGGCTGTGTTTGCAGGGTTCGGGCAGTGTCATGACAGAGCTGGAGAAGGCTGATGGATTTATGACACATTGCCTTGATGACATATTTACCAAGCCTGTTTGCAGGATTCCAGGGGCAGGAGGCGGGGAGCTGGAAAAGGAGAGACCCACTGGAAATTGAGCCTCCTGGGAAGTTGACAGGTCGAGAGCTACTGATGAGAGAAGTCCCTGCTGACGTACATGGTCAGGAAGAAGCACCTCTGATGGACAGGTTTCAGAGGATGGGAAGCGCTCTCCGGGTCAGGAGAAGGGGGTACACCTTCTCACTCTGGTGCTTCCTGCCTGTATAACTATGAGGAAGTCTTCTGAGCCTCAGTTTTCACATTAGAACAAACAGGGTTAAACCTATTCCAACTCATAGAATTGTTGGGACATGTCACATCATAGAATTAAAAAGATATATTGTTGCACGTTCTAGTATTAGAAATATTCTTTATACACTGTAGAAGTTAAGAGTAGGCTATTTTTGAGAAATAATTTCCTTACTTCTGTTTTTGGTGTTTTTTTTTTCTTTTTTTTTCATCTGAAGCATAGAAAACCACATAGTACTAACTAAGAAAGGCATTTTGTTTTTGACTGATTTATGTTTTTTGTCAGATAGAAGGGCAAGGAAGAAGGCAAATATAAACCATTAAGCAAATCCTATGCTGACAGCTTTATGTAATTTTTCACATTCAGTGTTCCAAAACATCAGCAAGTTAAAGATTTTTATGTCCACTTTATGGATGAAGAAACTGACATTCAGAAATATTAAATGCTTTGCCTAAAAATCACACAGCTTTTTAGAAGAAGAGCCAGGGTTTGATCAGTGCCTGGGACATAGCAGGTGTCCAACAAATTTTATATACAAAAAGAAGGAATGAATGTCTCTAAAACCAAAAAAAATTTTTTTTTGCCTACAGTAGTGCACATTTGTACAACAGCCTGTAAGCACCCAAGTTTTTATTTGTGCTCATTTATTCATTCAGCAGGCTCCCTTTTCACATCTGCTATGTGTAAGTCTCTGTTGGAAATACAAAGATAAGTCAGACAAAATTCCTTTCCTTGAGAGTTTGATGGTTAATAGAAGAAAGCGTGTTACCAAGTCCAAACTCTTTCTGCTTACTACACGACGGGCCAGTAAATCAGGAGACGAGGTGTTGAGGCAAGGAATAACGACTTTATTTGGAAAGTCGACAGACTGAGAGGATCGGGGACTAATGTCCTGGAAAACCAACTTACCCAAGTCAGAATTCAGGCTCCTTTTATAGTAAAAGGGGGAGAGGTTAGGTCAGTTGTTGCAAACTTCTTGGTGTCGAAATCCTTTGTTCTTGCAGCTGTCCACCTAGGTCAGGTCTTAATTTTCCAGTAAACCTCCAACAAAACAAATACTTTTCTCTGTTCTGCAACTTTTTATCTCTGTATGAATGGAAAACTGTTATATCTTTAAAGGTCAGAGCCTTGAGAATGGGCTTTCCTGTGTATTTCAGGCTCTAGGCAACATTCTTTAACAAAAGGCGCAGAACCAGCATGACTGAGCCCAGGAAACAGAGCCCAGAGTTAGAGCCAAAGGAGCAGATCTAATATGCAGTCAGACGTGTCCTTCCTTATTAAAAGTGGACAAGTGCAGAAGTTACTAAAGCACAAGCCTGAATGTGCTGAGCAAATGGAAACTTCCAGAAAAGAGAGAGAAAAAGAAACTTGGGCAGACACACGTCAGCTGGGTCTGCAGGGGTGTTTAGAACCTGGCTGTGGGGGCGTGGGAAGAGGACCACGTGGGCACCAGGAACCATCTGAACACGGGCAGCACTTAATGCATGTCCAGGGGAAGGGGTCGTTTAAAGGAGTGGTGGGCGGCAAGTTTGGTGCAGTGGATAGAATAAACCCACAGTTTTCTGCATCCATTTGGTGGCCGCAGCCTCTGTACAGCACCCCTAGCTGCCCTCACCTTAGAGAGCCCCTCAGTATGTCTGCAGCAGGTATCCTCCGCTGTGCTAAGTGTCAGAGGGAAGCCAAAATGAGTCTGCAAAGTCTTTGCTCTTCAAGAGCATTCATAGGTGACCAGGACTCCATTTCATGACCTCACGATATTCAGAAAAAACATCTGATTTCCACTTCTGACTGGAATTCCCAAGATGTCTGCTGCCTTTTTACATGACAGTAATTAGTAGGAGCTGAAACTCAAAGTTCCAGTGTAAAGACACAAAGACAACAGTTCGGTATGCTGCTACACATTTTGGGGGCTGTCATCCTCATTTTATTATAAGATGTGTGTAGGAAAGGTGAAAATGCAGTAATGGCAGTGATAGACTTGGAGAAGCCAAAATTACAATTCACCTCCGAAAAAATATTCATTTCCTGCCTTAGATTTGTGCAAACATTAATGACAAGACTATCACATTACACAGGAATGTGATTAGCATAACTCTGCCTAATGAATTAATTCCTTCTGTGAAACTAAAGGTAAAAATGTTTTTCTTCCCCCTTAATCCTCTCTAATAGATGCAGATTTGCTAAGAGAGGTTATTTTTTCTACATTGTGATGCATTTATTAGGTAGAGTCTCACCTTATGTATAGATGAGTGAATAGCAAATATACTTAATTACGGTCTGTGCAAATATGCACCTTCCTTTTTCAGAACCAGAAAGAGCAAAAATTATTTTTTTCGGTTTATTCTCAGGAAATTTATGGTCACATTAGAACAACCGGTTTCTCTGAGATGCTTGATCCAAAGAAATCATTTCTTTCCTATGCCTTCATGGGTCTAAGAAAATGGAAAGCATTTTACTTTGCTTTTAAAAGTGCAAAATAACACAAATATTTTGGAAAGCAATCTGTCAGCATGCATCAAGAAATGTTAATATGTTTAATCTTTGATTTCAGGAATTTCATCTCTGGAATGTGTCTTAAGGAAATAATCCTAAATATAGAAATGGTAATGTGTAGACCCAGTACCATGTTATCTATAGTGATAAAAAAAATCAGAAAACACTAATACGTTCAACAGTAAAAGAGCAGCTAAATAAACCCTGGTGTTACCTTTGATGGAAAAGAATACATATATTTTTAAATGATGTTTTCAAAACTTATAAAATTTGTAGTAACTTGGAAATTCTCATGGTATGTTAATTATGACAGTGAGGTCAGCTGACATTTATTGATCACTACATGTAAGGCCAGTGCTTTAAATGCAATATTGAACCCTCACAAGATCCCAGTAAGGCGAGCACTACTATTATCCCACATACCACATCATGAAGGGTTGGAGTTACCTGTCCCTGATCACACAGCTAATTATTTCTGCAACTGGATTCTGTGCCGTGCTGAGTCCCCAAGACCACACTTAAGTCAACAGTTGGCTACAAAGACCCACAGAGCTCTAAAAAGCTGTTATAATCACAGTTATAGTTTATTATTGCAAAAGGATAGAGATGAAATCAGCAGAGCAAATAGAACAGAGGGTCCAGGCATAATCAGCCGTCCAGGTGTCCTCTCCCAGTGGAGAAGTACAGACAGCATTCAATGCTGGCTGCAACCACGTGTGCCAGTGTGGGGAGAGTACTGCCAGCCAGGAAGGCTCACCTGAGCCTTGGAGTCCAGGGTTTCTGTCGGTGGTCAGTCACATCGGCATGGACACCCATCTGACTAACCTTAGTTTCTCAGTCTCCAATTTCTCCAGATATCAAACTGATACCGCTTGGCCCTAGGCCCCCACCATAAATAACATGGTTAGCATAAACTATCTGGAGTAGCCCACGGCCCCAGGAATAAGAAGACACTTTTATCAGGCAGGATTTTCCAAGGGCTTAGAAGTTATCTTAAAGGAGCCTGTTAAGGGCCAGTCTTTTCTTTGGAATGTGCAGTGTTTGAACATTCCAGATGCTGAGTTAACCTCTCCCTGTGCAAATATTCATTAGACAGAATCCAGAGCTTGAATGCTTAGTTGTTGTGAATTTTGCCAAACAACAATCCACAGTCATTTGCTGAGTACTTTCTGTGGTCTGAGACCTGAACCATAACTAAGGTTATGAAGTTGAAAAAGACACGGTCCCTGCCTATGGTAAGGGGCAAACTCTGCAAGTCGTGTGCAAAGGTGGAGATACGTACACAGTGAGGAGGGCAACACGAGGAGTGAAGGCCTAAGGACTCCCTTTGAAGGGAAGAGCTGAAACAAAAATTAATCTGTTAGTGAGAGTCAGAAAAGTTTCTCTGGAGGGTTGTGGAGACATGATAGATTTCAGTGGTGAAAAATGATTCGCGTATTATTTCTGCCAGCTGCATGAGACTCTACACTTATCTCAAAATAAAAAGTTTAATTAAAAAAAAGTGGGTGGTGTTGACTGGAGCAAAGAATGAAAAGAGAAAAGAGGCTAAAAGTAAAACTAGATGAGAAAATAAGGGCAAATCATCAAGGGACTTTGTGTTTCTAAGAAATGTAATGCTTATCTTAAAAGGCACAGGTAGTGATTGAACTATGTAAAGCCCTGAGAAAGACGGTCAGATTTTCACTTCATTAAAACATGTCTAGCAACAGAGTAGACCTTGGGCTGGCAAAGTCTTGATGGGATAGAGGCAGACCAGGTAGGTGGTGCCTGAATAAATTCCCATGGGGCAAAAAATGAATGTCTACACTAAGACAGTGGTTGTCACAGTAGAAGAAAAGGACATGATGGTGAGAGGTATCAAGGGGGATAGGACTGAGTGGAAAATGGATATGGAAGACTTACCATTGGCTTTGTCTTGGGGCCAAGTAAATAATGCTGTTATTCCATTGGTACACAATGTAGAAAGGGAGCTGTCTGGGGACTATGAATGGGGCAATGCTATATATTCAGCAAATCTGTTTACTTTCCTCCCAGTCCCATAGGAAGACTGTATTGTAGACTTATGTATTTGAGTTGTAGCTAATGGGATAGGGGTATAAGTGATGTCTGTCACTTCCAGCCCCGGCCCTTAAAATCTCCCACATGAACCTCCATGTGTTCTTCCTTTGGCTGCCCAGTGGTGGCCTCCAGGGTGATTGTGGAGCCACAGAATGGAAGTAGCCTGGGACTGTGAGTCATTGCTGAAAGAAGAACGACCATGCACACATTAGACCATATGTGAGTGAGGGATAGTCCTCTGCAATATTAAGCCAGTGAGATCTGGTGTTGTTTCTCACAGAAGTCAGCCTGTCCTGACTAAATCAGACAGTGGTACCTCAAAGCAGGGAGTTGCTGTAAAACAAACAAGCAAACAACAGAAACAAAACAAAGTAAACTTAATTTCAGCATCATTAACCTTAGTTGATTGGCAGGTAACAGGGTGGTCATTGGACGGCTGGAGATCCAGGCTATATGGTAGCCAATCAGTTGGTAAAATTGTAGGAATTATTTGGAAGGCAGATCATGCTCCTCTTGAGCTGGAAAAGAGTCTGTAAACAGATTTTACTAGTGCATATTCGTTGGTATTACGTGCATTTGGCAAGTATTAAATAAAAGGGAAAAAATAGCTCAGGAAAGAAATGGCTGGTTGGCAAGCAGGAAAGAATTAGAATGCCAAAGTCCAGAAATTCAGGGTTGTCTAGGGGTAGAAAAGCTAAGTATTCCTAGGTCCCAAGGATAAAAGATGTAATTTTAAAAAGCTTTGTGTGAAAGACCCAGTATAGCTTCTCCACTGAATGTAAGAACTCAGCCCCGTGGCAAAGACCAGAATAAGGACGTAGACTTCCCAGATATTGTTTCAGGATACCTTAGGACAGGAGTTACCCTTCGCTAGAGAAAGAAGGAAGCCTGACAGCTAAGAAGCAATGAAATAAATCAGACTTGAGAATCACGGCTTATGAAAGGACCTTGGGTATGGTAATGACCACATGAGACTGACTAATAAGAAATAAATCAGAAGCTTGCAAAATTTGTAAGGAAAATGATTTTCCAAAGAAAATATGAAACTGGAATAAAAATAGTAATAGGAGGGGGTACAAAGGCTTTCTCAAGACTCAGCCCTACAATTACCAATCTTCCATAAGCAGGAATGAAGCTAAAAATGCAGTACAGGACGGAAATACTCCCCTTACCCTTCAGATGTGGCCAAGGGAGGTTATAAACATGAAGGAACCCCCAAAACTGGAACCAGTGACCTTAGAGTATAAAGGGCAGGAAAGCTTCTACTTAAGAGCAGAACAGAGGCCCCAGGTTAGAACTCCTCCCCTCCCTTAAGGTAGAAAACGGTCAAAATTCCTATTCTGCAAACATTGGACATGAATTACTATGGTCCAGAAGCTCCTTTTCCCTTGCCCAAATGGAAGTTTTATTGCAGTTATCCTGCATCATTCTCTATGAAAGTTGTATTTTCATTCATGGGTCTCTGAATCACAAAGAACATTTGATCTGATGGAGAAGACTATATGTTATCCATAGACCTGGGCTTTGGGATGGATGCAGTGTCTAAATGGGGCTCTGAGTTTTCTCCCTTAGGAAAAAGATCAAGTTTGTTCTATGTTTGGTGAGAAAGGATCAAGGCCCTAAAAACTCCCAAGTGATCTCCATGCTTCTTTCTTCTTTTTGCAGCCAACATGAATTAAGAAGGAATTGGAAGCCACCTGTGAAAGATAGTAAAGCCTAGAATTAAAAGAGCCTGGGTCCCTGAATGCCTGTATGGTGCGCTGGCCCTCTCAGGACCACACTGCACAGGGTGAGCAATAAACTTTCCAGGACTTGCATGTTATAGCAGCTAGCAGGATTTATTCTGACTAACATAAAGGGAAAAACTATGAATTCAGTTTTGAACATGATGAGTTAGAGATGCCTATAAAACACTGAAGCTGAGATATTAATAAGGCAATTATACTGACTTGTGTGTATGTGTATTTCCACATCTAGGAAACCTGTCTAAGGTGACTACTAACTCACTACTACTTCCTCCATTGAGACATGAAGTCTAATTCCTTTGGATTTGGGATAGATCTAGTAAATTGATTGACAAATCAATGTGGCGTGTGAAGCTAGGTCATAAAAAATTTTGCAGCTTCTGGCTGGGCTCTTGTAGCAATGGTTCCAAGAGCTTTGAGTGGCCATATCAAATGTCTAAATACCCAGAGACCACCATGCTGAGCAGCCACAGGTAGGTGCTCTGATTGACAGTCCCAGTGGAATCTTCTGGCTATTTCCACAAAGGTGCTAGACATATACCAACCTTCTTAGATCCTCCAGACCAGCCCATCACCAGCTGAATAGTGACCACTGTCAAAGGAGTTAGTATGTGAGTGAACTGGCCCTCTGGTAAAAATTGTTTTAAAAGATTCCAGTGTTTGCTGCTTTTTGTGGCATATATAACCTCACCATGGCCAGTTCTAAGCTATTAAATGTTTAGCCACAGAGCTCACAAAATTCCTGAATATTTAGCAATTGACAGATGCAAGCCAGCTCCAGCACATCATAGAAGAATCTCCTAGCTGAGCGTTGTTTGAATTCCTGAACCACAGCATCATAAAATATAATAAAATGCATGTTGTTTTAAGGCACTAAGTTTTGATTCATTTGTATACAGCAAAAGATAATCAAAATAAAATATATGGCAGTATATTGAATAAGACTATCCTATTGTCCCCAAGTTAGGGATGAGGAGTCAAACCTGAGGACAAGGATGTATAAAGTACTTACAGATTCTAAAAACAGTTGCAAACATTTGGGGGAGAAACTTTCTTCGAGGCAATGAAAAGCCAGCACCTCAGTTATCATCTAATTTATTGTATCTCCATCTATGTAAGAAGATGGCCAAGGGGAGAAAAAGGGTCAGGGGAAGTTTTGTGAGTGTGATGTTCCCTGTGTCCCCCACCTCCCCAGAGTCCTAGGTCTAAATTCTCTACCCTAATCCGAATGGTCCAGAGACCAGGGGAAGCCTAGTATCTATGTCATTCGTTGGATATCTGCTTTTAGGCAGCAGACTCTGCTCTGCTCCTACCTCTGCAGGTAGGAAGAGAATTGGAATGAGATAGGACAATTATATCATCCATTTACTTTGTCATACGAACAGTGCTTGTAACTTTAGAGAGTACCATCATGAGAGAGCAGAGTGGGCAGAAAACCTATTGCAGCTTGTTAAGAAGGGAGTGAGGGTTTCACTCTGGCGATAGGTTCCTTTGGGAAGGACTAATAGGCTGGATCCAGGATTAGACCCGAGCTTACTGATTTGGGGCCACTCAGGATGTAGGAAGACAGAGATCTCACTCGAAGTGGAAAGCAAAGAAAGCCTAATGAAGGGACTACCTACAAGGGTGCTGTTGGGGCCAAGGAAGCCAGCACAGGATAAGGAAGCACCCAAGGGTGAGCAACATAAAGAAAGAAAGATCTATTGCCAGAACCCGACAAAAGTGTAATCATCAAGGAGCTGCGGCCTTAAAGGGAGGAATGCAGCCACTGATGAGAATAAGGAGGGGGGGCTCTGAGACTTCTCTGAGGAAGTCACTGTGGAGGTCCTCCAGGACACTCAGAGAGCATTTCTAGCTCTGCCTTCCAAGAAAATAGTAGGACCCCTCTTCTTGACACCCTCGTGGTTGGCTGGGACCATGTCATCATTTCCAGTCAATGAGTTGTGAATGGACACAGGTGAGTGACTTCCCGTCCCAGGACTGAATGATGGTTCCAGGTGTTCAGTGAGCACTTTCCATCTGCGTGGGGACCAGACACCTCCCAGATCACAGCTCTCCTTTAATGGGCGTGAAACACGAACAAGAAGTAAGGCTTTAAGTCACTAAGACTCCTTGACCATAGTGTAACCTACACTGTCGTGACTGATAGAGAAATGGTTAAACTGAGATTTGAGGAATGGGAATGAGCTATGAGATGGATTTTACCAACTCAACGATTGTGAGTAACTTAATGATGTTAAGAGGGAAACCATTTTGACTAAGAATTGCACTAAAATTGTGTTTCATAAACTGTTTTTTAAAAATCCCTCAAAATAAAATCTTAAAGTTGGAATATTTATTGTGTTCTTGTCATATTTTGTCACTGACTAACCTCAAGCATAAGATATAACCTCTTAATTTTTAATTACAACAACTGTGAGATAAAGGAGATTTAGTTAACAAAGCTGAGGAATATGTGCTACTTGGAGCTTGGCTCTGAGCTCCAGTGCACATGGGGTCCAGTCCCAGCTCTGCTGCTTTCCATTTTTTGATGGTTGGAAAGTCTCAAAGCTTCAGCTTCCACACCTGAAACCCAGGATGCCATATGGATTTTTGTAAGGGTTAAATGAAATGGTACATGTGCACACTGCAGCCTGATGCTTTGATTCAGCAAACACTCAGTAATTATTAGCTCCCTTTATGATTCATTTCATCATCACCACCATCAATGCTACCTCACAGCTCTGAAAATCTATGATTCATTTCACTCAGTTATTCTTGTGGATAATTGTTGATTTAAAGTTATTGTTTTGATTTAGGACACGAGGACCAGGAACACTTGGGTATATGCATTCTGAAACAGGAAATCTGAAGCTAGAGTTTCAGGTTTCTACCACCCTTTGTAACCATAAGATTAAAGACAAGAAGGTCTTCATTTGTTAACTTGCTAGTTATGGTCTTTTTAGTCATAAACTTTGTTGGCTTTAAAAATATAACAACCAGCAAAATGAATTTATTCAGGACTAGCAGAGAATTTCAATTAAAGACAAGTATTTTATAGCAAAACTATAGGCAAGTCTAGAGACACAAAGGAGAGGAACTTTTATTTATAGAGGAAAAGGAGAAATTGAGAGGTGTGTTACAAACAAAGATCTCATTGGTGGAAATGGGATTTGAAGGTGTAGTGGCTTTTCATTGGCTGAGTTGTGAGAGCCTCTGTTGCCAGGCAAAGGTAAAATCTTTCTCCTGCAGATGCAGTCAGGTAATAATCTTCTTGTTAGAGATGCAAGCTATGCCTCTTCTTGGTTGGGGCCGGCAGACAGCAGTAAGCGGTAGAGCTTGAGAGCTTCCCCCTTCCACTTCCCAAGTCCAATTTAAATGAGGTTTCCTTTATTTCTTTTCACATTTCCTGTTTGATCAAGATCTTTTCTTGAAAGTATCACGGATCAAAAATCAGGTTTTCAGATTTCAGTGGCTTTTGTCCATTAGTGTCAACAGGGACCTTTCCTGAGTGTCATGTCCCATATCAGATGGAAAGTGCACAGGTTGGGAAACTATTGAGATCACATTTGAGAAATAAAGAGGGGTAGGAGGGGGAACTCTCAGGCACTTCCCCCTAAGTCTGTATCTTAGCAAGGTCATAAACGTTGGCAATCATCTTCAAGCTCTGAGCCAGCATCACTTTATTGGGTACATTGTGTTTTTGCTTGTTTGTTTGTGTTAAAGGTTTAACAGGCCTTTAAATGGTAAAGTACTTTAAAATAATCACACAAAGCAGAACTAAAAGTAACACGACAATTCCAAATTATATGATGGTTCCAAATCAGGAGCCTGAAGATAACGTGCTAAATAAATAAAAAGATCATGAATCATTCAATACAATTTCTTATAGGCAATGTGCTTGTTTCCTAATTTAATGCAGTTGGGTTTCTACTTCCCTAGAGGAGTTTATCCATGTGCAGCAGGTGGTGTTTGCTCCCATATGTATATCTAAAACTCCTTTTATATGACTTACTGGACTGTAACTACTTAATATTATGGATGGCATCCTGTCCCTGAGTGCCTTGTAAAATACCTGGCATATGGCAGGTGTCTCTTAGGTGATTTAGAATTAATGAATTGATTTGATAATCTGAGACACATAGTGACATTCCTGGATGAATCCTAAGTCTAACATTTATGAGCCAAGTAACATTGATCAAGTCACAGACGCTGAAACAGGGCTCTGTTTCAGTGGTTACTTTGCAAAGTTTAACAGCATATGCATTGTGTGTGTAGAAGGCATTAAGACAGTGGCACAAAGCTGGGGAATGGCTGAATAAAACTGAGAATTGGCATTTTCCCTAGCTATTTTGAAAAAGTGTTATAAGGAGAAATATGAGAATAAATGCTACCTCTCCTCCCTTTCTGTCCTTCCCCCAAGCCCCTTGACTACGTGTGATTGCACTGGGAAAGTGTGGATGTTAGCTAAGGGGGACTACAAGTCAGATGACCAGCAGGGGTCAGGGCTGTAGGAACAGCAAAGCCATCAAGCTGGCACAGGGGACAGGCATACACACTCCTGCTGCAGAGGCAAAAGCTGTGGACAAATACCCCAGTAAAGATTTGATGATGTCCCATTAGCTCTTCCAAAACAAGTTTGCAGAGCTGTTATCTATCATTTGTCCTCATCAAAACAATAGCCAATTGTATTGTGTTTGACTTGCACTGGCTCCTTTTATTCTTCCACCAACTCCATGAGGAAGGTATCACACCTCAAACTGTTTTGCAGGAAAAAAAAAAAAAACAGAAACATGAGGGTTAGAGAGGTGGAAATAACTTGACTAAAGTGACACAGGCAATTGTGGGTAGAAAGTGGATTGCAATTGAGGTCAGCCTGACTCCAAGTGCCTACTCTTAACCACTACTTTGTATTGCCATGGATTCCATGTTTCCGGAACAAAATAGGCAAAATTAACAATTTTAGCCATTGTGCCTCATTCTCTTCATCTATAAAACAATAATAAAGGAACACTTTACAAAGCTCTTGTTATTATAAATGTCCATAGTCCACGTGATTCTGTGATTTACAATAAGAAATACGTATTTGGTCTTTGGCCCCGTTTCTAACACAGAGCTCCTAAAATGCTTAGAATTTCCTATAAAAGATATAAAGGTATCGTTTGCTAATGAGGTGATTTTTGTAAAGCCTTTAGGTAACCTAAGGATGGGGGCTGGTTGCCAGGGGAACCGACCATGTGATTAGAGGGTTGGAACTTCCAGTCGTAGTTGGAACTTTCCTACCCCAACCTCCAGGGAAAGGAGAGACGTTGCAGGGTGAACCCAACGTTAATTGCCAATGATTTAATCAGTCCGACTGTAATGAACCTTCAGCTAAAACCCAAAAAGACGGGGTTGCTAGAGCGTCTGGGCTGTGAACGCGTGGAGGTGCTGGGAGAGCGATGCACCTGGAGAGAGTTCGGAGCGCCGTGCTCTTCCCTCGGGCCCTGCCCTTGCAGCTCCTCCACCTGGCTCTTCCTGAGTAGCATCCTTTTATAATAAACTGGTGACCTTATAAATGAAATAGTTCTTTGAGTCCTGTGAGCCTTTCTAGCAAATTAATCGAACCTGAGGAGGAGGCCATGGGAGCCTCTGATTTACAGCCAGTGGGTCAGGAGTACAGTAACAACCCTGATTTGCAACTGGCACCTCAAGTTCAAAGTAGAGGGTCATTGGGACCTCTGATCTATAGCCAGCTGGTCAGAAGCACCCATAACAAAGTGCACTAGCAACTAGCATCTGAAGTGGGAGGCATGGGGGAACAGCTTTGTAGGACGGAGCCCAAAACCCATGGGGTCTGACACTATTTTCAGGTAGATAGTGTCAGAATTGGCTTGAATTATAGGAGACCAGCCAGTGTCTGGAGAACTGATTGTTGCTAGTGTGGGAACCACACACACACACACACACACACACGTTGCAGTTCATCTCCAGACCACCAAAATAATCAGTTATTATAAATGTGCATTTTTTTAAGATCAGTGGCTTACAGTCAGATGTGTGGAGCCTTGTTTTACTAGAACATAACCTTCTGTTCACTTCCTCATCCCAGGACCCTTCAGCAGTAGTTGTCATCTCTTTGGGGTAATTACTTGCCCATATCCCTACAGGAGACATTTGGCTTTAAATGTATTTAAAGATGCTTCATTTCCCTTGTTGTCTTTGTGTGCACATTGTTAATTAGCACCTGAGTCCCACCAGGTCTCTGGAAATCAATGGAGAGCTTAGAAAAGCATTCTCTGGACCCCAAGGACCAGTAGGTCTATGATCTGTTCCTTTGCTGTGTTGTCTCTTTTCTTCCGAGTTTCACCTACCAGACAGATAGTGGTGTTTTAATTGATCCTTGTGCTTGGGCTGACTTCCCACTTGCTTATGATATAGTATTGCTGCAAAACATTACGTATTTTCTTCGCCATCTATTCAATCAGTATATCCTCAGTGCCTCCCATAGTAGAGCCCCGGAAGTCAGCAAAACTAGGATGATTCTATTAAAATCTCCACCTTTTGACACCCGCAATCCTACAGGAGAGGGAGAGAGACCAATAAAAAGAGAGATGACAGTGTGGTGTGATGAAGGCAATAAGTCTGCAAAGGCATTATGGGGTCACAGAGAAGGAAGACCTCATCCCAGGCTCTGGGGATTGATCTGAGAAGGCTGCCGTAATAATATGTATCTGAATTGAGCAGCAGAGCATGAGTTTGAGTTGGCAGTTGAAGGAGGGGATGCAGGTAGGAGGGCGAGAGAGGGCATTGTAAGAAGAGTGTGGACCCCTTCACTGACTCCTCATGCATCTGATAGAGGCTTGGCTGACTCAGCACCTGTTCTGTGCCGTACACCACACCAGGCACCCAGAACACGACTCTGAATCAGAACATCCAGACCCTCCCCACCCCTCAGAGATCTTAATGCCAGGTGGTCCTAATCCTTCAGATCTCTGAAGTGTCAGGTTGTGATAAACACAAGTCATGCTCAGAACACAGAGCAGACTCAGAAAGTGGGCATGATGAGCTTGGACATGCAGCCGCCCCATAAGGGCCCCAGGGGGTTCAGATGCCAAGTAAAGGGCAAGAGGAGACAGTGATGGAGCCCACAGGGCCGGGCCCCAGGGGCTTTCCACCGTCAGGCCGAGCAGATGGGTCAGATCTTTGATTTGCAAGGGTCTCTTTGCCAAATATGGGGAACCCTGGAAACAGAAAGACCAGCCACTTTGTTTTCATTCATCTCAACAAATACTTAAACAGCCCACTGGGTGAAAACACTGAAAGTACAAAGATAAGGGAGTCATGCCCTGTGTCCTCCCGAGCAATCTTCTCAGCAGGAGAGAAGTTTCCACACCAAGCCCAACTCCAGCTCAATCTCGTTTTCTTTCCGAGAAAGGGAGGGTGCAGTGATGACCTCTTCTCACATTCGGGAGAAGGAACTAGTTCCAACTGAGGTAGTTCGGATGCTCAAAGGCAGAACTACAGTGGAGTTGACATTGGCTCAATCCCCAGGTCTGGGTAACATGGCACCCAGCAGAGAAAACACAAATCTACTGGAAAGAAAAAGGAGCAGGGGGCTAACTGATGATGAAAATGACGGCAGAATAACCTGATTCAGAATAAAGAGCCCATGACCCACGGGTGTCTGTCCCCAGACAGTGAACGGCCGTCACCGTGTGGGGCTGGAACGCCGCGGTGCAGTAACAAGGGCCTCTGCACTACATCACAGCCGTCATCAGATTCTGCGGCCGGGATCCAGAATTCTCTCTCGGGGAAGAGAGATTGTCCTTGTCTCCCTGCAACAAAATGATGTTTTTGGAGAGCGGGAAGATCACCAAGGGGCTAATTAAAAGAGTTATCAAGCACCGGGCGAGAAGCCAACAGCTGAGCAGTCAGAATTCCGGAAGGTGCTTCCGGGCAAGCTCTTCATCAGCACAAACGGGAGGCCTGCTTCTCAGAAGCCTGACAGTCACGCTCTTAAAGGCACAAACCACGGAAGCCTAAGGAGCACCCCCTTCCTACAAAAAAGAGCACCTGACCGTAAGAAAACCTAATGGCCACATGATTTAATACTGTCTCTGAAAGCCAACCAATGTCTTTCAGAAAAGAATCTAGTTGTAAATGAGGTCAGAATAATGTCCTAAATGCAACAGATGTTTCTATAGTTTATTTCAACAAATCTGTATGTCTTTTGTGGGCAGCTAATACAAAGATGGAGCTGAGCTTCTATTCTCATGAAGTTTTTCATTAAATAGAGAGTTTGTTCTTGTATTTAATTCTGATTGAACCTAGACATGGGTTGGCTTGCTGGACACAGAGGTAGGTAAATAAGCAAACAGACAAACACAGGTCCTCTCTGCCGGGGACATTGCCTTCCAGGAGGAGCACAGAAGCACAGAGGTGGCTGTAACATGACGGGGTGACATGGGTGCAGGTGCACGCAGTGTGAGGAAAGACCCGACCGCCTACCCTGGGAGTGGGGGCAAGAGCTCTCAGGAGGGCGTCTCAAAGAGGGCGAGGCTGCGTGTGGTGTTAACAGAGGAGGAGAGGTGAGAAAGGGCCCACGGGATGGCAGGGCAGTGGAGAGAGAAGACTTCCAACCCTAGGCAACAGCATCAAGAGAGGCCAGAAGCGAGAAATCACCCAGAGGGCATGAGCTCCAGCCAGCAGATCAGAGTTCTGGAGATCAGAGCACAAGGAGGAGCAAATTGAAAGATGAGACAAGACAGGTAGGAACTGCTCATGAACAGGGGCTGCTCTCCTGCGCTAAGGTGTGTGGGCTTCTATCCGTAAGCAGCGGGGTGACGTTAAAGGGTGCAACACAAGGGATGCGAGAGTTCAGGACCATGGCCAACAGCCAAAGCAGGGACAGCAGACTCCTGAGCCGAGTAGGGTTGTATAGACGTGGCTTCCCATCCAGGTCCCTTACTGACCGCTGAGCACATTACTCAAGGTCTCCAGCCTCCAATGTTCTCTTCTGTACGACAGAGAGAATCAGACGTACCGTAGGCGTCGCTGTAATGACTCGATCAGATGGGACACAGCACATTCAGTTAGACGCGGTGGGGGGAGCTCTCACAATGCGAATCGTACATAGTAAGGACCGTTCAGTGTCTGGAGAATGTGTTACACACTCCACAGGGGATGTGTGAAGTGACGTGAGTTTAGGTGACACTTAAATTAATATTTTTAACGTTAATGATTTTATATCTCTTACATGGTAGAAAAATGACAACTACTATAGGAAAACTGGTTTCGTTCATGTTATGGCTTAGCAGATATTTAGCTACATTTAAAAAGAAGCTCAAAGTCTATTTTTAATAATAAAAGTAACAATAGAGTTGCTACAGAGATACGATGAACGTGGCAAAAGGGATTCTGAGGGCAGTACACAGAAGTTTGAAGTTTGGGAAACCTTCGTAACTAAAGGGTTATGACTAAAAAGGATAGCTTTTAAATAACTAAACCAAAAAGGATAGCTTTAAAGAAAGGTTATTGTGAGCGATGCTGTTGGGAGAACGTGGGGGTTGGAAGGAGGTTCATAATCACATGGATGTGATGACAGGAAGGGGAGAGATCTGCAAAATACTTAGCAGGACTGTCAGCGTGAATGAGTGATTATTTGAGTGGGGGAGAAGAGGGAGAGAGAGAGAAGTTAAGTCTCTGATGAATGAGAATTCCAGGCTGGGGGTCGTCCCGTGGACCACGGGTCCAACGCCATTGAGCCATTGAGAGAATAGAGGGGAAGCAGGTTTAGGTGCAAACACTCCCCCTGTGTGCGTGCAGGGTCTCCCGGGCATCAGGTGGCAAGTCAGATGCATCGGCTAAGAGCTCACAAAAGTGACATGCTGTACACTAAAGATGGGTATCTAGGAACTCATTTTTCTCTCACCAGGAGTGTGTCTATTAACAAACATTTATTTAGCACTTACTGCATACTGTTCTCATGCTAGGAGAAGGATATGCAGTTTCGAGCTAAACAGATACAGTCTGTCTTTACAGAACTTAGAGTTTGGAAAAGGAGAAAGGTTTTAAACAAACAACCACATGGATTTAGATAATATAGCGTTGTAATGAGTGTCATGAAGGATGTAAGATTGACCCCTGGCTTTCTGGAAGGAGTTCTCTGATTAAGAAGCTCTAAGTGGGACTGGATGGTGAGAGCCAGAGAGCGGGGTCCAGGGCTTGGTGCAGAGGCTGGGGCTGAAACTCCAGGAATAGCTATGAGGGCTTGTGATGAAAGGCGTAAAGTAAAAGCAGTGGACCCCGGAGGCAGCCACCTTTAAGGTGCGGGCCTCTGAGGGGCTGAAAGCATGTGGGAGGAGGTTTAGGAAAACCAAGAGAGGTGGGCTCTCGTCAGCCAGGGTAGCTGGGAGCTGCAAGGAGGAGGGAGGGGCACACTCTGAGACACTGGCAAAGATGGCCAATAACACAAGGCCATTTTTGACTTGGAAGAGCATCCCCAAATAACTCATTTTCAGGGGGGAATGAGTGGAGGTTGGCCCACGCCTCCAGGCCCCCTCCCACCCCCCCAACCCCTCACCCAGGCGGTGCCACGAGAGGGTGTGGGGACTCGGGCGCCGCCCTCACATGCCCTGCTCTCTGGGCTGCTGTCTTTCCTCTCTGTGTCGAGCATCCTTATCTGGCAAACAGGGACAAAAGCTCCTTTACTCCATACCAAGCACAGTGTAAGCACGGAGTACAGAAAGGAGAACATACAAATGGACAGATGAGAAAGGAAGTGAGGTCGGATGGGTTCGGTGCCAGGCGTTAGTAAGAGCCAGACACACCCTGATTTCACGCTCCTCTTTTTCTCTATCGTGTCTGTGTAGCACAACTCAGATTGCCACCTTAAAAAAATCAAAATCGAAACCAAACAACAACCAGAAATTGAAACAACACTGTAAACTGACTACACTTCAATAAACAAACAAACAAACACACAAAAACAACAACAAAGCTCCCTTTGATGCCTAAGGGCACAACTAACGTTTCCTCTCCCGGGCTCCCACAGCAAATAAGAAACATCTCAGTTATAGCACTGATCGCATCAGATAGTAGTTGTTTTCCCTGCTCTTGTTTTCCACTTAAGGGAAAATTTTTTTCTAGAGACACTGTCTTATTTGAGTTTGCATTTCTAGTGCCAAGCAATAGAAATACATAATTTTAAATTGCAACAAAAATCTACAATACATCATTGGAGATTAAATGAATGATCCCCATAGAAACAGTACGATTTCAGACATTTTACATTGATAACCTGATGCAGCTTAGAGAAATGATGTGATTTGCCCAAGATCTCCCAGTGCATTCACAGCAGAGCTGGCCCTGGACCTCTGCCCTTTGAGTTTAAATCGCAGACACCTTTTCATGCAGCACCCTGAGAAATGAGAATGTGAAATGAAGACGGGGCCAGACAGACCCAGCACAGGTCTCTGTGGGGAGGGAGGGAGGAAAGACAAGTGAACACCAAAGGGTTCTACCTCTACCTGCCTAATTCCCTGCTTTTCCAAAGCAGAGAAAGTAAGTGTGGGGCACAGAATTACCTTCATAGCCATTATATAAATAAACAGCTGGAGAATCGGTGTGTGCATTCCAAGATACTTACCAATTCTCCAGTAATAATTATCTCTGGAGAGAGAAAGAAGAAAAGAGGATTGTGGGTGGAGATTTCAGCTGCCTATATTTTTTAAAAGAGCTGAAATAAGTACGATGGATGATCACAGTTGTCAGAGGAAGGTGGTGAGCACACAGGTGGTGTTGCTGTCCATACTTTTCTAAATGTTTAAAATATTTTATTTATTTATTTATTTATTTATTTATTTATTTATTTATTTATTTATTTATTTATTTTTTTTTTTTAGTGAAGTGAAGCTCTCTTCCTTTTCCTCCTCAGCCCACAGATATCTGAAGCCCTCACCAGCTTAAAAGGCAAAGAAGCGATTGGAACTGCATGATTGTCAATCTGGGTCAAAGGATCAAAAGAGACAGAGGAAGTGGAATGGAGTCTGTGGGGTGGGGGAGTTCAGAGGAGGGGGCTTCGGGGGAGAGAGTCTCCAAGGGAGACTATATTTGCTCGTTTTCTGCAGCCCAGCTGCCCAGAGGAGTGGGGTTCATTCTCCTTCCTGTCACTGGGGAACTCATCTACATGACAATGACCTTCCTTCTGCCCTGGCAAAGTTTAAGTGTCCCCCAGAAAAGGAATTTGAAACTTTCTTTTTCCCTTTGTGAAAGCTTGATAATTCCCGGATAAACATCCCTGGGCTACGAACATAACAATGTCTCCATTTCCATTGCTTCGTCATAATGACAATGATGATGATGGTGATAATAATAGTAAGACTAACAATCTGCTGATGGTGAATTATTTTCTAATTATTAAACAGAAATAAAAATGAAAAAAACACATCACAGAGCTCATAATCTTTAGCAACGATCTGTGTTATGTTCACACTGGATAAATACACATTTTTAGACTTTCAGAATTGACATCACCCCCGCACCCAATTAGTCCAGGAAAATTGTTGCTGTTGACTCAATGGTGCCATCTGGTGGTCATAAACCATAAATCACCTGAACTGGAGCATTTTTTTAGGTTTTTTTAATCTCTTAAGTGAGGCTGTGATTCCGCTGAAGTATATAATGTTTATTGAGAATAACTAATATTTATTGAGAGAGTCCTTTAGTGTGTGTCTGATGAGATCACAGTTACATTCAGTAGTTTCATACATTTAATTTCTACAACAACCCAATGAAATATCCCTTCATTTCTGTTCTATTAGGGGTGGGGAATAGGCTGAGAGAGGAGAGAAATCTTGCAGAAAGTCTTGCAGCTGGTCCTGTGGAGGTGAGAGTCAGTCTCAGAACTTATAATTCTGCAGCTTCTTCTCCGGTCATACAGCATTACCGCAATAATACTTGGTTATGTATCTTGCAATGAAACAAGTCATTAAAATTGCCATTTCTGAAAAATAGATACTGAAGTGGGTGTGTTCATTTATTTATTCATAAGCTATATATTTGGCACCAACCATATGCTGCCAGCACACCTTATTAAGTCATGTCTTGTTGGAGATAGAAACTAATCTCATAGAATTAGTAAGTTATTCAGCATCTAACAGCCTAGTAAAGATGACCACGTACAGAACAAAAGCACTCTAAGAAGAGGAAGAGAGATAATCATGACCATTGAGGAAAATTCATGTGGCAAAACAATCTCTTGAAAATAACCGAACAGTGAATTTAAATTATCTATGCAGCAGGCATGGTTCTCCAATTAGCTGTGTAAAATACTGGAAAGATATGCAAATATGTCCCTTACCCGAGCCATTTGGGCATTTGAAACTGCTTTGTTGCAAAGCTGTATTAGCCAGGTTAATTAACGCTAACTCGTGCATCAGAGAAGCCCTGAAGTCCCAGGGACTTAATACAATAAATGTCTGTTTTTCACTTGCATCACAGTTGGATGTGGGTTCAACAACTGCACCAGGAAAGCATGACCCCCCAGGTTGCTGCAGCAGGGACAGAAAGGGACGGAAGAGGCCTGCCAGGTTTAATGGTCACTTCTACTCTCAGTCCATTGGCCCCAAATGGTCACATGGCCCAACCTAACCACAAGGCAGGCTGGGAATGAGAGGAGCAGATGGAGATGCAGGAAGCTTAATCATCTCTGCCAAGAACAACATGAATGACAGTTGACCTATGAATTTTTATGAATGGAAAAAAAAAAAGAAACTCAACTTACTGGAAGGCATTTGTGAGACAAATAATTCTCTGAAGACACTGGCAAAGTCACTTTGAAAGTCAACCAACGGAAAGAAAGGAATAATGTCTTACTGGGAAAGACGAGTTGTGAGTGGCGGTTTTCCATTTGTATCCATGCTTCCTTTGACGCACCAGATTGTGCTGCGCCCATCAGCAGAAGAAAGATGTAGCACAAGGTGCTGTTAGACGGTAACTGCCTGGCTGTTATTTTTGAGATCAAATACTCGTGTATATTACTTTCATCGATGGTTTTCTTCACTAGGGTTTACCACTTTGTGGCACTTGTTACGACAGTATTCCCCAGTACGTCACATTTAAATTGAGTCGAGTGGTTTGTGGTTAAGTGAAAGCGGCAAGGTAGGTTTTATTCCTCACTCTCCCATACTTGCGGAGATCAGAGAGAGACAGATATTTCGTGCATGACAATGTCCCAGCATTTATCAGCAGTGGACAAATTCTGATTCTTTAATTTTGCGAGTGGTTGTTTCTAAAGCCACATGACTTGTCTCGCCCTCACTTTCTATGTAGCCCTCACAAATCTGCAATCCCCTTTAGCCTAAAGCAAAAGAACAGATGGAATCAAATGACATTCCAGCCTGCAATAAAAAGAGACAGAACTGCAGCTGGAAAAGGATCAGGGAGTCCAAGTGACAACATGAGTGAGGGGGATAGATGGACTCCTGGGTAGAGAGAGCCTGAGGACCTGGGAGAAGGTGGCCCCCTGCACAGCCGCAAAGGTTCCAGGTGAAGCCCACCATGGTTTACGTTGTTGATTCTTCTGGGCGCCCGCTAGCCAAGCTGTGTGTTTGCTTGCTTTTGAATTTTGGTGCTGATGGTGGCGCTCTCCAGTAACTGCCAAGGCTCCTTAGTCTTTCCAAAATTAAACGCACAGCACGAGGCTTACAGAAATAGCATAAATTGACAGCAACCAAATGGCCTTATGCTATGCTGTGTAGCTGCTGTCAAGGTCTGAACGTGCTTCCCTGCGTGCAGCCCTCACTGTGGCGCTTTAAGGCAAGAGGAATAGATGCCACTGAGCCCGATTTCATAGACACTGAGGATTAACAGTAAGCAGAGTGTGGAAAGTAGTCGGACTGGTTGAACCAGTAAAAGAATCCAAGTCAGCCGACATCCCCTTTCCACACTGGCTTACCTGAGGGTCTAAAATATGTGCGAGAGGACACTGGTTTCTAAGATCTTGGTGTGGAAGTCCAGGCACTATTTCAAAGCATCTTAGTCTCCACCTTTGAAAACTTTTATTATTAATGGGAGATACCAGAGTAGATTTGCTAGTGAAAAAAAAAAACGGTTTGTATTTACTTGATAAGACATTACAACGCTATTAAAATTAATCAACATAAATACTGGCTCATGGCATATAAATATGCTCGTGACAGTAGGTGAAATGGTAAGTGAAAAAAAAATCAGGACACAAAATTACAAGGTTACTATGCACAGACCTGTGAAACAGGACGTATGCGATGAAATGGTAGGAAGAATGTCACAATGAACACAATGAACACCGTGATCGTGTTAAAGCGATCGGAGGGGAATGCTTTCCCTTCTTCCTTTCTTCCTCCAACACCAACGCTTTATAACCTTTACAATAGCTTTTAGAATAATATCATCATTAGTATCAATAAATGTTAACACATAATCCTATATTATCTTATATTAATATAGAACATAATACAGAAATTATTATTGTTGGTGTTGTTACAGTGGGAGACACCCAATTTCCCTTTGTGGCTGACTGGAAGTGTGGGGGGGCTGCCAATCTGGCTGTCATTGTGGGCCGTGATTCAAAGCACTCAGTCAGAATGTAGGTCTTATTAAAGTCATTATATAGATGACATTATGTGTGTGTATATATATATGTATATATTGATATCTATTTTTCACTTAAAGATTTGAGTTTAGAGGATGACATCCTCAATATGGCGTTGAGACATTTCCCTAGCTTCTCCAATGCCTTTTGCTGACAATCCAGAAGCTAGGGTACAGATAAGAACATGCAGAAGAGCAGGTGGCATCAGACACTGCCCTCATCCCCCTTCCTCCAGCTCTTCTCTGTTTCCCCCTGGGGAACGGGAGAGCAAAGCCAGTAGTAATGATCAGCTGAGGCTGGGGACGATTTCATCAGTTCCACGTGGTGTTCAGCAAAACGCTAAACAGGCAGACCAGGCAGCGCTGTTTTGAAGGCGATAAAATGCCCATTAAGTACCTGGACCCCCCAGTTTTGCTGATTTGGGTGATGAATTTGCAGACCCAGTCCAGAAATAGTGAGTTAGTTGACGCTGACGTGGGGATGTTGCCAGAATCGCTTCCAGAATAATTCCTCTACGTTTGGGGTCTGGGTGGGGTGAGGTGGGGGGTGGGGTAGGGGATCTATTTGCAGCTGCATTTCCCGAAGACAGCTCCTGTCCCGAAGTGCCACATACAGAGACGGGAAATGAGAAAATAGAAACCACAAAAATCCAGGTGCTTCAGATTCGTGCTTTGTCAGAAGGAAAAGGAAGTCCAGGAGAAGGGAGGGAAGGAAAGAAATAAGTGAGAAAATTCCTAAAGCCCAAGTGTCAGAATTTTTCGGCAATATTTCAAGACACCCTTATTTAAAACTGTTGTCTCCAAATATCCCAGCCTGGGGAGCAGTGCTTCCTGTCGCCATGCCGATAACTTTAATTAACAAAAGTAGGTGAAAATAGTGCACGAAAAGTGTGACCATCCAGAGGGCAAAATAAGGGAAAGCAATCATTTCAACTAAACGGATTTTAGGCCGGCAAGAAGACACAGGCTGCTGACTCATGACTCTATTGTAATTGCGGAAATGTCAACATTGGCCGATGTTTTTCTAATTGAAGTATAGTTAACTTACAATGTTGCATTAATTTCTGATGTACAACATAGTGATTCAGTTAAACATTTTTTATATCATTTGTCATTATAGGTACTACAAGGTACTGAATATAGTTCCCTGTGCTATATAGTAGGACCTTGTTGTTTATTTTGTATGAAGAATTTTGTATAACATTGTCTGATTGATCGATTAATTTGTACATTCTTTTAAGAAACAGGGAGCAACAGCATTCTGCCAGACACCAAGCTGAGTGTTTAAGAATCTTGCTACTGAAGTGTGGTCCATGAACCCGCAGAACTGATGTCAGCTGGGAGCTGGTTAGAACAGCACACTTGGAAGCCCCCCTCCAGACTTGACGAGTCCAAGCCCGTATTTTAGCAAAATGCCGTTTTTTGTGCACACATCAAACTTTGAGAAACGCAGCGTTAAACCAGGGCTTGGAATCCAGCAAGCTCCCCATCTACATGTTGTGTGGTTCCTGCCTACTTCCAGATGCTTCTGTTATTGGCTCCCAAGCCTGGCACATGGAGGACCACTACCTCTCAGTTCCTGAGACAAAGATGACCATCCATTTTCAACCTGTGAGCCCTTTGTGAGCCTCGGTTCCTTCATCTGAAGCCATTGCTGAAAACTCAAGCCCTTCTGGTATTTCTGAGACTTAACATGAAACAATATTTATACAGCGCGGATCGGAGGGACACCTGTCTCTCTCCCCCGCAGCTCCTCACCCCATCCACACTTGCACCTGTCACTCTTGAGGGAACACACACTCTCACTTCCTTTTCAGACTTTCTGGACCATCTCCCCCTCCACCACTCATTTTAGGTTTTGGTATCAAGGTCTTTAGCAGCCTAGAGCCTGAGGGCAGGGCTGTGCTGATTTGCCCAGGAAGCCAAGGTGAATGCGGGTATCTGGCCGCCCATTTGGCTGAGAACTTGGTCAAGATACGCCACCTCTCCGTGCCTTTGTGCCTTTACTTAATTAATAGTAGTTATTTTTATCACTGCACCATACCGTTCAGTTTCCTTTGTAGCTCTGTCATTCTTTCTTCCATCACCTTAATCTATCCTTAAATCCATTTTAATTTCTTTGCGCTCTTCCTGTGTGTGTTTCCCATCATCCACTGATGCAATATTGTTTTATCACCTAATTGTGCGACGGGCATCGGGTTCTGCTTTGTAGTTTTGTGGGTGAGCACACACACATATCCTTGAAAATAGTCATATATTTATGAACTATTTACACATATCATGAAGTATTCTTATTTGAAATAATTTGATCACCACCAAGGGGAACTAATAAAAAAAGTGATTACTTGGCATTTTAAATAACCGAAGTGTAGAAAGCCACTAAAGCAGCCAGCAGAGGGCAGAGCGCCCCAACAAAAGGGGACGCCACCTCTCCCAGCCCTGACCCTCCCTCGTTAGGATGCTGTTGCCTGGTTCCTGCTGTCAGGACAAAGCACTCTCAAGCGGCTCCTTGGGATCCTGGGAACACCCTGAGAGGACTCCGGAGCAGGGGCGGTCCTCGGGGTCTCCTAACTGCCTGCCCATCCTCCGAGGGCCGGTACACCGGTTCGGAGCTCGACTCAGCACAGACTTGGATGAGGATCCTAACACGCCCACTGACTGAAACGTGGCCCAAGGCTATTTCACACCCCAAGCTTCAGTTTCGCCCTCGGTAAAGTGGGGACGGCCCTGCCGCACACCTTGGTACCTTAGTTACCCGGAGGCTATCAAGAGGATTCAAACACAATATAGCCAGCAAATAATCCATCAGATTATCAAGCGCAGGACTATGGGATAACCCTCGCTGCCTTTCTCCTCGTAACGAAGAGTAGGCAAATAAATTCGCCCTCTTTGTAGGCAATTGAGTGATTCGGTCTTAGAAAAGAAGGGGGCAAGCAGACAACACTGATAGAAGTTCTCCCGACGCCAGGCTCTGTACCGGCCACGCACGGCCATCACCTTTTTTAATCCCCACAAAAAGCCACGAGGTAAGAACTAGTTTCATTTTATACACAGGAAAACTGAGACTCAGGAAAACTGAGACTCAGGTCACTTGGCCCGAGATATAAACTTAACAAGCACTTTGAAATGTGACTCAAGTCTCAGAATGTCAGATCTGAGAGCCCACGGTCTTCCCACGCCACCAAAACTACAGCAGCAGCGGAACAGCCTGTCGAAGGACTGACTCCGATCATTCATTTTCCTCACCCAAAGTCTTTCATTGGGTAATTGAGTGGACCACTCATCCATTCATTTCTGAATATTTACTGAACAGCTTTATAGCTGCTGTATTTTTGCTAGATGTCAAGATACCAGAAATTAATAATAATACATGGTCTTTGTACTCAAGGAGCTAAATTTAGTGAGGTGATAGATGTCAACAGTGGTTAGGCCAGCAAAAAGGATAGAATATGTCGATAATTACAATAATATGGCAGGCAATATAAAACACGAGTTACTGTTTTTGAGGGGTGGGACAGCCATGCGGGTGGGCCACAAAGATCTCTTTTTAAGACAGAAGTTGCCGTGAGGAGTACCATTTGCTGACAGCCTCCAGCTGCCACAACTTCGGGGTCACCCATGATGTTCAGAGCAAGGTCACACTCTCCTGCGGGGTGCTGGGCCGGGCACTCCTGCTGAGTGCGCGACTGCTCTTATGGGCAGGGTGGGCTCGAGACTCCCCTTCAGTCTGAAGCTCTTGCTTCCCAAGGGGAAAGCCCTTCCTTTTCAGTGCAAGTGTCAGACCTGCACTGTAACCTGAAGATCCTCAGCTTTCTCCTGTTCCTTCTCCCCTGACTCCTCATCAATCTTGCCTCCAATGAATATCATGCACATTGAATTCCATCATCGTGTCTGCTTCTCAGAGCGCCTGGCACGAAGGGGGACTGGCCAAATGTCCTTGGGGAAAGCCAAAGAAATTGTTACAGGGAGTGCTTGAGCTTAAACTGTAGGACTTCAGAACTAAAGTCCCTTCTAGCCCATATGGTCGGCACACAGTAACTCTCCCTTTTACAACTAAACTGTCAGTTTCTGGAGGTCTGAGGCTATCCATCTATCATCTATCTATCTGTCTATCTATCTATTTATCTATCATCCACATCCTCGAGTGTATGCTGGTTGTTCAATATACGTCTCTTGAGTAAAGAAGTGGCAGATCTCAATGTCTACAGCAATGACACACCAAGCTTTTCAGCCTCCAGCCCTGTTCCTGCATCTCTACCTCATACCCCTTCTCCACTCGTTTTCAAGACCCACCCTATGGCCACATCTCCAAAGAGCATGCCAAATGAGACCTCTTCCTTTAATCTTCGCAATGTTGGGTTTGGACCAGCTTTGGCCATGCATTTTACTCTGTCCTACAGTATGCTTTTCAGTGCATATGTGTCTACATCATAAATCAATCCTAGAGTCACTTTTAGGAGAAGCAGCCATGCCCCAGCTCCAGCTGGGAGTGGAGGAACTGTAGGCAAGGAGACAGGGAAGGAGACCCAGCCTATATATCACATCAACAAGACCAGTGTCGTTTGAAAAAGGGGGTTAGACCAGGGGAAGTCCCCCACGACCCACCACGACGAGCCGGCCGGTGGCTGATCAGGAGGCCTGGCAGTTAAAGCTCTGCTCAAGCAAGGTCAGACCAGGTCAATCATGTTATCCAGTGTATCATCTCAACCAGGAATCTGAAACAGGAAAAGCAAAAAATTGGGAGCTGGCAGCAGTGATATTTCCACCAAATTATGAAAGGCTAGAGAGAATAAGTCACGCGGGGCCACAGATGCACTGAAATTAGGAGATCACTAAATCTCTGAATAAGAAACTATGAAAAGCAAAAATCTGTTTAATCAGAAATTTTAGAGTGGCTAAGCAGGTAACAACGTGGGCCCCGAACTCAGACGCCTCGGTTTAAATTCCGGGCTTCACTCTTGACCAGCTTTATGACCTTGGCAAACTGTAAGCCTGTCTACTTCAGCTCCCTCATCTGTAAAAGGGATAGGGCAGCTTCCCCTCAGTGGCTCTTACTGGCCAATACTGATGGATGCATCTCATCCCCAGTTCAGCTTAACTGGGAGAGGAATTAGCACAGGGGAATCATTTGGGTCAAACTAGGAGAAGAGTTTGACTCTGGGGGGAGGACCCTCCTTACCACCAGCCGTAAATTCTCCAGGGGCAGCGGCAGCGTCTTAACACCAAGGAGGGACTCTGTCTCAGAAAGAAGCCGGTGAAAGGAGGACAGAGCCAAGTGAAGGGCAGGGAGAGCCAAGTCCTGGGCCAAGTGCATCTGCAGTCAGCCCTGCATACAGGCTCCCCCATTACGTCAGCCAGTGCGATTTTCCCTGTAGGTGAGCGGGCTGGGTTTCCTGTCTCTTGCACGTTCTCTTGCCTCTTCAGAGTTTTGACCAGCGCAGCCAGTTGGTAGGGCTCTCTGCATCCCAGATGGCTTCCCGTGGCCAGTTTTGAGGAGTTTTCTTATTCCCTGTAGGAGTCTCTTCTCTCCAATTTCCTCTTGGACGTTTTCTATAAAACCCCATTATATTCTTGAATGAGTCTCTGATTCTTACCTGCAAAGGTGCCCGATCAGCCCATTGACTTGCATTGGCCTGTTCTCCCCACTGCATTAGGAGAAGTGCTATGAATGATGTATCTTTTAATTCCTTCCCACGGAGGGTTTCTAAATCAGGGGACCGATCACAGTGACTTGAGGAGTTTTCTAACAGCAAACTCCTGTGCAGGACCACCTTCACGGCAGTGTCTTCCATGCAGCCTCACAGAGCCCCAGAAGGGGCTCAGAAGGGCCCCGCATTTGGTTTAATGTTCTGATGCCATCACCTCAAACTTCTTAATAACTTTCCAAGGGGGGCCCATGACCATTTTGCTCTGGGCCCTACAAATGATGTGATTGGTCCAGCTATGGGTCCTCGGATTTAAGGTTCTGATTAAGAAGCTCTGTGGTCAGCCTGAGGAATCAGCATCTTTCGTGTAATAACTGTCATGGGATCTAACATACAGCGCAACCTCAATCTGTACCTGTTTAAATAAATTTAAAAGTTTAAAATATATTGATTTGTTTAAGTTTGCTCAAGGGAGACATCATTCTCATGAGCAGAGTTAGCCCTTGAAAAACCTCATCGATTCAGAGATTCTGGGAGATAGAAGGGCCTTTAAGGATGCCTGTTCCAGCTGTTTCTCCATGTAGGCTGCACATTTCAGAGCCCCCTGGAGCAAGTCAAAAACTACTGAAGCTCACAGCCAAGGCCAGCTTCCAAATGTTTGAATTTGACTGATCTTCTTAAAAGCCCTTAGGGGATTCTAATGTGATCCCGGGTTGAAGATCCCTGATGTAGGCTAATACTTTCATTTTACAATCAAGGAAATAAGGATTTGAGAAAGGAAGTGGCATATTCAAGGCAGTACCAAGCACCATGGGCAGATCAACAGTAATTATCAGCTACGGCCTATCAGCGAATGGCGAATCAGAAAGTAGACTTCAAAATCTTCTCTACCTTTTCCTTCCAGAAACCTGTGATCAGAACTGGCATCCTGTCCATTGTGACCCAGCCCGTCTCGCTCCCGGAGTGAGTCTGGTAAATATCGGTCACTGATTATGTTCTGTTTCCCACTCTCATTTACTGTAAGAAAATTATTAGGGCAGAGGCATTTCCTACCATTTGACACTAAGACAGACCCTGTTTTAAATGATGGATTAGAGCAAAAACGATAAATGGACCAGTGATTCCGAGGGTTGTGAAAAATGAAGTGCACAGAAAGAAGGCTGTGATGCAGGAAGACATCCCTGTGATCCTCTCTTGATAAACACAGCTGAGCTGAACGAGGGCTCTGTCCACACCAGCGTCTGTTCCTCCAGGCTTGGCTTCAGCCTCAAGGTAGGTCATGAAAGGTCACTTCAGCTTCCCTAGTGGCCAAAGCGAGGCACCTAGAGCTTGAAGGTCACAGGTGCAGCACTGAAGAGAAATCAAAACAAATAGCTAACAGGTCAGCTTTTGTCTCCTAAGCCTTTCTTGTGTGAGTTTACAGAAAGCCAGGAACAGAAAGTCTCACAGAGGAGAGAGCACTCACTTCCCTCATTGTAGTCACCAGGCTGTGCTATAACCACGAATTCACATCTCTGCTGTTCTCGCTAAAATTCCAGGGCCTCTCAGATTGGGCTGCCCGAGTATGTGCAGTGGCAGCAAAGACACAGAAGGGACTCAGCAAACGTTTGTTGAATTTATGCACCCGTCGATTTACATATGTATATTATCTCTGTGTGATAATGTTAAATGTCCCTTTTGAATGCTATCTAAGTTTAATAGACTTTATTTTTTAGAGCAGTGGTAAGGTCACAGGAAAATTGGGCAAGCAGTACTGAGAGTTCTCATCTGCCCCCTGCCCCCAACACATGGCCTCCAGACCATCCACATCGCCCACCAGCATGGTCCGTTTTCTCCAGCTTTCTACATTGACACATCACGATCACCCAAAGTCCACAGTTTCCCCAACATGAACAGTATAATAATAGCAAATAGAACGCTTATAGCTCCAAGCCAGGCACTGTTAAAATGATTGACACTCATTTGTCACCACAAAGCCTGGCTCCTGAGGGCTTCCTCGCTATTGAATGTGCAAGGCAGTGAGCCTAGTCTTCAGAGTCCTTCCTGATGATACAGGTGTCACCCCCCAGGGGAGGACTGGACAAAAGTAAGGAGAAGACAGGGAAAGAAGCTTCACAGTATAGCAGCTTGTGGTTCAAAGCCTGACAGTTAAGTCTCAGGGAGAATCTTTTAGTCAATCAATTAATCCAGCTGGGATTTAAATAAATGAAATAAGAATAACTTAAATGAGATTATGGATATAAAACCTGGGCATAACCTGTCCACTCCCTCCTCCTTTCCCTAGTAAGACAGCCATGAAAGTCATCTTTCTTGACTAGAAATCCAGCACACCAGCGCTCCAGGCCCTTCCGGACATAACTCTTAGGTTTCAATTCAAAAAAGCAGGCTGACCACTGAGCTGACCATGGGCAGCCCCACTTCAGAGACGGACCTGGCTGACAGAGAAAATAAACTGGGCGAGGAGTCGGCTCAAAGGCAGTTTTATAAATCAGATCTTTGCTAACAGCCAGAGGAAAAGAGCAAATCTTTCTCCCTCCTTCCCAAACTCTGGGAAATACGGTATATTTTCCGAAGTCAAGTGCTCGGGGTTCTCTATTGCTTTAAGAAGCAGGCGGCTGGGGGGGAAGGGGCCTTGGGGGAGCTGCAGAGAGGGGAGATCTGTGACACATTGTTCTGCTAAGAAGCTGGAAGAGGACAGAGGTGTGTGGTCCTGCGAAGCAGAGGCCAGGCTGATGCCTCCCTCCCCCCGAAACTCATTTATCACCTTGATGGTTTCAGCTCATTTGCAGCCAAGTTATTGTCACCCTTAAAATAATGTGGCTTGACAGGGGAAAAAAAAAAATGAAATCCTTGTGAAAAGTTACATAGTCATCACACTCTGGAGTCAAAATATAGACTCGCAGTATCCAAACACGGGCCCTGGGTACGGCGAGGGTGGTATTTCCTCTCTCCCGCAGGCTTTGGTTTTAGAACAGGACATTAACATTTATGTCATGTTAACGTGCATCTAGGCATGGCGTGTGGCCTCCTGCCACGGACGCGGAGAAACACATACTCCAGCGCCGCCTCGGCGTGACCGCCAGGGCTCGCAGTATAAATGGAGACGCGTGTTTCCTTGCCCAGAGAGTTAATAGCGGGCGACGACTTAAATGTTTAGCCATCCCCCGTGCACAGACTCCGGTTCGGATGTCAGGAAAGCACTAAATCTTGCTGCGCTACCAGCAGCAACCGAGCCTCACTCCCAGAGCTTATTCAGCCAGGGCAGCGTCGGCCTGAACACCCCCAAGCATCAGGGCCGCCCCGTTTTAATTATCCAGGTGATCTTGATCAACTTGCCTTAGCCTCAGTGTCCTCGTCTGTAAAGTGGCGAGACCTGTGCGTTTGCGCGAAGACGAAAAGAGAAAATGCACTCAACAGAGGCCACCGTGGCGCCTGGCGCGCTGCAGGCGGCCAGTGCAGGGGAGTCTTCTCTCGCCCTGGTTTCTGGTTTCTGTTCCTCACCTTGCACAGCCGTAACACTGCCGTCCAAGCACCTCAGTCTCAGAGAGCAAAACTAGTTTCCCACCGCGGCATGGCGATCAGAACCTGCCAATACCACTATGCACCTTGTCTCCCATTCTGCACAACCTGGAACCAGACCAAACCAGCAAGGAGAGGTCAGCCTCATTGAAGAGGCAAGACTGGCTACAAGGGAGCCTAGAAGGGGCGCTGCAAGCCCCTGGGGCGTGGCTCCTGCCCCTGGTCTACCTCCCGAAAAGTCTTCTCTTTCCACCTTCGTCTCATTCGGATCTCCAACCACACGGCGTGCTCTGCGCCTGTTTCCAACCTGAAATCTCGTTCTTTTCTTTGTCCTTGCTGAGTCATGGTCCTCCCTCAGTATCCCCCAGGGGAATCGTCCCAGAGCCCCCTCGGATACCAGAGTCCGAGAATCCTCAAGTGTCTTACGTACACAGCAGGCCTCTGGATCCGAGAACGCAGAACCCGGGGTCCTGCGTTCCTCTCTGCAGCGCAGCCCTCGCTGCCCGTTGAGAAGCCCCACGTCTGCCCTCTGGGCAAGCCCTGTATGAAAGCCCCTTCGTTTCATACAGCGCTGCCTTTCCACTGATTGCTTAGCTGCCTGTTCCTTGCCCCATCCTTTCTTGTTACTTCAGGAGGTTAGAACTGTGTTTTCATCTCTGGGATAGCCTTGAGTGCCTCTCCGGTCGCTAAAATGCGTGGGTTACTCAAAAAATGGGAAAATGTAATTAAATGTGCCCAACACAGATACTTCTACAAAATCGCAGTGCAGTTGGTTCCATGTAGAGTGTGTGTGTGTACGTGTTACAATGACACTCTCAAAATAGGACCATGTGGTTGTATGCGTCTGTCTTCAACACTGAATTGTTTAAAATATGACTAAATCTTTTAACAGGCCATGCTATGACCAATACATTCATTGTGATAACGTGGTTACAAATCCTTCCATCAATGTTTGAATTGCAAACAACGAAGGAAAAAGAAAAGCAATAAACAAAGCCTGGATTTTATTCAATGAACAATAAAAAAAAATTTGAGAAGCAAGTAAAATACTTAATAGTGAAAAATGAGAATAAGCAATAAAAAATGTTATTTAGAGGCATGTAGATATTACAGAGGCAAAGTAGCTGGGAAGATGAAACTAGAAGGGGGCACCATAGACTGTCATTTGTAAAAAAATAATAACTAAACTTACAAAATTAATTGTTTAAACCATGTACATGTATTTTTTTTTAATTTTTCTTTGAGTATATTGAACATGTGGAAAATTACTCAAATCCCCTTTTACACCTTGATAAATTTTCACAAAGGAAGCATGACAAAATAACCACCAGACAGATGAAGAAATACTTGACACCCAGAGACCCCCTTCTTTCTCTCAGCCAGTTACTAACCCCCCCTAAAATATAACCCCTTTTCTGACTTTCAATACCATAGATTAGTTCAACTTGTGTTTGAATACAAATGATATCATACACTATTTAGCTTTTTTGTTCAGCGTTAAGTATGTAAGCTTCATTTATTTTTACCAGTGTGTAGAATTTCATTACATGAATATGACAACATTAATTTATCCTTTCTACTGTGGTTAGGCACTACAGTGGTTCCCAGTCTGGTGACTTCATAACACTGCTATGAACATTCTTGAACAAGTTTTTTGGTGTATATAAGCAAATATTTCTGTTGATGACTGAAATTGTGGGTGCATAGGGTGTGCCCACAGTTGGAACTAAAAGATTCACACACATGGCACCCAAATTCTCATTATAATGAGAGGTTTTAATCCATTTCTTTTAGTACAGGATAAGCAAAGCAGTCAAAAGCCAGTAAGAATATTGAAGATTTACATAACACAGTGAGCCAACTTGATCATAACTTATCTATTTCTCCTTTCTGTTTTGTTCACTTCTGCTTTATAGATTATGAAGCTACATTATTAGGATACAAATTTAGAATTATCTCTTTCTGATAAGACTAGCCCTGTAGATATAAAATGCCCTAAATTTTATTCTTGCTGAGGAACATCCTTTAGTAGTTTTTTCAACAAAGATCTGTGGGTAGTTATCCTCTGTTATGCTTTGTGCATCTAAACATGGTTTTATTTTACCTTCATTATTGAACGTTTAGAATCACAGCTTGGTAGTCATTTACCCTGATAACTTGGTTCGTATTAACCCATGTCTTCAGGTAACTGTTGTCTCTCGTGGGGCATCTGTCGTCAATCCGAAGTTACTCTACTGTAGACAGTTCATAAGTCTATTCTCTGGACGTAGGTTCAAGATACTCCCTTTGTTTTTGTTGTTCTACAGTTTAATATGATGCATCCAAATGTGTATTTTTTAAAAAGTATTTCTTTCCATACTTGAGAAGACTTCTCAGTGTGTGGACTTAAAAATTTTCTCTCTTTTCAAACCATCTGGTAGATGTGTGATGAGTTTCTCAAAGTATGTCACATGTTTTTCAATTCTTTTAATATTTTTATCTTATGAGCCTGTGTTGTCTAGCACAGGGAACTATATCCAATAGCTTGTAATAACCTATAATGAAAAAGAACATGAACAAGGAAAATAAAGATCTAGTGTAAATACTTTAATTCTACCATCAGTTGTGTCTTTCTCAGTTTTTATCTAACCTATTTTTTTTTAACATTTCACTACATATATTTCCCATTTCCAAGGCTGTCAACTTTTTTTCCCCCAAATGTACCAATATATCTTTGATGGCTTCCTTGTATCATTCTAAAGAAAACATTTTTATCCTTTAGCAAAGTAGCATTTTATGTTTAAACACACATAAACATGAATCAAATAGAAACATAAATTTAAGTAAAAATATAATAAATTCCCTTTTACACACACTGTACTGACTAAAGATTAGACCCTAGAAGTCTTTTTATTGTCCCTTTCCAGTTGGATTTTCCTCCTGACTAGAGTTAAACATCTCCTCTAAATTTCTAATAACTTCCTTGATTTTCCTTAGTGGAATATAAAACCTATTGATGAAATAGATCCCAATATCCTAAATAATATATTGTTATATTGTCTAGAATAATTAAACTTTATGCATTTCTTAATTCCTTACCCTTTGTATCTAAATATGTTTTGTTTGGCATAATAGGTTCAACCAATTTTTTTGTTTACTATTGACGTAGCAAATATTTTTTCACATTTTGAATTCAAATCTATTTATTTTTATATATTCTGCATATGTCCCCTATGAAACATAAAGGTGGATTTTGTTTTTAATCCACACTGACAATTTTGCCCTTAACTAGATAGCTGAGACCATGCACATTTTTTGTGGTCACTGCCTTATCTTGGAGTGATGACTGTTTTACTATGCGTTTTCCTTCTGCTCCATTTTTTTCTGACTCCTTTCTTTCTTGCCATCTTTTGGACTGATTGACTTTTTTTTTCTTTTTCTCCCTCTACTTGTTTGTAAATAATATACTCTATGTATGGTATTTTCACGGTTCATGGAACTAAGTGGCCAAGTATCTTTTACTTGACAAGTTTAAAATTAATCAGTGTCTTCACTCTCTTCCATAATAAAAATCTTGTGTATTCCCCATAAATTAGATATTGTCATTATTTATGCAGTCAATATTTGTTTAAAATTACCTACAAAATTACCAATATATTTTCTTGCCATTCATTTTTGTAGTGTGGATCTTTATATCCATAATTACTGTCCTTCAGTCTGAAGCACAGCAGTTTTCAGAATTTCCTTTTTTAACTGCTAAATTGTCATTTTTATGTCTGTAACAACTGTATTTCATTTTCATTGTAAAAGATAGTTTACACATGTGGGCAATTCTAGGTTGACAAGCATCATTTTTCTCGGCATTTACAAGAACTGTTCCAGTCTTCTGTCTTGAATTATTGCTGCTAACAAGTCCATCATCCGTCTCCCAGGCATCCCTTTCTAGGTGTCCGGTCTCTTTCCCCTGGAGATCTTGAAGTCTCTTTCATGGTGTTTGAAGGTTTCTAGGTGAGGATTTCCTTCAATTTCTCCTGCTTGGTGTTGATTCCACTGTGGGGATCTGAAGATGGGTATTTTAAATAACTTCGTAATGTTTTCAGCCTCTACCACTTTGTTGCCTCTATACTAGTTTCTTCATCATGTCCTTCTGCAACCCTGATAAGAACATGTTAAAGCTTTGCATGTTAACTTTGTCTCTTAACTTCCTTTCATAGTTTTCTCTTCTCTCTCTCTGATCTCTGAGCTTTATTGTAGGCAGTTTCTTTACCTACACATTCCACTTTAATATTTCTCTCTTCAGTTGTACGTGGTCTGCTCTTTTTGATTCTTTTTTAGATTGTGGTTAAAAATGCATAACATAAAGCTTATTATCATAGCCATTTGTAAGTGCACAGTTCAGTAGTGTTAAGTGAATTTGTGTTGTTGCACAACCAGCCTTCAGAACTGATTTTCTTGCAACACTGAAAATCTTGTATCTATTAAACAACTCCCCATTCCCTTCTCCCCCATACCTGGCAACCACCATTCTACCTTCTACCTCTATGAATTTGACAACTTAAGGTATCTCTTGTAAGTGTAACCATACAGTATTTGTCTTTTTGTGACTGGCTTATTTCACTTAGTATAATGTCCTCCAGGTTCAACCCTGTCATAGCCTGTGTCAGAATTTCCTTCCTTGTTAAGGCTGAGTAATATTCCATGGTATGTAAATACCATGCTTTGTTTATCCAGTCATTCATCAACGGACACTTGGGTTGCTTCTATGTTTTAGTTGTTGTTTATAATGCTGCTATGAACATAGTGTGCAAATTATCTCTTCTGCAACCTTTTATTTCTGCAACCTTTTATTTTAAAATTTAAATAAAATTTAAATTTTATTTAAATTCTGCAGGTATTTATTTTCTTTTTAAAAATTTTTGAATTGTGGCTTTTTTTAATTGAGGCATAATTGATGTATAACACTGCATTAGTTTCAGGCGTAAAGTACAATGTAATCTGTTCTTAACCTATCCACTGAGCTTTTAATTTCAATTATTACATTTTCACTTACATGTGTTTTATTTCAATTTTAAAACTTCTTTATTATTTTATAATAATAATAACAATTAATGACAACAATAAACCTACCTTGTCCATGTTTTCAAGCTTCTTTTGTTTCTTAAACATACTAAGAATAATTACTTTATATATTGTTTTAATCATTCAAGTATCTGAAATATTTGTAAGCAAAATTCTGTTTTCTGAGACACTTCCACCCCCACCCCAGTTGTCGTTTAGCTTGGCTTGTTTATTTGCTTGTTTTGTAATCTTTTGTTTGTTTGTTTGTTTGTTTGTTTGGAAGTTACCAATTTTCCTTGGATCTTTACCTGGGGTACAATTTGAGCCCAAAATTGAAATCATGTCTCCAGAGATAAATTTTGTTTACTCCTCTCAGGAACTCCTGAACACGATCATTTCATTACGCTTTAAATTAAATTCTCCAATTGAAGATTAGACATGTAGGTAGCATGAATTCAGACTCTTAATCCAAGGGTTGTCTATCTTGCAGGCACTAACTTACGAAGTGTTGAGTAAGGCAAATTCCTTATTCACAGCTCTTGCACTATTATTTACCATTTATCCTCATATTAAACATGCCATCATTTGGGGTGCTAGCTGTATACAGGGGTCTCCTGCTGCACTCCCCGCTTTGGGCAGCACACCCAGTGCCTCCGTTATCAAGGGCCCCCAGGACCCGCAGCATCTGACAGCAATCCTCTAGGGGAGAAAAGCAAATGTGCCACTTCTTTAACTCTGGCTTTCACTTGTTTTGTGGCCCCTATAGATTTCAACCTTTCATATTAGCTCAGCAAACAATTTAAACTTTTAAAAAAAAATTTTTTTAAAGAATACATACATACGAGTTTCATTTTCTGTTGGGAGAAATGTTCAAAGCATATAGTGCACAGTACGGGGTAGAAGCTGCTTCCATTATCGACTGGAAAAACTCCAAACATTTAAAGATCCTTGTAGGTATTTTGCCCAATTCTCTTCATGTGTGGTGATGAATGTACCCATGTATTCTTTTTCTTATTAGTGAAGTATAGTCAGTTTACAATATTGTGTCAATTTCTGGTGTACAGCATAATATTTCAGTCATACATCCACATACATATATTCATTTTCGCATTCTTTTTCATTATAGGTTACTATAAGATATTGAATAGAGTTCCCTGTGCTGTACAGTATAAACTTGTTTATCTATTTTATACATAATAGTTAGTATCTGCAAATCTCGAACTCCCAATTTATCCATAACCACCCCCGGCTCTGGTAACCATAAGTTTCTTTTCTATGTCTGAGTCTGTTACTGTTTTGTAAATAAGTTCATTTGTCTTTCTTTTTTTTTTTCAGATTCCACTTTTTGATTTTAGTTGACAGCTCAGTCTCCCCAAATTCTTTTTCTCTGTTCATGCCTCTTTCTTTTAGCCACTCTCTCAACCTTGTTTTCTTGTGTTCAGCCCAGAATCAAACCATCTGTAAGGAGTTCAGGGTTCTTGCCTCACGGGGGAAGCTAAATGCAGGTTCTGTGCAAATGTGGTTTTTAGCTCACACTCACACCAGGGATTTTCTCTTAGTTTAGTAAAGAGATTTTGCTTTCATTAGTACACGGAGCTATGAACATGTTTAATACAGTGGAAAAAAACACATAGTAAGCACTTTTGAAAAGTAAGAAAGTCAGGACAGTGAGATGATTCTGTGCTTACGCCGTCCTTGTTAACTGGAAAGCAATCAGTCGTCTGTCTCTGCCCTCCGTGTGGGTCTCTCCCCATCCATCTGACTTCCAGGCCTGTGCTTATTCCTCATTACCACTCAAATGTATGGAAATTATTTTGCCACCTCTTTCACTGACAAAAGTGTTTTGAAATTTGGTTTTTCATGATTCCGTGTAGGTCACTAAGTTCATAGCAATACTCGCCTCTTGTTTCCCGACACTATTTTTCAAGAATAAAATGCCAGCTGGGCTGTCTGCTGTCTTCCTATAAATGCTCTGAGGGTGCATTTCACTGGCGTTATTGAGGAACGGGATGTTTTTATGTTCATTTGTTCTCATGAATAATTTATCAGGCAAGTTAATAACTAGTGATCACACCTAATTACCTTACATTTGAACTACGTACTTTTTAATGGTATCTTTAAATTTACCTTGTGCTAAACTTTCTCAAAGACAGTCTGAAAATGCACATCAAGACCTCTTTAAAAGTTTGTACGATACAATCCTATCAATTTGCTTATATTATTTTATTTTAGGGAACATCAATTATGGATTAATTTTCATTTACAAAGATATGAGAACTCTTCATTATAACATTTTTATGTATCTGAAAAAATAAGACAACAAGTTGGCTGAAGGACAGAAGTAACTAAATGAATGTTGATATATCACCATGATAAAATATTCAGCCATTAAAGATGATTTTTAAGAATTTTTTGACTTTGAAAAATATGCTATGATAAGTGAAGTGATAAACATAGAAAACAAAAAATGTATAGACTATTATACCAGTTCATTCTCTCTCTCTCTCTATCTATATGTATGTATATATAGAGAGAGATTTAGATAAATATATCTGAGACAAAACTGGGAAAAAAAAGAGATAAACCAAAAAGTCAGTTCTAATTGTCCTACATGGTAGAATTCTGATTTTTTTTTTTTGTATTCCTTTTTTCATATTTTCTATAGTGAATATAACATTGAACCATGGAGAAAAGGTAAATGTTAATTATCATCACACAGCTATGTTCATAACTGAGAAATTATAGAACTAGGAGAGGGGGAATGAAAGGGAAGGAAAAAAAGAAAAAAAGAGAATAAACAAAAGAAGGAAAGGACAAAGGAAGGAAACAGGGAAGGGAGGGAGGAACATGGAATGCTCTCTGTCTTGACATGTTCTATTTCATTGTTTCGATATATAAAGTAAATGCAAAACTGAAAGTCTCTGGTCAAGAAGGATCTGGTGTTGATCACTGCCGGCACTTAAAACTCATCAGCTCAGGGTCTGCTAACATTTAGGAAAGCAAACAGCCAACCAGGGGTTCCAAATAAAAGCACAGGGCAGAAGTCAGCAAAGATCCTTATGGCAATCTTCAAAGGCCAGCTCAGACCACACATTTGGGTGGCAGCTCACATGGTCACCATTCAAGAATTCAGAGAAGGAACAAGAAGGGGCCGGAATCGGGATGGGGGAAGGGTGGAAGAGCTGTTTCCTGTGCCAAAACCCTGTAAACACGTGAAGAAGCTAAGTGATGTCACATTTCAAAGAGCCTGAAGTAAACATCTGTGAGTTACAGTGAGCAGTGCCAGTATATTTCTGGTATTTGGAATGAGTCATTTATGTTCTCCTTTTGCCATTGACAAGTTACCTGTACCACTAATACACAGATCTTGGCATGAAATTTTGATTGCCAGAAAAAATGTCTGCTCAGGCTAGCGTAAGTGAAGCATGCTTTATTGTAGGACAGCGCTGATCCATCTCACAAGGCAAAGCCAATCTCAGTTTTCCAAGAGCCGTATTGTTAATTCTGTTGGGCCCCTCCTCCCAGTCCTTCAGTCTCCTCCTTTGGTCTGGCAACTGGCTTTCTCTGTTTCATTCACAGCTTTTTCCCCAAAGCCCTTTCTGGGGTTTTCACCTGTCACACTGCAAACACTTGACCCAACTCTGTATGACTTCTTAGTTCAGGAGTCCACAGTTTTCATCAACTCTTTCTCTCAGTGTCATGTTCTTAATTCTTTTGAGAAAATATCCTTGGGCGGGTTGGACCAGTGTAGCCCACGGTATAATCAACAGCAGCATAAGCTATGCATGTATTTAGGGTGGTCCCTCCTGAGGGCTGTGGGTGAGGTCGTCGTCCTACTAGAGTTAGCAGTTGACATGTCTGTTGCCCATACTTCTTAGGGAACAAAGAGCCATGCTTGCTTGACAGAGCACTGCGAGATTTGCAGAGGCTGACTGCTAGATATAAAACAGGTAAACAACAAGCTTCTACTGCATAGAACAAGGAACTCTAGTCAATATCTTGTCAGAATCTACGATAAAGAAGAATATGAAAATGTATGTATGTACTGTATGACTGAAGGGTTATGCTGTATTAACACAACATTGTAAACTGATACATCAATAAAAAATAATAATCATGTTAAAAAAACACTACTGTTTGATCATAAGGTTTCACACACTAGGAAGGAATTAGAGAGGAAAATATTTATTAAATATTAGAAAGTATACATATGGCCGTCTACTTAATTATGTGAGACATTCTTCAAACAGCAGTTAATAAGTACTGAGTAACTACTGTGGAAAATCAGATGCTTTCCTACATGTTGTATGATTTTACCCTCATACAAATGTTTCAGAGTTAACATTAGTGACGTGTTACAAATGAAAAAAGTTAACAAGGATTCTGGTCACCAATTCTGATTTGGTGATTCTGTTCCCTACACCACCAGGCAATTCTCTGACACCAGCTGAGTGTGCTGCTCTCCAACTCACTTCTGATATGATCTACCTGGAAAGAAAGGGTCAGATCGCACAGGTTAAGGGCTCAGCTCCACAAGACTGTCTCTCTCACAAACTTTAGAGACAGCTGCAAGCTCAGGTTGTCACCTCTGCTTCTGACAGACCATCAATAGATTGGAGGTTCCAATGACCCCCTTCTTAGGTTCAAGTAATTTGCTAGAGTGGCTCACAGAACTCAAAGAAACGTTTCACTTACTGAATCACTGGTTTATTATAAAAGATAAAATTCAGGAACAGTCAGATGGAGGAGGTGTGTAGGGCAAGGCGTGGAGAAAGGACATAGAACTTCCACACTGTCTCCAAGCCAGCCTATCTCCTCAAATCTCCGTGTGTCCCCCAACCCAGAAGCTCTCTGAACCCTGTCTTTTGGAATTTTTTATGGAGATTTCACTACATAGGCAGGATTGATTGAATCATTGGCGACTGGCCATCAATTCAACCTCCACCCCTTACTTCTGCCCAGGGGTCAGGGTCTTAGGACTGGAGGTTCCAGACTTCTAAGGAGGTGGTCGGTTCCCCTGGCAACCAACTTCCAACCTCTCTTGCTTTCCACAAAGTCACCTCATTAACATAACAAAAGGCACTTTAATTGCTGTGCTCACTTAAATTCCAGGGTTTTAGGAGCTCTGCACAGAAAGGAGGACAAAAGACCACATTTATATTTCTTATTTTAGATCACAGTTAATCGTGAGGATTTTGAATAATTTATCCAAGGATACAGAATTGGAATGAAGTTTCATGAAAACCCACACCTGTTTGACTGCATGAGGTAATGCTTCTCCTAAAACCTTAGTTTAGCCTAGAGTCGACCAATGATTCACTGTGTGATCTGGTGTAAGTCACTCACTCGTCAAGACTCATATTTCTTACGTATAAAGTAAGCATACTCTTCAAGATATCTCTTGGGTCCCTCTCAGCTTTGACTTTTATGAAACTTTGATAATATTTTACTTATTATTTGGTTTTATTCTATTTCTAATCTGTGTTCCCATCCTTTGATTTTAGTAGTAGTTCTAAGTATGAGCACTACAATATTGCTAATAAAAGAAAAGGTGATCTTAATTAAAATGATAAAAAGGTAGTTTGAGTTAAACATTAATAATTCAAGATTTTTAGATTTATGGCATGAAAACTATGACTATATCACAGATTACTTTAATAAAATTTAGCCAACCTAAATTGAGTGCCTCCATTCTTCATGGTCAGCCACTGAAAGGGACAGTAAAAAGAATGAGGTGTAGACTGCTTTACTGAGCAAGTGTTTCATGGACTTCCAAGTAAAAGCAGATGAAGCGATAGGACTCTAGAAAGTGCAAACAATGAGATCACTTGAGGGTTAGAAGGTTTGAGAAAGCTTCCGAAATAAAGGAGCATTTGAAACGTATATTAAGCACATTAGCCAAGAATAATTCTTAGCCTGAATCAATAATAATCACTGTAATTTTTAAGCAAAACTGCTGAATTTTTTTAACTTGATTTGAAATCATTTGATTGTCCTTTACATTTGTTTCTATCAGTCCAAGTTCCACATGACAGCAGAATACATAACAAGCATCAGCACCTAGAGACAAAACGTACAGAATTCTGACTCCAGGAGCCAAACCGAGCCAGCTCCTTGGGGGAGCGCACATTCAGAACTGGAGTGCAGCTGTAAGGCTGTTTCCCTTGACTTGTGTGGCATGGGGCTGAGTGTAAAGCCTGGGAAGTGATGTGGAACCGGAATTCAGAACGATCCAGGTCCCACTGCAGTAAAAGTCTGCCTGAGAAGCAGCTGAGTACATAAAAGCTCATAAAGGAAACCAAAACAATGATATTCCCCATTGTGACTGTTTAGTCTTTCTGCAGAGACTCATGGGGTCCTGGCTATTATCTATTTTTAATATCATTTGACCTGAAAATTTATGCTACCATCTGGAAAAAGAGAGACTTTTTTTTTCCTCCCCTAATGTGAATATGGGTAAAGAAAAAAGATGAAGGAAGAGTCACAGAATGTTTAAGTCTTTCAAATCAGTAGATGTCACTCATTTCTTGACATTCCACAGATAACGCATTAGGCATTCCAACCGATTGATCAGTCTTCTTGCGTATATCCACTCTATCCCTTATCTGGGGCCATTGAATTCTCAAATGTAAAGTAGAAATGTGGCTGCTCTTTGAAGAGGTTTTGCTAATTGTTTCATTCATTTGCTTAGAATTTGTTACCATTCCCTCCCCTTTAGTTTAAAAGAATTCGTCAATTTTGTTTCCTCTGGGACTGAACTAAAGATCTCATTGAATTCAACAGTATCTTCACAATTCAAACATTTGATTGAGTCCAGGTGTAAGAACCTGACATATGCTGGGAATTCTGCTAGATGCCTGGGGTGTAAACACAAAAAGTTCTTATCTCTTATCAATACCACCAGGGGTCTCAGAGCCAGAAAGTCAAGGAAATAATGTAGAAGGCAGAGTTTTGTGTGCACATGCAGGGTAGAGAGCATGCATCTTGCCCAGAGGTAACACGAAGCAGTGAGAGAGGAGGCGTAATTGGTCCAGGGAAAGACGGAGAGTAGACAGCATGGAGTAATCAGAGTTCTCCTGGAGGAAACGCAGGAGTTTGTATGGACGGTAATTTGACACGTGAACAAGGGAGAAAGGTCATCACAACTCTAATTACTTCTGTTAAATAGGCCACTCAATTAAATAGGCCATCTAAACGCCATAGCAAACATCACAATATAATGCAAAAGACTCAGTTGTCCAGTGAAGCCAGTTTTCACTAAGGACTGTCACGCTCCATGTTAAGTTAAGGGGACAGTCTGTTCTCCTTCCGATGTCACCTTCATGGGAGAAGAGCTACCACAGCACAACCTTCCTGTCAACTCTAAACCTCGAGGAAGAAGGAGTGACTACCTAACTGGTGATTTCAGGTTGAGAAACTAGGTGAGTGTGGCCCAACCCTCCTTTATCTTCAGCCATCTCTCAAATATTTACTGACTTTGACTGTCCCCTGACATCACCAGTCTGGTCATAACAAATTCTCTTATTCCAGCCGCCCCAAGAAGAAGTTCCCTGAGGAAAATGGAATATCTCTTGCCACCAGGGATGAAGCCCTCTCCAGGAAAGGCTACTTATTCTCAAATACCCCAGGAAACACTTCAAGAAACACAGGTGATCTCTTTGGTCCCCTTTGCCTTCCAAATTATGTCTCCTCCATGTTCCTTAAAAATCCCAAGATTCTTGGAGGCTTGTGACACCAGATTTTAATACCCACTTCCTTTTACCACTGTGACCCTCTGAGGATCCCCATTAATTCCTTCATGTTCATTGATTGTCTTAGCACCTGACTCCCTGTATTCTTTTCCACTCTTAGTGACTTCCTTGTTTATACAGATGACCCACACCAGTGTCTCCCCACACCACAACCACCCACTTTCGTGGTTATGAAAATTGCACCACCTCTGAAATATCAAATTCAAGCACACTTACCATCATTCCAGATTCTCTTCTCCTATGATCCATCTTCCTTCTCCACCTGTTTTTCACTTCCCTCTTAGCAACTGGATTCCATTGTCTGTCTTATAATTACTATTTACTATTATAAATATAAATATATTGCTTTCCCCTCTGGCTTTTCCTTTATTCCTGCAAAAATTCCAGTTCTGGGTAAAGAAAAGAATAGTTTATTTCTCTTCATGCACCTAAGTAGTGGACGGTTGCTGGAGAAAAAGACAAAATCATGCTGATTTATCTTATATTCTATTAATAATCAAAATTCTGGGATTCTCAATATTGCCCCCCAAAATCTAATGTATTTCCCAAGTATATTTGCTTTTCCGATCTCCAAAATATTATTTCACTGCTCCTTTCTTTTCTCGAGACCCCTAGAAGCATTCCTGCCCTCGTTCTCACCTGACAACCTTGCCTCTTCCTTATTGACACAATTAAGAGGAGCTCCTTCATTTTGCCTCCAGCAAAGTCATTTTTTTCTGTCCTCCTTTCTGGTGCTGTAGACAGAGTCCCTGCTTCCATCAAAGGCCAGTGGCAATCTCCTACTTTATAGCACAGGAAACTATCTTCCACACCTTATAATAGCCTATAATGGGAAAGAATATGAAAATAAATATACATCTTTTTTAAAAAAAAAAGGCCAATGGACCCACTTTTCTCTGAATTCTATCTCTTTTCTCCTTCTCCTTCTCTTTATCTGCCTGTCCTCTCGTTAAGAATCCCCTGCATCATAAATGTCTCCATTTCTATTGGGCCATCGCTATGAGCAACTATACCTGATTTATTTAGCACGTTATTTGTTTAAAAACTTTCCTGTCTCGAACATGCATCCCCCTCCCATTATGACCCTGCAAAATTATTATCTCTGAAAAATTTTACCACCAAACTTGAAATCAGTCTCTGGTAGCTGTTGCCATAACCACGACACACAGTATTTCCATCATCTCCACTTCTATCCTCACCAGTGGAACAGACTGTCCTTGCCAAGGTGACCCCCAATGTCAAATCCAATGGTTTCCTCTTCATTATTATTGAACTCGATCCCCCATCAATTTGTAATACATTTGACAATTCCATTCTCTTTTAAATACTTACTTCTCTTGGAATTTGTGACACTTGACTGTTCTAGTTTTACTCCTAATTCATTTGCCTCTTTTAAGAGTCTTTTGATGGCACTCCACATGCTGGCTTCTCTTTTCTCTGTCCTGCACTCTCGTAGATTATCTCAACCACTCCTGTGCCATTCAACAGCATATACTGGATAAATTTCTAGCCCTACCTCTTCGGGAAACTTCACACCTATATGCTCTACTTCCTTCTTTTTATTTCCATTTAGATCCTATATCATCATTCCAAACTTACTATGATCAAAGGAGAAAACATGATTTTTTTTTTCTTCCAAATCTGCTGATTCCCCAAATGCTCTCATCTGACTGAATGGCTGCAGAAGTCCCATATTTTCCAAGCGAAAAATCTAGGAGTTAGATTAATTCCTCTCTTTCCAAGTCTGATATCAGCAAGTCTTGTTAAATTTACTACTTTATAGCGTAACCCAGTCCATTCAGTCCTCACTATCTTCACTAGAAACAGTAATCTTTTGGCCATCATTATCTCTCATCTGACTATGCAAATAGTCTCCTAACCCATGTCTTATCTTTTCTCACATCCTCTTGCATTTGCTCCTGAGGCAGTGGGCAAAATGATACTTTCCATATTTAATATTCCCCCACTAAAACCTTCCCACAAATCCTTATCTTATTCTAACTCACAAAGCCCTGTATTACCTGAGTCCTGCCTACTTCTTCTTCTTTCATAACATTATTCTCCTAACACTTCAGTCTGAACTCAGATGTCTTCTTCCTGTTTTACCTGGAATTCTAAACTCACTCACTCCTTAGAAACTTTGCCTCATGATTGCATTTGCACTCCTGTTCTGTAAAGAAACTACCTGAATCAAAAGGTTTTTGCTTTTTCTCTCTTCTTAAAACATTTAAGTTTAAAGTTCTTCTTTAAGCACACACATATAAACATGTATAATTTCATATAAGTTAAAAAGTGAGTTTATGTCATAAGTGTCGAGTTTTTTCTAGGTGTTTGTTTTCCTACACTCAACCTCCATATCTCCATATCAGAAAGTCTGGACAGTGTGATCAATTGGTAATAAAAATAGCACAATTCTTCATTCTTCTCTGTATCTGCACTCATTGCAATGCATCTCTGCAGCCTCTCTCTACACCAGATGGTATTTGTTTCCTATGCTTTGAATCCTTGTGACTTACCGTGACCAACAGAATGTGGCAGAAGTGATGATGCACAGATTCTACTTAGGCCTCAAGAGGTTGTCATTCCTTTTGCTCTCTTGAACTAATGTGGCTGCAATATGAACAGCCTGAGCTAATCTTATGGATAAAGAGAGACCAAATGGAAGAGCCTCACCCTAGACCTGCCATCCTGGACCATCTAGCCCCAGCTGACACATCTGCTGACCTCAAATACATGAACGAGCTCACTTGAGATCAGTCTAGCCTGGGATGGACCTGAAGAACCAGCTGATCTATGGACTCGTGAGCAATAATGAATGTTCACTCTGTAAAGCCATGAGGTTTATAATCCATGATAATTGTGGCAACAGAAAACGGGTTCAATCAGATAAAGGGAAACCACTCTATGTATCTTACCGGAAGGAGATTTATCACAAGGGGTTAGATGTTTCCAAAACCACTGGAGCATGAAAGTTGGGTAGAACCATGACTGGTTTTTAGGAAATAAGCAAATGCAGGAATCACAAGAACCATTTGTTATCTTAGCTGCTTGCCCACCAAAGGAAATGATACTCAGGAACTTTCTAAGGAGCCATAGCAAAATTTACAATGCAGCCTGTCCACATACCTGACAGGTTCTCCCGGTGGAGAATAAGGGCTTTCCTTTCTTTTCTTCTTCCAGATAGTGTGCAAATGTCTCTCATTTTCAGAGTCTAAACTGACAGGGTGCAGATTGTTGAGATTAGCAACATACGATGTTCTGCACCAACCTTCTTCATCCACGTCTTTCGTTTCTTCAGTTAACTTATGTAAATAATTTATATATCCTTCTGTATTGTCTCCATGGTCATATAATCGTATGGAGACACCTATGTGCATATACATATAAACATATATACACACACACATACATGCACCTATAAACATATAGGGCAATGTTGTCACTGTTTTATAAATACAGAACCATGTTGTGCGTATTACACTGACTCTTGCTTTTTATTCAAAAAATATTGTGAAATGCCTCCTAGTGAACTAGTACGGCCTTGATTTACTCCTTTTGTTGGACTGTTGTATCCCATGGTAGAAATAACTTAGTCAAGTTCTCAACTGTTAATAAACAGTCAATATTTCTATTTTTCTCACTCTGAAGAGTCTGCAATAGATTTATTTACATGCACATCTTTATATGCATTGCTATTTAATTGTTACAGAATGCGTTCCAAGGAGTGACACTGCTGGCTTAAAAATTGTACATATACTGATTAGTAATAAATGTTGCCTGAATGCATTCCTCAAAAAGCGTAATAATTCATACCCACCCGTTATGTGTGATATACTTTTTCTCTGTATCCTCAAAAAATACACATTATTATTATGTATATAATGCATTGTATGACACATACTATATGTGATACATGTGTCTATGTCTTGGACTAATTATGGAAAGTAATGTGTTGTGTACTCTAGTCTGCATTCACACAACCACAAGGGAATGTGAGCTTTCTTACATGTGCCTGTTAATCGTTTGGATTTGCCATTGACTTGTATATATTAATTGCTTTTACAAATGTTTTAAGAATGCAGGCCCTGAGCTACACTGCCTGTGGTTGAATCCCACGAGATGGTACTTTTTTGTTTTTTCTTTTTTGAATTACATTTATTAGATCTTGTTATTAGGTTGCTGACTTCATACACTTACTTTAGGACGTGTCCATGATTCTCATTACCTTAGATGCTGAGGAAATGTGGGAATTCAGTTGGCGTCTCCTACAAGTTATCAAAGATGAAAACAGAAGTGGAAGGAATATACAATCACCTCACGCTTGTGCCCTTTCCTCTTCAGCTACTACGGCTTTGAGATCTTGGTTCTCATTCTGCTGTTTGGTCAGAATCCTTCCTTTAGTAATTTCTTCAGTGGTAGGAGTGAGTAGCGGGCTCTGAGTCTCTCAATAGCTGCGAATGCCTTGCCTTTGATCAGGAAACTGTGGGTATACAAGAGCATCAGTTCCCTTCTCATCAGTATATGTAGATCGCATTCCATCATCTTCTGTTTTCCCCTCTTTCGTGTAAGCTGTCCAGTTAACAAACAGATTTGTTTTCCTTTCAGCTAAATTGCTCTCTGTGTCTGGAAAATCTTCTCATCTTTATCCTGAAAATTCATAAATTTTATCAGGCTATGTCTAAATATCTTTTTTTTTCATCAAACCTCCCTTTTATTCTGAAGACTCAGTTGCTTTTTCAAATCAAGAAAATTTCTCCCTATCAGGATTATTCCCTGTCCTACGTACGTCTATTAGATGCTATGCAGAAGTCTTAGTATGTGCATCTTAGGTCTTCTTAGCGCTTATCATTTCCCTTATGATTTCCGTCTCTTTGAGTTTTGCTATGTGCATGCAGGCAGTTCTTTCATCTGGTTATCTAGGTCACAAGCTCAGATTTTGACAGTATCTGCTCCTTTTTTTGTCTTTTCAGTTTGCCTATTAAGTTTTGTTGTTACTGTTCAAAAGCATGACTTTTGCTGCATGAAAACCCTGAAATGCTCTTATAGGTTCAAGTTGTTGGCTGCCTCCAGCAATTCTGTTTTGCTCTGTTCCTGATTTGGTGGATCAGAGGTCCCTCTTCTCTGGTAGGTGGACCTCCTTAAAAGTGTATTTGTGTGTGTGTGTGGTGTTTGTTGGAGTTTGCTACTGGTCCTATGCAGCAGCAAGGAAAGATAAACACTCCGCACCTCCATGGCTGGAGTAGGTGGCAGCAAGCCTGCAGCCAGTCTCCTACTGGCACCCCAGGAGGAAGAGTTCCTTCCTGCTCTCTGGTCTTCCTGAATCCTCCCAGCCCCAGAATCAGGAGGCTCATCCCGCCTCATGAACTGCTTTCCCACATCATGGTAAGGGAAGAACAAAGTACACTAACAGGAGGGAGATGTTTATTTCCCCCACAGCATCCCTTAGATGGCTACGGTCCAGGCTCTCCCCAGGATTTTCAGCATTTCAGTCCTTGCTGCACGGCTTTCCACTGGTCCTCCTCCAACTTTATCCAATCTATGTTTAAAACATTTTGCTTCTTCTCTCCTCACCAGGTTGTCTTATTCCCAGTTGCTCCCAGACTTCTTGACTCAGGACAGTTACATAGATCAGGTTGGGAGCAGAGAAGATGAAAATGCACTCAGTTCCTCATCTTCTCCGAGTCTTCCAAAAGATTGCTTTATAAATTAGGTGATGCCAAAGATGAATTGCTACTTTCTCAGCCACTCTTCCTTGCATCAACCTGGGGTCTACAAACAAGCAGCTATTTATGTTTATTACCTGATTTCTCTCTCAAGAATGTAAGCCCCATGAAGGCAGAGGCTTGGATGATTGGGTTTACTCCTGTACCTCATCTACTGCATCCCCAAACCTGCTCAGCCTACAGCTGCCTTCATCATAGCTGATGGCCACACCGAACACTCAGTTGTACAGGTGAAAAAAATATGGACTCATTCTTAACCACTACCTTTCTCTCTCATTCATCGGCCAAATCCATCAGAAAATCTATAAGCTCCATCTTCAAAAGATATGCATAACCTAGCCACCGCCTCCCACGTTCATGACTGCCCTCGGGTTCTAGCCACTATCATCTCCCTCCTAGATTATTAAAATAGTTTCCTCTCTGGCAACCAAGTTCAACTCTTGCCCCTCACATTCAGCACAGCAGCTAGAGCTGTCCGTTTACAACGTAAGCTGCCCTCTTAACAAAGAAACAAACGAGCATATCTACTGAAAATGTGCAGTGGACCCCATGTCATTCGGAGTAAGAGCTGACATCGTTATAACGACACCCCAAGGTCTCCAAAATCTGAGTCTCATGACTTTTCTGATCTCACGCCTTGTTTTTAATTCTTTTTCACTCTGCTCAGCCATACTGATTCCTAACTAGCCTTTCAGCTTGCCAGGCGTATTCCTGACTTGTGTTTTGCACTGACTCTTTTCTCTGCCTGGAACATTCTTCCCCCAGATATCCACATAACATCCTCATCGCACCAGGATTTTACTCAGATGTCATCTTCTCAATGAAATGTACTCTGACCAGTTTTTTTTCTTTTTGACAGCTTCATTGAGGTGTTATTAATTTATTTTAAAAAACACACACATATTTGAACTATACAATTACATCAGTTTGACATAAGAACAGACCTGGGGAATCAGTCATCACCACAAACAAGACAGTAAACATATTCAGCTCCCCGCAAAGTTTCCTCAAGTCTCCTTCTAACCTCTCCCTTCCACTCTTACTCACCCCTGATCTTTCTTTCCATCCCCAGGCAAGTATTGCTCTCCTTTTTTAACAATAGATTCGTTTGCATTTTCTGGAATTTTATGTAAATGAATCATACACTATGTACTCTTTCTGGCTGACTGTTTTCACTAAGTTTGATTATTTCGAGATCCATCCATGTTATTGTGTGTAATTTTGCTGTATAATTTCCCATTGTATTGATAAGCTGTTGACCTATTGATGAACATTTGAGTTCTTACCAGATTTTGGCTATTATCAAAAAGGAAAAAAAGCTGCAATAAACATTTGTGTTCAAGTATTGTATGTACACGTATGCTTTCTTTTGTTTGGGGCAGATATCTAAGAGTAGAACGGCTGAGTCGTATGGTATATGGATGCTTAACTTTGTAAGGAACTGTTAAATTGTCCTCCAGAGTGGGTATACCATTTCACATCCCAGTAATACCAGTACTGTATGAGTTCCAGTTTCACTACTTCCTTGCCAACATTTGGTATGTTTATTTAATCTTTTAAATTTTAGCCATTCTAATAGATATACACTATTCTTTCATTGTGGGTTTAATTTATGTTTCTCTAATGACTAATGACATTGAGTATTTTTTCATGTGCTTATTTGCCATCTGCATGTCTTCTGTAAAATTTTTGTTCAGAGTTTTTTTTAATTAGATTAATTGGGTTTTTAATTGTATCATTTAATTGGGTTATTTCTTATTATTGAGTTTTGATATTTCTTTATATATTCTGGATATATATATATACACACACATATATTTACTAGATATATGACTCGTAAAAATTTCTCCTAGTCCATGGCTTTTCATTCCCTTTAAATTGTCTTTTGAAACAGAAGGGGTTTTTTTCCAATTTTGATAAAATCCAATTTATAAATTAGTTCTCTTATGGGTTGTGCTTTCAGTATCATATCTAAGAAGTCTATTAACTTTGAAGTCACAACAGTTTTCTCCTGTTTTGTTCTAGAATTTTTATAGTTTTAAGTTTTAGACTTAAGTATACGACCTATTTTGAGTTTTTTTTCTTAATATGGTACTATTATTGATTCAATTTTACTTTTTATGTACATGGATAACTGTTTTAGCACAATTTGCTGAAAAGGAAATATTTTCTGCATAAAATTCTTTTGCATCTACGTCAAGAGTCAGTTGTCCATTTATGTGTGGGTCTGGTTCTGGGTTCCATTCCATTACATATTTTCTGTCTTGTGTTAATGCCACATTTACCTGATTGTGATAGCTTTATGCGTCTTGAAATCTTGTTGTGTCAGTTCAATTTCTTCTTCATGATCACTCTTTTGAAATTAAAATCCACACTACCCTCCCTTCTTTATTTTTTTCTTTTATATTTTGCACATACTACCTTTTAACATATTACATGATTTATGTATTTCATATGTAAAGCCCCCACCAGCATGTCAGCTCAACGAGGGAAGGGACTTTTTACATTTTCTTTTAATTACTGATAGATCCCAAGTGCTTAGAACAGTGCTTAACACATGCTAAGTTTTTAGTATCTATTTGTTGAATGAGTGAATATAAAATCAGACCTTTTAAAGGCTGAGGAAGATCTTGGATACCATTACATCCTATCCCCATGAACTAATAAACGCAGAAACAGAGGAGAGGAAATATAAAGTCAGTGCTCACGTGGCTGTGTAACCAGGGAGTCGCTACTTAATCCCTGAGCCTCACTTTCCATCTTTGCTGCCTCCCATCCAAGCAATACTAAACTATTCTTGGCTTTACCAATGTGTCCTCCATCACATGCGTTTACATGTTCTCACAGCCTGTCACTTCTATGAAATGCACTTCTCTTTCCCTTTGTTCTACCAATTCAAGTGCCACCTCTCCTGGAAGATCCTCTCACACACCCAAATCTGACTTAGATTCCCCATCTTTCAGCCTCTGTGGTCCTCAAGGAAGGAGTCTGATCCACAGGTTTACTTATTTTCTGTACAAGACAATGCTCTCTGTGAAGGCAGAGGATCTTATATAACTTTATACAACTGATAATTCATAATGACTGTACCATTCTTGGCATGCAGTGTGCTCCGTTGAATTAATACATTTCTACAAGTCTATCTTCTGACTTTCAGAGAATGATTGAAATTGATCCCCACTCCATGCCATACTTATAAGCTAGTCTATTTTATGTGTATTTGTATGAATGCAGGTGTGTATCTGCCATTGTTATTACATCATTTCAAGTTTTATCTTAACCATTTGATAGGTCTAACGAAGGTGACAGTGATTTCTTTCCATTATAGGTTTTTACAAAACATTGAATATAATTCCCTGAGCTATTCAGTAAATCCTTGTTTATCTATTTTATGTATAGTAGTGTGTATCTGCTAATCCCAAACTCCCAATTTATCCCTCCCCCTTCCCTTTCCTCTTTGGTAACCATAAGTTTTTTCCTATGTCTATGAGTCCAGTTCTGTTTTGTACATAGATTCATTTGTATTATTTTTTAGATTCCACATATAAGTGATATATATAATATTTGTCTTTCTCTATCTGACTTACTTTACTTAGTATGATAGTCTCTAGATCCATCCATGTTGCTGCAAATGGCAATGTTTCATTATTTTTTAATGACTGAGCAATATTCCATTGTACATGTATATATATATACATTCCATATCCATACATATACATATATATCCCATTGTATGTGCTTGTGTGTGTTAAATCCTAGTGAATTCAAGTTTCTGAGATTAAGATTCAGAAATGTGTATTTTTAACAATTTCCTGAGTTTGTTTTTATGCACATCATAGTGTATGGATCATTGTCAAGTGAATATAAGGCATAGACCCTGCCATATAGACAATCATATGTTATGGAGGAAGCAAATAACAGGCATCATTGTAACATGATAATAAAGCCTATAATAGAAAATTAATCAAAATCTCTAAAAAGTCCAGGGAGGGGTCCAAGGTCATATCTCTGTGTGTGTTTGGGTTTCTCAGCACACTACAAATTAAAAATATGCTAAGTCAAAATTACAAAACATATAATATGATATAATTGTACAATTCACAAAGTAAATCAGGATTTATTCAGGATTTATAAAGAATATAAAATATAAAGCAAATGATAAGCAGCTTAGACTTGAATATAGAGAAAATTAGAACATTTGATTAATGTTTCTCTTCAGTCTTGTCAGTGTATTCCTATGACAATATAAAGAAATTCACTTGGAGATTATGTAAAAAGTCTAAACTTAAGCCCATGGACAAATATACCTCTTGTTAGCCCCTCACTCCCATTTTGTATTAGCTTCTAGGATGAGTAAGTACTGTGGGTTTGGGGAAAGTAGGGAAAGTCTTCACAGAAGAAGGGCAATATATCTGGGTGTTGAAGTTTGAATAGAAGTTTGTTGGGATGATCTCGCTAATGGCGCAATGCAGCATACTCTGGTCCAGAGCCACCATATACATGGCTTACCTCTTTGTGTTGATAAGTTTCTCACAGATTAGTGTATAATTTCACATAGGATGAGTCAGGAAATCTTTCTTATCTATCACCCATTCACTACAGCTCTCAGGACTATTAACCATTGCCATCATTGAAACTGGGGCAGAGTTGCCCAGTGTATAAAGAAACTTTGGCTGGCGTAAAAGTGCTTTACAGGAAGAACACCTGCAGTGAGGAAAGGTTTTGAGCCACTCCTGCACTCCCTACCCACCCCTACCACTTCCATCCCTCCTGCCACTTTACCATGAGACAAAAAGAAATAGGGATTCCTGTTTAAATATGGTAGGCATTAGCCAGAGATCTCTACACCAAGGATCCTGTGGCATCATTTTCAAAACCCTTGGCTCTCCTACCCCAGGTGTTTTGGACCAAAAGAATAGTGTCCTTCAATGCAGCCCTCTGCTAATATATTTTTCTCCTTTTGAAATTTCAGTCACAATATTCCATGAGTCACATATAGCAAATTAATTACTAGGAGTCCTTTTTATGGCCCAAACGACACTTTAGCAGCCAATAATAAGTGCTGATATAAATATGCACCTATAGGAAAATTGGATTGAAAGTTTCTCCCCAGGATGAGTTATTAGTTATCTGATTCCAATGGTGACAGTATAATAAAGGTTTCTGCAGGACAACTTGAATATTTTCAAAAGAAATATTTACAGTGAAATCAGGTTTTATGAGTTTATTTTATTTACTTTTTTTCTCTCAGTTGAATATAATAATAAAATCCAATGACAGTCAAAAACATTGTTATTAAGTGAGACTATTTCAATGTAACAAGTATATATCCCACCTCATTTCAGAGTGGCATTAGGCGGGTTACAAAGATACAAAGTATTTTATAGGAGAAAAATAGTTTAAAATAAATGAAAGCGAGAAAGAAAATGAGTTGAATGGGAAAATGAAGCAACAGAGAGCTATGAACGGAAATACATACTCAAAGTTCTTAAAGTTCTTCATAAAAACTAAACACTGACTGAAATTGTCTCTCAGAGCTTCCTGACATCCACAGAAATAGGGCAATACCTTTGTGCTACAATAGGCATGTTCTCTGTAATATAGAAATAAGTCAGTTACTTAGAAATACAGCTTTTCTAGTTACCAAGTCTGAGAATTTCTAATTCAAAAACTTAGGGTAATACGGTGGGTAAAACTCTTACATGAATGACATCGTCCCAATAAACATAGACTCATGTAGATATTTCAGATATCCATCCAAGGCAGAAGAAATGACCCTGGTTCTCCATCACTCTCCCCAGATATTTCTCCATAGCGTCTTCACATTTCTTCTTCCTTACCTGACCCTTAAAAATTGGGAGTCCTCTGTGTTAGTCTCATTTCCTTTGCTCTTCACCCACCTTCCCTGAAAGATAATAAGCTTTCCAAAGGCTTCATTATTAACCCGAATCTCCAGCCCAGACCTCCAGAATCCTTTCACCAACTGTCTTCAGTGGCATTTCTGTATTGATTTCTCACAGTTCCTTAAAATCAATTCAAAACTGAACTACAGGATCCCCTTCTAGGAGACTTTGTCCTACAGGGCACCATAGCACAGTAAGTGCTCATCCCACCTAAAAAGTCATCCTGTCCATCCAGTCCCTCAACACAGATACTGGGGAGGTGTGCTTGTCTTTGTTTTTTCTTGTCTTGCTCCCTGAGCTTGTCATTTGTCGACTTTTGCCTATTTTACCTCTTTTTTATTCAAAGTATAGTTGAGTTACAATATTTCAGGTTATACACCAAAGTGATTCAGATTATTTTTCAGATTTTTTTCCCACTATAGGTTATTACAGGATATTGAATCTAGTTCCCTGTGCTATGTAGTAAGTCTTCATTTTTTATCTATTTTATATATAGTAGTGTCTATCTGTTAATACTGATTTTACCTCTTGCTGTAAACCTAGGCACATCTGCCCAGATTCTCCACCACCTGTGAGCACCAGCCAGAGACACCCCTTACCCGGATTATGATGATTTACACTTACACTCTGATCTGGCCACAACCTATTTTCACCCAATAAGTAGCAAGACTCATCTTAGGGTACAAGCCTGCTCATGGTCCTCCACAGCTTAAAATCTCCCAGTCGCTCCTTAATGTATGGTGAATGCAAGGTGTATGCTTCCTAATGCCACTGTTTTTAAGGTTTTGAGGGCCTGGACTCCACCTCTGTCCACAGCATAGGGGGAGATCAGCTCCCAGGGGTTGGGCTCCCATAGCACCGTGCTGTCTCCCACTGTGTGTCTTTCCCCCTAGGCTTTAAACTCAATCTGTGCAAAGACCACGTAGAGTTTTCTTCACCCTTTAAGCCCCGTGCCTGCCACGTTGCCTGGCATTTTTTCAGGGCTCAAATCCCTGCTTGTTAGGTGCATGAATGAATAAATGCCTGAACGGACAACTGAATGCCTACATGTCCTATTTCAAGGGTCATAAACTATAAAATGATTCATGTGTAAGCCCTTTGCTAAAGGGGCACTTTGAGGAATTAGAAACTCAAGCTCCAAGGAGAAGAGACTAGGCCTTCTCCTGCTGCCATTCCCTTCATTTCTCTTTCCTGGTGGTCCACTTGGACCCCAGCCATTGGAAGTTCCGGTGCCAATTTGTCTCATGTCATGAACTGATGTGCTCCATAAACTGCCCATAATGTGCGAGAATGTGGCTCCTGGGCTTTCGTGCTCACCATGAGAACTGCCTGCTCTGCTCACATAGCATCTTTATTATCCACGTGGAGACATGGAGCCCCATGTCGGGAAAAGCTAGAGGTCTGCTCTTCAGAGCCAGATATTTGACTCTATTGCTGCTCAAACATGTCTTTTCCACTTGAGGTATCAAAGGGCTTTGCCACTATATTTCTTATCTGAAACCACTGGGAAAGAATTTCCCATAAACCAATTTAGCAAATATTTATTGAGTGCCTCATGTGGTCTCAGCCTTCAATGGGCCTAGAGAGACTGTCTAGCCAAACTTCCTTATTTTACCAAGGAAATCGCAGAACCCTGAATCGTAGACTCCTGATCGCAAATCCATTCAATAACTTTCTATGCTCGAATATAAAACTGTGTGCTATGCTCTCCCTGTCTTCAGCAAGCTAACGTATTTAGGGGGGAAGGAGGCCAACAAGCAAATGGGCAGTAACAACACAGGTTGACTGCCTAAGTAGTGCTTGCTATATAGTAAGCACGCAATGGTGTCCTCCTAAATAAATGAACGATTAGATGAATAAATTAACTGATCAGTCAATTAAAGAATGCAACATAATGTGGTCCTTATGAGTTTTCTTTATTTTTATGTGACTGTTCATTAATGACCGCTTTTCTCATCTAGATATTAAGTTGATGAGAAGACACAGTTTCTGTTATTTGCTTACTATTGGGCTCCCAGTGTTTCACACAGTACCCGGAACACAGAACGCTTGATTCTCATTATAGATTCTGCTTTTGAAAATTTACCTACTCAATAAAATTTATTTGTAACCCCAAAACCAATGTCCATGGCACTTTGGTCAGTTACAAACATGCACAAAGTGGCAAAAAAATTTGAGCTGCTGACACACAAGTTTCCAGCCGAGGTCAGACAAGGCAACCCTCCCTTCTTGTTTCAGCTCTAGTACTGCAAGCAAGTATCCTTCTCCCAGTCTGTCTAGGGCCCCGTATTGCACAATGTTGTGTGTCTTGTTGGTGATGTCGGTGTTTAAGTGGTCCTCTAGCGCAGAGCTGGAGCGCTGCCTAGTGCTCCTCAGTGCAAGAAGGGCTTTACAGGCAAAACACGTGTGTTAGAGAAGCCTCATTCAGGCACGAGCCATCGTGCTGTTGGAGGCGAGTTCAGTGTCAATAAATCAACAGTATGTATCAGATAACACATATCTGATCTTAAATGGAATGGCACATAAAACAAGATTCTGTACTGATTGGTGAAAATGTTGTGACCGGAGGCTTGCAGGAACCTGATTCTGTATTTCCTCTGGGAGCAATGGCTCGATATTTGCTGATTCGGTATTTGTGGTGACTTCATAGAACATAACTATGGAGAATATTGAGAACCAACTGTACAGGCTCAATATGCATAGAATTAAGGGAGGGAGGAAGAAGAGGAAGGGAGCAAGGAAAGAAAAGAAAAAAGGAAAGAAGGGAAAAGGAAGGAAGGGAGGGAGAGAGACAGAGGAAGGATGGGAAGACGTCTGCTTGTGGCAAGAAGGACAAGTGTTTTGTGAGAGCAGGGAAGGGGCAAAGTGTCAGACGCATCACAGCACCCACTTATACTCACTCCCAGTTCTCACTCCACAGCACTGCAGCCAGGAGGGCGTACTGTGTGTGAGGGTGGTCGCACTCTCCAGGGGTTTGTGCTCACAGGGGAGGCCTCGGAGGCCACACGTGCTGTAAGCCAAACTACTCAACGCCCGAGTTCAAAATCAGGCTTTCCAGACTCCTTGCTGCGTGACTCTGGGGAAACCAGCCAAATCCTTCTCTACCCCCTAATCTGTAAACCCAGGATAGTGATAGTGCTTATCTCATAAGCCTAGAGTGAAGCTTAAATGAACGAATAAACATAAAACACCCCCGAGCTTAGCATAACTTCAGCCAATGTAATAAACATTAGCTTTTTAAAATTGTTTCATTTCCACTGATTTTTAAATACAGTGACAAGAATGGACCAAGTACTAAAAGCAGAGCTGTATCTCTTACATCCCTGAGGATTCAGTTCGCTTGCAGGAACTTGTAGTGTCTTAAATAAGAGTTTAGCTTTTGTCTTGGGTAAAATACATCCAGGAACAGTCAGACCAGGCTGGAATCTTGGCACACCAGAGACATCACCAGAAACCTAAGCAACTTCTATCATTCTGTTCCACCCTCAGTGTTGCCTCATGGTCACAACATGACCACTGCAGCCCCACCTGTAACATCTGCATGCCAGGCAGCAGGGACGAGGAAATGTGTAGAGGACAAGGTTTACTTCTCAGCCAAGTTCCCCCTCTTTAAAAAGCTTCTCCAGTGGCTCTCAATATTTTTAATTCATTTTGCACTCTCTGGGCTAAAGCCAGGGCATGGCACATGAGTAGACACAGGCCGGTGGCATCACTTAGAGTCAAGCTTTCTTCTTCTACCTACACTACTATGGAGAGACCCACCACTTCACAGGCAAATGGGACATCCCTTTGGACTCCTCCAGACTCCACTGTTACTACGTAAAAGGAGAATGCAGCACATATCCGTGTGCTCTGTCTCACATCCTGGGTCACCTACCTTTTTACACTAGACATTGTGTTAGCCATCAGTTGCAGACAGGTGTGACCTGACTGCAGAATTTTGGGTTCTCAAATAATAAATTTTCCACCTCTCTATGCCTTTGTCCATGCTGTTCTCTCCTTCAAGAATGCCCTTTATCATCAGCTACCTAGTGAAAATCTCTCATCTCCCAAGACTGAGCTAGCATCACTCTTCCATGATGGTTTTCCTGCCTGCCCTGTGCCCCCATAGGTTTACCTCATTCTTTTATGCTTGTGACATCTCATACCTGCCTTGACCGTAGCTCTGGGTTACACTCTTTCTGCTCATATGCCCATTTTCCTCATTCAACAGTGAGGATTTTCAGGGAGGGGGCTGTCACTCGCTCATCCAGATAATCCTGTTGCCTATCACAATTTTAGACATATAATGGGCAAGCAGTGAGTTAATAGATAAATGAGTGAATAAATAAAATTAGGATGAATATATTAAATGGAAACAAAAACCCTCATCTTGCGCTCCTCTCAGGGTTTCTGTGTTACAGAAAATAGTAAAATGAATCTGCCCCAACCCTGAGTTTCAGCTAAGGCCCTGAAACTGAAAACCATGTAGGCAGAACTTGCAAAGATGGTGCCACTAAACTGGTCCTCCCAACATTAGCCCATTACCTACCTCCAGGATATATAAGGCAAGATAGAGAAGAATTTATTAGGAAGTAGCTTGGTGATGGAGATTTCAAGGAAAGTGCTATGTTTGGAGTGTAACATATTTCCTTTCCCTTTTCTAAGGAGTAGGGTGTGTTCGCCTACTCACATGCCCAGCCTAAAACTTAAATCAACTATAGGAGCCTTCAGAAAACTATCTGGACACTCAACACATGCCTTGAGTAACAAAGGGTCTGGTATCTTAATCATGCCTAAAAAAAAAAATAAAATAGCAACAGAGAAGTTGAGCGGACATGCCTCTAACAGCAGAACAAAGAGAGAGGGGGTCATTGAGAAGGTCTGCACATCCAAATTTTTGATGACTTTTTGATGTGTCCTTCCCTTGCATGGCATTGTTGTCAGAATTTATCTCCTTGCAGTTGTAGGATGGAGGGTTTCAGGCTCTTGTTCCTGGTTAGATGAAAGTTACCCTCATCTCCTTGTGACATGGGACTCACAACGTGACTACTTCCTTCTTCAAAGTCGGCTAAAGAGAAAGCCTCAAAAGCAAGTCTACTAGCAAGACAAAGTTCCATATAATGTAAAATAATCATAGAAATGACATCCCATCAACTTCATCACATTCTGTTGGTTGTAAACAAACCACAGTTCCTGCTGACGCTCAGGGGGAGGGGCTTATACATAAGCTCACCGCTGGGTCACTTTTAGGTCTGTCTGCCACACAACGTCTCATCTTTGGGTTCTGTCCTAGAGCCTTTTTTTGTCACTGAGAGGTAGACAGAAGTATCAGAATTTCAGCTCCAAGCCTAGCTGTTAAGAGGCATCTCATGTGCTCACTGCTCTCACATGTATGTCTACCATCGTCATGCAAAGTGGTTTCCTGAGTGACCACTTGTCCAAGGAAACTGACAGACACATGGAGTAGACTTGGACACAGACTGTCTCTTGGAGCCAATCACTGCCTAGGTCAGCCACCTTCCATCTGAACTATAGACCTGTTAGCAGTGTAATTGTTGTTTTAAGCTACTGACTCTTGGGACCGTTTGCTGTGCAGCACTGTCTTATCAATAGCTGACTACTGTCATACCTAAGTGCAAATCTAAATTTTCTGGGATCTTCCTGGGATTTTGAGCTACAGGGTAGAAGAAATCACTGCAGAAGAGGTTATGAGGTAAATGAGAAGAGATAATATTGGTTTCTTTTTTTTCTCTCTTATCTAATCTGTACTTGATTCTTACTCTTAAAGTTAAAAGTCAGACGGAAGGACAGGGATGGTTTGATATTTATCAGGTGTTTACTTATTTACATAAATATATACTTATTTACATATATTTTAATTGAAGTATAGTAAGTTATAATGTGTCAATGTCTGGTGTACAGCACAATGTCCGGTGTACAGCACAATGTCCCAGTCATATATATATATTCTCATATTCTTTTTCATTAAAAGTTATTAAAAGATATTGAATATAGTTCCCTGTGCTATACAGAGGAAATTTGTTTTTTATCTATTTTTATATATAGTGGTTAACATTTGCAAATCTCAAACTCCCAAATTTATCCCCTCCCACCCGCTTTTCCCCAGTAATCATAAGATTGTTTACTATGTCTTCAAGTCTGTTTCTATTTTGTAGATGAGTTCATTAGTGTCTTCTTTTTTCTTCTTCATTTTTTTTTTTTTTTTAGATTCCACATATGAGTGATATCACATGGTATTTTTCTTTCTCTTCCTGGCTTACTTCACTTAGAATGATGATCTCCAGGTCCCTCCATGTTGCTGTAAATGGTATTATTTTATTCTTTTTATGGCTGAGTAGCATTCCATTATACAAAGAGACCACAACTTCTTCATCCAGACATTCAGTTTGCTTCCATGTCTTGGCTGTTGTGTATATATATATATATTTGATATTTATTGACCCCTGTCTACCCAGTTCTATGTTATGAGGTTCCCATGACATTGCACTTTAGGTTGAACCACTCAGCTAGTTGAGTCCTACCAGCTCTTCTTGCCAAGTGGGGAAACTAGGTGTTGGAGGTTCAGTAACATGAACAAAGTCATTTCTTCTAGTCGCTGTCCGAGCCAGAATTTGAACCCAGAAAAGAAAAAAAAAAAAAAAGAAAACTTCTCAGTATATGTCTATATGTGTTAAGAATGAAGAGAGAATTCAACAGTTGCTAAGATAATTCAGGGCAGCCCTCACCTTGGAGTCTTCAGTTTCTCTCCCTAAATAAACATCTAAGGAAAAGGGTCAGGGGTGGAGGAGGGAATTGAACTGGGCAATATGTTTGGGGGTTAAGCAAACGGACCCAGAGTCAGGAAACCTGGTGAAGAACCTAGCTCTGTCATGTTCCAGGGGCATCACCTTGAGCAAATTATTTAATCTCCTTGAGCCTCAGTTTCTTAAACTGTAAAACACACACACACACACACACACACACACACACAAAATAGGTGAAGGGAAATAATCACATTTATATCTTACAGAATTTCATGAGAATGCACCAGCCCTTAGTCAACTACTTGGCACACATTAATGCCCAATATGTTAGAACATTTACCCAAATGCTCTGTCTGCTGCCCCAAGTCAACAGATAAATGTTCACCTTCCTATTTTCTTAATGTTTAGTAAGTGCAAGATAATGTTGAATTCCCACTGCACTCAAGTCAGCCCAGCTTAACCCATAATTAATCTTAATATTGAGTAGCAACTGTGTGACTTGAATCTATCTCTTCTGTAACCAACTCTTGGCTCCTCCCACTAAAACCTGCTACATTTTATATCCGAATAGCAAATAGCAGTGGTGTTCAATCAAAACCATAGTTATTTCATGATGATATACACATCTCTTCCAGAAAAAAGTTGTATGAAGAGGTCAAACAGCAGAGTGGAAGGAGCAAAAACAGGGGCTTTAGAGCTAGACAGACCTTGGATCTTAGGCTGTCTTCTCCAGTCTTCTCAGTTACCGCCCATGCTTTGTGGGAATTAAGTGGGGTAACATGGCATGTGTGCAAGACAGTAACAGATATGCAAGAAGAATTCGCCATGTGCTGGCTTATTCCTCCTGCACTTCTTTTCCTTTGAACATATTTTTGTTCTGGGGAGGAGGGACTTTCTAATCAGTTAGTGCAAAGAACACCTGAAAGGTTCTGCTTGTGGGGAAGATGTGTTTAAGTCCATGTTAATAAGCTTAATAAAAGAGAGGAAAGAAAAGAGAGAGAGAAGGGGGGAGAGGAAGCAAAGAAGAGAGAGAGAAAGGAAGGACAGAAGGAAGGGAGGGAGAAGGAAAGAAAAAGAAAGAAGGGAGGAAAGAAAGGAGGAAAGAAAGAAAGAAAGAAAGAAAGAAAGAAAGAAAGAAAGAAAGAAAGAAAGAAAGAAAGAAAGAAAGAAAGAAAGAAAGAAAAAGAAAGAAAGAAAGAAAGAAGGAAAGAAAGAAAGGAAGACGGAAAGAAAGAAAGGAAGAAAGAAAGAGAGAGAGAGAAAGAAAGAAAGGAAGGAAGGAAGGAAGAAAGAAAGAAAGAGAAAGGAAGGAAGGAAGGAAGGAAGGAAGGAAGGAAGGAAGGAAGAAAGAAAGAAAGAAAGAAAGAAAGAAAGAAAGAAAGAAAGAAAGAAAGAAAGAAAGAAAGAAAGAAAGAAAGAAAGAAAGGAAGAAGGAAAGAAAGGAGGAAAGAAAAAGAAAGAAGAAGAAAGAAGAAAGAAGGAAGGGAGAAAAAGGCAGGAAGAAAGAGAAAAAACCATGTTAGGTAGGAGAGAAAAATCTCTTCATTCGTTCATTCTGTTGTCTTTTGGGGAAGCAGTTTCTCCCTCTTTTGGACAATGGAGAGCTCATCCTCTGCCTTTAAACACAGCTGCTGAAGGATCCCAAAGTATCACCCACCAGCGGGATGTTTACTCAAGAGCTTAAGTAGGGGCTCAGAAAACAAACACTCTGGTGTGAGGGTGGAAGGCCCGGGGTCCCTCTCTTTCGACTTGTGGAGTCGCTGCCACCACCTTGCAGCTCCCAATGTCTAAGAAGACCTGAACTTAGACCTTGAGTGGAAGGGGAAAGTGTGTGGTGTTTGTACAGCTGAAAACAAGATGAAAAACCCCAGGCTCCCTCTCACACCCCATTAGGCCCTGAAGTCCATGGAGTGCTGCACTCAACATATAAACACTCTGCTTGGGGCAGCCGTGGCCAGGGAGTGCGAGGGAGAGAGGGCGTCTCGGACAAGAACAATGGCATATCTGTGAGGAGACAGGCACCCCGGTCCTGCGGCGCCTTGTCCCGGGATGCAGTCATCATCACTCCCACCTTGTGCATTGCAGTAAACCTCAAGGCCTTTTGGGACTGATGATGGGACAACAGGTAAGGGGATAGCCGTTCAGCAAATAAACACTCTTGGACCAAGGAGTGAACAGCCCTCTTTCCTCCTCCAGGGGGGCAGAGGGGGAGAAAAAAAGAATTTAAACCCCACAATACTGGGCTCCAGCATAGTCCCAGCACTGCTGGCTGTGGCACTGTGAGCACTTAAGAAAGGTCTCTGGCCTTTGTGAACCCCCGTCCTTTGGCCATTGCTTTATCTGCATGGGATGGTCTCCACCAGCCACACCTGCTTTCTCTGGGGATATTCTTACTTATCTTTCTAGACAAAGGTCCCACACCCTGTCCTCAGAGAAGCCTGTTTATTATTCTCCAGGCTGATACTCACTCCTGCTTCTGTGTCCCCACAGCATGCCGTAAGCGCATTTTCACTGCAGGGCTGTTCATGGTGTGTTGGAATTTACAGGCCTGTATTTCCCCTCTGCCTCTCAGTAGAGGACCATGTATTTTAATTTTCTGAGGTGGCATCGACCATGCCCTAGTTTCTCGCCTTAATCCCTGCAAAAGCAGCTTTACACATGCACTCCTTGTGTTTGCTGCTGTTGGAGGATGAATTGTGACCTCCCCCCACCAGAAAAGATATATTGGAGTCTTAACCCCTGGTAACCAGAGTGTGGTTTCATTCGGACACTGAGTCTTTGCAGATGCAATCAAGTTGCAATGAGGAGATACTAGGTTAGGATGGGCCCTAAATCCAATGAATGGTGTTCGTATAAGGAGAGGGAGATTTGGAGACTGCTGGGGGCTGAACTGAGTCCTCCCCAGATTCATATGTTGAAGCCCTAACTTCCAACACGATGGTGTTTGGAGATGGGGCCTTTGGAAGATAATTAGGGAGCCCTTATGATGGGGTTCATTTTCTTCTAAGAAGAAGCTCCTGCAAGCTTTCACTTGCTTTCTCCCAGTTAACACGAATAAGAGGTCATCTGAGCACATGGTCAAACGGTGGCCACCAACAAGCCGAGAGAAGAATCCTCAGAATGAGCCCTTCCTTGCTGGCACCTTGATCTTGAACTTCCCAGACTCCAGAACTGTAAGAAACACTTTCTATTATTTAAGTCATCAGAGCTATGGTGTTTTGTTACAGCAGCCTGAAGTGACCAAGACAGAGCCATCCACAGAGGGAAGAAAGCCACGTGAGGACAGGGGTAGAAATGGAGAGAATGTAGTTACAAAATGAGCGTCTCCAAGGATTGCTAACAACCACTAGAAAGAGGCAAAGGAGGGTTATTTTCTAGAGCCTTCAGAATAGTGCGGTCTTGCCAACACCTTGATTTCAGGCTATGAATGAACAATTTTCTGTTGCTTTAATTAAGCAAGCCAGTTGGTGGCAACCGTAGGGAACAAACGCAGATGTAAATCCCTCTTCATTTCTCTTGATTTGACTGATTTTTGACCCTTCCTATCTTTCCTTAGGATACAGGACTCGAACCTGACTCAACACTTCCCTTTCTACTAGTTCCTTCCCTGCAGCTAATATAAATACCCCAGTCTCCCGTATTTAATGCAACAGCGCAATGCCCTCTGGGACTCTTAAGTCCCCATCTAGAAAGGAAGAATCTCTCCTTCCCTCACAGCTGAATTCCTCAGTGTAAGACTCTGCTCTTGCTGTCTCCCATTCTCAAATCCTATTCACTCTTCATCCTACTAAAATCAAAGTGTGTCCCTACTGCTACACGGAAATCATTCTGCAAAAGTCATGAATTACCAAACTCTGTCGTTTCTTTTTAACCCCTACCTCACTTTGCTGCACTGGGTAAAATCTACCCGTCTCTCTTTCTGTCTTAGTCCAGCTGGGTGGCTATAACACAGCACTACAGACTGAGTAGCTAATAAACAAGACATTTTTTTCTCACAGTTCTAGAGGCTGGAAATCTGAGATGAGAGCGCCAGCATGGTCAGATGAGGACCCGCATTCTGGTCTCAGAACTCTTGCAGGCTCGCATGATGGAAGGGGCAAGGGAGCTCTGCGGGGGTCTCTTTTATAAGAGCACTGACCCCATGACCTGCTCACCTCCCAAAGGCTCCACCTATTAATATCATCATCCTTGGGGGTTAGGATTGCTGTATATGAACTGGAGAGCAGACACAGCATTCAGACCATAGCACTGTCCCTTGGCTTCTGGGACATCATTTTAGTCCATCTACCTCTATGCTCATTTCTTCTTAAGTCTCTTTGTAGGCTCTGTTTCTTCTGCCTTACCTTTATTTGTTCATAGCACAGAGTGTTCTTTTTTTTCTCTCTCTCTTATTTCTTTTTTTTAATCGAAGTACAGTCAGTTACAATGTGTCACTTTCTGGTGTACAGCACAGTGTCCCAGTCATGCATATACATACATATGTTCGTTTTCATGTTCTTTTTCATTAAAGGTTATTATAAGATATTGAATATAGTCCCCAGTGCTATACAAAAGAAATTTGGGGTTTTTTAAATCTATTTTTATATATAGTGACTATTATTTGCCAAAATGTTAGGACAGAGTGTTCTCGTCTCAGTCCTCTTCATGTTTTATTTTATACACTTTTCTTAATCAATTTCACTCATGGGATGTCTTCAGTGACCATCTACTTATTAGCTAATCTCCTTATCAAAGGGTCCTTTGGCCACAGCCTTTGTGTTCTCTCCTGAACAGGCTTTCTCATTCTTTTCAACATGGATAAGCTGAGAATGTTTCAAATCTTTAAGTTCTGCTTCCCTTTTGACGAACTATTTGAACTTTAAATAATTTCTCTCTTCTTACATTTTACTCTAAGCCATCAGGAGGAACCAGGCTGCCCCTTCAACACTCTGCTTGGATGTTTCCTTGGCCAGTATCCAGTCCTACCTTCCACAAAGCACTAGCACAGGAGCGCAGTCCAGCCAAGTGCTGTGTGACTCTGTGAGAAGAGTGCCCTTTCCTCCTTGTCCAGAAGCTTGTTCCTTACTTCTGCTGGAGGCCCCATCGGAATGGCCCTTGTTGCCCGTACCTCTACAACAGTCTGTTCGGGATTATTTAGGTATTGTCTGAAAAGGGTGATGCTTTCTGTACATGTTTTATTTTATACACTTGTATTTTATACAGCTTTCCTCTTTTCTTTCCAGTTTGCCAGAATCACCTTAGTGGTACATCGACAACAAGGTATGCCTTTTCTAGCTTGCACCCCAAGATTTTCCCAACCTCTACCCATTGCCCAGTTCCAAAGCCACTTCCACATTTTTAGGTGTTTGTTACAGCAGCCCCTCACTTCGTGGTACCAATTTCTATCTCAGTCTGTTCTGGCTGCTATAACAGAATACAGAATTGACTGAGTAGCTTAAACAACAGAAATTTATTTCTCAGCTCTGGAGGCTGGAAGCCCAAGATCAAGACACTGGCAGAATGGATGTCTGGCAAGAGCCAGCTTGCTTATTTATGGGCGGCAGTCTTTTCACTGTGTCTTCAAGTGGCCAAAGGGGTAAAGGGTAATTCTGGGGTCTCTTTTATAAGGGCACTAATCTTATTCAGGAAGACCATACCCTCAGGACTTAATCACCTTCCAGAAGCCCCAACTCCTCACTTTATCACACTGATGGTTAAAATTTCAACATATGAATTTGGGGTGGGACAGGGGAGACATTCAGTATATAGTACTATTTATTCCAAAAAAAAATTTATTTCTGTTTTGGGCACTATGAAGTTTCTGGCACATAGATACATTAACTGCCATGTGGCATTGCACAATCTGCTGGGGAAAACCAGCTCATGAAGAAACATCAGTGCAGTGTGGCAAAATACAAACAAGGGCAAGGATGTGTGCGTGTCACTTACGGGTAGAATATTCAAAGCTTGTGTTTGCCTGTGTTCGATAAACAATGTCACGGAAGATCATAACACTACATGGTTATTCAGCTGGCCATGACTTTCGTCCTCATCCATTCCAACCTTCTCTTTTAGAAGAGAAAAGTTACTTCGTCTGCAGTAGACTTGGAAAGTGTTGTGGAAGAGTTGGAATTGAGCAACAATTTGACACATGTTTCAGATTTGAGTACACTCAAAAGTGGAAAATGCCATTACAGAAGAATTTCATGCATTAAGAGTTTACATTCAGTAAAAAATCTCTACTGTCACTTTAAATTGAATCATATTTTTTGAACAAAAGGACATGAAATCCTGCAATATTAACCAGCATTTTAAACACATACCACATGCCCTATCTGGCATTCTTAGAGATTATCTAGCTTTATTTTGTTTTGTTTGACATTCTTAATATTATATTATGTTAAAGTGTATCACTAATTTAAAACTATTCCTACTTAAGTAAAAATTATTACAAAATGGGAAATTATCAGCTTTATTAGATTTTCAAACATAACACTCATTCTTTTTAGTGATAAAAATTTGTATCAGGAATACATAGAAACACCAGTGGATACATATCTTTCCACTGGTAACAGTAACTTGGATTTTAATCTCAGTAAAATTAGCACATATAGGAGTTCTTCACAGAGAATGGGAGCAATTTCACATTGTCGTAAAGAACCACTACCCGAGTTCAAGGGAGCAGCCTTCTCTTTGATCACCCCAAAGGAAGATCTCATTCCTCATCATCTATAAACCCAAACTCCTAACACATAGCATTCTCAACAAGCCAACTCAGATCATACAGATACCTTACTTATCCATTTTTACTACCTTCAGTTCACGTGCTGAACACAGTACATCAGCTGCAGTCAGACTAGCATGCCCAGTCTCTCTCAGCACAAAGGACAAAACGCCAGCCACTCTAAACCCAAACAATGTAACCTGCGAGGCCACAATACCAGGGCAGAACTTTTGCATGCTAAGTTTGTTGGATGTACCAAATCCTTAAGTCTACTTGAGGCTTCTTGGAGAGCTTAGTAATATCTTCCTAGGTGTGCAGAAAGGATAGATTGTATTTCCTTTTAGATTCTTACAAAATAATGTAATTTTCATAAATAACTGCCTCGGAGGTCCATCCAGAACAACTTTTACTTAAAATTAACTTACATTTTGGAGATTGCAGTTCCCAATGATTTACAAATGAAACTGCTGCCAACCATCTTCTTTGCTTAACAAATGGCTCAAATTCAGAAAGGAAAAATTAATGTTAAATGTTAAATTGTTTTTGAAACAGTGTATTTTAAAAATATATAACATTTATTCTCCAGGGAACAATTTAGAGCTGACCAAGTACATTGTGTTCAATATGTCTCTGAATTTTGACACCATGTGAATTTCCAAAAAAAAAAAACCCCACTGCCTGTTTTTCAGAATAATTTGCACTGTAGTCTTCCATGTATTTTGTGAGTATTGTTTTATGTCCGGAAAGTTTCCCCACTTTAGAAAAACACTTTCTTTGGATCAAAAAAAAAAATCCTACTTAAAAGCACTGCTCAAATAGAACCCAATCCATTCAGCTCTCCAGGGGGCTTACGTCCAAGTGTATCATAAACTTGAAAGAAATACATTGCCATTTCTGTTAACCAAAACATCAAGAGTGGAAGAGTGTGTTCAAGGATGATTTAACAAATCTTTTTCAAAATACTATATAACATAACTAAAGGTAGACATAGATAATCCAGCTACACACATTGTTGGGACACCTAAGTTGAATATTGCTATGCCAGGAAGATGAGCCATGCATCCCAGAATCTAGCAAACAGGTTTCAGGTTTTAGAAGGAATTCTTCCATGGCAAAGTGCTACTTTCCCAATATCTGTTCTACTCTAGCCAATTAGTCTAAGGCCCTTTACTCACAATTCATTTAGGGTTAAGCAAGACCAAGCCATTTTGGACAGATGAACTGAGAGGTTTGCCTGGGGCTTCTGAGAGAGATGTTTTCTGGATTTTATGAACATGAGCCAGGTTGCCTCTCTCCTCCAAGTTATGAATGAGAAAATGGTGCCCTAGGATACTGACAGGCAGATTATAATCATGGGAGAACTTGCCTTAGGACAGAACTAATGACCAACCTTGGTGATATCATTACCTGCTGGACTAACCAATCTTGAAAGCTACTACGTCCGAATTCCTTCTCATCTGAATTTAGATGTCTTCATAATGTCCCAGTCTGTTCAAGTTTAAATTGCTATTACTTGCTGCCAAAAGCATCCCAGTAGAAATACTTTCTTTTCCTCTCGCTGTATTTTTACATCAAACCATAAAATGGCAAAGTCTGCCAAGATTTTAGCCGTTTCTGGAAAATATGAGGAATTCTATGCTATCCTCTTCCTCCACTGACTCCTCTGCATAAGAAGACCAATGATTAGCCAGGGGGACCATCAGCATAAGCGAACATCAGATCTGGAGAGCGCTTGGTCTCTTCTGCACTGATGGGGGAAGGGGAGGCCTCGGCTCCCCCATATTGCTGTGTGGTACTGCACGGGCAGGTGTCTGCTCCCCTGTGGGCAGCTCCCAAGTGCCTGATGAAGGGCAGAGAGGAGAAAGCAGAGAAAGCCCCACATTCCCAAGTCAAGCTTCACCAGAAATAGAGCTGACATTGCACATTTCACAATGTTCTGAGCACATGAGTCCAGTCACAATTGGCTCAAAGTCAAGAGAGATTAATTAGCATCTTAAATACCTGGCAAGAGTGTTTATGTCTGAGTACTAGGGGAGGGGGGGTCCTGACTTGTTTTCCAAATGATAATAATAATGAACCTCTGTTTGGTGCCTTTTATAGAACAGGACTGTTGTAAGTATTTTATGCCTATTATCTCTAACCTTCACAAAATGCTATTTTTTTTAATGTATAGATGAACTAAGGTTCAAACAGTAAGTACCTTGTTGATAATTATCAATGCTCAAAATAGAATCAAGATCCATCTAATTACAAGACCACATTTTTCTTACTCTGATATAAAAGATTATTTATTCCTCATGTTTGCCATGCATTTAGTTTGTAACTTTGTACCTCTGACTTTATATAGGAAAAAAGAAAAAGAAACAAACAAACAAACCACCTTTTGTGGAAATACTGGTTGGATCTTTCTGTATAATGACTTATTTAGAGCCCACATATTAGGATGGCCTACTTTCTCTGAGACAAAGACTGTGCAGCTGCGTTATATGTTAGTCATTTCCTTCCAATAACGTTGTAATTTTCCTAATACTGAGGCAGCACACCCCACATGAAAGAGAAACTGCCCTGGCCAAGGCATGGAAGCTTGTCACAAGGAGCGTGATAAAGCCTTTGGGGTTCAGGTCCCGGAGGAGCAGTCCTCCACTGCCCACTAGGGAAGCGTAATCCTCGTCAACAGTAGCACAATTGTGATATGTTTCTGGGGGGGTTTTCCACTCTTCATGCAGCGCATGAGGCTCAGGATTTATATTCCAAGGACAAATGACTGAAGCTCTAATCTACTGTTCAACACATTGTGTGTCTGAGAGTCACCTATCTTTTTAACTTCTTCTTCTGGAAACTGATTTTATAGGGTCGTGATCCTAATTTAAAGGAATGTTGTGAGGATTCTTCAAAATAATATATGTATAAAAGCAAGGGCAATACCTGACCTATGGTAATGTGTGTTAACCATTAAATGTTCCCCTCTTCCTTTGCGAAACCTAGGCGGTGTATATTTACGACATGGCGTAATTAAAAGCTTTCATCAATTGCCATCTTTCATGTCTTATGAAAGATTAAAGACCTTCTAATACAACTTGATCCAGTAAGAGTGTATCTTATTTATTCAATTTAATTATTCAGTTTTATGTATTCAATAAGGGTGTATCTGATTTATTCAAAGAACTGGAAATAGACAAGAATAAGCAAAGTGGACAAGCTTATAAGTAACTCTAAGGTAATGAATTAAGTGTAAATCATAAACTCATAAAAAAATCATAAAATGAGATATTTATCACCTCTTTAAGTTGTTTATAATCTTATAGCATTTGAAACAACAGACAAGATTAAAATGGAAAAGAATGTTGTGATTATATATATATGGAGAGAGAAGATATATGAATATAGATACATAAATTCATAAGTGGTGAACAGATAAATAGGTGATTGATAGATGCATAGATGAATGCTACACACTTAGGTAGACAGACAGACAGACAGCTGGGTAACTGCAAGCTTAGCAGCTTTTCTTCTGCACATTCTCACCCCCCACTCAAATCTCCACCAGGACATGTTAATTGCATCACAATCTTTTGGTGCACATCTCTCCAGATCTATCACATTTCAGCATCTTACACAAAGGGATGAGGTGGTAAATAATTTGCAGCCAAAGATAATTTTTTTATTTGAACTAATTTTTTAAGTTGTTGTTTAGTGTGGATTTTTTACAAATGACAAAAACTAAATTTGTGACCTACCAATGCAGACTGATCCAGAAAATCAGAGATGTGAGAACTAAAAAAGCATCAACAGATGATAGAAAAATAGCATTTTCTTTATTTATTTAGAACTAGAAAGAAACATTCTATGGATTCCCGTGATTTGCATTTTACCAGCTCCTAGTGTTGTTGATAAAATCCCATGATGTCATTTTCATAATTTAATGCAGATGTCATCCTTGTCAGGTAAATATAAACTATATGTAATACTTTCTCCATATTATAGCTTCATATGCTCTTAAGACTTCCTTTTGTAATTGCTAACATAAATCCCAAGTTAAAGAAATGTACTGGAAAGACATCTTAGACTGGCTAGCCCCTACCTAACAATCTCAGATGAGAATTTGGAGCCAGATGTCAAGAAATATCTCACGTAGAATTCGTTCATAGCCAGGCTCTCATCCGTCCAGGTGTGGCATACAAGAAAGCATTACTTTAATGCTACTTCAGTATTGTTGTCATGCATTACAAAATTCTCCAATGCAAGGAAAGATTTGGTAAGGTTACAGTCATTGCCATTCTGGGCATAAGAGTTCCTCCCTGTTACCGTTATATTCATGTTCCGTTACACAGATATACTCACTGTGTATATACACTGCGTCAGGTTATATCGGAGTTTCTGTCTCCACTAGAGAATTTGCTACACTCTTCATCCTCATGCCTGTATACATCTACTAAGTTGATTTAATTTTAATTAAACTTGACTATCTATTAAGAGATGTTGGGGAAGCAATCGAGGGTTCTGGTGTTATTTGTTAAATGCTGATTTCACCCATCTGCAGATTCAGGGAATAGACACCTGCAAAGGCCATTAGATCAATGTTCCTAACATGCTGCTAAGTGTCAGGCACTTGGGTGCCCTTGCAGATAAATAATATGAAAGGGGAATAATGACCTACCAGACAAGACAGGTTGATATGCTCTCGCTGAAACACAGTAAAACATGATTTCATGGAAATGTGTACATAAAAGTAAAGAATCCTAGCAGAAGAGATCTTTTTTGTTTTTTCATGTCCTTGTCTCTTCTCTCTTGCTAGAGTAGAGGCATCAACTTAACTGAGGATGGGGAATTTTTCTTACTCAAGTTTTTGTCTTTGCATAACGAAGTATTACACTCTTCTGAAATGTGATTTTCCTGTGTGTGCTTGGATGCACAATGAAAGGGTGACCCAGGAAATAAAGCGTTCAACATTTTTATTTATTTCCTTTTGTATGTGGGTGTATACAGAGAGGGATGGGAAGGGTGGCACAGGAGTGGGAGGGAGAAAATATGGATGTGTCATGGATACATTGACCCAGAGGCAGTGTGACCTAGTAAAAGGCCAGGACGAGAGTGAGAAATCCAAGAACTGTCCCCTGCAGTGACCAAGCAAGTAGCTTCTCTGACTCTCAGTTTTATCACCTAAATCAATCACGTCCCTGTCCATATTACAATTGTTGGGAAAATCAAATAAGTATATATCCTTATATTACATACAGACATACCGATGTATCTTTATCTATGTAAATACTTAAGAAACTGGGACAAAAGTGTTCATAAACAAGAAGAGTGAAACTTCAGCTGGTCTAATCCATATTAAAACAAATTTCAGTCCATGAATCACTTAGTCATAAGCTGTAATTGCAATCATAAGGCTTTGAAAGAGAGCGTCTAGGAAGACAAAACAGACAACAGGCGTTTGTATTTTTTATGCACCTTCCAGTTCACCAAAGATTTCCATATGTGTTACCTAATTTGATTATCACATGAATCCCAGAAGCAGAAGTTAGCTGAGATGGCATTTGTTGAGAAGCATTTAGTTGTTGACTTGTGGCTGGAAGCATCTCTAATCTGCCACCAATCAGGGACTCTATTAATTACCTGTTTGTTTTGTTTGCTTTTCTGCTGTTGTTTCCCCTTTTAAAGACAGCATCAAACAGTTCTTTTTGTGTTTACACCGAACAAGAAAAGGCTGATAAAACTGTCTCCGCCAAAGAATCAGTTTTGTTCTAGTTTTAACAAGAGCTGCCTATCATGTAAAACATGACTTCCTGCTCTATTTTTTTCAACCTGAAACATCTTAAAACACACAGTATAGATTCAGGAGTATAATAAAGCTTTGCCCTGACCTTTAAGTCATCAGAATCTGGCATAGTTTCCATTCCAAACTCCTATCACCAAACCTTGAAATGCTTACCAAAAACAAAACAAAACAAAAAAACCAAAACCAAAACAACAACAAAAATTCTTATTGTGAAATTTTGCATCATTTTAAAGTAATTTGTCATTAATTAAATACATGTCAACAAAACACATTCACCAAACAACCATCCTGGATAAAGCCTGAGATGAAGCCTTTTTTAGAAATGTGAGTCAGAGAGTAAGCTGGATTAGAACTAAAGGCTATTTTGGCAATTTCTACAACAAAAATGGAAATCACAGATATAAAACTATGTTTCTGTTTTCCTGGGTTTTTTCTCTCTCTCTTTATTCTATCAGCTCTATTGAGATATAATTTATATACCATAGAATTCATCCATGTAAAGCGTACAAATCAATACCTTTTGGTGTATTTTCAGAGTTGCACAACCATCACTACAGTCTAAATTTAGAACATTTCAACATCCTCCCCAAAAAGTCCTATACCTGTTGGCAGTCATACCCCATTGTCTCTCTCTTCTTTTCCTCATCCACCTCAGGGCAAATACGAATATATTTTCTGTCTCATGGATTCGCCAATTCTGGACATTTCAGAGGAATGGAACTATCCAACATCTGCTCTTTTGTAACTGGCTTCTTTCACATAGCATGTTTTCAAGGTTCATTCACATTGTAGCATGTGTTAATACCTCATTCCTTTTTATGACCAAATAGTATTCCATTGTATGGATATACAGTATTGTGTTTATTCACCCATCATTTAATGGACATTTGGGTTGTTTCCACTATTGTGTATAATGCTGTTATAAACATTTATGTACAAGTTCTTGGTGGTGTATTTTTTATTATCTTGGGTATACACCTAGGAGTAGAATTACTGGATCATATGGTAACATTTTAAAGAACTGCCAAACTGTTTTTCAAAGATACTACACCATTTTACAACTTCATTAACAATGTATGACCCATTATTTAATCTAATGTTATAAGTTAAATAATAAAACTTATTTTTCCTTATTTCATAATAAAATAAATATAGTAAATGACCTCCAATTACTCTAACAAACCATCAATTACTCATATATTGGTTTTAAAATATGATGCCCTACTTATTATTTTCAATTTTTCTGTACCCATATGATCCAGCTTTCATTTTTGAGACAGTTTTTTTATTTTTTAAATGTTTATTGTTTGGGGCTTAAACATATTATTTGATAGTCAAGTGACATAAAATATCAACCCATTGAAAAAATGGAAATTTTGCTGTGGTCAACTTTTGTAAATAATCCAGTCTACATATTTGAAAAGTGAATAAAATTCTTCTCAATGAGCTACAGAGTTTCTTAGAAAACTATTAGCTCAGTATTATGAACAGTATAATTTCTTCTCCCACTGACCATACTTATTATCTATTCATAAGTTTATTGGGAAGATGCATGCACTAACTCATATACGGCTTGAGGAGAAAAAAGACTGGCACGTAGAAACAGTTTAGTATTATTAGCTACTTTTGTCCAATCACATGAAAGCAAAACGTCCTTTTACGGTTCTATCCCTGTCCATTTATTTTCAGGTCTCTAAAATGGCTTATTCACATGTTCAAATTTTGTGCTGTTAAACTTCTCTTTATTGAGGTCAGAACTTCATAATAGAATATATTTCATCTTCATTTAATAGCAGTATTTCTCAATAGCGTTAATTTAATTCTAATTTGTCTGACTTTAATATTGACACCTTTATTTTCCTTTTGTTTTAAGCTTGAGTGAAAATAGAACTTTGTTGATTTTTTAATATTTTTCTGAACCACTTTGATCTTATCTATTTTGCTAACCAAATATTGCTTGATTTTATTTTTTAATTCATCCTGCAAATGAAAACCCACTGACAGGATACCTTATATTAATAATGTTTATTATTGTGATTTTGTATGTGTGTGATTTATAATGTCATCCTATGCTATGCTGTTTTTGCTTCCCTGATAATCTTTTACTCCATGCATCTTAGGAATGGAAGTTAAAATTTTCATATGACTTGAAATTTTATTTTGACTCCGTTGTGTAAGTTGAAACAAATTTAGAAAAGACAAATAAACAAAAAAGGTTATTTCATTTTTAAAAATTTATAATCTCCTAAAATTTTACGGGCTGTAGAAACAGCTATTGAGGACATGCATCAAATATTTTTATTGCAAACGGTGAGCCACTTGGGAATGATGAGTAAATAATTAGAATTTCCCATGAAAATGCTGACAGACACTTTTAAAAGAGTCATTTTCCTGGAAATTTTATATCATGCCCACCTCATAATAATTTGTTGTCAATTTGACTATTTATGACAGTTTTCACAGAGATCTGGAGTGGTCAACTCACTGGCTTGTAATGACACTTCCGTTTCTGGTTCACAGCAAGGATTATATATGAGTTTGGGCTCTCAGAAGTCCGTTTTTCCATTAACAAAAAAAAGAAAATAGCATAAATAAATTAGATGACCGAACTAGAATTGAACACTCAGTGTTCCCCTTAAAACAATGATTGTCTCCTTCATCACACAAGGAAAATAATGTTTTTTCTAAACCAAACACCTGAAAACAATTTAGAGTCATTAATACATATGTATAACATTTATAAAAATTATTTCTGAAATAGAGACAATAAAGATTGTCACCCAATACCCATTCCTATTCCTTCCATGGACACGAGGCATTTGTAGCCTGGGTGCCAGGGCTCAGAATGGAGACCACATTTCCAAGCTACCCTGCAGGTGGGTGGCTGTGGGAAGGAGACATGTCAGCACAGCGGAAGCCATTTTACAAGGAAAATTACTTGCACCACTATTCGTCTTCACCTCTTCCTCTCTACTGCTTCTAGAATGTGGAGACCACGCTGCATCATGAAAACAAGGACCAGTCTAGAAAGAGTCTGTGGAGTTCCCACATCACCAGGGATGGCTGGCTGCCAGGCAGTGAGTGAAAACAAGCTGCAACACAGATTCTGGAGCTGGGTAGCCTGTGTTCAAGTTGTGTCCACCACTCATCAGCTGCTGCGAAATCTTGGGAAAGTTATCTGCTCTTGTCTGACATTCCTCATTTGCAAAATGGGGGTGAAAAAGGTCCAACAGAGTTCTATAACAATTAAAAACATCAACAACGGGAAAGCACTTAGAAAGGTGCCTGGCACAGAGCAAATGCTAAAAGTTGCCAGCCACTCTTGTTCATTTAAGAGAACAAAATTCAATCTTGTTAAAAATATTGCCACTTAGTTTTTTTCTGTTAGTCACTGCTAGATTACTTTTAATTCAAGTGTCATACAGATGTCACTTGCAGTTATAATAAAATGTAGCTTTTCATTAAAGGATTTCTAAACTAAGTCCATAGTCTTTTCAGCTTCTCCAAGGATACCACAAGGCAAAAATACTGAGAGAGAAAAATTACCACTCTTAGTATTTACATACTTGTGTGGCTATCAGATAGACAATGACTTTGTCGTGCTCCGTTTTATTTCTCCATTCCTCCCAAAAGCCAAAGTTGGTATTGGCCTTTTTCTAAGTCACTTTTCCCCTATTATGTGCATTACATACACACATAAATGTGTGTATACACACATATACAAGAATGTATATATATATTATATATATATTATATATATACACCTACATGAATATAACTGGGCTGTAGACATCAATGCATTACTTGGCCTTCGACATTTAAAATTTTTTTTAAAAGAGAGAAAAAGCAGACGTCATCAATTGTGATGAAAACATGGTCAAAGGTGCTAAGTTTCTTTTAGTGAAAACTTTTTGGTTCTATTCTCTTAACATAAAAAGACTGTATTTAAAATAAATCCTTTACTTGAAACCTCAATAACATATTGTTTTTAGTTTATGGTAAATATATTGTTTTTGTAACAAAAAGAACAATGAGCATTTATTACATTTTTCTGTAACTATTTACTTATTGACTCCATCCCTATGTCCCAGACTGAGAAATTTTGCAGGGATTTTATTTTGTTTCTTCTCCTTTCTCCCATAAGTGGTATTGTACCTGACACAGAGCTAGTGTACAATAATTAAGTTTTGAAAGAATGAAGAAATAAATGGGTTTCATAGGCTCCCAGAGCTGACAGTGACCCCATTACACTAGGAAGAAAACCAAGGCTCTGAGATGTAAAAAGGCTTACCTGACAACCTATAGATACATGGGGGTAGAAACAGTCAAGAGCTCAATTCCCCTGTTTCTCAACTCCATAGGATCTGTTTAATCCCCACCATATGTCTGAAATTTCAGGAGTGAGAGCTTTTAATTTTTTCTATCATTTTTTGTAAGTGGTGCTGAATGATGAAAAAAGGGGCGGTAGGGGGGGAGGGGAGGAAGAGGGAGATACAATTCAAACCGCCAGTGATGAAAATAAATTAGCAGGAGGCATCCTGAAGGTTCAGGAACTAATAACCATGCATGGCAGCAAGCATATGTTTTTCCTGGCACAATCTGACTCTGAACGTAAGCAAGAACGGAAGTCGGTGTTTCATTACTTTGAGCATCTGTATCACGGCGTTTGTGTATGTCAGTGGTGTGCAGGGAGAAAGATTAAAAAGAAGTTTCTTGTTATTACATATTTTGAAATGTTCTATATTCCTACAGCATGGTTTATTTTTAGTTCCCTCTCTCAGCATGTAACCCTGACAATTTGGAGATAGAAAAATCTCTAACAGACACAAATTCTTAGGTACATATAATATGTGACACGGGCTGCCTACATTTGAATCCTGGCTTCTGTCCGTAGCTGTGTGACTTTGAACAGCAAAATAACATTTGAGGTCCTTGTTTCTTATCTGAAAACGTACAGTTGAAATTTAAATACACACACACACACACACACACACACACACACACACACACATATATGTAGTATTTATCAGGATGTTTTGAGTGTTAAGATAATATATGTAAAGTATCTAGCACAATGTTTGAAACCTTAAAATATTCTATCAGTTAGCTATTTGTGTGAAACAAATCACGTCAAAACTTAGTGGCTTAAAACAACAGGCGTTTATCATTCCAGTTTACAGGTGCATGGCATGGCACCATGCTGGCTGACCTGGACTCACTGCAGTGACTCTTGATTTCGGCTGGACTAACACCTGCTTCTGAAAGTCGGATGGGGCATTCTGCTCCGAGCTCAGACTTGGCTAGGGCAGCTTAACAGATGCGGCTTTGATCACATGTCCTTCATCCGGTCCCCAGTATTAACCGAGGCTAGCTCACCCAGACATGTTCTTCCCAAGAAAATGGTGGAATCACAGGGACAACAAGCTTAATATGCAAACGCTTTTCACAACTTTGCTTGCTTCTTTTCTGCAAATATCTACTTGGCCAGATCAAGTCTCATGACAAGATTAGGAGCAGAAATGTACCCCTCCAGCCCACTTCCTCTGGTGTGGATGTACTGCAAGGTTAAAAAGCAAAGAGCATGGATACGGGAAAGAAGTCAAGTTGGCAGCAATAACACAATTTTAAAAACACTCAACAATTGTACAACACTGAGTAATATTAGCTCTGTCATTTACTTACCATATCTTTGCACTTAAAGTGCCTTATTTCTTCCTAAGCTATTGAATTGCACAGAGCACTTGTTCAAACTGCTCCTAACTTAAATAGTCTGAAGCTTGGTAAGAAGCGTAGACAGTACCCCACAGCTTGGCGAAGCTGCGCCCTTTCTAACCCATCAGAAGTGGGCAACTCCACAGCAGAGCACATTTCCCATCATCTCATTTTCAGGTGCCTTCCTTTCAGCTCATTCTCTTTTTACACACCTGGCATTGTTCTCATGGTTATATCCTTAAGCACACACAACTACTTTAGCCTTGTTTCCTCTCTATTCTTTGGACCGAGTAATTCTATTCATCTGTCTGTAAGTTCACTAAATTTTCTTCCCTTTAGCCTGTCTAGTGAATTTTTCATTCTGTTTTTGTACTTTTCAGCTGTAGATTTCCATGCATTTACTTATATAGATTTTGGTTTCTCTATTCAAATTCTCTCGTTTGTTCATTAAGGCCATTCTTTCTTTTAATTCTTTGAAACTTTTATCTTTATTTTTTTAGTGTAGTCATGGTATATCTGAAGTCCTTGCCAGATATAACATATGAACATGCTTATTGTCCTTTCTACTGATTCTTTTTTTCCTGAGTATGGATCACACTTTACTGTCACTATGTACATCTTCTAATCTTTCATTTAAAACTAGACAGCTCAGATACTACTGTGTAGCTACTTAGCGTTCTGTGGTATTATTCTGATTATTGTTACTATTTTTCATTTAGTAAGTAAGTAGTTAACTTGGACCCAAACTGCGATGTGTGTCTCTTCCATGATATGCGGCAGCTCAAATCTCTGCATACTTCCTACAGCTTCAAATTGTTGCTATTTTAGCACAGTCTCCTTGCATTCCTTCCTTTATGTTTATAATTTGGTAATCATCAAGTATTTGAGCAGTGCTTCTACTCAGGTTTTGGGGTTTATCCTCTCACAGTTTGGTTGATTCTGGAAATTCCTCTTCTAATGGCTCTCTTTGTCTTGGTCTCTGTCCTCTGATCAGTTAAGCCAATAGGCTTCAGCTTTTTGCCATGCAAGCTACAGATTTGGAAAATGCATTCATTAAAAAACAAAAACAAAACAGCACACTCATGAATCTCCCTCAGTACAGCTCTGTCTTTTAAGGATAAGTTCTACTAGGTCTCTGCTTGCATTTGCATTGAGTCCTCTCAGTCTAACCACTAGCATGCATGATCAAACAAGGATTCACACATAGTATATAGTCATATACTGGACCCAGTTCTCTTCCAGAATTAGATTCTGCTTTTTGACACCTTGAGTAATAAGGTTGTGAGTTTCTGCTGCCAACTTATGATGAGTGTCCTACAACACAAAGCCACAAACTTGCGATCATTACCATTTCCTGTTGAAGTTTTTTGTTTTGTTTTTGTTTTTAAGAATAAACTCTCTTCTGGCTTCTGTCTGATCTTGGATACTTTCCAGTGCCTTTAAATAGTTGGTTTTTTATACTGTGTCTAGACTTTAAACCAGTTCTCTGCAGAAGGATTCCTGTGAGCCCTTCACTCTACTGCCATATCATAAGTTCTGTGCCTTGTCAGAAAATGACAGCAATGCTGGCTCATTCCTGCAGGATGGCTTTAAAGAAGACAAAAGCAGGACTTGAATTATTTGCAACAACATGGATGAACCTAGGAGGTATTATGCTAAGATTTGGGGTGGAGAGGAGAAATGAGAAGTGTGAACAGAAAGGAAGCACTGACTCTTACAAGGATTCAGGAATTGGGAAGAATGGATAATCCGCAGTTGTTTAAGGTGTATAGTGAGATACTAGAGAGGTGGGCAGGGAGCTGGTTTAATCCTGACACATATTTATGAAGAATTTACTTGAAAGTTGTGGAGGATCATCAAACCTCACGGAGCAGTAAAAACTGAGTGAAACAATAGCCACACTCTTTCAGTCCCACACTCTTTTTTTCTCCCAGCTTCTCAGAGAGGCCAAGCTAGTCGAGTACCCCCCATCCACGGGACATAGGGAGGAAGACAGTGACCAGAGTTCACTTTTGAGGTCCCCTAAATCTTCCAGCTTGACTGAAGGCAAATCCTCAATAGGGGGCCATCCACTTAAGGGAACTAGGCAGGATCAGAGTGCCACTTGGAGAAACTAACATAAAAGGGAACTGTGCATCAGTGAGGCCTGACTAGAGTCTTGAATTCTGGGGGGAAAAATAGAGATAATAGATCCCTAGGAATTCTGCACTCCCCACCCCAGACCTTTAAAGGAAGAAGAAAGAAAATATTTGGAGATTCAGAATCTAAGAAATAACCAACAAGGATTTTATTTCGGAACGAGCAATTTGCTGCATAAAGTAAGAGCACTGCAGAACACTAGGATGTCCTTGTAGGTTTAGTATCCTAGAACGTGAAGAGAGTATGAGTGTAGAGAACAAAGACATGGTGCTCTTTACATAGAGTAGGGCATCTTTAAGACTAAAATTGGCAGCCAATTGTCAAGAAGGCTATGTGGTGTAATGGTTAAAGGCATCAACTAGGGAGCCAAACATTCTGGGTTTGAATCCCAAATTTGCCCTTTTAATAATTGTTTTAACTTGTTTATATCACTTAAACCCCTTATGCCTCATGTCTTCATCAATAACGTAGATGATGATGATAACCACACAAAGTTTTTTGGTGTGAAAACTAGATAAATTAGCATATATATATATATATATATATATATATATATAAGTGCATAGAACACTAAATGGTGTATTATATAATATATAGTAATTATTAACTCCTTTTGTTTAAAACCAAGAAAAAGATCATAAATTATAAAACTCATTACTTTCAGGTAGAAGGATTATCAGAATCAGCATTGTAAAGCACAGGGTTTGAGTGCAAGTCCTTCCACATGCCAACTGCATGATACAGGGCTTACCACATCGTCCCTGAGGATCAGTTTCTCTCTTCACAGAATCGATAACTTCCTGCCCCACCCATCTCATGAAGCTGTTATGAAAGTTAAATTGAGATGGTGGGTTTGAAAGACCTTTGCAAAATGCAAAATGCTGAACAAAAGATAGATGCATTGATATAAAGTATCTTTAGCTTAAAAAATGAATCTTGGAAGATACATGGACCCCAATGTTCATAGCAGCATAGTCAAGACATGGAAGAAACCTAAATGTCCATCAGCAGATGACTGGATAAAGAAGTTGTGGTATATTTATACAATGGAATACTACTCAGCAATAAAAAATAAAAGAATGCCATTTGAAGCAACATGGATGGAACTGGAGATTGTCATTCTAAGTGAAGTAAGCCAGAAAGAGAAAGAAAAATACCACATGATATCACTCATATGTGGAATCTAATATAAAGAAAAAAAAAAGAGGACACTATGAACTCATCTACAAAACTGAAACAGATTTAGACATAGTAAATAAACTTATAGTTGCCAGGGGAAGAGGGAGTGGGAAGGGATAAATTCAGGAGTTTGAGATTGCAAATGATAACCACTATATATAAAAACATAAAAAACAAGTTTCTTCTGTATAGCACAAGGAACTATATTCAATATCTTATAATAACCTTTAATGAAAAAGAATATGAAAATGAATATATGTGTGTATATATATGCATGACTGGGACATTATGCTGTACACCAGAGATTGACACATTGTAACTGACTATACTTCAATTGAAAAAAATGATTTTGGGAACTCTCATGCACTGTTTGTGGGTGTACAACCAACAGGGCACCCACCAACAGTGGTGCAGCCACTATGGGAAACCATATGGAGTTTTTTACAAAAACATAAAATTAGAACTACCATATGATCCAGCAATTCCACTTTTGGATATTTTTCCAAAGGCAATGAAAACATTAACTCAAAAAGATATTTGCACTCCCATGTTCACTGCAGCATTATTTAGAATAGCCAAGAATATATTTAATGTATGCATATATTATATAGAATGAAATGTTATTCTGTAATAAGAAAGAAGGATTATCTTGCCATTTGCAACAACGAAGATGCAACTTGAGGGCATGATGCTAAGTGAAATGAATCAGACAGAGAAAGACAAGTACTGGATGATCTCAGTTATATGTGGAATCTAAAAAAGTAAAAAACAAACTCATAGATGCAGAGAACAGATTGGTGGTTGTCAGAGGTGAAGGTGGAGAGTGGGAGAAATGGATGGGGTGAAATGGATGAAGGTGGTCAAAAGTTACAAATTTCCAGTTATAAAATAAATAAGTCCTAGGGATGTAATGTGTAGTGTGGCAACTTATATTAATAACACAGAATTATGTGTATCTTTTAGAATTCATTTTTTTGTTTGTTTGTTTATTTTTCCCAGATATACACCCAGGAGTGGAATTGCTCAATCACATAATAGTTCTGTGTTTAGCTTTTTGAGGAGCATCCATACTGTTTTCCATAGTGGATGCACCAATTGACATTTCCACCAACAGTGTTCATAGCAGCACTGTTCATAGTAGTCAAGATATGGAAGTAAGCCAAGTGTCCATCAACAGATGAATGGACAAAGAAAATGTGGTATATATGTAAAAAGTAATATTACCCAGTGTTAAAAAAGAATGAAAGTATGTCATTTGCAGCAATGTGGATGGACCTAGAGAATATTATGTTAGTGAAAAAAGTCAGAGAAAGACAAATCTGTACGACATCACTTATATGTGGAATCTGAAAAATAAAACAAACAAATGTATATAGCAAATTAGAAAGAGACTCACAGATATAAAAAATGAACTAGTGGTTACCAGTGGGGAGAGGAAAGGAGGGAGGGAAAAAATAAGGGTATTGAGATTTTATACTATGTATAAAATAGATAAGCAACAAGGATATATTGTACAGCACAGGGAATTATAGCCATTATTGTGTAATAACTTTTGATGGAGTATAGTTGACAAAAATACTAATACTAATGAAAATGACTGTGCTGAACACCTGAAACAAATGTATATTGTGAATCAATTATACTTCAATTAAAAATAAAACAAATTGGATAGAACAATAATAATTTTAAAAAATAATAATCTATTGTGTATTTTAAAACTACTAAGAGTAAATCTTAAAAATTCTTATCATAAAAAAATTGCCACTGCGTGTGGTGATGGATGTTAACTAGACTTACTGTGGTTATCACTTTGCAATATACACAGATATTGAATCATTGTGTTGCACACCTGAAACTAATGTAATGGTATACGTCAATTGTATCTCAGTAAAAAAAAAATAAAAACAAAGTCATGGGGGAATTTATATAATATTTTGAGCAAAATGATAATAATATATATCAAGACTTGTGGGATGCAGGCAAAAACAGTATTCCTAGGGAAATGCACAGCTTCTGATGCACATATCTGTAAAATAACAGCAAAATAAGCAGAAAGAGAATTGACGGAAGTAAAGAAAAGAGAAGAGCAGAGGTAGAAAAAAATACAACAGGAACTATGAGCAAAACTAAAATTGGTCCTCTGAAAATTCTAATAAAATTGATAAAAAACACTCTGGTGAGACTGATCAAAAGAAGAGAGAAGGCACAAAAAATTGACATCAAGACTGAAAAGGAAACAGCAGCACAGATCTGGAATACATTAAAAATTAAAAGTTCTTATGAGCAAATAAGTAGTATAAAAACATAGATAAAACAGACAAGCATCTGTGTCAAACACAATAGACAGTGGTGAAATAGAGAAAGCCTTTCTTCTGGGACTGGGAACAAGAAAAGGCTGTCTGTTATACTACTACTTTTCAATATTGTTCTGGAGTACAAGCTATATCATAGGGCAAAAAGAAGAAAAAAGCACATGGACTAGAAATAAAGGAACAAAACTTAGTATTTGCCAGTGGTGTGTTTGGGTGCACTGATAATCCTAATAAATATACAGATAATTCATTACAAATAGGAAATTTTATGAAAGATCTCTGGATTTTAAAATTATTTTGGAAAAATCAGCTTAATTTTAATTTCTCTATATTGACAACACAGGGAAGAAAATAAAATATTTAAAAGATACTACTTTCAATAGCAACAGAAATATCAAGTATATATAAATAAAGCCAATAAAAGATACAAACTTTCTTCAAAATGACAAATAAGATTCTATTGAGACATTACAGAATATCAAAATAAATTGAAATATGTATTATGTTCACAGACTAGAAAGTTCAGTATTGTAAAGATGACGCTTCTCTCCTGGGTTAATGTGTAGATTCAATATAACGTCAACCAAAAGTCCCCCCAAAAAAGTTTTTGTTGTAGTTTAAAAAAATGAGTTCCACTTTCCCACAAGAATTTACTGTGAGGGGTCACACCAATTTTCCTCTCAACTGAAGAGTTCATTATATATTTGCTCTACTATTCAAAGCACTTGCTCTGTTTTTTCATGCTAATTCCAAGATGCCACACAGTAGCTCCTGCCTCTCACTACTGGATTATGTGAATCCTTAAAATAAATAATGTCAGATCCGATGTTTTAACTGAGTGTTTAAAAACATGGAACAGTTTAAGGTTACATAAAATTTACCAAAAAAAAAAAGAAAGGAGGGAAAATGAATTCACAAAAATTCAGTAAAAACATTTTTTGTCTTCACCGATGACCACATCCTGGTACAGAAATGCATTCCTAATATTCAGGCATCAGGGGTTCTTTTATGAAAACGTTGGAGTGTTTCTTGAAAACCCCTGCATATGGTAGATGCCATACAGACATAAAACTGAACTTGGCCTTGTGCGAGTATTCTTAGTGGGTTCTTAAGATTCAGTGTTTATGAAGTCCTCAGAATGCCCACAATATTTTAAAGCAAAGAGATGTAAGTAGACAAAATGCCTTTCTGTTTTCTTAAAATTTCTAACCAATCCTTGTGGTTATGAAGCCACATATTAATAAGCAAACTGATCCTTTTCCACAGGAAATCCAACACAGTGTTGACACTACCCTAGGACGTGCTTTTCCAGAGTGATATTTCACATTTTTCCACCAGCTCTTTTGTGGAAGTCATTTGTGTTGTTGCTACTGTAGTATGCATCTGTTAGGAATGCCTGCAGCTGCAAATAACAACATTTGACTAGAAATAGCCTAAACTCGTTTTTTATTGTTCACTAATAACAAGAAGTCTGGAAATAGATCATTGCTGTTGGTATTGCCTTAGTGGCAAATGATATTAGGATTAGCATCTCTAAGATTAACCTGACCTCATGACTACATAATGGCTGCAACTGCTCCATGTATCACATATTTATACAAGTACATTCAGAAGCAGCATTGTGGATGAGTAGGCAAGGGACAAGTAGATCATGGGACAGGAAATTTCTCTTCATAGGGCTTCCTATTTTCATGGAGGAGAATCCTTCCCCAAAGGATTCCCAGTCATTGTTCTTACAACTCATTGTCCAGAACTGTGTCACATATTAACCACTTCCTATATTAAGTAGTTGGACTTACCTTTTCTGATATCTGAACAAAACCACAACTGGGGTTAGTTTGGAGTTAGGCAAGCACCAGACTTGGCCATCCGTGTTGTTTTTTTTGTTTGTGTGTTTTTTTCCCTAATTTTATTTTATTCAACAAAAGAATTCAAAACAGTAGAATAATTTCAACTATAATACAAGAAGTCCTTCAGATTCCCCAACTGTTAATACTTACCACAATTACTTTCTCATTCTCTTTCATCTTACATGCACATGTATTGAATTTTTATGAAACAGTTGAGATTAATTTGTAGACATGGCTATTATCCTAAATACTCCAGTATATATTTCCTAAAAACAAACAAAATCTCTTACATAACCACATTATTGTCCTCAAAACCAGAAGTTCAAATTAACACAATAATTTCTCATGATTAGATTTAGATTATGCATTTGTAGCAGCAACATCACGGAAGTGATGCTGTGTTTTCAGTATCCTGATATGTGGTATTCAATATTGATTTGTCCTGGTATTGGCAAGGTAAACTATGACCGTATAACGATATTGGTGTCTGCTAGGTTTCTCTGCTATAAAGTAATTATGTCTTCATTTGTAAGTAGAAGGTATTTTGTTAGGAAATACTTTGAGACTATGAAAATATCTTATTTCTCGTTAAACTTTCATCTCTTATTTTTGCATCCATTGATGATTCTTACTTTAATGGGTTATTATTGTAATGGTTATCAAGTGGTGAATTTATAATTCTATTAACTCCGTCTACATTTATTATTTGGCATTCTACTGTTAAGGAAGAGCTTTCTCTTCTTTGCATTAATTAAAAACTCATGGATTCCTACTTTATTCAGTGAATTGAAATCCAGTAGTATTATCGTGATGCCAAATTTGTCCCAGCTTTGGCCAGTGAGAGCCCCTTTGACCTGACTTCTGTATCCTTTGATGTGCTGTTATGATTCCTTGAATACCTCTTTACTGTCTGTGAAAATAGGATGTTCAGTGTTCAGCATGTATTTTGTTGACCCAGACTCAAAAGTGTCCATTTCTCCATGGAATCCTCATTCCTTTCAGTGAGAATGTATTTGTAAACCTACATCTGGTCTCTACATCAGCGTGTACTCATTGCTACTTGAATCTCATTGCTTTCAAGCCTCTGAATAGACAGGCTAAGAAATATGTATGCATACACCTACGTGTCTACAGGTGCACATTTACTTTTATACATGTTTATATATGTAACCGTCCATTGAAAGCCATGAGTTTACTCTAGCAGCTCCAATTTGCTCAAATCTTACTATTTCTTTCACCAATGAAACATCGTTAAACATCATACCACAGACATTTTCCCAAACCTTCCATATTTAAAACCTGCATCATTTTAGGTGCTACTATAATTCACGCCTACTTTTGTCCAGGCACGTGTCACCTTCTAACTAAATGTCTGTTTGTCAGTCTCTCCAGTTAGCTTGGAGCTCTTTGAAGATGGGTTGTCATTCATTTCTGTTACCCCCAGAGCTTAGTCTATGGCCTAACATGCTGGTGTTTGATAAATATTTGCAGAATCACTGAGATATTTAATGACTAAGTAATACCATTAGTCAAAATGAACAAATGCAACCATTGATTGAATGCCCTAAAATGTCTGCTTATTTTTTTTTTCTTTTTGTGAACGATTTGATTGTTTTCCTCTCTTTTACAGATCTTCAATACATGTCAATAAGCCTCTATAGAACACTTCCCCTGCATCAGGCCCCCTGTTTGTAACTGCTACCTGAACTCATTTTTCCATTAGTGATGACTCTCCAAATTCTCAGCGACAAGACACTTCATTCAGAAATGGAGATTTTTAATCTGCCTCCAGCATCCTGATTTGAGTTGTACTCAGAAAGGCCTCTTCTGACAAAGACCATACAAAACCACAGAATTAATGACTTTTTCAGAGTTCTCCGAATTCTATTCCCCCTCATATCCTGATAATCCATATTTTTTTAACTTACAAACACCAGAAAAAGCAGTTCTTGCTGTTTATCTTGTTTCTCCCTCTTATAAACCAAATTTTCTGACACCACTCAACTATTTAAATCAAGTTTAGCATTGAAATTTCACAGACCTCAAATCTCTTAAAATCTGATTATCAGAGGCTTCTGAGTTCATACCTGAGAGAAAAGTATTGTACACCAGGAAGATATTAAATTATAAAACAATTCTGAAGCAATTCTATGAGATGGCGTACTCCTACCTAGATGAGAAAGATATTCTTAGCAACAGAAGGGTCCTGAGGGACCTCTGCTCTCTCCTTGGTCACCCCAGCATCTGGAAGAGAGATTCCAGGTCTCCTTATGCCTGTTCTATCCAAAATGACAGCCACTAACCACATGTGAACACTGAGCAACTGAAATGTGGCTGGTCTGGATTAAGACATACTGTAAAATACACACCAGGTTTTGAAGACTTGGTTCAATTACAATAAATGTAAATTATCTTGTTGTTATATTTCAAAACTGATTGCACGTTAAAATGATATTTTGGATCTATGGGTTTTAATAAAATACATTGTCAGTTGCCATTTCTTTTCTACTCATTTTTATAAGAAAAGTCTTGAAAGTGTTGTCAATTGTTGTCTTCTCTGACCTTACGCTCTCTCCTCTACAGGCTCCAAATATGAAAATGCACCAAAAAAGACTTCAATTACCAAGGATTCAAATAACCTCTCTCTTGCAAAACTCTATGGTCTTGACCCATTTTTAATGGATTTGAGCTCAATGTTATTTGACACAGTTTACTCCATTCCTTCCAAAACTCTCTCTTGTCCTGGCTTCGGTGACCCTATGTGCTTCTGGGTTTCCCCTTTACATACGCGGGGCTTTTCTCTGCTGATTCTGTTTCTTCTCTTTGACCTCTGAACGCTGGAAGGACCTGGGCTCAGGTCTGGGATTTCATGTCTCCTCAACATTCATTCTTTCACTCACCCAGGGCTTTAGTTTTAAACACCACTGGTATATCAAAGAGTCCAAAATGTTTCCTCCAGCCCTGAATTATTTCCCAGACTCACATGAACAACTACCATTTGGTATCTTTCCCTGGTCGCCTAATACACATCTCAGACTGAACTCAGTTCTCTTCATTCTCCCTTGGCTCCGCCTTTCAGGACACCTGCCAAAGCTCTCATTCTTGGTAGACGGCACCACCATCTGTCCTACTGCTTAAGCTCCATGTCTAGGACCTATCCTTTCCTTCGAAGTCCTCCCTCCACTGCATCAGTGGACCTGATTGACTCTACCTCTTAACTACATCCTATCTTCCCTGGCTGCTCCCTGGTCCAAGCTATTATCTTCTGTCATCTGAACTGCTTTAACAGTCTACCAACTAGCTTTCCTATTTCCACTCTTACTTCACTGTAATCCACTCCAGATATTGTGGGCAGTCATCCCTTACATCATACATTAGGTCATGACATATTCCTACTTTAAAGTTTTTAACCTTAAAAATTTCCCACTGCCTTATGAGAAATCCAAACTCTTAGCTCTGGCTCGTCCCTGCTTACTTCTTTAACACCTAGAGCTACTTGCCAACTTTTAACCCACGCTCCAGACAAGCCCTGCTTCTGCAAGTCCCCTGAGCTCACCAAGCACGTTCTTCCTGGCTGGTCCCATGATTTATGTTGCTCTTGATCCTTCCCTGTCAGGTCCCTTCGTGTCATTCCAGTGCAGCTTAAGTATCCTCTTACCAGAGGCATCTTCCCAACCACCTTATCTCAATCATACTTGGTCACTCTTTAAAGTAGCAGCACATTTTCATTTCCTGCGTATCCCTAATCATTACCATATAATATTTTCTTGTTCATTTTCCTTTAATTCTTCAGCTCCCCTTGGTGTATGGCAGGATCTTGTCTGTCCTATTCACCAGTGTATTCCCAGTGCCCAGAGCACTGCACATACTGAACAAGCAAATATTTGTTGATTGGAGGAATATCTAATTGCACTGTCTTATTCACCAGCACAGAGCAAAGAAACTGAAAAATCGGTGCTACTGGAGACAGATACCAGGTCTCATAATAAACTTAACGTGTTTTCAAGCCAGTCTGTGGCAGCAGGTATGCACCTCCTTGGGCCCACCTACTTGTCTTCATTCTAGACCAGTTTTGTCCCAGACAGCTTTCTGGGATGTTCAGTAGAGTAGCTACTAGTCATCCATAGCTAGTGGGTACTTGAACTGTGACTAGTACAACTGAGTAGCTGAACACTTAGCTTTATTTAATTTAACATAAAAAGCCACACATGGCTAGTGGCTATCATACTGGAGAGCCCTGCTGAGAGTAAAAGCTGCTCCAAGGCAGGTTCTCTGTTTCAGTTCATCTCCATAACCTGAGTACCAAGCAGCTTTCTGATGCAACATTGGTGCTCATTAAGGCTGGTTAAAATTCTTGAATCAAAGGCAGGATAGTGAGAATTCCATGCCTTGCTAGAGAAGGCCCAGGGAACCCCAGGGACGTCTCTGTGGCAGAGAAGGCCCGTGGTGTCCCTCCTCAACATAGTCATGGACATAGTAGGGGTTTGAGGGCTAAGAGCTAGAAATTGAAGATGCCCACCTGATTTATGAAGCTGTGTGACCTCAGGCGAGCCACATAACCACCTTGGAGCCTCTTCCTTCCTCACCTGTGAGATGACGGTATACAAGAATGTAGCTTCTAGCTCACTGGATTTCTACAGGAATCCATCGAGGCCAAGAACAGGTAAACCTAGCTGTAAATTGTGAAGTGGCCTGTAAGTATATGGTTCTGTTATTAGTCCTGCAGATTGTCCTATCGGCAGATGAATATTTGAGGTCGGTTATCAAACATCACATCGTCCAGACAGCCCTGGCCCTAGAAATGTTGGCATCTGCTCATTTTACTCCATGATGGAAAAAAGAATAAATAAATCATAAATGATTATTTTAGACTTCCCTCCATGCCTCCTGTTAACAGCTCGAAGTCCCCACCACCCAGCAGGCTCAGGGATGAACTGGCGTGGTAGAACCTTCAGGACGGCGGCTAACCCTCCTCCAAGTACAACCAGCTGTGAAAACAAATTTAGCTCCACCAACACTGCAGAGGACCAAAGCTTTTTCATAGGTTAGAGATATAATGTTCACCCCATTCAGAGGAATCCAAACCAAACACCCATGGCTTGCGGGGTAAGAGGATCTTAAGCATAATAGACAGATTATCTGCTAGTTTACTGAAGGCGAGGGAAGAGACATTTGTCATAGTTTTGCTAGAAAATGAGACTTTATCAAAGGGAGAGAAGGTGAAAGGTCACCAGTTCTATTGGCGCGATTATTATCTTTACGTAGCTGGAGTGGCAAAAGAAATGATCCCAAACAGAGCAAAACAAAACAGACCTCACCGAAGCACTTCAAGATGAGCCCCCAGAAGCCATCACCCCAGACCCACTGGCTTCATCTTCATCCATCATCCTGGGCCCTGTTGACAAGAGTCGATTGGGTTCTCCATCTCTCCATGCTGCGGCAGGTTTCATCATGGCGAACCACTCGGAGGACACCGGGGATGCGGACTTGCAAGAAGGCAATCACTATAGTAAGAAAGATGCTGCCACTTCTGAGCACCTACACCAGCCCCGAAACTGTGCTTCCTGTTTATTACATCAGTTGTCAGTCCACAAAATGTTACCTCCACTGCTTTGCAAATGAAGCAACTGGGGCTTAAGTAAATGGGCAAATTGTAGATATCCCAGGGATATTTTTGGTTTTGGTGTTAATAAATATAGTAATGGATATCGTATTAGAAGTAGCCACTTACATAACCACTTCTCTTTTTTAATTTTTTTTTTTTTTTATTGAGGTGTAGTCAGTTTACAGTGTGTCAATTTCTGGTGTACAGCATAATGTCTCAGTCATATATAGACAAACATATATTTGTTTTCATATTCTTTTTCATTATAGGTTACTACAAGATATTGAATATAGTCCCCTTTGCTATACAGAAGAAACTTGTTTGTCTATTTTATATATAATAGTTAGTGTTTGTAAATCTTGAACTCTCAATTTATCCCTTCCCATCCCTTTTCCCTCCATGGAACCATAAGTTTGTTTATTGTGTCTGCAAGTCTGTTTCTGTTTTGTAGATGAGTTCATTAGTGTTTTCTTTTTTATTTTTTTAGATACCACATATGAGTGATGTCATATTGCATTTTTCTTTCTCTTTCTGGCTTACTTCACTTAGAATGATAATCTCCAGGTCCATCCATGTTGCTGCAAATGGCATTATTTTATTCTTTTTTATGGCTGAGTAGTATTCCATTGTGTAAATACATCACAGCTTCTTTATCCAGTCATCTGTCGATGGACATTTAGGTTGTTTCCGTGTCTTGGCTGTTGTAAATAGTGCTGCTATGAACATTGGGGTTGTTTGTATCTATTTGAGTTATAGCTCCCTTTGGATATATGCCCAGGAGTGGGATTTCTGGATCATAAGGTAAGTCTATTTTTAGTTTATTGAGGAATCCCCATACTGTCTTCCATAATGGCTACACCAAACTATATTCCCACTAACAGTGTAGTGGGGTTCCCTTTTCTCCACACCCTCTCCAGCATTTATCATTAGTAGAGTTTTTAATGATGGCCATTCTGACCGTTGTGAGGTGATACCTCATTGTAGTTTTGATTTGCATTTCTCTGATAATTAGTGATACTGAGCATTTTTTCATGCATAAACACCTTTCTTAGTGTCTCAGAAAATGTACCTTAAGGGACTTGAGGGGAGAGAGAAGCAAGATGGTGGAGTAGAAGGATGCTTGTAGCTCACCCTCTCCCACAAATATACCAAAACTCACATCTACGGACCCACTCAGCCAACCAGAGCACCTGCCGAACTCCGACAGAACATCGCCCTCTTCGAAAGACAAAAACACCAAAAATCTGGTAGGAGAAAAGGAAAAAAGAAAGAAGAAAAAGCAGAACAGTGTGGGACCAGTCCTGTGGGGAGGGAGCAGCAAAGGAGGACTAGCGCTCGTTCACTGAATCTCCCCATCTCCAACGGAGAGGCCAGGGGGATGAAGCGGGAGCCTCCAAGGCTCAGATCTGCCCCGAGCACCCCTTGAATGACAGAACTAAGCACAAAGGGTCCATGTGACACCCAGCCCAAGACGTGAGCCAGCAGCTGGGGCCAGGACAGGCTGCCTGAGCCGGGCAGAGGACTGGGGCGGCTGCACTGAGGCAGCCCCGGGGGACTGCAGGGGCCTGTGTACCATGGCTGGGAGGGGATACGGAGCAGAACAGCCTCAGTCCCCCACAAATTGCGAAAAAAGCAAAGCAACACAGCTGTTGTGCCCTGGGAGGAGGGATATCATAGCCTTTGTTTCCTCAGGCCCGCTTCACCATTACTGGCACTTTTCGTGAGAAGAGAGGTGGGGCACAGCCACAGCCACCACCTCTTCCTGTGTGCAGCACCCAGGTGGGGGCGGGGCCAAGCCTTGAATCCGCACCCAGGGGTTGCACAACCTCCTAGGCAGGACTGAGACTTGTTTACAGCCCAAGGCAGATAGGATCTTTCTGCCCTGGAACCTCAGAGAACTCGCACTGCCAAGACAAACAAGGAGCTGAGATTTGGCACAGAGCAGGGGCAGGGCTGTTCCGCAGTCTTCCCCGTGCCCACCTATGGAGCGCTGACCCGAGGTGGAGCGGGCAGCTGCACAGAGCAGTGGAGTGATTGGCGCCGGGAGAGGGCAGGCAGCCACCCACCTCTCCAGTAGGAACACAGCACCTGACAATGGTGCTTGGAGGGGGCGCGATCCACTCACCTGCTTCGCCTGAGTGCAGCATCTGACTGCGGCATCGCGAGGGGGAGTGACCCACCCGCCTACTGGCCACAGTGCCAGAGAGATATGAGCACTATGAGGAAGCAGAGGAACCACTCCCAATTAAAAGATCATGAGAAATCCCCTGAAAGCACGATCAAGGAAACAGACATTGATGGCCTACTAGATCAAGATTTCAAAAAATGATTGATCAAAGTATTGAAGGAACTAAAATAAATAGTGTTTAGAAATATAAAATATGTCAAAAATGAAATAGAAGCTATAAAGAAGAACCAAGTAGAATAGTGAACTCATTTGCTGAGGTGAGAGCTGAACTAAAGGCTGTACAAAGCAGGCTAGATAATGCAGAGGAACGAATAAGTGATCTAGAAGACAGGACACCAGAAAGCACCCAATCAGAACAGCTGAGAGAAAAACAAATAAAAACAATGAAAACAATATAAGGGACCTATGGGATAATATAAAGTGTGCCAATCTACGCATAATAGGGGTTCCAGGAGGGGGAGAAATAACAAAGGGGATTGAAAAGATACTTGAAGAAATCATGACTGAAAACTTCCCAAACATAAAGAAGGAATCAGATATCCAAGTACAGGAGGCTCGGAGGGTCCCAAACAGGAAGAACCCAAATAGATCCACACCAAGACATATCATAATCAAGATGGCCAGAGTCAAGGATAAAGAAATAATCCTAAAGGCAGCAAGAGAAAAACAAAGAGTGAGTTACAAGGGAACCCCCATAAGGCTCTCAGCTGATTTCTCTACACAAACACTACAGTCCAGAAGGGAGTGGCAGATATATTCCAAGTCCTGAATGAAAAAAAGATGCAGCCTAGGATACTCTATCCAGCAAGGCTATCCTTTAGAATAGAAGGAGAGATAAAGAACTTCACAGACAAGCAAAAACTAAAAGAGTTTAGCAACAATAAACCCATGCTAAAAGAAATATTGACAGGTCTACTCTAAATAGAAAAGAAGAAAGATGCTACAGAAATGAGAAACTCATAACTGGAAAGGTGATAACCACCATGAGTTACAAATAGAATAAACACAAAATTGTAAAAGAAGACATCTAAATCATTAAGAGTGGGAGAGGGAAGCAAGGAAAGCCACTGTGGAAAACAGTATGGAGATTCCTCTAAAGACTAGGAATAGACTTACTGTACAACCCAGGAATCCCGCTCCTGGGCATATATCCAGAAGGAACCCTACTTCAAAATGACACCTGCACCCCAATGTTCACAGCAGCACAATTTACAATAGCCAAGACATGGAAACAGCCTAAATGTCCATCAACAGATGACTGGATAAAGAAGAGGTGGTATATTTATACAATGGAATACTATTCAGCCACAAAAACTGACAACATAACACCATTTGCAGCAACATGGATGCTCCTGGAGAATGTCAGTCTAAGTAAAGTAAGCCAGAAAGAGAAAGAAAAATACTGCGTGCAATCACTCATTTGTGGAATCTAAAAAAAAAAAAAAAAAAAAAATACAAAACAGAAATAGACTCATAGACATAGAATACAAACTTGTGGTTGCCAAAGGGGCAGGGGGTTGGGAGGGATAGACTGGGATTTTAAAATGTAGAATAGATAAACAAGATTATACTGTGTAGCACAGGGAAATATATACAAGATCTTGTGGTAGTTCACAGCGAAAAAAAATGTGACAATGAATATATGTATGTTCATGTATAACTGAAAAATTGTGCTCTACACTGGAATTTGACACAGCATTGTAAAATGACTATTACTCAATAAAAAAAAAAGTTTTTAAAAAAAATGGACTTGAGAGGCAATGCCTATTTGTTATTTCTGTCAATATTTTTGCTCATATCTCTATACCATTTCTTTTCATGGAAAGCTTGGAAATCTCAAGAAATTCTTCTGTTCAAGCGATGTATTGTTAGCATTGCCTTCACTGCCCGTGTCCGTAGTCACAGCTGCCCCAGACAAAGAAGCTGGGGCTTCAATCAGAGAAACTTCTCCATCTCACTTTCCTTCCCCTCTCCTCTGGTCCAAGCTTTCCACCCTCACCTGGATACCTCTCATCGATCCCCCAGCATCTGGAAGCACACCCTCTACCTGTACCCTGCCACTTAGCAAGTGCCTTGGACAACTCATCTAGCTTTTGTCTTACCTTCCTCCGGAAACATAGCTTCTTGAAGTGTCCCATTTCTTCAGATTAAAAAAAAATGAGGCTTTTTCACATGCCCTTCTAAAAACCAGGTACAAACTCAGTACTGCTAGCCCCTTTCACTGATACTCATATATCATTTCACTGATACTCATATTTTAGTGAAAATAACTGTGACTTAATAAACACCAATGTTGCAACATGAATGGAAACTTAAAAACAGTAATCGTAGCCAACATTTATTGTTTTCTACACGACAGAGAGTTTACCAATTCTTCACACATAGTATCACATTCAATACTTAAAAAAACATAATGAAATAGGGGTCATGACCATTTTTATTTAACAGATGAGGAAACTGAGGCAGAGAGATTTGTCTAGGACTGCACAGGAGCCAAGTAATAAGCCAAAGTCTAACTCTAAAATCATATTCGTATGTGACCTAGAGAGGTATGATGTTAAAAACTATGTGGATTTTGAAGGCAGAGTCTTGACTCAGACCAACATCTACCACTTCCCTTGCACCAGCTTCCCCACCCGAAGCAAGCCGTTCAACACCTTTGCACAGTGGCTATGTCCATGGACTTGGGAGTTGACCTACCTGAGCTGGCTCCGTTCCCCAACTATGAAAACTTGGACAATCAACATAACCATTCTGTGCTTCAGTTTTTCCTTATTCATAAACCAAGGATAATAGTGTCCTGTATTCCATAGAAAATTAAATGTGTTAGTACAGGTAAAATGTTCATAAAGGTGCCCAGCCCAGAGTAAAGAGTTAAGAGGTAGCAGCTAGTATTGTCCTTAGAGATGAGAATCTGTGTCCTCCTCTGCTAAACAAGAACACCTGGTCGTCCTCAGCAGAGCGTGGTGGGGACAAATCGCTGATGTAATCAAAACCACCCATCAGCGCGCCCCTCCAGCCTTTTGCTTTGGTAGATGCCTTGGAGAGGAAGTCACTGAACTTCATAAGTTAACTTTTAGAGAGAAGTTGGGTGGGAACATTGCTCTAGGACCCAGGTCCTGTATCTGCTTTGTTTTTGTTTGTTTCTTTAGGTTTGCTCTGGGTCATTCACTGACTCATCCACAGCCTCATCACAGGACGAAGACATGGACAATCTCTCAGAGCTGGGGAGACAAGAGGGATGGCAGAAGCAGCAGAGACCTGGGTCGGAGGGCCCTGCCTCCTCCAATCAGCAGGCTGGCCTGGGGCCTGCCACTCTCACCTTCTGAGTCTCGCCCAGCACCTTTAAGATGAGAGCAATGGCACCCGCCCAGCGGGCTGCCGTGGCATCCTGAATGTAACATATGTAAAGCATGTCGGAGAATGGCTTTCTACCCAGCTCCACTTTGCCAAACCCCGAAGGTCAGGCCAAATCTACGATTTCCCAGTATCAGCGAAAGAGCTACAGGCCTGTATTTTTCCACTGGGAAAAGAGAAACAAAAAGGTCTGTGGATAATTTAAGTACATCCGAGTTATAGTACTGATTCAGTTTAAGTGGAGGTCGGTGCTAGGTTAAACACCAACCTCATTTGGGTAGAATGTAAATGTGAGTACTCAGTGTACGTTACGTTTAAGTGAAGAAGAGCTAAAGGATGAGGGTTGCCCCAGGAGGAAGAGGTTCCATCTAGCTCTTGAATTACACCCCGATTCTTCAAGAATCTTCTTCACCTTCAAGACTACCACCAGGCACCAACAGGATCCCAAGCTCTTCCAAAATTTTAAACAAAGATGTGCAATGCAGTAATCATGACTGTCATTTGTTCTAACAATATTTAATAAGCACCTACTATACTCCAGGCTCTGGTAGCCGCTCAGGACTCAGGCACAGCCCTCCAAAGCGCTCACAGAGATTGAATAAAGAGGCACTTTTCTCAGGCTTAAAAAGGAAGAAAAGATTCATCAGCTATGGATCCTTCCCCTAAGGAATTTAGTTGAGTCTATGGAGAAAGAGAAAGCTGGGGTACAAATTAAGCTACAGAAGAAAGCCCCCAGAGTTTGGGGAAAAATGGAAGGTGATGCTGTGGTGACACTGGAAACCACCACATTCGAGGCAGAAAGAAGGGCATGAGCAAAGGTGCAGGAGCAGAAAATGCACAGAAGGGAAGAGAGCTTCTGAAACGGCTCCCTGGGTCCAGCAAACAGAACCCAAGCTATTTGATTTCAATTTTCACTCCATTTTTGCAGTTCTCTCCAGGTTTAAGTCTACTTTCTGTACCACTTTGAAGAGGGAATGGGAAGATGTAACAGGTGGCAAAGAAGCAGAATTTCATGGCAGAAGCAACTTACTGGCTTCAGGAACCCACGTAACCCAGCCCGATGCTGGATGACTGGACCACATCACCTCGACAATGGGCACCTCTGTCTCCTCATCCATAAAACAAATGGATTGGATAGGATTCCAGACTCTGCCAGCCCTAAAATGTTTGATTCTGAAAATTCTCCAGTACAAACTGGCCAGAGAAAAGATATCTTTCTTTGGAGCTTTCCCCCGGTCCATCTGGATGCCTGCACGCCCTTGTGTCTCTAATAGATTCCTGCATGGCCTCTTTCCCAACACATGACACTGATATTTAGCCCTGAAACACAAAGTAAGGAGTTTCTGCTTTCAAGTGCTGTTTGATACCTAGGAGTCCTGGTGTGGAGAAGAATGTGTATGTCAGTGGAAAACCGAGATGCATTGTCTACTGAGAGCACACCTTCCCAGGCTCTCAGCTTGCCCTAGTCTGCAAGCTCTTTCACAGCTCTGTGATCAACAGCAGTGTAAACTAATCCTTGTCTGTACACGTGCACGTTCAGTCCCATCTTTAGAGGTCCAACCTATGCCCCGCCTCTACCTGGGAGCAAACCATTTTACCTCCCTTTGCACGTTCATTCCAGTATCCTGGACCCATCACTGTGTCTGTTCGCCATGTTCTCTTGTGAACATAGGACACAGTCTTGGGCCAGTCCCTACCAGTGTGGTCCTCAGATTTCTCACCATGAAATGGGAAGTCCAAGTGGAGCCCAGGTCTGGATGGGTTATAAAAGCCCTTTCAGCTCCGGCATCTGATACTGTAGACCCACTACGGGCTCACACAGTACTTGATACAAACACTACTTGTACTTCAGTTTTTTCCTTCTTTTATTTTTTCTAAAGGTATGTGTGTTAGTTTGTTGGGGCTGCCTAACAAAAGATCACATCCTGGATGGGTTAAATGACAGAAATTTATTTTCTCACAGTTCTGGAGGCTAGAAGTCCAAGATCAAAGTGTTGGCAGTGCTGACTCCCTCTGTGGACCATGAGGGAAGGATCTGTTCTAAGCCTTTCTGCTTGGCTGGTAGATGGGTTTCTTCTCGCTGTGTCTTTACAAGATTCTCCCTCTGCTAGTGCCTGTATCCCAATTCTTCTTCTTTTCAGGGTACCAGTCATAATGGACTAGAGCCCACCCTAATGACCACATTTTAATTTAAGTATCTCTTTAAAGACCTCGTCTCCAAATACAGTCTTATTCTGAGGTATTGAGGGTTAGGACTTCACAATGAACATTTGGGGTGAAATTATTCAGCCCATTACAGTGGGATGAAACAAAAATGAGTACACCACTTTGCTTCAGAGTGTGCATGGCGTTTGTGACTAGACAACAGCTGAAAGAGATGGGTCCACATCACCATACCCTCTGATAGAAGAGGTTAATGGACTTGCTGGCTGTGAGGACTCAAAACTTATCACTCCTTAAACAGTAATAAGGCCCTTCTGACTGCTTTTCTAGGCTCCTCATGTCCCCTGCCCTGTCTCACCATGCCGTACACAGCTCCCTGAATGGAACAGCTCTCCAATCAAGGGGTACACAATTTAGTGAATCAAAATACAAGATACCCAATTACATTTGAATTTCAGATAGACAATGAATTATTTTTTGGGATAAGTATGCCCTATGCAATATTTGAGACATATTTATACTAAAACAAATTACTTGTTGTTAATCTGAAATTCAAATTTAACCAAGTGCCCTATATTTTATCTGGCAATGCTACTCCAGTTCTTCATGGACATACACATGCTGCTGTGCTTAGAGCTCTCGCTGGTCACCTCCACGCACTTTACATGGCTACACTGATCGATTATCATCGCCTCTTGTTAGGGACTGGATGTTTGTACCCTACTCCCAAATGTGTATGTTGCAGCCTTAACACCCAGTGTGGCTGTATTCAGAGATGAGGCCTCTCAAGAAGTAGTTAAGGTTAAATGAGACCCTGATCTGATAGGAATAGTGTCTTTAGAAGAATGAGAAGAAGCATCAGAGAGCTCACTCTGTCCCTCTTTCCCCACCTGCACTCAAAAAGGGTGTTGTGTAAGCACTCAGAGAGATGACCTGCAATCCAAGAATCCAAGAGGACTCAAGAAGAAAGCTAGCTTGTCAGCATCTTGATATTGAACTTCTTAGCCTCCAGAAATGTGAGAAAATAAATTTCTGTGATAAGAAATGTATCTGTGATATTTTGTTACACAGCCTTAACAGACGAACACACTCCTTAAGATAGCTCACCTGGGACTAGTACAACACACAGTTACTATCTCACTACTTGTTGAGTGAATGACAAGTCTAATCACTTTGGATCTTTCTGAGCACAACAGTTACCCACCTTCTCTCCTAGGAATGAATCTGTTTTAACTTGTCTCTACTGAAACCTGTCATAACACATTACCCAGTATTGTCAGTGCCTGCTCATCCGTTTGCCTACCACCAGGGATCCTGGAAGACAGGGATGATGTGTCATCCATTCATTGTTATGCCTCTAACATTAAACAAGGAACCTCCCACACTGAATTCTCACAATTTCCAATGGCACACACACACAAAAATGACATATAATAAAATGTGATATTATTCAAAGTGCTTAGGATTTGGAATTTTGACAGTTCTAAGGGGACTGAAATCTGCTTCTAAACACCTCCTTCAAGTTTCCCACTTCAAATCTTCTCCAAGGTTTTGCCCCATTTGGAGACAATCCACCTATCTGAGTACACATGTCCGGGCACTGCTGGGATGAGATCAAATGCTTCCTGTCAGAGCTGGGTCTCAACAGCCCTTGGAGGGCTCTCAGTGACCCCTAGAGCCGGTGTGAAAGTGGACCAGCAGCCGGATGGCTTCATGTTTCCACATTCTTTCAGCTTGTTTTCTTACTGTGGCAGATACCAAGAGCATCCCAAATCCTCAAGAGAGATGGAATTTCATAAAAATCCTTGTTACTTTTGCAAAGCAGAAGATACGAACTCTTGAGCTCAATGAAGAAAGAAGATTTGAAACATATACCAAAGGTTTTCAAGCTATCTATAATACAATTAAAAAAAAATACACAAATGAATGGTGAGTTTTTTTTTTTTCCAACGTTCAGTCCCACCTGGGGACAAAAGTGCCACACATAGCCACCTCTGAAGATTAAGACAGGTCAGGGATCACAGAGTTGTGGCCACACAAACAGATTATTCTGTTTCCTGAGACATCATTTATGTTGCAGCTGCCTCCTTGAAAGAGGATCATGAATCACATTGTTCTTCTTTCTTCCATTTGATCCGACACAATGTAAACAAGCAACATTGAATGGGAAAGGAAACATTTCAGGCAAATGATCTCAGTACAGTGGGGACTGCTTACCTTGCACAGCCAATGAGCTTGCTCCCTAGCAAGGTCTCATACTAGAAAGAAGCAGTCTTGGGAGTGAATACGTTTGGATAAATGAATCAGAAACAATTATTTAACACCGATGACATGACAGGCATTGTGGTTTATCTTTCTCCGTGTGCGATCTCATTTTGCCCAGCCACCCCGGGTGGAAGTGACAGAGGTAGTACTTTCGATAAATTGTGACGAGAAAATATGCCCAAAATCACTTGATAAAGGGACAAAGTCAGCACTGAATTCCTGTCTCTTTGACTCTAAGTAATTATTCACTCAGTGCACATTTTGTTGTAATCAGCTATGCAAATGATCAATAACTTGGAACAAAAGAATGAATGAGTTACCTTATTTGATCTTATTTGATTATTTTTGAATTAATAAAATGGAGATACAAAAATGTTAAAAAAAAAAAACTTACCTATTTTAACAAGTCTCAAAAGGTGGTGTTTCGATCTTTTCTCTCTTATAAAGAAATTGAAAGATGAGAGGAGTCAAGTTTTAAGATATAAACGAATATGATGAGGATGAGATGTCAATAAAATATTACAAAGCACCACCACTTGAGATACGTTACTTTTGGACAAAAAAATAATAATAACATTCCTTAAAAGTATTTATAAAAGACTTTCCTTAAGGAATCACAGACCAATTTGGTGTCAACAGACAGCTCACTGACAAAGAGAAAAAAGTATAGATCAAGATGCTGAGAAAGATACCTCTCTAAACAAATGGCCACCAAAGAAATGGAATATTTGGTTTGGATTCAATAGCAGTGGTAACCGTGGCAAAACTACTATAGTAGGACACATCTTGAATATGTGTGACATCTTTCTTCAGAGTGCTTCATGCAAAATTGATCAGTTTAGGGGAAAATTTTGGAGTGTAGCTGAGCAGTAAAGACCCTGAGTTACACAATAGATGTATGTGAGTTTACATTCCAACTCTGCCAAATACCACATGTAGATCTTGAGAAACTCACCCACCTCTCTGAGCTCCAAGGAGCGGGCATAATAATTACACTTACTTTATTTAATGTTATGGCAATTTAATGAGATAATCTTTGCAAAGCACATAAACAATACCAGATGTATAATATACTTGGAATAAGCAGAAAGGATAAAATTATTAAATGAAAACAAAATTTAAAAAAAGAACATATTTATATCAGGGCATAAAATATTCCTAGTTCATTCAGGCTAATAACATCACAATTGTAGTTGACTTCTGATGTTGAAATTAGGATACTTTGACCTATTTTCCTTATTAATAACCTAAACTTATTTTGCCAAGAACATTATTATTAATCAAGGAAACTGATAAATATCCAATCATAGAGCCATCAATCATAGTTGTAAAGCAGCACTATGACATTTGTAGAGGGAGGGGGCTAATACCGCCAGCAATGGAGCAATGAAGTGTCAGGGAGAAAGCACTGAATTAAGAATTAGCATAATTTGGGTCAAACTTTCACTCAAGTAACATTGTCTCTCTGAGTCTTAGATTCCTCATCCGGGTACAAGTGGCTTGGGCAAAATTTTATGTATGGTTGCTTCCATTTCTCAAATGGAAGTTATTACCACTTTAGTGTTGCTTTAGTAATACCATACAAGTATTAGTAACAATTATTATTATAAATAATTTGAGGTCTACTCCTTCCTGAATCACTGCTTCAGTCATTAAATCCAATTACCTCATTATCTAAATTCACAGGGATTATAACCCTGGAAGGCACATACAAGAATGGCTTTGAAGAAACCAATGTGTCGCCTCATGTATTCATAAAATAATCAAAAGTGTTGAGGCCATATGGTAAAAGGTCCAAGGTTTGCTGCCTCCTTTTTCCAGTCTTGCATTTGACTCCCATTTCTAGTCTACATTTTGGAGTATTTATTTACCTTGAGCTTAGATGAGATTCTGCAGTCCCTGAAGGGGATGTGGCGAGATTCAGCTCTGAAGAGGGACTTGGGAGAAAACCAAATTTCATGCCTGTTGGCATTGGGAAGACCGTCGATCTATCAGTTGGGAAGTTTCTTGCAAAAAGTATAAACAGAGAGTTAGAGGGTGGCCGAGTATCTGACTTCCCCTCTGACTTGAAGCTCTCAGCACCTCCAGCTCACCATCTGCAAGACAGATCACCAGCATGCAACAGACCATTTATTCTGATGACCTCGTTTCACTGATGTAGAAATTGAAGCCCCGAAAGTGAAGAAATGTGCCCAAGGTCACAGAATGAGTTAGCGTGGTTCCCAATCAGAGACCACACTCTCAGCCACCCCTTTCCTTCTTTTAAATCAAGCATGAGTTTGTGACAAGGGAGAATTTGGATAATTGTAAATAACAGGGCACTGTTCCATCACCTTGCCGTGTCTCAGCCACACCATGAATTCAGTTCGCTGGAGAGGAGAGATCATGGGCTTCGCTTTCGAGAAGAGCTTAGCTGAATCCCTTGTTTCTTGTTGAATAGCTGTGTATGTGTTTTCTGGGGTTTTTTTGTGGTTTTTTTTTTTCCCGGGGTGGGGGTTTTTTATTTTTGTTTTTCTAGCTTGTGGGTTACCCTCTCTTTCCTTCTTTGTAAAACAAGGCTAGTAAGATCTAGTTCATGAAAGAGCTTCTATGTTAAAAGGAAATGTGATAACATGTCCTAAGGAGTAGAGCACGGTGCCTGCCACTTAGTGAGGACACTAAAAAAAAAAAAAAATCCTCTTCTTTCAGGATGGACAAGTTGGGGGCTTCTGGTATGCAGACAGTTTTTTTTTTCTTGACAAAGGTGGTGATATGGGAGTTTGCTCTGTGATTATTTCTAAATTGTACCTATGCACTTTCTGTATTTAAGATAAATCTCACGATTTAGAAAAAAATGAATAGACCTTAAATGGTTACCCAGATCATATTATCTTCAGTTCTTGTTTCTAAAAAAAAAAAAAAAAACTCTTGTAAACAAAACAAAAATCCAAAAAAGATAAAGTAGTTGATCAAATCATCCATCTGAACTAGGAATTCAGCCTCACTGAAAACTTTTAAAGCTATACCAGAAGAGAGAAGTGTCAGTTCCTAAAATCTTACTGGTTAGTCCTGTTGTGAAATAAAGAATATCTGACACACAAAAAAATTCCTTTTCTTCTCCTGTGTCTCCACCGAGGCTGTGATAACCACACTTCACTCCCCAACATGCAGGCATTTTTTATAGAATGCCCAGAGATATTTCATACCAATGCTGTTTTTCCAAAATTTATTTCTTCAGTCACATGGCAGAAGGATGCCTACTGAAAACGCTTTGCCAGGGAATGAAAAAGGAATTCTAAAAAATCATGATTCTGAGACTTCCAGCTACAGGGGACAGATAAAACACACACCTACACCCACAAACACACTAGACAGACACCTTTACTTTCATCCCCTTCTCCCAACCCACACTTTCCCCTCAAGAGAAACAAAACACTAAAGGGATAGGTCAATTATTTCTAAAGGCATAAATTCATAAGGACTGAGAGGAAAGAATAGCAGAACAATTTTGGAAGCTGGAGAGCCGATGTCTGGGTTGTAGTAACTAACTTAGCAGACCCACAAAAATAGATTCTTAAGCTGGCAGTGAGAGAAGCCAAGAAGCAAGCTGATTTACACCTCAGAGTTCCCCAGAGGCTCAGAAACTGGCAGCATCATATATATACGTACCTCTGAGGATGGGAGAGAAGTGAGGCACAACGCAAGAGGAACGATTGAAACCCCATTGAAATGTCATCAGATGACTAGAGCTCTCGCTAGTGCAAACAGCATCCCACTCATCCAGGGAGAAAGGGGGCTTTTCCCCAGTAGAAGGTAAAACAAAGTGTCCCTGGGCAGATGGAAGTCAGGCGCCTCTGGACACAAAGATGGGCGTGCCCCAGTGAAAACAGGAAAACAAGTGAACTTTTACATACTCAGTGTTGAGACATGGAGACTTCCCTGCCCTCGCCCTGCTCCAAGATTGCAGAGTGCTGGCAGCCAGACTTGTGCTGCAGAGATTGAAAGAATCCTCTGTAGAGATTTGGACTCTTAAAGACCAGTAGTGCTGGCTTCAGGGGTTCGCCAATGAAAACTGCCAGCTAAGTCTCCCTGGTGAAAGCACTGACTGATGCACAGAAACTGCTAATCAGATATTAGTGGCCATCCTTATAAACTGGGACTCAGCCAGGGTCACCTGACATTGTAAAAGCTTCGGATATAAAAGTCAAAGACAAGAGCGAGAGCGAGAGAGAGAGGAGAAGAAGAAATTAGAAGAAAGAGAAATTGCACAGAAAAAAGAGAACTTAAAACCCTATCAGTGTTATCTTCCAAGGTATAAAAGAATATATGAAATCTAGAAAACAAGAACAGGAAACTATGAAACAGGAACTCTCAAAAAGCAACCCAAGAGTTCTTACAACTATAAGAAATATGAAAGAATAGAGAGGAATAAGAGAAAATGTGAGAGAAGAAATCAGAAAAATAAGAGAAGCCTTTGAAGATAAAATTCAGTAAGCCTCATAAAAAGTAGACCAGAATAATAGAAATGGAAAATGGATAAAACCAACAAACAAACAAAAAAATGTGCCAGATCCAAGAGATTCAATATATTAGGAATTCCACTCAAAGAGAGTAACAAATTTGGAGATAAAGAATGAACCAAAGAAATAATTAAATAATTTCATAAATCTGAAGCATGTGAGGTTTTTGTTTTAAAGGACATAGTGTAATGCATAGAAACAAACCTACCTCAAGACATACCACCAAGAAGTTGCAGAACATTGGAGGGAAACAAAAAATTTCACAAGCTTCCAGACAAGGGACCAAGTGTTACAGAGCAGGGGATAAACTTTAGATATAGGATCAAGAATCAGTATAAAACTGTACTTCTCAACAGCAACACAGGAATCTAGAAGAAAATGGAAAAACATTAAAAAATTTAAGGGAAAATTTTGTCCTCTAATACTGTTATACACAATCTATTGATTTCATATGAAGACACAACAAGATATTTTCAGACAGGCAAGGTCTTAAAATTTCTCATCTTGTATTCTTTCTCAGAAATCTCCTGGCAGATTTGATCTGCTTTAGTTGAAAAAGGATGTAAACCAAGGAAGAGGATACAGTGAGATCCAGGATCCAAATAGGTGACCTCAACACAGGAGAGGAAAAATATCAATCCCCCTGAGGTTGTCTGTACAGCAGACCCAGAGAGGGGACACGCCCAGGAGAGGCAGGTAAGAAGAGAATACTCTAAGAAAATGACATTTTTTTTAAAATGTCTAGGGTATTTGTGTGTATCCAAAGGAGATTTACACAACTGGCAGGGGTTCTGAGTTGAATTAATCATCAGTACATAGAAAATAAGCAAATGAAACAAAAAGAAAAAAAATCAACTTCATGGGTAAATATTTTGCAGGAAAGTAAAGACAACCACATTGTATGATATGGGTCAACTAAGAATAACGTATACGTAGTAATAATAATGTAATCCTGAGTATTGAATGAAACAAAGTTGCTCACTAAGTACAGAGGGAAGATAAAGCAATGGGAAATATGCAAAAGAGTAAGAGAAAAAGAGAGAGGAATAGTGATGGGGTGGCGGATAAAAGAAGACAAAATCCCATTTTCTATATTGGAAATTCAACATATAACATTTAAAACAGAAAGATCTAAAAGTATAATCATGACATTTAAAGAGATGGATGCAAATAATTAAGTAAAAAGATTACAAGCAGTTGCCTCTGGGAAGAAGATTCTGTCTAGGGTGGGGCAGGACCACTATTTTTTTTAAAAAAGTCTTATATAAATATTAGCCTTTTCAGACACATACATGTTAATTTTTGATAAAAGTAAAAATTATATTAAAATCTCATGTTTTCTAAGCTTCCTCTCCAAGACTTTTGCCATCTCTATTAATTGTAATACATTAATCACTTTTTTTTAAAAAATTGCCTCATTTCGAGAACAAAAATATACATCTAATCACTAAGTCTGACACTCTGTTTCATATGTTCCTTCCAATGCACATTAAATTTAAACCCTCAGCACTGAAATGAGCAGATGTTCGTCCATGTACCACCTGGAATTGTCTTGCTTTATGGTTGCCCACCTGTGCACCCCGCACCTTGAAAGCGCTTCGAGCAGGATCGCTCATACAGGCAAGTCACTGCTGCCTACTCACCACTAGAGGGAACTGTTGATCTTCTTACTAGCTTGTCGCGGTCCAGCGGGGAACAGCTTCTTCAGGCAGCGGGTTGGGCATTAATAAAGCCATGGCTGTGTCCTTTTTCCCTTCCTGGAGTGTAAAATACCTGAACCTGAGGGGACCTTGGTGTGCATCTAGGTCAAGTCTCTGACCTCTCCCTTTCTACACTTAGACCGAGGCCCGGAGATGAACGGTGCTTTCTTAGGTCGTGGGATAAGGCTGTAAGAAAGTCAGTGCTAAAGCCAGGTTTCTTATTTACCCAAACCGGACAGATCAGGAATCAAACAAGAGAGTAACTCAAAAGAAATTGCTTTTTAGTGCAAGATCACAGAGCTGGGGTTTGCTAATAAATATGAACACCTGTTGAATGTTTACCATGTGTCTGGACTTTAGATTCTTGATTCTTTATTCTTCATTCTTGTCCTGTGAAATAGGAACAATCATTATCCCTGTTCTTTGAATGAAACTAAAGCACAGAGAAGTTCAGTTACCTGCCCCAGATCGCACAGGTAGTAACTGGCAAAGCAGGGCGGTCATGGCTGACTACCCAAGGAAGACATGACATGTATCTGTTAACGTGGAGCGAGCTAGCTCTTCTCTCTGGCACAGTGGCCTCGCTCCAGTTTTTGCTTAGATGAGATGATTTGTCCCAGTACCTTCAGAGGCCTCAAGATTCCAGCCTGCTAAGCAGAGCTGCTTCAGGGTCCAATTTCTTTCTGTTCCCAATGCCTATCTCAGTGCTTAGCTCAGAGGACCGGCTCATTAAATGCTAGCTGAGTAAATAAATACAGTCCTAATTATGTCACAAACAAATCATTTGCGGAAACAACACACTCATGTCACATCTCATAATTCATAGAGTTTAAGAAAACTCCACAAAAGCTATCATTGTCCACTTGGTCTCTCTTAAAAGACTGTGGAGTTGATCCAACCAAATGCTTAATTCTTCCTGATTCCCACCCCCCGACACACACACACCCCTGCCAGTTTGTAGCACAGTTTTTCAGTCCATAAAACACAATCATGTCACCGTGTACACAGGCAGGCTCCTAAGCCCACTGCATTGTATCATTTCATGAGCCCACATGTCACCGCTTCACAAAACACCTGGAGTCCATGTCATTTATGGCTCAGGGCTGGCCAGGCCCTCATCCTCCCAGTTCATAGAACTTTGCGCTGGTTTAACTTCCCACTCCACAGAACCCTGGGGCTGAGGGAGGGGGAGGGCTCCTGTGCAAAGATGGAAACCTTGTTCAAAGAGAAGGGTTTCCTAATGGAGTTTACAGCTAGCAAAATCGCCTCTCAAGGATTGGACGTCTCTGCATGGAAGGAAAGCTTCTTCCATGAGGAATCCCTCCAGATTTTCAAACTCCCTGCTGGAAGATTTGGAGTCATTCAATACAATTCTAGAAGTTTGAGGAGTTGAAATGCCTCTGCCTTGCACCCCTCTAATCCATCGTCCCCATTCTTTTTTTTAACTCTGAGTTTTACTGGTGTGCGGTCCCTTTACAACGTCAGTTTCAGGTATTAACGTTGACCTCTTTCAGTGCACAGTTCTGTGAATCGTAACACACACATGGGTTCTTGTAACCCTCGCCATAATCAAGATAGCACAATCCCATCACCCACCCCCAAACTGATCATTTTTAACAGACATATCCTCTCCACTTCCCTGTCAAACACTGATTTATTCTCCATCACTACAATTTGGGTTTTCTTGAGATGGTCATATAAATGTCGTCACACAGCATGTAAATTTGGGGACTGGCTTCTTCCACTCAGCATAATGCTTTTGAGATTCATTCAAATTGCTTTGTGCCTCCATAATTTATTATTTTTCATTGCTGGAAACGATTCCATTGTATGGATGTATCACAGTTTGCTTGTCCATTCACCCACTAGAAGCTATTTGACTTGTTTTCGGTTTGGAGCAGTTGTAAGCAGAGCTGTAGACGCTCATATGCAGGTTTCTGTGTGAACATAAGGTTTCATAACTCTAGGATAAATGCCTAGGAATAGAATTGCTGTGTCATACGATAAGTAAATTTTATCTTTAAAACAAATTGCCAAAGTGTTTTGCAGAATGACTACACCATACTGCATTTCTACCAGCAACATATGAGAATTCCAGGTTCCCTGCATCCTCTCCATAGCTTGAGTATTACCTGTATTTTTAAAGGTGTTCTAATAGTCATGTACCGTTTTCTCATGGTGATGTTAACTCACATTTCCCTCGTGGCTTATGATATTAAGCATCTTTTAATGTGCTTGTCTTCTGTATATCCCCTTTGGTTAAATGTCAGTGCAAATGTATTGACCACTATTAAATGGGTTTCTAGTTTCTTATTGTTGAGTTTTGATTTTTTAAATTATGTTCTGTACAAGTCATTCGTCAGATATGTGATTTTAAAATATTGTTTTCTAGTCTGTGACATGTTTTTCATTCTCTTATCTTTCAAAAAGTAATTTTAAAATCTTCAGTATCTCTAATTATCAAAGAAATGCAAATCAAAACTATAATGAGGTATCACCACACACCAGTCAGAATGGCCATCATTAAAAACTCCACAAATGATAAATGCTGGAGAGGGTGTGGAGGAAAGGGAACCCTCCTCCACTGTTGGTATGACTCTTCAGTATGAAGAGTCCCCAAAAAGCTTAGAAAAGACTTACCATATGATCCAGCAATCCCACTCCTAGGCACATATTCGAAAAGATACATGCACCCCAATGTTCATAGTAGCACTATATACAGTAGCCAAGACATGGAATGTTCATCAACAGATGACTGGATAAAAAAGCTGTGGTATATTTATACAATGGAATACTACTCAGCCATAAAAAATAAAATAATGCCATCTGCAGCAACATGGATGGACCTGGAGATCATCGTTCTAAGTGAAGTAAGCCAGAAAGAGAAAGAAGCCTACCGTATGACATCACTCATATGTGGAATCTAAAAAAAAATTTTTTAAAGACACAAATGAACTTATTTACAGAACAGAAACAGACTCACAGACATAGAAAACAGACTTACGGTTACCAGAGTGGGTGGGCAGGGAAGCGGGTAGAAAGGGATAAATTGAGAGTTCGAGATTTTCAGATACTATTATATATAAAATAAACAACAATTTTCTTCTGTATAGTACAGAAAACTATATTCAACATCTTGTAGCAACCTGTAATGAAAATGAATATGAAAAGGAATATATGTATGTTCATGTATGACTGAAACATCATGTTGTACACCAGAAATTGACACAACAATGTAAACTGACTATACTTCAATTTAAAAAAAAAAAATTTAAAAAACATTTTTGATAAATTTTAATTGATCACTTTTTAAAAACTATATGAATTGTGCTTTGGGGATAATAGCTAAGAATTTCCTGCTTAACCCTAGGTCACAGAGATTTTCAAAAATTTTTATTGCTTAATGTTTTACATTTAAATCTGTGCAGCATTTTGAGTTCATATTTGTATGAAGTGTGAGTTTAAGTTGAGGTTCATTATTTCACATGTGGTTGTTCAATTTTCCCCAAAACAATTACTAAAAAGGCTGTTGTTTCTCTATTGAATTGCCTTTGCATCTTTGTCAAAAATCAATTGGCTATGTGTGTACCTACTTACAGATTCTCTCATATTCCCTTGATTTATATATCAGTCCCTTCAATCCACCAGGTCACAGTCAGTACAGCTTTACAGTAAGTCTTAAAATCCATTATTAAGAGTACTCTTAACTTCATTCTACCATTTTCACAATTCTTGTTCATCTGCCTTTCTAAAAAATAATTTTAGAAACATTAAGAATGTCACCACCTCTAGATTTTTGGGGGGCATGCTCTTTATAAGCTTAAGGAAGCTCCCTTCTATTCTCAGTTGACTGAAAATTTTGATCATAAATGATGCTATATTTTGTTAAATGTTTTTTTCTGTATCTATTAATATGAGCATTTTTTTTTCTTTAAGTTGTTAATATGGTAGATAACATTGATTAATTTCCAAATATTGAATCAGGCTTACACTCCCTGGAAAAATCTCATTTGATAATCATGTATTATTTTTATATATTATTAGATTTGATTTGTTAATACCTTTTTGGATTTTTTTGTTTATGTACACGAAGGATTTTTTTGTATTATCTTTGTCTGGTTTTCATATCAGATTAATACCTGCCTCATAAAATTAGTAGTGTTCATTCCTCCTCTGTTGGCTAGAAGGGGTTGTCTAGAATTGGTATTTCTCCTTTACAGGTTTGGTAGAATTCTATCTGGAGCTGGAGATTTCTTTTTTTTGAAAAGTTCTTTAATACAAATCTAATTTATTTATAATTATGACACTGGGTTACCTATGTCATGTGGGGTGAGTTTTGGTACCTGTGGTTTCTGAGGAATAAGTCAGTTTCACCTAAGTTATGGAATTTATGTTCTGTTGAATTCTATAGAATTGTTAATAGAGTCCTTTATTATCCTTTTAATATTCATGAGCTCTGTAATGGTGCCTCAGTTTTCATTCCTGATTAGTAAGTTATGTTTTTCTTTTTTGGTCTTGATAGAGATATATCAACTTTATTGATCTTTTTTTTTAAAAAAAAAAAACAGGTTTTTATCTGATTTTATCTACTGTTTTTTTTCTGTTTAAAATTTCATTGATTTCTGTCCTTTTCTTTTTTATGTTCTTTCTTCTCCTTGTTTGGGTGCATTTTGCTTGTCTTTTTTTAGTTGTTTAAGAAGGGAACTTAGATTATTGATTTGCGATTATTAATTATCTTCCTTCTTTTCTAATTTTTAAACAGTTAATGCTGTGAATTTTTCTCTGTGAACTACTTTAACTACATCCGACAAATTTTGGTAAAATTGTATTTTTATTTTTATTCGATTCAAAATATTGCCTTAATTACTTTGGGACTTCTTCTCTGACCATGGATTATTTAGAAGCACATTGTTTAATTTTTAAATGTTTAGAAAGTCATATAATCTCTGCTATTAAGTTCTAGTTTAATCTACTATGGTGAAAGAAGAAACTTTGTATGATTTCAGGTATTTTGAATTTTCTGAGGAATAAGTCAGTTTCACCTAAGTTATGGAATTTATGTTCTGTTGAATTCAAAATTCAAAATACTTTGTTTTGCAACCCAAGATATGTACTACCTTGGTGAATGTTCTGTGTCTACTTGAAGAGAATATATATTCTTCTGTTTTGGGTTAGAGAGTGCTATGAGCATTAAAAAAAAAAAAAAAAAAAAAAGAAGACCCAGAACACCAATATCAGTACTGATGCTCTTATTCAGTTATTCTATATCCTGGTTGACTTTTTGTCTGCTAACTCTGTTGATTACTAAAAGCAGAGGTTGAATTATGGAAAGAATAGTTATATACCCAAATATAATCGTGGCTAGGTATACTTTTCCTTTCAGTTCTGTCAAATTTTATTTCTGAAAATTTGAATCTCTGTTGTAAGGACCTTTTTCACACATTCAAGATTTTTATGTCTTTTTGGTGAATTTACTTTGTTTTCATTACGTAGTATCTCACTTTATCACTGACAGTGTTTGCTCTGAAGCTTATTTTTTCTGATATCAATATAGCTAGATATTAGCTCTTTCTTTTAATTTTTGCATGGCATATCTTCCCCTTCTTCCATTTTTATCTCACCTTTATTATTATGTTTGAAGTGAATTTTATATAAACCGAATATGGTGGTTGTTTCTTTGTCTGCAAAACTTTCTTTAATGATTATTTTAAAGTAGGCTTGCTGGCAACAAATTCTCTTAGTCCTACTTCATTGGAAGATGACTTAATTTCACATCATTTCTGCATTTGATCATCATTTTCACTTGATAGAGGATTCTGGGTAAACTATTATTCTCTTTCAACCTTTTAATTTTTTGGTTTATTTTTATTTTATTTATTTATTTATTTATTTATTTATTTACTTACTTACTTATTTTGGTGGGGGGAGGTAATTAGCTTTGTTTGTTTGTTTTTTAGAGGAGGCACGGGGGACTGAACCCGGGACATGGTGCATGCTAAGCATGTGCTCTACTGCTTGAGCTGTACCTTCCCCCTCTTTCAACCTTTTAAAAGTGTCGTTTCACTTCTCATGAAACTTTCTCATGAAAAAATTTGTAGCTGTTGAAATTATTTCCCTAAGTAGTGCATCATTTTTCTGTGTCTTCAAAATTTTTTTCTTTGCTTTTCATCTCCAGGAGCTTGATTATCGTGTGTCTGAGTGTGGACTTCTTTGGTTTTTTGTTGTTGTTATTTGGTTTTTTGTTTGTTTGTTTGTTTATTTGTTTGAGATTTGCTCAACTTTTGAATCTGTAAGTTTATGGTTTTGCCAGATTCTAGAAGTTTCTACCTTTATGTCTTCAAATATTTCTTCTGCACACTATTTCTCATCTCCTGAAGCTTTTATCCCATAAATTTTGCATATTTTGGTATTGTACCACAGGTCCCTGAGAAACTGTTCATTTTTTAAAAAAACCTTTCTTCCTTGTGCTCCTCACATTGAAAAATTTCTATTGATCTACTTCAGGTTTATCGATTCCTTCCTCTGTCCCCTCCATTCTGCTTTTGAGCCTATTCTACACTTTTACTTTGGTTAATAAGCTTTCCTGTTTTAAATTTCTATTTGGCTTTTCTTTGTATCTTTTATTTCTTTGCTGAGACTTTCTACCTTCCCACTTGTTTCACGAGTGTTCACCTTAACTTGGTGAAGCATTTTCAACATAGCCGTTTTAAAGCCTGGCAGACACTTCCAACATCTACTTTAGCATCTGTTGACCCCCGGGTGCCCTGTGAGCTGATGTTGTCTTTCTTATATTAAGTAATTGGTGGGAGGTAGTATTCTGAATATTTTAAATATTATGTTGTAATTGCTGGATCTTATTTAAATCATATGAAAATTTTAAATATTTTTTGTTTTAGCATGTCTATGCAGACATAGCTTGGAATGTGCCCAGGAGTTCACAAACAAGAGTTAGAGTCGTTTTCTGGAACTGTTCCTCTCTGAAATCTTCTCAGAACTTTCTGTAACTCCCCTTGTCGGTCCTCCAGCCTCACAGCTGAGGCTTTATCTACTCTGCTCTCCTATAGTAGTTTGACAGGCACGGTGTCCCAGGTTCAATCCCTAGCACCTCTTCCAAATAGAAATAAATGAATAAATCCAATTACCACCCTCTCCCCATAAAACAAACAAAACAAGCCAAACATGTGCTTTGATATTAAAAAAAAAAAAAATGTGGCAACTCACATGTCTGGGGTCAAGATGTGAAGGACAGAAAGAGAGAATAAAAAAATGAGGTTTTCTCTACCTTCTTGGAAGCATATCTTGTCTGACCAAAAAGGAAGATTACACTTCTTCAGAATTTTAGGTATTTGCTGCCATATGAGAGAATTAATATTTTTAATGGAGTGTTTAGCCCATTCTTTCTGGCCATCAAGAAGTTAGTTTTCAGTACTTGAGCCAGATCAAGAGTGCTTCTCCTGGAGTTCTCTCTGCCCACACCAGTCCCCACTTCCAAGTCCTGAGCTGTGTTGCATAGCTGTGTGTGGCTGGGGGATAGTTGAGTGAAAAGTAATTAAAAATCTCACTGATGGTTCAGTGGTACTTTGAATTCTGGTCTTCTCCCTCAACCTTCTGCACCTATTTAATTCTTAGAGTCTAAGGAGAAACAAAAACAAAAACAAACAAACAAAAAAACCCCAAAACTTCCCCATGCATTCTGTCCAGGTTCCACAGTTGCATTCCACGGGATAGCAAGTGTGGAGTATGCCTACTCCGTCTTACTCATATCTGAAACTCTTGCATTGCTTTTAAAAAAATTACTTCCTGTAAGGCCTTTCAAAATGTCCTTCTATATCTAGCCTTTGCTTACTTCTCTAGCCCTTATCCTTACGAAATTTCAGTCAAATCAAGCTGCTTGCTCTTTCCTACACTGTTGCCATATTGCACAAATCCAGATACACAGAATAAAATGCTAACAGGACTTCTTGAAATTGTGAAGCACAGAAGCTGTGCAATTTCATCAAGTTTTGACGCTTGTCCTCCCTCATCCTTGTTTGTCTGGTTAACTCCTTAGACTTTAAGACTTAGATCAAGCTTTGGCTTGAGGTTGAGTTAGGTGTTAATCTTCTGTTTACACTCTCAGTGCTCTGGACTGACTGCTTAAGAATGCTTATCTGATTAGCTGTGATTTCTCGTAAGGAATGTGTCTTTTTTTTTTTAATCTGTGTATTTCTAGTATCTAGAAGAAAGTGGGTGTTTCATAAATGTCTGTTGAATAAATGAAGAAAAAAGAAAGGAATGAAAATTTATTGAGTGCTCACTTTATAAATATTTTTCTTATGTAATCTGCACAATCTTAAAAGAACATAATTGTATTAGACATGTTTTGCAAGTGACTGTCCTTCACATTTCCTGTCCATAAACCTTGTGAAAGGTGAGTTGCCCTAACCCACAGCCTCTGCTGTCACAGACAATTGGATCAGGGTGGGCATTTGCTCGAGTTCAGCTTACCAAGAGGCTGACTAACATCCTATGGCTGGAAAGAAAAATATGAGCTAAGCCAATCATCATTAGCTTTCAAGAATTCTGGAATTAGGAAACTGAGAGAGTGTAGCCAGCTGGAGCCAAAAGGCTACATACAGTTGGGATTAGGGTGACAAGAAGGGTTTTGTCCAACCTGATCAAATCAAAGAAATTATTTTATAAGGAGGAGACAGTGAGTACATATAGAAAAACAAGACACTTTGGGACCTTGGGAGAGAGACCCTGATGAGAGAGCAAAAATAAATAAATAAATAAAAACAGAGAGAGACAAAGAGACAGAGAGACAGAGATTATTTCCTAACTGCTTTCTGTTCACAGCACTCAGTAACTCACTATACACACAAAAATCCTAAACTTAGATTCTCTTGGGACCCACAGTAGTATAAGTATCACCAGCCCCAGAGGATACATTTTATTTTATTTAAGCAAAACACTGTAGACCCTTCCCTTTGCCAGTGATTGGACTAGGCAGGGGAAGCGAATAGAATCCTGGCCAGTATGTGCGAAAGCTAGTCAGCGGGGGATTTCTGGGAAAAGGTTTTCTTTAAACTGAAAAGAGACACTAAAAGGAGATACAGTAATTCCCCTTCTTTCACGAGAAGTAAAAGTGGGAAAGTGTCAAAACAGACACATGGAAAGGAATTACATTATTGATGCCGCTGGCTGGCTTAATTTTACCCAAACTGGAGCTGCCCTGCATGTTACTACCTCCTTAGTTTTTAAGCCCCCTGAGGAGCAGCTTGCTATTACTTGCAAAGCATCCTAATTAAAATAATACATCCTGCTTTTTCTCCTATGACTGCAGATCAGCTGCTCCTCTTCAAGCCCACATTCTCCACCCTGCTGCCCATGCAGAGACTTTGCACTTGAAAATTTCCATTCTCTTTTTTTGCAAGCTGTTTCTCCCTCTTGACCAACTATGTTTCATCAGCCGATATACACAATTATACTCACTCTATCTTAAAACGTAACTCTCCCTTGAAGCCATTTCCCCCTGTAGCTCTAACTGCATATGCCTGCTCCCCACCAGAGCAGAACGCTGAAAAGTTGGCTGTCGCTGCTGTTTTCAGGGTCATTCGTACCCTCCCCAGGGGAGGACTCTTCCGAAAATCCACAATGGCCTCTGTGTCCTGCTACCATAGTTCACCACTATTTCACTTCTCCTTTTTGTAGAGATAGTTTCTTCTGTTCCCTTCTCCCTTATCACATTGACCTGGTCCTTCTCCCTCCTCACTGGCCGTTCCTTCTTCCATTTATTCCTTGCTGGCTCCTCCTTCTCTTCATTCGTCCTTTCAGAGGCTCAGAGCCTGAGCCCCTTTCTTGTCTGTGTCCACACAATCTCCCGAGACAAAGGCCATCAGTCACCTAGACTTAAATACCATCTAGGGCCACCTCCCACTTCACGTTAGCAAGTCCTTCCTGAAAACCAGGAACAAAAATGCTGACTGGGAGGCTATTACCCATTATTTTAAATAGGAAAAAAAAAAATTACAGTGTGTCACGTGTCAATCTCAAGCCCACAACCAATTTTCTAAAACACAATAAAAGGATTGTGTACAAGTAATGAACTATTATGCTAGGACACAAAGTTGTTAAAATAGTGGCCCCTGCTCAGCAAACCATTAAAATGATGCTGACAGGTAACTGCTTTGTATTCAGTAGCATGACCTCTCTACTATCTAAGTAACACACTGTCCAAGTAAGATCCCCATTTGTTAAAGCTTAGGAAACTTTAAAATAGTTGCCTGTTTGTGTGTATCTGCCTCCCAGAATTTCCCAGGTACCTCTGACATCTTCCTACATTCAACATAAATATCCAACTCCATATGATCTTGTCTCACTTTCTCTTTCTCTGTCTCTCTCTCTCCCTTATGCACACACACACGCACACACACAAGCAAGCCTATTTCTCTCCTAATCCTCCCCTAAGTAGCCAAAGTCACCATCATCCAACAAGACATTTAAAGCAAAAATCTAGGCATAATCCCTGATCCCTCTTTCCACTCAATGCCAATATTTGAGCTATCAGTCAAGCTTGTCAATCGTATACACAAAGTATGTCCTGTATTAACTCCATGTCCTACTTCCGCTAAAACCTCATAAAATCATGAAGTTGGAACAATAATTTTCGCCTGTCAGGGTTACCGAAAAAGACTCCAGAGTGATCTCTCTGTGTTGCCCCTTGCTCCTCTACCACTAAGTTTTCCAATGAGCAGCCAGACAATCTAATCTTCTTAAAACATTCCAAAGGCTTCCTAATGTTCACAGGATAAAACAAATCCCCAAGTCCAAGTGGTGTAGGGGATGGTGTCAGGGAGAGGGGTCCTCAGGCCCCCTTCCCTCAGCATCAGTGTTCACCCCACCTCGAGGACCCCAGAGTTGCTGCTCCGCCCAGGTCCCCAAGACCCCACAGAAGGTGCTGTGAAAATCCTGATTTTCAAAATGAAATGAACATGCAAAAATTATTAAAATGTTAAAAACGTATCATAACAATATTATAACACTCACAACATCAAAAATGTAAAATGCATTGGAATAAATCTAATAAAATGTGCCTAAGAATTTCACAGAGAATATCTGTTAAACTTATACCAATAAAAAAATAATAAACTTACATAGAGATAGAAAACATGATCACAGGTTAAAAGATTGCATATAATGAAGATGTCAGAGCTCCTGAAATAAAGCTATTTTAAATGTAATTACAATAAAAATATCAATAGAAATTTCAACAAAGCTTAAAAACTCACCCTAAAATTAATTGGAAAACGAATTGCCAAGATAACCAACATGAATTTTTAAAAAAGAGGGGAATTGGCAACTAGATATCAATATTTTTTTTAAGATGTAGCTATTAAAATATGAGGTAAGAGTGAATGGTTAAATAGATCAGTATTTCACAGCCCAGTAACAGGTGTGTACGTATGTTGTATGTGTGCAGATATGTAATTGGACATATAACAGACAGCTGATCATTGGTATTTAATAGGGTATTAAACACATTTGATTAACTGAATAAATGAGCAGGGAAGATCATAGTTACGTTCATTGTGGCTCATCTAGACCACTCTACCTAACTGGTGCTCCGGGATAGCTACCCAATTTAACATTCCTTCTTTAGAAGGAAGGAAACAAAATATCTAGATGAGAGTAGAGCAGGTGAAAGTTACAAAGAACAAAGACTGACTAAAAGAACTGGATACTTAAGCGAACAAGGAGAGAGGCTTACAAATCATAGGATAATTGTCCACCGGCATTTCGGCTGAGCCAGGATCCCTGCCGACAACTAAATGGACGTCGACTTTGTCTCAGTGGGTAATGACAGCACATTTTCATAACTGGAGGACATGTGGGGGTTAAGGAAATAGCAAAGGTTTGGATTCAGACAGTCAGGTTCAAATCACCCTGGCGTGACCTGGGACCAGTCACTAAAGCTCTCTGGGACTTTATTTTTCTTGTCATTAAATTCAGGATGATCAGATGCAGCAAAACATAGCAGTAAGAAGTGTGGATTCTGGATCCCACTTCCTGTATTCAAATCCACTCTTAGCTGTGCAAACTTGAGCAGGTTGTTCAACCTCTCTGAGCCTCAGTTTCATTATCCATAAAACAGAGAAATAAGAGTAACTATCTCATAGGGTGTTTGGAAAGATTAAATAACAATGTATGTAACACACGCAGAAGAATGTCTGTTTCATAGAAACCCTTGAGAGTGGTAATAATAGCAGTAGTAAAACCTACTCCAAGTGTTCTGATGAGGGGCACATAAAATGATAGATGCCAAGCTTTGGGCACAAGTGCATGAAATAGCTGAAGTGTCCTATCAAGGTGATTTCCCTTCTTTTCCTTAAGCTGTCCACAAAAGGAACAAATGCCCCTCTAGAGGTGGTGAGTTCCCCATCAGCAGAAGTGTTCAAGCAGAAGTTGGTTAACCACATCTCCAGAATGTTACAGTGATGCATTTGAGACTAGGTAGAGACCAGGATTAGGCGATCCCTGAGCTTCCCTTCAAATTCAAGGTTCCATGATTAAGCTGGAACCTTTAGGAAAGTCTGTCAAAAGGGAATTGTGGGTAACCAAAACTGTCCCGAAATTTCCAGCTCATTTTCCAGGATAAATGCATCCCCCATCTCCCTACACAGCACACCAAATATTAACACACACACACACACACACACACACACAAAAACACATGCATGTACACAGAGGCATCATTCATATGTCGTAACATAAATCTTTTCACCACAATGACCGCGGTTGTCAGTGAAAGAAATACTCTTGTTCAGTCCAATGCACTTGGGTAGCCCAAATAAACAATGGTATAATACCCGGCATTTATTCAGCACCCTCTGGGGCAAGGGCTCACACTTTATACATATTTCTCGTTTATCATGGCCACATTCCTGGGAGACAGGCTGCCCCTCAGAGAGGCAACGGGGTTGGGCTTTTGACTTCAAGCCTGGCTGATGGAGACGTTGCTTTCCGCATGTTAGACCGTGCGGTACTTAAATGTCCTTCAGTCTTCCTGGGCCTCGTTAAGTGGCCCTTCGTGACAGACTTCTGATGCCGCACTGGGAGTCACAGCGCCTCCGGTCTCCACTGTAACACATCACCACTGGGCCTTCCACCCTGGTGGGTTGAGAACAGCCAGAAGAGTCTGAATGACAGCTTTGTGCTGTCTTTCAGCAAGAGCGCCCCCTTGAGTGTATTTGGACGCAGCTCTGGAGCAAGCAGCAGGAGCTTGGAAGGTCAAGTGAATCCTAGCCTGTGCCAGTTATAAGCTATGTGACCTTAGGAAACGCCTTAACCTCTCTTAGCCACTGGACTGAGAAAACAGGCGCCTTAAGACACAACTTGCTAGGCTGCTATGACGCTAACATAGAATAAAGCATGTGAGTTCCTTGGCATGGGGTGGAACTTGAATTAAAAGGATCTATTACTTTATAGGCATCATCTTGCCTCCAGGTTGCCGAGATCCCTGTTCCTGCACATCCGGTGTTATGCACCCTCCCCCACCAAATTCACGGGTTGAAGTCCTCACCCCCAGTACTTCCAAATACGACTGTGTTTGGAGATGGGGTCTTTAAAGAGGTACTTAAGATAAAATGAGGCTATTCCTGGGGACCCTAATACAACATGGCTGGCATCCTTATCAGAAGAGGAGATTGGGACAGATAAACACAGAGGAAAGGCCATGTGAGGGCACAGGAGGCGACAACCATGGACAAGCCACGCTGAGGGCCCCCGGGGGAAGCCGACCCTGCCAACGCCCTGATCTCAGGTTTGCAGCCCCCAGGACTGTGAGATGATGCATTTCTGTTGCCGGGCTGTGGCAGCCCTAGCCGACTGGTACCTCCAGTCTGAGTCTACAGCCATAGATAAGCCCCCAACCTCAGGTCGCAAGATCCCGTTGAAAGACGGGGTTGGTAATGCCCAAGGCTCAGGAGGACAAATAAGGAAACAGAAGCTGCGATTACGGCAGGAACCCAGTCAAATAAGCCCAGGGGTGAGAAAGCAAAGTCCAACCGGTCCCTCTGTCAGTGGATGAACCAGAAAGGTCGCCGGCTCGGGTCAGAGGTCAGAGTGTAAACCCCACCTGCACCGGATTTAGCTGTGGAGACTTCGATAGCCACTTATTTTTATATGCTTCAACCTTGCTTGGTGAATTCACCTATCTTCCACACCAGGCCATCCTTAACAACCTAAAGCGGGTTAACAAGCCTCACACATTCAGCTCAAGTTACTGGTTTCCTTCGCTTACTGGTTTATACTAGACAAATTGTTAAGCGGTCCTCAGATGTGTAGAACTTTGAGGTTCCATCTGGAGTTATTCTCAAGCCTTCAGTTCGGAGTTAGGAGAAAAGATAAACTTGCCTCTCAGTGAACATCACTATTATTACAGAAGAGAAGAGATGTCCCAGGGTCACAGCGAAGGGGCCATTCGTCTCGGCGTTTTCTACTCAGATGTCTTACAGGGGAGCAGACGATAAATAATGTTTTAATGAATAGCCAAACTGCATCCCGCATGTTTTTACACAGTTGATGTAAAATAAATGTTGAGCTGAATGATGTGCATAACCCTTGAGCTCATATTTTCAGGAAAAAAAAATTCTTTCTGGAGACACAACAATACGTTTGTTGAGAATTAATAGTCAACCTCACTCATCAGCACAAAAATCAGGGCTACCCTAATGTCATCCATAGCAAGTGGGCCTAAAACTTCTCAAATTTTGTTCCTGATCTGCTTTGCTTTAACAAGCATCTTTCCTTCTAACTTAGGGAGTGTAGAGGAGTTCCTATGCTTATTTAAGGACAAGTCTGACATTTTATGTGATGCTAATTTCTTATTATAGTTAATTTCCTATCAAAATCATTTGCTACCTACCTTGTGAGTTTTGGGAACTAATTAACGTGTTTCAAATGCTATAAGTTTCTGAGATAGAGTCCCATAAAAATTTCATGTTGTTATTATATCCTGATTCAATAAAAATTGTCAGAAAAAAAGATGCCTTTGGAGGGCACTTTAATGCCTCTGGGACTTGATCACAAATGCAAAGTAAATCCTATCCCACATTTTCTCCTGGTACATTTAAGAATCCTTCAGGCCAGCCTCACATGGGGAAAGGTCTTGAGTTTGATGCTTAAAGAGCTCTGGGTCCACATCCAAGTTTGGTAACTAAAGTGACTCAGAGGTGTTACTTCACATGTGTCGGCCTCAGTTTCCATTTTCTTAACTGGTAAGTTCAAAATGGTAATAAAATCAACCTCACAGGACCACTGTGCAAAGCAGACAATAGCCGGCAGGCACTGAGGGTGCGGCTTACGTGGCAGATCGGAGTGTGTGACCCCCTCCCGGTTTAGAAGCAGGGCTGTTAAGCAAAAACTTACGGCTGTTACTTAGTAGTCATTAGTCCCTCCTTTAGATCCAGGAGTGGTGACCATTTGACTAAGTCCTCAAGTCTATGTTAAGCACTCACTATGTCGTGGCTGCCCTCAGAAGCTCCTAAATTAGCCTAGAAGGAAGCTTAGTGACAGGGCAGTGCCTTCAAAGCTGTGTTAACTATTTTAGGCAGTGGGGTCCAAGCAGCAAATAAAAATAGAAACATACACACACACACACACACACACACACCTACCCTTGCAAAGCTTACAGCTCAGCGGAGAAGACAGACATACACCAGGTGAATAAGTGAACATATAACATGGTAATAGTGATCAGTGCTAAGGTGAGAAAGAAAAGAAAATGAACCGAGAGTGCCGGGGTGGGTGATGGGTGGCAATTTCAGTGGTACAGCCAGAGATACCTCACCAGCAAGATGGCACTGATGTGCGTGTATGAAGGAAGTGAGGTCTTTAATCGTATGTCACCTTCTCGGTGACAGGTTATGACAAGTGCCATAAGACACTGCCAAGAGAGTGGAACCGTATCAGAGGTCCTGGCGTTGGTGGGGGGGGTGTTCCCTTCACAGTGCCCACGTCACACCCGTTCATTCGCCCCCGGAAAAGAGTCAGGGTCATTTTAGAACCTGTTCTCTGTGCTCACCCGGTGGCCAGTAACACCGGGAGCTAATAGTGGGGAAGGGCTTTGAAGACTGTTCACTTCATGGCTGCAGGATCCGTACCTGAAATATTTAGAAGCACACAGTTAGGTTGGTAATGTTGAGAACATCAGGTTAGTCCTCCCCATCGTGGTAATCTTGGGGTTTTCAAACACATCTGCATGTAACTTGCTGAGATTGGGAGCCTGGAGGGACTTCTGAAGACCGGTCTAACGTGGTCAGTCTGTGCTGTGAAATGGACCCAGGGCGCACCGCCAAAGAGCCACAGAAAATGAGCGCTCAGAAGCAAAGTGCCCGTTCTCTCCGGTTTTCCTCTGGAAAAATTTGTGTGGCTCAGACATCCCATCCCCATAGGGGACTCAACCCTGGAGGATAACACACAAGACATGATAGATTTCAGCTTCCTCATTCCTTCAGCCGAAGCCGGCTCTGCCGTCCGCTGAGCGGTCTCACCTGGGCCTGCAGGGGTTGGAGAAAGAACCGGTTATAAGAAATTTCCCCTTAGGGCTGGGTGGCCTGTACAGCTGGGGTTTCTGTACAGCACGACTGTGGTTTCTGCGAGCTCTGAAGATTGCCAGAATGCTTGCAGGGATTAAAAACAGGAAATCCAATGATCCACATAAATGATATTTTCCTAATGGTAATGTTCCACGCATTTAAAGGACACAAACCCTAGAATTGTGCAGGGGGACGGGACCCCTCCTGGTCTTCCTTTCCTGTCAATAACTCCACTATGTGAGTCCGATGTCATTTTTTTTACACCCACTCAACGTGGGACATGTCAACTTATGCAGTTTGGGCACTCAGAGTGTTGTGTTTCCTGCTTGTCCCAAACTTGTGGGGTCATTCCATGGATGACCGCACACCAAAGCAGTTTCAGAGGTGTGCAGATAAATTTCAAATTTGTTACACTATCAAGTGTCCCAGTCTCAGAATTTTGTGTTCGACTTTATTATCCAGACAGTTCCCTGGGAGTCTACAGAGCAGACATCCTGCAGGGTCCTCTGGGGATGAGTGAAGGGGGAAAGCTGTGCACCCGACTTGCTGGTAGCTTTTTATCCAGCACGCAATTCGATTCAAAGTATTTCGTTCTCTGACGGAGTAAAAGCCAGCAGAAAATTTCCAAAGGCCAATTTGTACACACGATCAAGAGCCCTGAAAAATATTTTTGTTCTTTAAATTAGCTAATCTGTTAGAAATCAGCCCTATAGAAGTTCTTAGAGGTATGTGTATAAAGATTTTCATTGTACCACTAGTCACGTTCTAAGAAAAATGGGAAAAATAAAAATATTCAATTAAGGGGAATAATGAATGAATTTTGATCCATCAATAAAAGGCGTGATTACATAACCACTAAAATACATTTTTCAAGACTATACAACACCCAAAAAAGTTATTTGTTATAAATAGCATTGTAGGAAAAAATCGATACAAAATTATACATGCATAGAAAGATTTCACATTTTTGTCCTTGACAGATGGTATGTGTACACAGCTGTATGTCTATTCACGTATTCAGAAGATGACAGCAGATGTCTCTGGGTGGTACTGTCAGTGATATGCATTTTATTCTTGAATGGAACTGTTTTTTTCCCTCAGTACAAAACATCATATTACATCATACTATGCCACGCTGTCTCACAGTGATGTGAATCTGGGATAGGCGCACTACAGACCGCGGTCCACATCCAGCCCATGGTCTGTTTTTGTCAATAAAGTTTTATTGGAACACAGCCACAGTCATTTATTTACATATTGTCTCTAGCTGCTTTGGGGCAACAAGAGAGTTGAGTAATGGTCACAGAGGCCGTATGACTCAGTCTTAAAGCTTAAAACTTGTACTCTATGGCCCTTAGAAAAAAATTTGCCAATCTGATCCAGGATATAAATGGGAATCAACGATTCTCAGCAGAGGAGATTTCAAGCCTATAGGCGCCATTTGTCAATGTCTGGAAATAATTTTGGATGTCATAACTAGGAATGCTGGTGGTGGCCACCGTAATTTAATAGATAGCGCAGGACAATTCCCCACAACAAAGAACTGTCTGCCCCGGGACGTTAACAGTGCTGAGTGTGAGCTACTCTGATGCAGATGAACAGTGAAGCCATTCTAATATTCCCATCAGATTACGAGATCTGATCAACCCAACCCTTGTGAGATGATTTCATGAGAGGAACTTTTCACCTTTACTGGTGACAACTGAACTTAGTCCTTTGCCCTCTTGTGCCTTTTTAAAGAATATGTCCCTCGTGTTTATTGCCACCATTTAATCAGTGCTCTTGTTTCTGATCTGAGGAAATCAAGTTATTTTAGGAATAGGTGATCTCCAGAAATAAAATGTTACAATCACAGTACATAGAGTTCCTTCTGTACATTTTGGAAAAGTAGAGGAAAGAACTATTTAAAAGCTTAAAGATCCCTTTAAATATGTTTTGGGCCCCCATCTTGTTCAAGGAAGTTGAAATATCTATTTTGAAAGAACAAAGAGAGACTGAAGCAACCACTGGTGTATCACTTTGAGTAACCTTTATAAAGGTTGATCAGACTCAATGGTCTTACTTTACGGTGGAAGGATTGGTGACTGTGGTTCTCGGACTATGTGTGTGAAGCCTGGAGGAAGTGGTCACAAGTTCTGCTGGAGCTCAGCTACCTCTGTCTATGGATACGACTTAAGGGCTCGTCCATATTTCAGATAATATGCATGTAACTCTCTCAGTCTCAGTCTTAATGAGGTGATCGATCTTCTATGAGACTGAATGAATACATAGTTCTGAAAGAATTAAAACTAAAGTAAGCAACAGATTATTCACCAACACTCACTACCCTCAGGTCTGAGTAGATCTTGAGACACCAGGGTCTCAGGGCAGACCCACAGCTGCCGAGCTCTGTGCCCAAGTTAAGCCCAAGTACAATATGAACAACTTCCTCCTCTGTTCACTGAAGATCATGAAAGCACACACATAAATTTGAGTAAGGAGTAGTAAGTTACAGAGATACAAATACAGACATCGATGTAGACAGGCATCGTTTGGCATAGAGCCCAGCTTGCAGTAGGCGGCAAGGGCTCTATGAGCACTATCTTTTACCATTTTCCTACTTAAAGTTCAAAATGATTCTGCAAGGGCACCTATTAGACCTATATGTAAGTTGTAGACATTGAAACTCAAAGAGATTAAGCAGTTTACCAGAGTTTACACAGCTAATAAAGAATGAGGTCAACACACCACCATTTTACTCCAAAAGCCTGGAAAGGCAAAAATAAATAAATAAATAAATAAATAAATAAATAAATAAATAAATAAATAAATAAATAAATAATAGTATCAGAGGAGTTCCAGCGGCCCAATGAGATGACAATCCACGATGAACCGCTGAAGGAGTTCTCGGGAACTTCCTGAACTCGCGTTTGGCGGTTCGACCCAGTCCACACACCCGCCTCCCCAACCTGGGCCCATGGTGAGCACAGTCTGGCGTGGCCGTTCTCGTGTTCTTAGTCTGCCCTGGGTTGACATGACTTCACTCTACGTGCCTTGCCCTCATTTCAAAGGCTCCGAAGGCCCTCATTTTCAGGTTACAAAAACAGTCCTAAAAATCAACTTCTGCCAAATCACAAGTAATTGAGCAAATTATGCTTCCTAATCACCCATCTTTCTTTGCATCTCAGCCGTCAAACCCTTCTGCTGACATGTTCCTGGGGCCCCCGGCTTTCCAGCCTCTTCTCTGGTGTCATTCTAACGGACACTAATGGCTTCACTGCAATTCAGGCATCAGAAAGGTCTCAGCCATCAGTTTATCCTCTGACCCTGAGCGCGGGCTTCTCCATCAAGTTCAGGCATCACTGATTCACCTGCTGGTTAGTCTGGACGGCTTATTCTGTCTGCACCTTTTCTTCTTCCACTAAGAACTAAAATGACGACCAGCTGCCTCCATTAAAGTACCCCTTCCCCTCCCTGACCCATCAACCTGCCATGTGGGGCCACGTCTGTACTCCTAATGGACCTCTGCTGGTCGTCCTCCCCAGAGTGACCTGCAGCGTGCAGGGCCATCCCTGTGGTGCCCTCCCCCTACACCAGCCCTTTCCTCCTCACACCTGGGAGGTGAAAAGCCAGACTCCTTTGCCGAGACCTCAATTTCTTCACATTTGTTTCTGTCTCACTGTGAAAGAACAGACAGGTGATGGGAGTGAGGTCACAGCCAGCACTGTCAAAAAGTAGAAAGCAGGGGCCCTTGGAGGGGACAAGGCTTAAGAGAATTTTTTGTTCTTTGTCTGCCCAAAGTAATCCTTCCAAAGCCATGCCATAAACAAAACATCCTCTTTCCTGGAGGGAGAAATGCATCAGATACCTGTAAGACATGGTGACTGCACCCTTCTCTCCCGTAGTCAGCCTGTGCAGTGGACCTCGTCTTCTCCTTTCAAACCCAGAGCAGCAGATCCAGTTCTTGGCCAGAAGCGCTGAGGTCTTTCCATTCTTGTGCAGTATCACTATAAGCCCCAACATCCTCCCTGAAAAACATCACATGGTGGAAAGTATGCAGATTATTTTGTCCTCAGAATATCAACCCTCTGTAGTAGCCTTTTAGGGTAAATGGTCCCCAAATACAAAGAGAGTTACCATGTAAGTGTTACTGGCATCTCATGGACTAGGAAGACCATAACTCGGGGTCTGAGTTGCAACCCATATGGCAGCACTGCAGTTTAGCCGGCAGAATCGAGGACGCCTTATTTCTGCTGGTTCTTTACGAAGGAAAATCACTGAGTCAGATGACTGAGGAAAAGGTGTGGGAAAAGGTATTCAGGGAAAAGAAAGGTCAGGAGCAACAACAGGCAGACTCCTGCAGACCTTCCCTGCTGACTCTACTGCAGCCTCAGAGAGAAAATCAGGAACCGCAAGAAGGCACTCGGACTTCGGACCCAGGAAGGACTGGATTCTCAACTTAACCTCACCACTAACTTGAGCAAATCGCCAGACTGTTCCGAATGGATTATCTTCTATGTCAAATGAGTATTGATACCTATAAGGTTTTATTTATTTCATTTATGTCTCACAACAACCCTAAAGTCAAATACTCTTATAATCATCCTTGTATTACCCAGTGTCGACGGAAATAAACGCGCAGCCTAGAAGTTGAGAGTTATGTTTTATTTGCAGGACATTTCTGAGGACTCAGACCCCTTGAGTCGGGATGACAGCCTCCCAGATCGCTCTGAGGGACTGCTCCGAAGAGGTAGGGGAGGAGCCAGGATATATAGGAGCTTTACAACCAGGTAGTTGGAACAATAAAAGATTATTCGTTAACTAAAGAAAACCAAAAAAAAAAAAAAAAAAAAAACCCAAAAACCAAAAAACAAAAACAAAACCAAGCATCTCAAGTTAAAAAGTTAAGTGCTTTTTTATGTATGGGAGGAAGCAAACATTTGGGCTCATTGAATTCATTCCTTTGACAAGCACCTAGCTCTCTAGGGCCAGTCTCCTGTCCTTTCTTATTCTGAGTCCCCTCAGAGTGCACCACCGTGAGTGGCTGCAGAGGCCGGGCTGCAGGCTTGTCTTCACTGGGGGGTGGCGGCAGCCGCTCAGGTCTTGATGGCTTCAGCAGTCTTTGTTTACTGATTTGGTTTGCAGTATTTTTCATTCACACCATGATATAGTTGAATTATTAAGAAGCTAGCACGTGGTGGAATAAGATGCAGACCTTTGCAGCTAAACCCCAGCACTAAAGTTCCTGCTGCCCCCCTCCCCCCATACCTCCCAGCCTCTGAAGATGAATCAGATAGAGGAGGTGGAATCGTGGAGCTGCCCTGAGAGCTAGCATTGGTTTTGAAATATTTGCCTCCCCTCCTCCTCCTCGTTCACCATTTTTCCTGCTGTCCCTTTCAGCGCTGCTACTGCTAGCAAGAGTCTTCCCCACAGAACCTTTTATAAAATGCTTTCCTCTGAACTGGGGTTCAACTGACTCCTTGTAGGCTTAGTACCAAGCAGGACCCTGTGGGGTCCTCCCTGGTACAAATCTCTCCGTGTTCCCCACTTGTAGGAAATAGGCTTCATTCAGCCTCCTTGACCTTCCTTCCCTGAGTTCCAAAGGGCCGATTGAAACAGTTGCTAATCAGGGAAGGGAGGGGATGCAGAAACAAGGGAGGAACAATCAAGACACAATAGTGCAGCCTTGGGGCAGGGTCCTGGCTACCAAGGCTGTTGCCCCAGGATCCCACACCTCTCCCTCCCTGGAATAGAAACCAGTTACTCTTACCTAAGTGGAGGGACAGAAAAGAAAGAAGAACCAGCTAGAACCTGTGAAGCCCGGATGGCAGAGGATTTGACTTCCAGTGGACCTTGAGCCTCAGTATATATACACTTATTGTAATGCATTAGCGTGCAAAGTGACACACCACCAGCGGCCATGATAGTTGACAATCGCCATGACAACCAGAAAAGCCCACATACAAGGGTGGAAAAGAAAGGTGATTGGCTCCATCGTACCCTGAGGGAGGACGTGATGGCAGAAGCCCAAGCGGCAGCTGGAGCTGTCTCTACCCGCCACCCTAGATGACAGCTCCCCCCATCGAGTGATTTTCTTCCCTTCTTCCTGCTCAAGCCCTTTCCTTCCGTTGCCCCTTCTGAGCACTAAGGGCACAAATTTTATTATAGCCGGTGGCAAGGACCAACACTTCGGTGGGCTTTCTAATTTAGGGGTCCCTCCGTCCACCAACAGGCTGGTATCTGTGGTGGACTCAGTTGTTGCTTTTCCCCATGAAATAGTTCTGCTTAATGGATGGGAATGGAGACAGAGACACATTTATCCCGAGAGCTTGGTTACAAATCAAATAAGAATTAATTAATTAACCCGATTAACTCCCCCAAACATTTCTTAACAAAGAATTCCAGTCATGACTCCTAAAGGCAAGGGAATTATAGTAGTAATAGAGGGCATGAGGCTTATACAGGAAAACGCACGCGTACGTACAAATGAGAGGGCTCATCTCGGGGAAGAGAGAGATGATTAAGAGGCGGAGGCGGCGAGACATATAAAGAGGTTTCTGCTATAAACTCGGAAAGAGGTGAGGTCAAGGTAGTGATGATGGAGCGAGGTAGAGTGATCTGAGGAATAATGAGAACCTGGAAGTCTGGGGAAAAGGAGCCCCCCTCAAAAAAGGAAAAGAAAAAAGGAGAGTGAGAAAGGAATGATGGATGCCACAAGGCTCTGGTTTAGGAAATTAGGCGGATTCGCTGAAATAAGGCATCATTGGAACCACATTTCGGGCAGGGGTGCTGGAAGGTGGTGAGTTCTGCTTTTGGCATCTTCAGTGTGACACAAGTCTGGGCGCTCATGGCGGGGAGGTCCAGCAGCAGCCAGACGTTTGGGCCGGAGATCAGAAAGGAGGCTGGGCTAAAGATGGGAACAGGGCACCCACCAATAAAGAGGAGGCTGTTGGCCTGAGCCTCATAAGCCCAGCTCTTTGGCACTTTCCAGGAATTAGCTATCTGTTTCTGTGTACAGACTGGCTCCAGGGAATGGTTAACATGAGGGACTGTCAAACAAAGTGCCTTGCAAAATGAAACTGTTGTAGGAAAACCAGCAGGTCCTCCCACTGATGACAGGGACAGTTATGTAACCCTCCGTGCTGGAAAGGTCTGCTTTTTTCTTCTGAAGTGTGAATCCTCTTGGGCCTTCCCAGCCAAAGAACATCATTCTGCTTCATATTTTACCAAAGGCTTTTTAGCAAATAAGAAAGAAACTGCCAAATTGAGCTGTGACAGCCTCACTGAATTTGATAAATAGTTTTGCTTTCCCTTTCTGCCAACTGTTCTTTTCCTCAAAAAAGGCTCAGCTTTATAAAATAGTAGAGATGGGACATTAATAATAGGGATGCTATTGTCTGTGCTTACCATATTCTCAGGACTTTGCTAAGCACTTGACTTGAATTATCCAGTTTAATCCTCACAAAAACTAAATGAGGTTGAAGCATCAGTTAGCTATTGCCACCATGATGCTATGTAACAAATCATCTCCAAACTCAGTCGCTTAAAACCACCATCGCTTATCATCCCAGATCAGTAGATTGGCTGGGATGCCTCTGTGGTTCTAGTCTGAGATTCTCTGGGCAGCTTCCCTTCTCACTGCAGGTCTGGGGTCAGCTGGGCCACTCCTGCTGCATGTGTCTTCCTACTGCAGTCCAGGCTGTAAGGACAGATGGTAGGACTAGGTACCCAGGAGGAATGCTAAGCTTGGAACTGGCACTCACTCCCTTACTCACGTGCTGTTGGCCAAAACAAGTAACACGCCAAGCTTCTGCCCATAATGGCACAGAAGGAAAAGGAAAGGACTGGGGCTAATTGCTTAATCTATTACAATCGGCTACTTTATCATCCCCATTTCACAGGAATAGAATTCTGTATGTAGAGATGTCAAGCTTAATGCTTCATTGTTGCATTTATTCATTCATGTACTTATTTTTTTTTTCTTTTTATTAAAAAAAAAACACTTTTATGTTCCAGGTTATATTGCCAAACCTGCCAAGCCAGAAATTCATGACACAGTCCCTGTCTTTAAGGCTCCCACAGTGCACGCTGTGGGAGAGGCAAACTTGTAGATGCATCGTGGCTGCACAGGGGAGCAGTTTTGACAACAGATGCCTTTACAAGATGCTAGAGAAGGAGAGGATAACTCACTCTGCCTGGCAGAGCTGGGAACGTCCCATGAGGGGAGGAGATGATGGAGATGGTGTCAGAACAAGGTCTTTAAGGAAGAAGAGGTGCTTTTTTCATAAAAGAAGAGAGTTGAGTAAATTGTAGACAGACTACATATTCTATAATTTGGGGTCTAGACAAATGAAAATCCATGAAAGTATTACAAGCAGAGGAATGACATTCTTGCCGGGGTATAGAGGTTGAGTTGCAGGAAGCAAAGTGTAAGAAGGGAAGACATGCTGAAAATCATAATGAAGTGAGGTCTGAATGAGGGCACCAACTTTAGCACATGGGAATGCACAAATGTGGGCATGCACACACACACATGCACACACATGTGAATACACGCACAGAGAGACACACATACACACACATACACATACACAGAGACATGCGTTTATGCAATAACATACACACAGGTCAACACTCCCAGCATAGATATTTTTAGATGGAGAAGAAAAAAGGAAAAAACATGGAAGCTATTTCAGCCACTTTTTCTAATTGCTCACCTGATGGGATAGGATTTCAGCCAGCGTGTCACACACAGTGACACTCACCCTGTGACCTCAGCCACTTCTTTCCCTTTCTCAGGTATGTTTCACTCTCCCAAAGAAACCTTCCTTACCCTCATCTCTGAACTCCGATTGGCACCTCGGAGGATCAGTGCCTCTAAGAGGCTATGTCATAGGGTCAGGAGGACTTAGGAGTCTAAAATGTCACCTTGAGGTGCCCCATCAGGATGCTGGGGCTCAGCCCTGGAGAACCTCAGATCTCAGCTTCCTGAGCTGCAACACTGCACAGGAATGAAATTAACACCTAACTTTTCTGAGTGTGTGTTTTGCGTCAGGTGTGGCCGTAAGCACTTTATACACATCATCCTATCTCACAACCTTAGAAAGTGGTCAGGAAAAAAAAATCCAAAAAATAACCAAAAATTTAAAATGTTAATTTTTTTCCCTCAATAGTTATTGTTTATTAATTACCAAATTGTGTCTGATTCCAAAGTCCCCCAAAACTTTAATTAGACCAGACCCATTCCCAAGGGCCCATGAGTCCTGAGCCTGAGCGTCTTGGTAAGCAGGCAGTCTGGCTGAGGAGAAAGTAGGGGGATGCAGAGAGCCTGGCTTTGACTCCCAGCTCATCATATATCTCCTGGGCAGCCGTGGGCATGTCCCCTAACTTTTCTGAGCTTCAGTTCCATGATATCTGAAGTGGAGATAATTAGAGCTATCTTTGAAGGTGCTGTGAGAATTGAAAGAAGTGACATACAGAAAATGTCATTTAATTCCAGCAGCACAACTTGATTTGGGGTTTGTACACGTTGATTTCTTCATGGAGTTCTCCTGGGAAGAACTCAGAGAGGAGATGAGCAGCAGAACAGAAGACAGAGCTATGTAAGCATGTGGGACACGTGAAGTCTGGCTTCAGCCTGAATCCCAGGGGAGCTGTGGAATATAAATAGCACCACAGAGTCTGTCTTGCCTTAGGATAAAAGAGTGGGGCTTTACCCCTGCCCTAGTCAATGTCCACTGGGCTCCACCTCCTCTGGGCAAGGTAGCTTCAATCACTGAAGGGCGAGCACGCAGAGAAGGTTGCAGGTATGAGCCATTAGCAGGTGCACCTACAGGACCTTGAGATGAACACATTTACCCAACTGGCTGAGGGACCCTGGGGTATCTCATAGGGCACCAGCAACATCTATTACAGTCCACCCCTTGTATTCTCCAGATTTGTTAATTCTCACACTAAGTTCATTTCATCACACTGCATGGAACTGCAGAGTTTGGTTGGCACCATACCTGGTGGTTTGCTCCCCCGCCGTGAAATGGGAGAAAGAGAATATAGCAGAACAGAGTGATGTGACACTGTGGTCCTGAAGATCGGAGCCTCTGGTTTCTGATACTTGGCCTTAAGGCTTAATTTTTCTCTACTGCCTCCTCTGTAACCTCTGTGACCTACTTAAAACAGATTTTATTTTCTCATCTATGGAATGACAACATTAATTATAGTGGGCTCCCCAAATACATAACTACCTGGAATGTAATCTTATTTGGAATTAAGAACCTTCAGTTGTAATTAAATTAACAGTCTCTGGATGGAATCATCCTGGATTAGTATGGCCCTAAATCCACTGGTGACCATCTTTTAAGACACAGAAAAAGAGAAGGGACAGAGACACACAGAAGGAAAGGCCATGTGAAGACAGAGGCAGGAATTGGAGTTCAGCCACCAGCCAAGTAATGCCAAGGGTAGCTGGCAGCCACCCAAAGCTAGGAGAGAGGCATGGAACAGATTCTCCCTTTGAGACTCCAGAAGGAACCAGCCTGACTGACACCCTGATTTTGGACTTTCTGACCCCCACAACTGTGAAAGAATGCCCTTCTGTTGTTTTAAGCCACCCAGGCTGCGATCATTTGTATTAGGAAACTGATACAATGACCACTTGACATTGTTGTGAGGATTAAGTTAGTTGACATAAGTATATAAGACAGAGGCTGGAGCACAGTAGAAACTTCTAAAGTGTTTGCTTTCATTGTAACCATTAGAATTGTCTCAGCACAAATGCACCCAGAGGCTGCTGAATGTTATTTATTGCTGACAGTGCAAATCTGTTGTACAACCAGAGTGAAAGTTTCACTTTGGGAGACCACACATAATTCCAGTGAGAAGGATGGCACACACAGACTAGGACTTTGTAGGGGTACTTTCAATGTTATTCAGCCTCACAGTAGATCACACATAAGGCTTTGTTCTTAGCAGCTGCTCACTACATTTGGAGTCATTCAAATGGAATTCTAAATGTCTGTTTGCTTAAACACAACTCTGAGTACAGATGCAAGGTTCTTGAGGGTCTGGGATGTCTCTGTGGATGCTATTTGAAATAGAGTAAGTTTAAGTGTCATGCCCTACCTTTTCCAAGGATGAAAGTCTGCATTTAGCCCGAAGGCAGTGCACGCAAAAATACGTGTTAATAAGCCAACATTTCCATGATTCCATAGTCCACGCTTTTCATGACTGGTTCTTCTAGATATGAAAGGGTGAAGCAGGAGAAAAAAATTTTTTAAGTTCAGGGGAAGAAAAGGTTTCTCTAGGACACCATTCCTGCTCTTTATTTTATGCACCGAACAGCGGTGTGGACTTACCCACTTTCCAAAGTGCTAGAGATTATTTAGGTAAACTCAGTTATTGGCAGTAATAAAGGTCTCAATTCAAAACCCTCTTTTGGGTAAAGTGATTCAGAGTGAGAAGTGTTATGTTTGATTTTTTCTCGCTGTGAAATCCAGATTTTGCACAGCTGTAACGTTCCCTCTTCAGGAAGGCTGGCTGCGCCAACGTTTAAGTCTAGTTCAGCCGTGCCTAATGCTATAACCTGTCATAATGCCCTCTCTCGTTTCTCCATTTGCCCACCTTTCTTCCCTTGCACTTTGCCTTTTAAGATGAATTGAAGGGTCATTCTTACCCTAGGATTTAGAGTCTTTTAATTCTGTTTTTGGATGTAACCAGAGGCACTAGAGCGTTTTTATTTTATTTTAATTTGTGTTTACCAAACCTGTATCATGTACTCCGTCGGGCAGTGGGCTCCTCTGGGCTCTTTCCAGAAAATTAAAAACATAAATTAAGTAGAAATGGCCAAAGCCACAGAACAAGCAAGCCTTCTTAGTGTCCACAGAGAGGAGTTCTATTACCTCCACTCGCTTTAGAGAAGAGTTGAAGTTACCTGCAATTCTTGTTCTCTTGAAGATGTGTATTTTATAATAGGTCCCCATTCACCACCCTGCCTTCCCTGAGGAGTTCTTAGCTGCTTGATGTTTTTGGCTGCAGAAGAACTGGCAGTGAGGGCTTAGCACATTCTTACGACCCCTGGGGTAGATACATTGCAGTTCTTGCAAGAGTTTGTACTCTTTTTAAACTGTTTCTGGATTTTAATTTTGCTTGAAGCTGTATGTTAAAATAAGTCCTTTCTGATGAGGATAACTCCGCACTTAGGCGAAAATGCTTCCCAAAAGATGCCATGTCTTTATTAACAGAAATCTGCACCCGCTTTAAAATAATTACAATAAGACATGTAGAAGAAATGTGACCTTTTTTTTAAAGACCCCAGGCTTCCTCAAGTTTTTTCTCTATTACCTTGAACTTGAACCATACAATCTAATACACATAAGGAACCTTCTCAGCCCCTCTCCCTTCCCAAGACTAAAAGCTTATTAAAGCAGGAGGGCTAGCACATCGCAGCCCACACGGCATCTCCTACTGATGGGTAGTGGCTGCCCGTTGGGAGGAGTTGAGGCCAGGTGCAGACTCAGTAGGAAGGAGCGTGGTGATTGATTAATGATGTCTGCCTAGGTGAAGGATGAGGAAGCGGCCGCACATGTGCCCTGTTCTTGCCATTTCTGGTAAGGACTGTATCTTATTCATCTTTGTATCCCTGTGCCTAGCATGGTGCCTGGCACAGAGGTGTGTTCCATAAATATTTGTTGTACTGAATTGAACTAAACTTTCCACCCGACTCTCTCTTTCTCTGAGTCAGAAGGAATGGTGGTGGTAAGGACATTATCTATAGTGGGAAGCAATGGTGGTGAGCCCTCCCTCCAAGGGTCGAGTTCTTATGGAGCCAGTAGGTACAGGCACCATGTTCAAGTACTGTGTCATGGACTCAATGTCCCTCTAGTATATGAGGCTTTCATGACCATCAAATCTTTGCTGTTGCCCTTTTACCTCCCCAAGAAATTAATTATGGTCTCCAGGTGCTGAGGTGACAGGTGCTATCCTGCTGGGACACATCTCTCAGTATGCCAACATGGTTCTGCCATGTAACATTAACCACTGACAACCAGGAATCTTGCTTGTGTGATCTCTCCATTGAGCGAGACCCTTACACTCACCACCCAGCCTCTGAATTTGGGACGGCCTTGGGACCCTGTGCTTTAAACTAACTGCGTGGTTGCATTCCAGAAGCATCTGATTTCTGAGCCCATTCAACACCACTTCGTTCTCCCACCTCCTCCCAATCCCAGCCCCTCTTCATCATTGTTCTTCTCTTACTATTTTATGTATCCAATATCCCCATGGCGACTCAATCTCCATCACATTGTACATAGCAGGGAAGTAAACTGCATACTTGGAGTTGAGAAATTCTGGCTTAAGTCTTTTTTTTTTCTTTTTTAAACTATTTTGTTGAAAAATAATTGACATATATCATTGTATATGGTTAAGGATTCAGTGTGATGTTTAATTATATGTGTTGTGAAATGGTGACCACAATATGTTGTCACCATTCATCTCATATAGATACAACACAGAGAAAAGAAAAAGATACGCATTCTTGTGATGAGAAATCTTAGGATTTACTCTCTTAACAACGTTCCTGAGACAGGAAGGGAGCAAGGGACAGCCATTCGAGGAATAACACAACAATTAACACCAGAAGGGCGAAAGATTCAACCCAAGGAGGCCTTGAGGCTCAAGATGATGGGAGATTTGACTTCCTTGCACTTCATTATATGCTCACTGTAACATATTAACATGGTGAATAACATGCCCACAGGCACCATGACAGTCCCAAGGCTGGCCACAGAAGGTCAAAGGGTGGGAAATGGCCAATTTCCTGGGAATCCCAGCCCCTTCCCCAGGCTGGATAGACTGGTCCTTCCACTTATTAGCATATAAAGCCACTGAGCCCATAAAAACTGGCAACACTGCCCCCCATGGGCTTTCTCTCTTTCCTTCTTCGGAGATGGCCCGCACTCTGTCTCTGGAGTGTGTACCTACTTTTGCTCTAGTCCAAGCACCCAATCCCCGCACCTTGTGAACTTTCTCTTTATCTTTCTCTTGCCTTTTGATGTATTCTAAATAAATTTACCTTTACTCAACTGTGGCTCACTCTTGAATTCTTTCCTGCACGAAGCCAAGGACCCACACTTGGCGGGGCATATCCAAAGGGCTCAGATGAAGCCTGGGACACCGCCCTCCTCACGCTCCACATCTGTTTCCTGCATCGTTCCTGTCTACCATACAGCAGTGTTAACTCTAGTCGCCATGTTGCACATTGCATTTCTAGTGCCTTATCTTATAAGTAGAAGTTTGTACCTTTTTACTTGCCTCCAAGTCTCCCTTCCCTGTCTCTCTACTGACTTGAGTCTTATCCCTGTTATTTAGTATCTGAGTGACCCAAGTTACTGACCTCCTCTGTGGCTTGTTTTCCTTTTTTTTTTTTAATTAAAAAAATAAATGCAGATAACTGTAGCATCTCCCTCAAAGAGCTGCTGGGAGGATTAATAATAATGCATGTATTGTATCTATTATCTAATAGAAATTCAACAAATAATAGCAATTATTATTATCTCATCCCAAGATCTATACTGCATTAGACTTAAGGGAGTGAGTCAATGTACCCTCAAAATGAATATAAAAGAACAGAGGGTCAGATTTCTGGGTTATCATAACAAAAATGCCAGGAACCCTTTGAGATCATATTTATGAAACAGCAGTGACTCATCAAAGGACAATCTTAGTCACCAGCAGAAAATCAGTTGTGGATGATTTACTAATAGAGAAATTAGAGTCATTAAAAGGATGTTTTGAGAGTATTGCACAGTCTTAGTTTGTATCACCTTTTCTTTCCATTATCACAGGGCTCCTATTTTACAGGTGAGGCTTCTGAAGCTGAAAGGTGTGGCTCAGCTGGCCTGCGATCAGATTCCCCCGAGGTTATGGACCTCAGTCCTGTTCCCAGTCTACTCCCCAGCCCTCAGTCCACCTCACCAGGTTGTCTCCTTCCAGAGATGTTTGCAGGGAAGGTCTTCAACAGGGTCCCCACCCAGTTGGTTGAGGAAAGCTCAGAAAGACAGAGCTGGTCCCTCTGAGGACTTCGTCCTTCTGCCCTGAATGTCAGAGTTCTGAGTACAGGCCTCTATGGACGTCCCCGCCACCAGCTCATCCCTTTCCACACGAAGCTCCTGGCCTCGGGCTCTCCTGAGAGGGCCCTGACAACTGACGCAGCGCAGTGTCATCGTGTCCTCAGGCCACAGCCAGGCTCAGAGTGTCTGCCTCTGCAAAAACGCACCTGAACAAGCACCAGGAGAAGGAGAACGCGTCTGCCCGCCCTGGTGCGAAGTGCTCGCTGGGAGACAAACAACAGACGCGCCTGCCATGAGGAGGCAGCCTTCAGCCGCACCTGTTACAGCAACACTGGCCTTTTTCAAAGGCACCAGGAGCCCAACACCTGGGTTTTTCAGCAGCTCCTCAGAAACGTGTTTGAAGAGAGACGGCTTCTGAGAGGCAGCATCTGGAATCAAGTCACCAGACTTCCCATGAAGGAGAGATGACTCCCCAGCTCTTTTCTGCAGGCTGATTACCCCGCCCTCTCTCCACAAGTTGCCACACAGAGTACGCTCTTTGCCTCTCCTCTCGTGATCACAGGACAGAGCTGTGTTGGCTGTCATGTGACCAAAACCCACTCAAAACAGCTTCCCTTCATGGGGGTTGGGAGATCATTGGGATTATTGGACAAATAAAAGCAATGTCTTACGGAAAATCGGTGTAGAGAAGGTAACTGGGCCTCATAAGCTGTTGAGGTCAATGAAAGGGAAACATTCAGGATCGAGACCCCTAATCTCCCCATCTCCGTCGTTCTGCCACCACATAGTTTGTTGTTGTCACCATTTTATTTTTGTGTTTTTTAAATCTCTGCTTCTTGATCTATTCATCTCTCTTTGTGTATGGCTTCCATGCAACTGTGAAGTAAGTAACTGTGTAGTCTTGAAGCAGACACCCTAGTCTACATGTCCCACCAGTTAAGATAATCCATAGAGTTTGGCTGGAGCCATTGTGACCCACACAGCATTTCTGGTGAAAGAAATTGATGGACCCAATATTATTTCCCTCGAATCAAGTGTCCTCATCCATAGAGAAAAGCAGTCAGAAAACCTAAACGTGGGCACAGGAATCACCACCCTGCGTGAGAGGTGGGCTGTTGTCAGAGCAGAGTCATAGGCTGGTCGACATCCCAAAGATGTTCATGTAGCGCATCATATAACTTCAGAGCAGAAAGGAACTTTGGGAACATGTCAGCCACCAATAATGTCTCAAAACATCTCAGTGAACTTGAAGAATGAGTCTCACTTCCCCATAGGATGGGAAAAATAAGCCTTGAAGTGGTTAACGTGCTCAAGGCTACACTTTGTGGAGAGAATCAGCTGCGTGGATTGGATTTACCAGGGCCCAAGCTCTAGCCCTCACTCTGCAGGCCTAGAATCCTGATTTGCCAATACACAGAGAGTAGATCCATCTCTTCGGGAAGGCACACTCTTGGGAGCTCGCAGGGATTTATGAAACACAGGATGCCTAACGATGCGTCTACAAGGAGATGTTCTACCATAACTCATACCAGAATTCCCAAGCAACCTGGATGTGTATCGCTTCCTAACAAGAAGACTTTCAAAGGGAAAACAGACTGTCAAGTACATGCAAATATAATAGGGGTATTTCTTATATAATTCAAATATCTTAGCACTTGCCTGACAGCAGTTCTCTGATGTAACCACCTGTATAATTAGGATGGACCTGCTCCTGCCTAGGTCCTGGTAGGTTGTGTCTTGGGGCCTGAGTATCTGCTGTTCAGCACACCTCCTGGGAAAGCATCCTTGATGCTTGTCTCTATGACTCTCCTTTTCCTTAGCGTCTGCACACAAGCCCCTTTCTGATTGGCATATCTTTTTTTTTTTTTGAATAGGTTAATCCCTTTAATCACTGCTTGCACCAGGCTGGAATCTAATATAGCTTCTCAAAACAATTTTTCATATCTCTCTTCTGACCCATTTGTCTACTCATTTTATATCTTAACTCTCAGAGGGAAGTCCGGATCTTGGGGTATGCTTCGTTCTTGCCCCTGGTAACTAGCACCAATGCCCAGATCTACATATTTAAAATGCAACTGAAAATTAAAGCCATTACAGAAGCTTTCCAAATGGGCAAATATTTGCCTCAATTATTCTATTTACAATTCCAAAAATATTTCTTCTGTTGAAGTCTGTGTACAAGAAGTGGCTCCAAAACCATTTTTAAGGGAATTTTGACATCAATGAAACGTTATGCTGGCAGGGTAAGTGAAGTGCTTGATTAATAAAGAGTCTCAGTGTTTTCAAACACATATTCCAAGCAGCCTCATTTGAAGAAAACCACAAATGGAGAATGCTTTGCTGCTCACAGTCACAAGGGGGTTGTGTATTTCATTCCCGCTTACACAGTCCGCTTACTTTGGAGCTTGGGTAGGAAAGAAACATGGCCAGCAGAAATAAGGCTACATTCAGTGACCCTACCCTTCCACCCATTGGCCTGATGGGAGAGCTTTTTTACCCCTCTTTGCTACTGTTTTCTTAGTTTTTAACCTTTTAATACTTAATAATTCTCTAAAAGACCATCTTGAGAGAAGAGAGGGGGCTAGCTCAGGACCTTGTGGCACTAGTGATGGGGGAGTCTGCGACTCCAAATTTCAGAATTTCCAGGCAGTGGTGTTGGCATGCTACACAGAAACGTAATTGAGCATGTTCATGTTAATTACTTTGAAGTGCTTTCCTCTTTTCCAGTGCTTTACAAAAATACAGCAACTTAAATTGGGTCATTATTTCATGCTTCTAAGATTCTACTCAGTTACTTAAGGCAGCCATGGAAATGTAGTCCAAAGGATTAATTAAAAATGGGCTCCTCTACTTCCTAATATATGAGAAAAAAAAAAAAACCTAAGTAAAAAATAAAAAGCTTAAATGAAAGTATGTATCAGCAATGTAATTATCAAATGAGGGATGTGCCAGGTGTGTCTAGTTTTATTTACCAGTGCCCTTCATTTAATTCTTTCAGCAATCCCCACAAAATATAGAATCATCATGCTGATGAGGCACAGAGAGGTTACGTCACTTATCTGAAGTCACATATCTAGTTAATGGAGAGCAGATACATGGACACAGATCTAAGGACACAGATCTAAATCCTCTCACCAATGCCCCTACCATTCACCATCTTTCCCAGAAGCAAGATACAATTTGGAGATTACAAAAACCCCACAAATCTGGATACTGTACTTATTATTCTTGCCTACATTTTGATTTATTCCCATTAAAACCTTTACAAGAATAATTAGGACTCTTATAGAGCAAATATAAGTGTATATGTATTTGTATTTAGCTCTTGTTTTTATATTCTCCACTATTAGAGGATGATGAAGTGGACAGAGAAAGGTAAAACAAATTTTATTAATTAATTTGTTTACCTACACAGGTCACCTACTATCTCCCAGACATGATATGGTTTTAGGAATCCAGAGATGGATAAGACAGCCTAGTTAAAGACTCACCAGCAAGAGAGACGAGCTTGTTCAGTTAACTTGCCCATGACATTACCCCAGTTCAGGATTTTATCACCTTATGTTGCGCTATGACAGTAAAACCTGCTGTTTCATTCTCTCCCATTCTCATTAATAAGATTGTTCAGGTTGCTTTTATTCACAGGATATATCATTTGCTTATGATTAGATATAATTATCTATTGCTCTGTAAGGAAAGCATCTTTAAACTTAATGGCTTAAAACAGCCATTTAATTTGCATATAATTCTGAGTCAGGAATTCAAGCAGAACTCAGCAAGAAGGCTCATCTCTGCTCTGCGGTGACTGGGGCTTTAGCTGGGATGGCTCCAAAGGATTAGGACTCCCTGGGAAATCTGGGTCTCTCTCTTTTTAAGGTGTCACCTCAAGAGACTTGACTGGGGCTGGAAGGTCCCTGACAGCTGCCCTTCCGTCTGCAGTTTTGGTGCTGGGTGTTGGCAGAAATGCCTTGGTTCTTCTCCTCCTAGTCTTTCTTTCTCTCATGACTTCTTTCTCTAGCAGGACAGCCTGGACCACTTTACAAAGCATGTGTTCTCCCTCCAAGCAAAGCTGAAAAATGTAAGTCCTCTTAAGACCTATGCTTAGAAGTCCCAGAACTTCATTTCTACCACAATATATTGATTGGAACAAATCATAAGAGTAGGTAGATTCAGGTGTTGGGGAAGTAAACTGTTTTTTCATGGGAGGAACAGGATGCATATACAAGAATGGGAGGAATGACTGGTGGCCACCTTTTTAGCCAACCTATTCATGACATACTTGCCTATTCAAGTATCTTTGGTGGTTCTTTATAGCTTAAATAATAACACCTAACACCTTTGCCAGGCATTCAAAAAATTCTGTGATAGGGCTTAACTTCCTAGTCTTAAATTACTCGTGATTTACTCTGTTCCAGTCAAATTCTCAACTAATCAAATCACAGAATTTCCCTACTGCTTTTATCTATTCCATTCATTCTCTCATCCCATTTATATATGAATCTATCTTCCTATCTTTCTACATATCTGTTTGGGGGGGTCTGCTCATCTCAACCCTCCTACACTTTTCATTCCCCACTTCAGTGTTGGACATGTGAACCAGGCTTGGCCAATCAGAGTAGACCTATCTGCCTGGCCACAGCATTGATTCAAGAGTAACTAAATGACTAAATGACTAAAGCAGAGCCAATCAAAATCTCCCCTGAGAATTTTGTGCAACAATCTGGAAAAGGTATAGTTACAACCTTTAAGATTACACAGACAAGAACTAAGGCAGCCTGGAACTTACGTAGTTATCTTTAATACCCCATGGAGATAGCCTGCCTTAGAAGGGAGTCAACACAATGGAAAGCAGAAACAAGAGATGAAGAAAGAGGAAAAGAATTCTTCCTTGGATAGTCTCAACCCTTGAATAGCTTTGAGTCACATGAGCCAATCCATCTTCTTTGATTAATTTGGTTTCTGTTTTTTAAAATCAAAAGAATCATGACTAATACACCATTTCTTCGTGTCCATCTTGCTATGTCACAGAACCACAGGACACCGAAATATTTCTGCAGAACCTTCTTAGCACCCAGGATCTTGGTTCTTGATTACCTGCCATTCTGCCCATCACATCCAGGGTCACTTCTGTTTTCCCGGCTTCTGACTTCCTTGATTTCATTTAATTCTGGTATCCAGGTCCCCATTTCCTGACTCTACTCTTGGTGTTTCTCCTTGACTATCTATCATTTTGATTCTCTGCAAGCTCTTCTAATTCCAAACAGCCAACCAGGTCTAGTGCATCAGTCCCAAATACTGGAACCTCCTAACTTAACCCAAGCACCCTCCTCTACCTGCTTTTTATTCTTGATTTTCCCAATCTCAACCAAACTCTACAAATTTGACACCTCCCTCCAAATTCTATACATTTTTAATTATCTTCTCAAATGTTCTTCTTATTTTATATCTCAGTAACTCTGTAACTAAAAGTTTTTGTACACCTTGATACAACCCATACTTTCTCTCAGACAAATATACATTATCAAAACTTACACAAGAAGACTGAGAAAGCCTAAAGTGCCCAGTAGCCATGAAATAAGAGAAAGAAGCATAAAACAGATTACCTCCTGAAAGGCTCTGATTCCATTCAGGTTTATGTCTCTATGTTCCCAAGTTAAAGTTACACATAATTTATACAATATTTAATCTGGCTTAGAGACTGCAAAGAGGAGCACTGTGAACTTTATTACACTCAACCAGAATAAACATGATATGAAAACATAACCATGTGAGTCTGTAATTAAAGAGGAAAATAATGCAAGCATAGACACTGTCACTTACGAGTGTGATGCTAAAACCTTCCCAAAAGTCCAACAAATTTAGCCCACGGTGTAATAAAAGAATAATACAACACTCTCAGGTATATATTTGGAAATTTGTCATGACCATCCCAGAGAACAACTTTTAGCAAACTAGGAATAAAAAGATGCTTCCTTAACATAATTTACGCCAACCAGCAGAGGTATTTCTCTTAAAATTAAACAAGAGACAAGCCACAATGCTGCCATTTTTATGTGCACTTGCTTTTAATGACCTACACAATGAGACCTTCAGTGGTTTTCACACCTTTCAACTCTGAAGTCTGAGCCTTCTATATGACTTTTATCCCTCAGAGCTGTACATCCTTGGTTTTCAGCTAGTCAGCATCTACCCCTCCTTCTACCAGCAACACTTCAAGTCTTTTTTTGGGAAACTATCTCTCATCTATCACATGCGATCTTGATAGGTCTATCAGTCAAGCTGTCCTGCCCTCTTCCTGGTCAGGGAACAGACATGCAATCCAACTGGACTTCCCTTCTCTCTTTCCCTTTTTCTTTCCTTTTCCTCCCCCAATTCTGCAGAATTTAGATCTCTAATGGGATGATCAAGTATCCTCGATGGTTCGAACTGATTCACATTGAAGGGTGTGGTCTCAGTAGACCATGCTTTATTTCCTCGAGTTTTCTCATTCCAGTCCTTTCCAAAGCCTCCTCTTACTGTGTCCTTCCAATCTATGAGTCATCTTCAAATCCTTTAAATACATATCTTTTAAAAAGATGTTTTGCTAAAGTGAGCCAGCTTATGTCTTGTTACTTGCAAAGAGCCTTAGCTGGTGTATCTGTACTTCCAGTTAACCAAGCTCTGATTCCTGCTCCTTTCCTTAACCCACATAATCCATCATACCCTGTGGGTTTTACTTATATCACAGGCTTGGTCTTCATTTTCTTACCACTCTCCTTCCTGCTCCTGCTTTATGTCAAGTCATCATTACCTCCTTCAGGAGCTATTACGATGGCCTCCTAAGCTGGATCTTTGCCTGCAGTCTCTTTCTGCTTAATCCATTTCACCAACAGCTATCAGATTATTATTTTGCTAAGAATATCCTTGATGATGTCACTATTCTGTCCCAAATCCTTAAATGACTCCACATTTCAAACACAACGAAGTCCAAAATCCAAAAGACAACCTGACAATTCCAAGCTTACACATCAAATCTCAACTCACCCTTCTTTCCTTCCTGACATTTTACTCAAGTCAAATGAAGTCACTTGCTGTTCTCTTCAAGATACTAGGCATTCTTGCCTTTCAATCTAGCCAGTCTTTTCCTTTGCCCATGTTTTACAGTCATCATGCAGCCAAATCTCACTTATATTTAATATGAGGCCAACCATAATCATCACTTCCTTCTGAAAGCTCCTCAGAGAACTGAGAATCCCATCTGCTGCTCTACACATCCCAGCATTTCACTTCCAGCTATCTTGGCTCTTGGCACACTTGGCACTTTCTACCTGTGTTTTATTTAACTATGAACATGTTTTACCTTTCCTTCTAGACATAAGCAAGCCATGTGTCCTGTTTTTTGGGGACAACTAGGATTGGAAAAGTGGATGATTAAGCAGGAATGGAAGGCTAGAGCCAGACCAAGATACTCTCTAAACTCAGCCCATTAAACTTGGGAAGATAGATAGGGTGTGGTCACTGAGAACATTTCTGAGAGGCCCCTGTATGGATGAAGACTTCTTTGAGCTTCTGACTTCATCTGTGCATTGTGTGGTCACAGCCCATTGACCAATGTGGTCAGCTGAACGCACGCCCATGGCCACACATGTGGAATGAGCTGCCAAAGATGAATGATAGCAGTGCCACTGTTGAAAGAGGCTAAACACAAAATGCTCATCATTCTTGAGACTTACACCTCTAAGCCCTCTTTGTCTCCCTAGTGGATGACATATCTCAAGCCTCCAAAAGGCCTTTATACCAAGGATCATGGAGGAGAGTAAATTAGGCACAAGGAGAGCTCAGGCTTTAGAATCGGACAAATACCCCTGTCCCTACTGGCCCTGTATGTTTTAGTTATATGACTTGCCAGTCCTTTTCTTTAGCTGTGGAATGAGAATAGAAGTACTAACCAAGATTTGCCATTCTGGGGATCAAACGAGACCATGCATGTCTGATGTCTGCCGCCGTGCTTAGCAATTCTGTGTGCCTTATGTCAGTCAATGTCCTACTACCTTATATGTATTTGTCTCAAACTTTTTAAAAAAATTATAGAGAAAACACTGGAAAAGTTGTATCTATTAGAGAAGAGTACTGTTTTAAAGTAGGCAAAATAACTGAAAGATATCAAATTGTAATCCCTGGAACCTTTAAATGTCACCTTATGTGGAAAAAAGATCTTGCAAATGTGAGTGAGAATCTTGGCAATGGGGAGATTATCCTGGATTACATGGGTGTGTTCTAAATGTGATCAAAATGTCTTTGTAAGGGGGAGGTAGACTGGACACACAGAAGAGGAGAAGGCAATGTGATCACAAAGGCAGAAATTAAAGTGGCGGAGCCACAAGCTGAAGAATGATGGAGCCGCCAGGAGATGAACGAGACGAGGAACGGGTTTTCCACTAGCGCATGTGGAGGGGATGCTGCTCTCCTGGCACCTTGATTTTTGCTCAGTAATATGGTTTTCATACTTCTGAGCTCCGGAACTGTGACAGAATACATTTCTGCTGGTTTACGTCATCAAGCTTGTGTTAATTTATTATGGCAGTAGACACACACACACACACACACAAAAACAAGCAAGCAAACAAAACTAATATGGATTTTGACAAAAAAGGGCGGCATTACTATAAAAAACACCCCAAAATTTAGAATTGGCTTTGCAATTGGAAATGGGTAGAAGCTGTAAGAAGCTTAAGATGTACGACAGAAAAAAAAAAAAAACCCTAGATGGCCTTAAACATATTATTGGTAGAAATATGAAAAGGAAAGACACTGGTGTTGAAGGCTCAGAAGAAAGACAGTGAGGAACATGTTACTGGAAACTGGACAAAGGCACTCCTTGTTCCACGGGGCAGAAAACCTGGTGAATTGTGTCCTACTGCTGTGTGGAAAGTCGAACTTGTAAGTGATGACCTGACGAACCTGGGTACCTAGCTGAGGAGATTTCCAAGCAACATACTGAAGGTGTGGCCAGGTTTCTTCTTGCAGCTTATTGTGAAATGCAAGAGAAAAAAAAACAGATAAGTTGAGGGGGTAAGTGGTAAGACAAAACAAACAAACAAAAACCCCCAAGCCCCACAAAAAAACACTAGAATTTGATGATTTGGGGTATTCTCAGCCTATTCATATTACAAAATATGGTAAAGTTAGGAGACTCACCGTCAGAAAAGCATGCTCTGAAGAGAAAGCTTTCAGTGGGGTCATGCAGTGCAGAGGGAAGCTACGGTCAAGCAAAGGAGCATCATGGAAAAAGCTCTGAGACTGTAGGCACCATCAAAAGATTTAACCTTGGACAGAATTTTTTTAAGTTAGGAGATGCATGAGAATTCGTAAATTTGCCGCTGGTCAGGATGGAAAAGTGAATGATTTCACATCTGACGATGTGTGTTTTCTTTGTGAAATGAGGGTCGGAGGTGTGGGGAACATTATCTGCTAAAAGCGAAAACGTAGATGGCCACGCAGAGAACTCCAGACGTGAGGTCAAGTTTTGAATTAGCTTTACTGAAATCATGGTGATAATGATGATGACAATGACACAAAGGCCAATAAATGCCAAAAGCTGCAGCTAACAATCTGTCACGCACTTGCCACGCACCAGACACAAAATTGAGAATTTTTGGAGTTATTATTACATATAACTATCTCATTAGCCCTAGGAAGTAGATGCCATTACTATTTTTCATGTATATTATATTCTATATTATAAATATATATCATAACACATCATATGTAACATCCTGTGTAATATGTATAATAAAAATAAATATATAGACATGGTATGTTATATATAATTAATGCTATATAATGTTTATTTTTGAATTTTATTATCATTTTATAGACGAGTAAACAGGCTCAGAGAATTTCGGTAAGTTGACCAAGCACACGTACCTGTAGATGGCAGGCCATGGAATCAAATCATGGTCTGTTATTCCAAAGTCAGTTTTCTTAACTGTTATATTACATCACCGTCTTAAAACGTTTTCTCAAAACCCCGTCTCGGAAGTCTGCATAAATTTCCATGAGTATTTTTTATCTTCTTCATCAACACCGTTTGCTCACCCCCTATTTAAGTGCTCTGCATGCCATCACGTGACCCTCCACTGCCAGCCCCGGCAGTCACGTACAAGTCCTCACCTCCCTTGACATTCAGTGCATCTCTTTCTTCCATGCATCTCTTCACTCCGTGGCCTGCAATGATACCACACTTCGGGAATCTATCCCTTTTGATAGAGTCATGCATATTGTGTCTTGACAAATCTTAAAAGGTTGCACTGAAAGGAATATTGACCTGGAAGGCTCCAGAGCTGGTCCTCATCCTCACTCTGTCACTGAGCCACCGAGTGGCCTTGGGCTCTTGCCTCATTTCCTCTATGCCTCAATTTGCTTCCTTCTAAATAAGGGAGATGATTCAGAGAGTCTAAATCAGCTCCCACAGTCTATAATTCCAAGTTCATAAAAAGGACATTGAGAAGGAGAAATCTTGGCGGTCTGCCTCAGGGAAAAAAATAATTAAGATATCACTTTGCAAAAGGAGCAAGTGAATTTCAGCAGCGCCGTGCCTGTCTCTGCCTGGAGCTGGCCGCCTCTCCAGTCCTGGGTCCCTTTCGGATGCTACAAATTATCCAAGGACACAGGCTAATTGACACGGTGGAGAGCAGAGGGACACAAACAGTCCCAGGCTTGGAGAGGAGACCTCTGCGGGGAGGTTAAGAGGGCTGGGGCAGCTAGGCTTGGAGACGGGCCGCTGAGGGGAGCCGTCATTCTGCTGACACAGTCATAAAAAGATACCGTGAGAGGGGCAGGGATCAATCTCCTTACTAATCAACAAGGGCAGAATGAGAATTAACAAGCTGTAAGCTGCGAGGAGGAATATTAAAGCTAAATATCAGGGAAAATGTGAGCCCACTGGGAGCACTTAGGCAATGGAACAGGCTGCTAAGAGAAGCCATGAAGTCACTCTAACTGGGGACATTCAAGGCAGAGAGCAGATACACATGTGTCACAGGGGAAGACATTCCAGGGCGAAAGTGAGGAGCTGGACTCTAACAAACCTCAAGGACCTCAGTGTAACCAGATCTCACCTGAGGATACCGCAGGCCGAGGCTGGGTGTGAAGGTGGGGAGGGGAGTGGGCTGGAGACAGACACAATCAGGATGCTGTCATCGTTAAGACAGTCATTTCTGGAGTTTTCATGAACTGGGTTCAAACCATAACTCTGCCCGCTTACCTACTAACTTACACAGTTTGCTTCTGAGATTCAGTTTTCTAGGCTATAAAATGGGGATCATGGCGACCCTTCTGTAAAGGCCTTGTAAAGATTAAATAAAGTTACATCCGGGAATCCCTTAGCGTAGCATCTAGAACATGGAAGTTCTAAGCAAATGACATTTATCATGAAAGCAAGAGCTCCCTGGGACTGGATGTAAAGCAGAGGGAAGATCCCAGGCCCTAACTGACAGCAGTGGCTGGTCCTTGACCTTGAGGAAGATGGGAGATGAGTGTCCAGAACTGGTGGTACCTAACCCCTGACTGCATCTCCCGTGCAGCAGGCGTCGTATTGGGAGGAAGCCATTTTGAGATTTGATGGAGCCACATGTGGGAAAAGCAGAATACTCTTCTGAACTGTTCATGAGTTAGGGAGTAGCAGGGGCCAGCACCTGGGGGAGGATTTGGTAGCACCCACAGGGTAGGGACTGCTGCCTGCAGCAGACGTTGTTGGTCCCCTGCAGCAGACGTTGTTGGTCCCCCACAGCACACCCCGCAGCCCACCGCTGGCTTCACCCACAGGACAACTAGCCCCCACCCCTAATGCCAATCTTGCCACTTTCTGCCTTAGAAAAGGGCCTTTGCTGAAGCTTTGGTATCAGTGAACCTGTGTAAAAGTGCAGCCCAGAAAAGCAGATTTGTTAAAACCCCAGAGGCAACCCTCAAACAACACAGGATAAAAGCTAATAAACAAGCCACCCCAGCCTCCTGCCCTTTGGGCAGACGTCTGGGAGGTACTGTGTCTTCAGAGGTCCCACAGCACCAAGCCCCCGCCGCCTGCAGCAGAAACGCCCCTCCTATTGGCTTTTCTTCCTGCTCTCAGTCTCCCCGCATTCTCTTCCCTGCTCCCTGGGATTATTTCCAAATAAACTACCTACACTCACATCCCTGGATCAGGCTCTGCTTTCAGGAGACCCAAAACAAAGGCAGTGTCTGACAGGGATGAAAATTCAAAGGCCAGAAATTAGAGGAAGCCTCCAACAGAGAAGCTTTTGTAGTAAGACTTTCCGTGAGGAATACTCTAGAAGAGGTATGTGCCTTCATTCTTTAGTTTTGGGCAAATGTTGCCACCTATTTGGAATTTTTTAAATTAGGCATTGTCCCCTCTGATAGACTTCCACCCTCCTTAGGAGGGTGAAGGCAACAATGTAACGCTTCTGAATGCCTTCTTCCCTCCTTCTGTATTTTTCACATCTCTCATGATCCACATTCAATCTCGGCCCTTTAATCAATGCTTTTCCAGTTCAATCCACTGGGGTATCTGCCTTCAAAGACTTACAGATTATTTTGAACTCCGAATGAGTTCTCATGGAATTCCCCTCTGCTGTATGTACGTATTTGTGTTAACTTCCCAAGGAATAAGACTAGAGAACGCAGACACACCTAGGGGGCCGCAGCTTTCATTGTAACGGCCAGACTCATGTGTTCTGGCTGATGCCTCCTTCGAAGGAGGCAGGAAGCTTAGTATTTCCTTCCTCTAGAATGGGTACAACCAGGCAAAAAGGAGTAAATAATGAGCACTTAGTCAGCCAGTGGAAAAGATCTTCTATAATTTTTCTTATCAGAGGAAAATTTCAATCCCAGGATTTGGCAAAGATCATTAGCTAATCTTAGAGCATCTCCCAAGGGCACAGGGGTCTGTTTGAACTTTCTCCAGGGACAGAGGCACTGGTGGCTGCCATTTTTGCACTCTCATTCCACCTAGCCTGTGCCGGTGCTGGCAGGCACCATTTCTGCCTTCCCTCTGCCTTGCTAGTGCCAGGGGACTTGCCCTGCCCCCATGCTCTTCCATGGCCCCCGACAGCCAGCGTGCTTGTCCTGGTCCTGGGCCCCACTGCAGTCCTGCTGAAGTTGGTGAGCTTGCCACCCGCCCCTCCACATGCCTTCCCATGGCCCCACTGCAGTCAGTGGGTTTGCCCTGTGCACACATTCTCACGTGGGTCTCCCCTTGTGGCCAGCCACCACGTGGTCCTGCTACAGCCAGAGGGCTCCCCTCTTCCCAAGGCTCCTTGGTGGCCCTGCTGAAGCCAGTGGGGCCGCCCTGTCACCAGGCTTCCTTGCAACCCCACTAAAACCAGCAGTTACGTGCAGTCCACACAGGGGGTGCCCCTCGAGTTCTGGCTCTGGTGGCCATGGGAGCCTGTGTTTCTGGGTCTGAAAAGACTGAAACAGGCAGAGGCAGTTCGGAGGCTACCACCCCCAGGACATGACACGGACAGCAGACTGAAACACACCCCATTCTTCTTATGAAAAGGGCCTATTTACTCGTCCTTGAGCCTCAGCCTGAGGGGCAGGTTTCAGATTTACCACACATCTAGAAGCCACGAAGAAGCTCTCAGGGAAAGTAGGTCAACTTTGCACTCACTTCGGCCTCACTGCAGCCCACCAATACCTCCCAAGAAAGAAGCTTATACACTTTTCTGGAGCCCTGATTTTTGCAACTATTGCCAAGAGGACAACTCCACACTGCCTGGCCTGGAGGCCAGAAGGGGTTATAATGGCAGCCCCCCAGGATGTATATATTTACATAATTTAACAGCTGCTGCCTGACTGTCTGGCTTTCAATCAGCCTGAAACTAGGTGCTGACTGAGGTCTTTCCCTTTGGAACCCTGAAAGCTCTTGGCACAATGTTGACAACTTGGACCTATCAAGAATAAATCAGGCTGCTTAGATAATCACAAAAGCTTGAGAGACAACCAAGAGCTAGGGCAAGGTTGAAAAATAAGTTTCATCCCCAATACAAGGCCACTCTTTCAAGACTGGGAAAGGTAGCTGTTTCACCTAATACACAGAAACAAACCAGAGACAAGCTAAATGAGGAAACAGAAGAATATGTTCCAGATGAAAGAACAAGATTAAAACCCCAGGGGCAGGTTGTAGGGGAGTCTTAGTGATGTGGAGGTAAGTAATTTACCTGATACAGACTCCAAAATAATGGTCATAAAGATGCTCTCTCAACTCGGGAGGAGGATGGATGAACACTGTGAGAATTTCAACCAAAAAAGAAAAAAAAAAAAAAAAAAAGGAAGAAAGCATTAAGCAGGAGTCACAGAGCTGAAGAATACAATAACTAAACTTACAACTATCTAGACGGGTTCAGCATCAGACCAGACGAAGTAGAAGAACAGATCAGTGGCCTGGAAGTCAGGGTAATGGAGTTCACCCAAACAGAGCAGCAACAAGTTAAATAAATCCATAAATCAATACAAATTAAAAGTAAAAAAAAATTAAGAAAAAATAATTTAAAAAAAGAGATAAACTAAGGGGCCTATGGGGACAACATTAAGAATACTAATATTTGCATTATAGGGATCCCAGACTGTTATGTTGTACAAAACTAATATAATGTTAGATACCAATTTTACCTCAGTTTAAAAAGAAAAAACATTCTTTTGGTTATATGGTGGGAGAACCATAGGAGACTGGTAGGAGGGAGACTGGTTACCAGGATCCTGCAGTTGGCTGGATGAGAGAGAATGGTGGCTTGCTCTGGAATTGAAGTTTCAGAGATAACAAGGAGTGATCAAATTCAAAGCACGTTTTAGAGCTACTATATGCTGTTAAATTGGATATAAAATATAAGGATAATAGAAAAGAATGACAGTTATTTTTTTTTCAGCTAAACTAACTGGAAACACGTAGGTTTTATTTATTGAGGTGAAGAAGGCTGAAGGATGGATTAGTCAGGAAGAGGAGTCTTTTGTTCATGTTAAGTTTGAGTTGTCTGTTAGTCAGTGAAGTATAGTATTCAGAGGAAAGTCTAAAGCCCGTGGAGAAGCATGGGTTTCCTGTATGAGAAATTCCATGATGCCTTCACCCCAAAAATCCGATTTTTAAGTGCTCTTCATTGGGCTCTTTGGGAACTTCCAGCATACCTCTTATCCAACACTGCCATGGTTTCCTTTACCTGCCTTTCTCACCTGTCTATCAACACCCTTCAGTGACTACATTTTATTTATCTTCCCATTTCCATCACAAGATGCAGCATAGGATAATGGTGTCAGACATATCTTTTGGTGGTGAAAAATATTTTATTTAAAAATAAATGAGCATCCTTGTCAAGTAGGAAGAGCATAAGTGACTATAACCACCATCATCATCTATATTCTACAGCTGTTGAACGTGAAGTGTTAGGGACTCAGAGCTTGTCTTCTAATGTTAACATCTTATTCTTGCCACTATATCTTGCAGAACCAGGTCTATAATAAACATAAAGTTGACTAAATTAACTTGCTTCCATAGAGTCTAAGAAGAAATATATCATATATTTAATAGATTTTTTCAGACGTGTCAGATAGAGCAACGGAATGCCCATCCCTTACTGTCAAAGCCAACTGGTTACAGATGTTATTTGGTATTTTATTAATATTTAATTATACTGAACTATTGAAGAAAAATATGTCATTACTGGGAAATATTATTAATGATAGCCCATATGTATTTCCATTTCAATGACCATTTTTATTCTCTTAATGTTTTAGAGTAAAAGGGCCAGTCAGTTGGACAAAGTCTTTTTTGCATTGTTTTAAAAAGAAGCTGGACTTTGAGTCACAAAATTTTATATACATTTCCCTGTAATTTTTCTAAAATAGAAAGTAATACACTCCCTTACACCGTACACAAAAATAAACTCAAAATGGATCAAAGACTTAAACATAAGACAAGATACAATAAACCTCCTAGAAGAAAATATAGGCAAAACATTATCTGACATACATCTCAAAAATGTTCTCCTAGAACAGTCTACTCAAGCAATAGAAATAAAAGCAAGAATAAACAAATGGGACCTAATGAAACTTACAAGCTTCTGCACAGCAAAGGAAACCATAAGTAAAACAAAATGACAACCTACGGAATGGGAGAAAATTTTTGCAAATGAAACTGACAAAGGCTTAATCTCCAGAATATATAAGCAGCTCATACAACTTAATACGAAAAAACCAAACAACCCAATCCAAAAATGGGCAAAAGACCTAAACAAGCAATTCTCCAAGGAAGACATACAAATGATCAATAGGCACATGAAAAAATGCTCAATATCACTAATTATCAGAGAAATGCAAATCAAAACTACAATGAGGTATCACCTCACACCGTCAGAATGACCATCATTCAAAAATCCACAAATGACAAATGCTGGAGAGGCTGTGGAGAAAAGGGAACCCTCCTACACTGCTGGTGGGAAGGCAGTTTGGTGCAGCCACTGTGGAAAACAGTATGGAGATTCCTCAAAAGACTAGGAATAGACTTACCATATGACCCAGGAATCCCACTCCAGGGCATATATCCAAAAGGAACCCTACTTCAAAATGACATCTGCACCCTGATGTTCACAGCAGCACTATTTACAATAGCCAAGACATGGAAACAGCCTAAATGTCCATCAACGGATGACTGGATAAAGAAGAAGTGGTATATTTATACAATGGAATACTACTTAGCCATAAAAACCGACGACATAATGCCATTTGCAGCAACATGGATGCTCCTGGAGAACGTCATTCTAAGTGAAGTAAGCCAGAAAGAGAAAGAAAAATACCATATGAGATCGCTCATATGTGGAATCAAAAAAAAAAAAATAGCATACATACAAAACAGAAACAGACTCATAGACATAGAATACAAACTTGTGGTTGCCAAGGGGGCAGGGGGTGGAAAGGGATAGACTGGGATTTCAAAATTGTAGAATAGACAAAGAAGATTATACTGTATAGCACAGGGAAATAGATACAAGCTCTTATGGTAGCTCACAGAGGGAAAAATGTGACAATGAATGTATATATGTTCATGTATAACTGAAAAATTGTGCTCTACACTGAAATTTGACACAACATTGTAAAATGAGTATAAATCAATAAAAAACGTTAAAAAAAACACACACACACACCCAAAAAGAATATATATGAATGGCAAAAAAAAAAAAAAAAAAAAGAAAGTAAAAATCTTATGTGGAAAATCTTGTGAGCTGTATTATTCTATTCAAGCAAACTTCATTCAACTTGGAGTAATATGTTCAGATAATAAAGGTTTTCAACATATAAATTAGATGTTTATTTTGCTTTCATTTTTTTTCATATGTTCTCTGAAAAATTTACTAATAATGAACGTGTGTATGATTATGACCAGTAAATTACGTTACTTGCTTACGATTTTCGAAGTGGTAACTTTACAGTAACGTTAGTCTGCAGTCTGTTCCAGTTACACTTATTTGCATTAATTAATTAACCTTGGAGAAAATTTGACAGCACCACTGGGAATATTTTTTTTGTTATTTTTCATACCATGCTTTTTTTGGGTATTTAACTAAGTAGTTATATCTCCTGAGGCCATATAATTTAATACTCAGTGATTTCAGATAGATTTAATTAGAAATTATCAGGCCATGGTGTTTAGCAATACCTACTATAATAGCCTGCATTTTTTAAAGATTACTTTTCCTCTAAATAAATAAAGCGAGTTCCATGAAGGAAAAGTACTCTCGTGCCCCATGCCTAGAACGATGCCTGCCACATAGCACATGCGCAATAAATTTGTTTTGAATGAATGAACGGCTCATTTAGTTAAAAATTATCTTTACAGTTGGGATGATCTTGTTTCTCTTGAAAGTAGCATCACTACAGTTGATCACTGCAGTGAGATAATAGCAGCCAGTTAAATCTGTATAGCACTTTAGGATTAGCAATGTAATTTTTAGTTCTCAAAATGCTTTCATTCATTTGAGACTCACAGAAACCTTGTGTAGGAAAAAGAGTATTCATTCCTTAATTGTACAGTGAATCCAAGCAAGACTCCAACAAAATGAGGGACTCAGACTCAGCACATGTCTGAGCTCAAATCCATGTACTTTTGACTGCCCCATCCTTAGCGACTAGAGGACGTCATGACATTAGCGTCTAGGAGGAGTCCATGATCTCCTACATGGGATGAACACATCCCGCTGTGTCTGGGTGGTGTCTCGTGGAGGGGAGAGAGTCCACCATCCGAAAGAGGTAAAGTGCTAGCAGGATGCTGAGGGAGGAACCAAGCTGGGGAGAGGGGAGGAAGGGAGTTCCAGCACAGAACTGCGACCTGTACTCCCTCTTCCAGCCCTCTCCATCTTCTCACCCCTCTTTTTTCTCTTAGCAGCTCTTATCACTACCTGATATTACAGCATATACTCATGTACTTCTTGACCACCTCGCCCACTAGGATGCAAAAAGCAGGGACTCCACTGAACTTACTCACCACTGCCTCCCCAACCTTTAGAAGACACTGAGGCACATTCTGGCACGTACTACGTATCTGTGGGATGAATGAAAGCTGAAGGAACCCCATGTGCAGATGCAGGGTACATGACTCAGCCATGGTCCATTTGGAAAACTGTGAGTCATTCTGTCTCCTTAGTGAGTTGAGCTTTATGAGATGCGGTTACTGGACAACTTTTGCCTGATTTACATGGAGACTTTGTATAGTACATGGAGAGGAAATTAGGGAGGCAAGATCTCTTAAGATTGGAAACAAAGGAATTGACCAAGTTTGGGCTGAATTACTTAGCATGTGAAGGTACTCAGATAGATCTTACAAAAAATGGGTCGTCATTGATGGGTTTTAAGTAAGGGACTGACCTGACCAGATAAACCCCTTTGGTGATCTGTAGTAACTGGATTCAAAGGGAGAAGAAAGGAAGCGAGAAGACAGCATAGGTGTCATTGTGTCCCCAGGGAAGACTTGGTAAGTGCCAGAACCTGCCGGTTGGTAGGAGCCCCGACATCCCCACGCAGGCTTGCATTTCTCTGCAGCCTCTCTCTGAATTCCTTCTGCATGACTGGATCTATCTGGTCTCCTGGATACACAGCAGCGTTCCATTTTTTTCCTTCTCCCCAAGCATGGAAGGACTCAAAATATACTCCTTTTCTCACAGGTTAGACAGATTGGATTTGCCTGAAAATTGAGGAGACATGGAAATGGAAGGAAGTAGACAAAAACACATGAGTGCTAGTTTCTGATGTAACTGAAGCCAGTTCACCCATCACAAGCTCTCTGACATCCCACCTCCCTAACCCTTTGAATTCTCAGGCCCTTCCCCATCCTCTTCCTTCATTAATTTACTTTGCCAAAGGTTTTCTTTTTTTTTAATCAGTATTTTTCCATACAAAACTGGTATTAACAAGTTTCTTTTTGTTTTGAACTTGAAGACTTCAGTGGAATAATGACTACCAGAAACAATGGTTTAAAAAAAAGCATTCCATTACTAGTAACATCATTTTCCTCAATATCTACCGTCAGACTAGATGATCATAAAATTTTTAGTACAAATTAAGACATTTTTAAGAGGAAAAAGATGCACTATTTATAATTAGCTGGGATGACGACCATAGTCATAGGACTTCCCCAGACAAACCAGATGTAGGTCACCCTAGTTGCAGCTAAAAACCCAACATACGGGCAGTCGCTGTATCCTCTTCCTAGGGGTGCATTTTGCAGTGAGTTTGTTTGGGAATCTTCACCCAGACATTGCAACGTGCAAAGTCTAAATATTCTTTAGTAAGAATAGTTATCCCTACTTTAAACTTTTCCATGCTATAATTATTAGTGCTTTGTTCCTTAACAGAGTTCAAATTCCTACTCTGGGTCTTCTGAATGGCATAAGAATCCTATGAGGTAGACAGGGGCAAAGGTCAATACGTGCATTTAGTAGATAAGGAAATTGGGGCTCAGAGATATCAGATCAAAAAAGTAATGCTGTCAAGAAGAAAGAACACTAACCCCAGAGTCACAGGACGCGGCTCTGAGCAGGGGCGCCTTGTTTCGTTGACCACGTTGTGAGCCACAGATGCTTTAACCCACGCGCAGTGGGGTAGACGGACAGAAACTTTCATAGCAATTCAGCGAAATTATCTTTCATCTACTGAAGCTGATTTAAAAAGTCAAACTTGCATGTTACAAGTCTTATTTATCCTTTTGTTTTTCTAGTAATTCACGTGCATTTTTGTTTACAAAAATCAGTCCGTGACAAATTAAAACCTTTAAATATAAATCCTTAACTACAGCTCATTTGGGAAAGATTAGGCTTCAGATGATTGAGCGAACACTTAAGCACTCTGGGTTTTAGTTTCCTCACATTTAAAAGCTGAAAACAATACATCATTCCACCTCACAGCGCTGATAAAACAATTAAAAAAATAAATGAATAACTAACATTTGCATACGTCCTAATACGTCCTAAGAGTAGTGGTTTGACAACATGCTCAGTAGCGGCCCCGAGCAGCGACACGACTTCCGCAGGCAGAGGCCGGGGCTCGGAGAGTCATTTCCGCACCGCGTGCCCGCCCTACACCTCACTCCCTCTTCAGGCCGAGCAGTTTTGTTTTCAACTTTTTAAAGTACTGGTTTCTGCTTTAAGATTGCTTTTAAGGAAAGGTGTTCATTTTTTAAATTCCAACTTTTCTCTAGAGCATACGAAGTGCTTTCGTACCCATTACCTCACTTAATCTTCACAACCACCACGTGACGCAGGGATTGTTATTTCACAGATGAAAGAAAAAGCTTGCGCGATGCTCAGAATCTCCGCCGGTAAGTGATGCAGCCTGACGTCTGCCCAGCCCCTGGGTTCCGTGCCCAGGTCTCTTCCTGGCAGCCTGGCAAGTATAAGAGAGGCCGCCAGGGGCTGGTGTATCTTCTCTTCCTTTCTATTACTACTTTTCCTTGCAAAGTCTTGGTTCATGAAATAAAACTCTCAAAACATAAGTTCAAAGATCACCAAAAGTATATATTGTGCTCAGGAAAATCAAATTTGTATTTCCTAAGCAATAAACACAGAAATATCTCCCTATTGAGTCTTAACTGTATGTGTGTGTGTGTGTGTGTCATGGGATGAACTGTGTCCTCCAAAAATTTATATGGTCACGTCCTAACACCCAGGACCTCAGAATATAACCATATTTGGAAAGAGGATCTTTAATTAGATAATTAAAATGAGGTCATTAGGACCTAATCCAGTATGACTGGTGTCCTTACAAGAAGAGGAAACTGGGACACAGACACCAAAAGGGGGAAAATGATGTAAAGACACTGAGAGAAGGCAGTCATCTAAAGCCAAGGAGAGAGATCAAGCACAAATTCCTCCCTCACATCCCTTAGAAGGAACCAGCCCTGCCAACACCTTGATTTCAGACCTGTCATCTCCAGAACTGAGAACAAACATTTTTGCTCCTAAGACCCTAGTCTGTGACACTTGTTAGGCAGCCCTATCAAACTGCTACAGTGAGTATGTGACATCTGTAACAGCAGTGTGTGGAGCCACTTAAGTTACTCTTTATATGTCAGGTAACAAAACACATCATATTATCATCTGTACCGTATATTCAGGAAATACTCTGCTCACATTCCAACGCAAGTGAGTCACAATTTTGAGCTGCTGCTGCTTTTTTTTTTTTAATTCTTCTCAAATTCTGCCTTTTCAGAGCCATGCTGAAGCCCATGAACAAGCATTTTGTTAACAGGAACTGAACTTTTTTTGAGGCCAGCTAGCCACATGTCTCTGGAGGCAGTGTGCCTGCCACCCGTGAGAACGTTAGAAAAACGTTTTCCTACTTGGATCTCGATATTTTATCTACAAAAGGGAGGATGAAGAGGATGATGTCTGAGGCAAGTGTTCTGGTTATAGGAACCTAAACTTGGAGGAGAAAAATTGAATCCAAGTCCTCCTCTGTCACTGTCTAGCTCTGTGATTTCAGGCTGGTCCCTTTGCTACCCTGAGCTTTTATTTATTACGGAAATCACAGTGTGACTCTGAGGACAGGGAAAGGTAATAACCTTGAAAACACCTGGCACATTTAAGAATCCAAATAAAAGTTGGTTTCATTTTCATTTCAGCTCTGAAATGATAAGACCGTAATCATTTTCATTAGATCAGATAGTATTTCAAAACATGCTTTGAACTAACTTCTAAAGTGCCAGCAAGAGTCCATACATGTGTGAAAAGTCCCTACAGTCATCCTGCATTTTAATTCCGTACCACGATGTTTTAAAAGGCAAGAACAATGTCTTCTGGACATGTCCCCGACGTGCCAGAACATGACGTCAGTTGGTGTTAAAACTGTTCACCTTCTCCTCTAATATCCCTTTCGCTGGCTGGATATCTTGGATCTGTCAGAAGTGATTTTACTAGTAACAAGCATCTCCCAATTCTTGGCCAATAAGAACACACTCTTCAGTTTAAAATGCTGCATTGGTTGATTATATTATAAACTCAGAAACTCTCCCCAACTTTTCTGCTACTAGAGGTAAAGGCAGATGCCTATAATTTCAGATGAGCCAGATTGAAGGCATTAACAAATTCTCAAAGGAATGGTAAGACTCAAATGGACTCTTAATACTCACAGCCAAGACTTTGGGACTGTCCAATGGAGACTAAAGAGTGTATCTACAGAGACCAGAGTTCTCCAGAACAGACTGGTCTCTGGAGCAGAGATGGAGGTAGAATTGAGCTGACAACTCAGAAGAAGTAAGAAATTATGGAATAATTCATCCATTCACTCAACTGATGCTTTTAAAGCATCTGTTAGATGCTCGTCACTGTTCTCCTAAGAAATGAGGGAAAGTAACTTAGCTCTTCTGCCCTTAGTCAAATTCAACAAACATGTTGATGACCTAGTGTGTAATCTGCTAGGAATAAAGATGAATATAACCAGGGTTCTTTCCTTCGGGAATGGAAAAGTCGCTTATTACACACCTAAGGGTCAATAGAAAAATGAATGTCAAGCTACTACTTTATTAACAGCAAAGTCAGCACCTGATAACTGACGGCAGTGCCCGCAGCTGGAGTGCAGCACCAAGGCCAGACCGCTGAGCGCCCAGCACCCCCATGAGAGCTGAACCGTGGGACGTTCCCACCTTGGACCCTCAGCAAGGGGAGGGGCATTTGTGGAAGTCCCAGAGTCCATTTACTCAGTTTCAGAGAAGCAGAGAGAGAGAGTGAAATCGAGACAGATGGAGAAACGGAGTGAAAGAGAGTGGCAGAGACATTTGAGAGACAATCGAGGAAGCCTAAAAGAGTTGTTGCTAATTTGACCAATCAGATGAATGATTTCTCCTCCTTTATCTGAGAACTGAAGGAGAGACCCAGAGATAGCAAGGAACATTGAGGTTTCTCCTTCCTTTAGGAGTTAGAGGAAAGAGGATGGGAGACAGAGAAATGAATTAGAAAACAATTGCAATCTGCCAGGTGTGAAGGCCTCCAAAGGATGCTAACACTGTAAACGATGAGGGTGCATCTAAGAGAGATAGCATGAGAAAAAATAAACATAAATATGGAGCTTCTGAACAACGGCAGAGACTCAAAAAGATGCCAGATTTTTGAAGCCTTGTTGCCTGAGGCAATGACTATTAACTTACTTAACATTTTTAAGCATCAAGTATGCACATTAACTGCACTAGACTTGCTGACTTATAGGTATAGACACAATCCCTAAGTGCAAAAAAAATGTACAGTTTTAGGCCAGGCTATATCCATAAACACACAACTGAAATATAACATGGCAATTGCTATAAAAGATGTACATGCCAGGAACCAGGCAAATGCAGAAGGAACATCTCGCTGCAACCCCAGGATGTGAAGGAGGCTCCAGACAGAGAGAACATGTGAGCTGAGTCTTTGAAGCAGGAGAAAGGGCTGACTGAGCAAGTTGATGAGGCGAAGGAAGAGACAGTGACTTGGCCAAAGGAGAGGAAATCATGGCAGAACATACCGAGTCCTGAGAACCATTTATTTATGACTCTTGAGCTCCTGCCATGGTTGGAGATACAAGAGCGCAGAGCAAATAAAAGTCTGCTGTTATGACGATTTCATTGGTTATGGGGGTGGGGCACAGACAGTAAACAAATAAATGCATGATCGAGACATTTGTATTTTCCTAGAAAATAAAATGGGCTACTGGACTGGTTCGAGGAGACCTATTATATTTGGGTGGGGGCGGGTCGGGGAAAGCGTCTTTTGGTCATGACAGTTAAGGAAGATTCTGGCACGTAGAGATAAGAGAAAGAACACTCCAGACCAAAGGAAGTAACAAGAGCAAGTGCCCAGAGACGGAATCAACTTGGAAGATTCAAGAAATAGGTCGAAGGGCCACAGGGCTGGAGCTTGTGAGCAGAGCCCAGCCCGGAAGGAGGGACGATCAGAGACACAGGAGCGGCCAGACCATGCAGGACCTACAGGTGTGTGACATGGTGGGAGCGCAGAGGGAGAAGCCGGAGGAGGGCTCGGCAAGGCAGCTCGTGGAGGGCCGAGGCGCCCCGCTGTGTGTGTCAGTCCAGTCGGGCTGTTGTAACAGACTACAACACACTGGATGGCTCATGAGCAACAGAAATGGTTTTTTACAGCTGTGGAGGCCGGGAAGCTAAGATCAAGGTGTCAGAGGATTCAGTGTTTGATGGAGACCTGCTTCCTCACAGACAGCCACCTTCTCACTGTGACTTCACATGGAGAGGGCTGAAACATCTTCCTGGGGGTCTGTCTTCTCAGGGCCCTAATCTCATTCAGGAGGGCTCTGCTGCCATGACCTCCTCACCTCCCAAAGGTCCCACCTCCTCACACCATCACCTTGGGGGTTAGAATTTCAACACATGAATTTGAGGGGGACATAAACATTCAGTCCATTGTACTCACTACAACTGGAAACCAGTAAAAAGGAACACGATTGGGGGAAAGTTCTAACTTCAGTCTTGTTAACCAGTTGAGTGGACGGAGCACCCTCACCCAGACACTGTCCAGCCTCTCAGTGTCTCAGCAGTGGTTTGGGGGATGCTCACTGCAGACAAGACTCGGGACTAAGGATCAATTAATTGTCTGTGTGGGCCTGCATCCCAGACAGCCATCCAGAAAGAGGCAAATTCACAAGACAATTTTTTTTTTTCCTCTCCTTTCACAAGCCCCTTGGACACAGAATGTCCTCTGTGAACCAGCCAGGAGAAAGAAATCCGGCTTTACAGTGCATGTAATCTGGAAAGCAAGGGAAGAAACATTTAAGCTGTTATTCAAACAAGTTTCATTCCAATTACTACTTTCCTTTCTGTCAGAATCAATTATTCTGGCTTCTGACACGGCCAGCGCTTGCCAAGGTGTTGGGGGGGACTGCCTCCATAGCTTTCTCCTGATGTGTTCTTTTTGGGTTGCTTTCGGGTGTGGGTCGTTCTGCAGTGTTGTTGTTGACTTTCCCACTGCAGCCAGTGCCCCAGAGTGGCTTTTACGTGGCCATAAAATAAAATGAATGTACACAGGAAAGGGAGCCTTGCTCCAAGTCAAGGACTGGACAGCTTAGCTTAATATGAGCTCGGTTTCATAAGCAGGGACCTGTTTATTCTCATTGCTTAAAGACCCAGGGACTGCTTGCTTTGTGACATCCCCCATGCCAGCACTGGGCCCCAGCCAGACAAGGACTGACAGGCCAGGTCATTTTTGCCTCGTGACCCTAGGGGAAATGCTAGTCCCCAGACAACTTTGATGGGCTAACTGCAGCAGCACGTTGAGTTAATCACATCACAGTTGGGCTCTGTCGACACCTCCACGACGCTATCAGCTGGGGCTGTTGAGTCTTCATGACACAGAGAAAAGGGAAGTGAAAAGAGAGGGCTTAAGTATTTCCTAATCCGTGGCTATTAGGTGGGATTCGCCCCGTGTTCACGCAGTCAGGTCAGACCCCTTTTTGCTTTGTCATCTTGAATTGCCTTGTTATATTTTTTTGCCCTGTCTTCTGAAAGTCAGCCATGAATTTCAAAATGATGGTCAGCATGCATGTTTTGATGATTAAATTAAAAATTCATTCAGCTGTAGTTTCAACACAGTTCCTAAATCATATATTCTTTCCTATCCATGCCCTAATGGACCGCAAGAAATCTAATGTAAAATTCAGTGGGATGCTAGTGGGGAAGATGTGGGAAGGGTCAAGGGAACCTCCACTTTGTTTTTATGTTACAGCCAAATGGAGTTAATTTCTGTCATCTGTTTATTTCCTGCTTTTTATCATGGCCAAGATTTTTCTCAGAGTGTTTTCACACACTTGTCTTACTGAGTTCCAGCTACTACAACAAATTATCATAGACTCAGTGTCTTAAGCAACAAACACTTCTCACAGTTTTGGAGGTTAGGAAGCTTAAGATCAAGGTGCTGGCAATTTCGATGTCTGACGAGAGCCCTCTTCCTGGCTCACAGTTGGCTGTCTTCAACTAGGTCCATACTCATGACCTCATTACCTCCCAAGGCCCCACTTCCGAATACCTTCACATGGAGAATTAGGGCTTTAGCATGTGAATTTTGGAACAACACAGTCATCCTTTTGTCGGCCCCTCAAAATGTGTGTCCTTCTCACCTGCAAAATACATTCATTTCATCCTCAAATCCCAAAAGTCTTAACTCATTCTAGCATCAACTCTAAAGAAATCCAAAGTCTCATCTAAATTCTAAATATGTAAATCAGATACGGGTGAGATTCAAGGTATGATTTATCCTGAGACAAAACTCCTCTCCAGCTGTGGACCTGTGAAACCAAACAAACGATGTGCTTTTAAAATACGGTGATGGGACAGGCAGAGGGTAGATATTCCCATTCTAACAACGGAGCAATCAGAGAGAAGGAAGGGTTGATGGCTCCCAGGCAAGTCCAAAACCCAGCAAGGCAAACTCTATGAGATACTAAGGCTCAAAGAAAAATCCTCCTTGGTTCAGTGCTCTTCCTTCAAGACCCACTGGGCTGGAAGCCCTGCCCTTGCAGCTCAGCCAAGTGTAGGTCCTGCCTTCATGGCTCCAGGTGACCCTGCCCCAAGGCTTTGGGTACCGGTGGTCTAGCCTGTTGAAACCAAGGAGATGTCATCGCTTTTGAAAATGAGGAGGTAGCCCTGAGGATCTCTGAACTGCCTCTGGGGTCATTCTTCCCTTGTCCTGAAGAAGAGCTCTGTGGTCTTTCCTATAAAATTCAGGAGGCTCACAGACTTCTTCCATCCCACCCTGGCTCCACCTCCTTCAGTCACGCTGGCAGTGCTCCTGCCGTGGTGGCTGATTGCACCTCTAGCTCTCGCCCACATCAGTCTCTTCATCAAATGGTCAGCCCATTGCGTCCTTAGTGTTCTGCTCCAAACATGCCTCCTCATTTTTTTGTAATATGGAAAGGCTGATAATTTTCTAAATCTTTAAGTTCTGGTTCCTTTTTGCTGAACAATTTCGTCTTCAATTCATTTTCCTCTTCTCAAGTTTTGCTATTAAAAGTCAGGAGAAACCAAGTCACTCCTTCAACATTTTGTTTAGAAATCTCCTCAGTTAAATATCCAATTTCATCACCTGAAAGTTTTAGCTTTATTTATTTCTCACAGTTCTGAAGGCTGGGAAGTCCAAGATCAGGAGGCTAACAGATTCAGCGTCTGCTGGGAGCTCTCACCTGATTTTCAAATGTTCACTCTCTGTATTCTCACATGGTTGAGAGAGAAAGAGAGAGAGAGATCATCTCTCTTGTGTCTCTTCTTATAAGGGCACTGATCCCATTCATGAGGGCTTCACCCTCATGACCTCCTGCAGTTTCCACCTCTAAATACCATTACACTGAGGATTAGGGTTTGCACATATGAATTTGAGGGAAATACGTTCAGTGCCTAGCAGAGGAATTTTAAAAGGTTGCTTGATGTCCACAGTTTAGTTAAGATTTATTATTCTCCAAAGAGTTTTCTTCCTGTACGTGCACACACACACACACACATGCGCGCGCACACACACACACTCACTCATATGTGCATGTGTGTGTGTGTATATATATATATATACATATCTACATATACATTTTGATTGATTTTAACTAAATGTCATCATTGACATTGTAAGTTATGATGGTATTGGCAAACTTGGAAACTGATGGAAAACTGAATATCCCACATCAACATCAAGATTTTACTATATTAAATAAGCTATTTTCTGAAACTCTTTACTTGCCAGATTTATTTGTACATCCATGTGTTGACTATATCTGAAACCAATACCAGAAATAATGTTTTTAATTCTTCCAAAAGAATATCTGATACTCTCAGTAACTCAAGGAGGGAAGAAGTGGAGGTCTTTTCTTATCTTTTTTGTACACAAAGGAAGAAAGTCACTTGGAGACAGAGTGATTTGGGGTCTTTTGAAGCAGTGACGTTGACGGTCTGGTTCACCTCTCACCCCTCCATCAAGTACTTAGTGTATAAGAAGTGCTTAATCCTTGCTTAATGAAGGACTACATTTCAATCAACCGGTTAGTTAATTACAGAAGATACACCATCCCTTACTGTCAGCACTGTCCCTATACTTTTGGTCTCTATACTTAGAATCCTGTGCTAAGTACACATAGGTGAACGCTGTATAAATACCATCATTTATTAAAGATCCTGAAAATTACAAGATCAGAATCATTACCACCAGGGAAATGAGAATTTTCTTTGATGTTCTTATAATTATCATGTGGCTTTAAGTTGTTTATAAGCTTCATACAGGAGGAAGGGAAAGGGGACCCATAACGTATTGCTGTATGCAGCCCGCTGAGTTCTCACCCTGGCTCTTTCCATGCTCTTTCTTCATTAGTTCCTGCTTCCTTTACCCTTTGACTTGGAATGTTTCGACTCTTTGCTGCCAAGTCACCTAATCTGGACTCTTGTGATGCCTACTAAGAGTAGCTTTCATGGTCTGGAAATTCTCTGTGCAAACACCACCACTAGCTACCTCTGAGATACCCACTGAGAAACCCAGGAGCTGGATGTAGTCTGGCCCCAAGTAAGAGGCAGACCTCTACCCTAGAGGTGTTTATTTTTCTTTTAATCAATTAGTGAAGCAACACAGACATACAGAAATGCCAAGGGCCCTCTCCCAAAGCACCAGCAGAGTAAGCTTAGAGAAGCCAAGAGGATCCCCTGGTGAGTCCTGGCAAAGTCTGAGACAGCCCTGGGCTTTCTCAACTCTGAGCTCAACACTCAACAGCTCACCGCAAGGCCTTCCCAGTGAACTCTGTCCCACTGATATTGGACTTTACAGGAAAAGATAAAAATTGGTCTTACTGGCCCCCACGGCCTGTAAAGGATGGATAAGCATGTGAGCTGCTGTCTACCCAGAGCTGCAAGGACAGTGAGCCCGTGCAACAGACAGACTCAGACTTAGACTCACAGAATCAAAGGTAGAAGGGACTGAGTCATCTCTACGTTCCCTTTCACAGATGGTTTTCTATCCAATGTTGAAAGACTCCTGTAATGGGGTCTGACCACTTCATAAGGCTGCCACTTCACTTCTTCAGTAATTTTCACTGATAGATACATCTACTAAAATATAACCCAAAGTGACCTCACATTGTCCGCTTGCCCAGTGGAGGCAAAACAGAAGTGAACTTGTCTTTGGTTCTCATAAGCTCTCCTCAGATATTTGAAGATAGGAATCCTACAGCAGGAATCCTTCTCTCTGGGCTGAATCACTTCATTCCTCAGCCTCCCCGCTCCATTGCAGTTTTCACCCTCACTGACACTGCTCAACGTGGCCACTAAGGAACTTGCAGATAATGAACAGATTTTAGTTCTTGTGCTACTGACCCGCCCCCTCCGGATGCATTTGAGAGGCCTTCTTGGGACGTCTCTAATGGCACAGGTTCTTCCCAGCTTCCCACTCACCATGGCATGGTCTCCCTCCTGCACTGGTCTTCCCTGCTTTAGTCACCCTGTAAGTGTTGACATTCTTCTGGGTTCTAGCCTCAACTCTCCTTTCTTCTCACCTTCCGAACATGCCCTCAATAAATGCACCCACTCCTATGCCTCAACTCTCATCTAAGCATGAATGGTACCTAAACTTCATTCCCTCTTTGAGCATCACATGACAAAAAACACCTCACATGGGTCTCAAACTCAGTAAGTGCAAAACTGAAATAATTGCCTTGCTCACAAAAAAAGACTTCCTCCTTTTGTGTGTTGTTGCGCTCCTCTTCCTGTGCTTCCCAGCTTCACAAGTGGTCCTACAATGTCCCCAGTGGCACAGCGAGAACACCCAGAAGTCTCCCCTGACCTGGGTCATTTACCCACAGCATTCCAGCAAGTGAAGGCGGCCAAGCAGAATTCGGAGCTGAGACTCTTGGTTCCAAACCAAATGGCTTTTCTTCGTATATTTATTTGCGTATATTTATCTTTGTGTGTTTCCTCGGGTAAATATATGCAAATACAACTTTTCAGAGAACATTTATTTTTATGTGTTGAGATTAATTTTGGTGACAGATACAATGTATATTTTCATTCAGTTCCATTTCAGCTCATCTTCACGTAGAGCTTTGATGCACAGGGCAATTGGTTGTGAAGTCTATTTCTGTCAAGGAGAGGTGAGGCAACAAGGCAAAGTTCACGGCTGAGGCCAGGCACACTTTGCGAACAGTTAGCTTAAACAAGGAGAACTTTGACACTTGCAATAAGGGGGACCCTTTTCATGAATCGCTGCTTTATTGAAACCTTGCCCAGCAGATGCAGTTTAAGTGGAAAGGGAATTTCTGCCGCTGTTTATAGGACTGGAGGGGTCAGGTGTCACCCAGGGCCTTCTTAAAATGGACTGGAAGAGCCTGCCTCGTCTATGTCAGCCTCCATATTTTCACTTAGGAATGAAATGGCTCTGTTAAGGAAGGCATGGTGCCTTTCACAGCCTGCAGGGCCAAGGGGTTGCCATGGATGTGCACTTCAGAGTTTCCACAGCATTTCTAAATATTTGCAGAGAACCACTTCCTACTTCGAGGATGACAAAAGTCTAACTCGGAGAGTGAACATTTTAGTGCTGGACATTATTTCAGAAGAGTTGCACGTTGTTGAAGTCCAAACTCAAATATGCTACCACAATATTTGGGGCTTGGCAAGCTTGCCCGATCTAGGAAAGTCAAAATGAAGGCTGAATCCTCCGTCCGTAGAGCTCTCGGCAAGGTTGAGACAGCACAGTGGGGCTGTTACATAGGAGGCCGTTCTCTGGGAGCAAGTGGTGAAAATTGGGCATGAAATCCTCTATTCAGGAGAACACAACCTGGTTTTATCCTCAGATGTGCATGATTAGGTGAGTGCATTCAGATAGAGTAACATTTCCTCCCCAGTCCAGCCTCTTAACCTTCAGCCGCCTCTCAAATGATTTCATTATTCAGATTTATAAAATTTAAGTTATTTGCCTCATTTTGCTGCCAAAAGTTTGCAAACCGTTGCTAGGATCTGCTAGATATTCCGAGAACGAATTGTCCAGTGTCTCGTTTTTGCATGAAATATCAAATATATTCACTCCACAGAAAGGAAATAGTAGCCACCGTTTATTAAATGCTTTCTCTGTGTCATATTCTATGGACTTCTTTGCAGATCTTATTTCTTTTCATTTTCATGACTCTTGTGAAGCAGGATTTTTTAAAAATAAACATTATAGTCTGCTATAGTCCAGAAAAGATTCAAGATTAAAAAAAATTTACTCTCTGAAGGAGTAATTTAAAACTCAGAGTAGTTAGATACTTTCTCAAGGGCATACTGCTAAGCAGTAGCAGAGCTGAGGGTTTTACTCCAATGGATGCAACTCCAAAGGTCGTGCTGTTTCCGCCGCACCATCAACAGGAAGTACTGTCATCAGGAAAGTGACCAGTGGCCACAGCAGAACTGTGGGTGGTGGAGCAGGGTCTGAACAGAGCAGAAGTGAGAAGCAGCTGCCACATGGGAAAAGCAGACCCAGGAATGAGAAAAACCTGCTTTCCACGTTTACACCACAGCGGGAGCACTACCGGTATTTTGGGTGGGATAGTTCAAAACGGCAGGACTGTCTCCATATTGCCTTACACTCTCCCCAGACACTTAATGCCAGTGGCATCCCCTGCCTTTGATACAAACAAAACACCCTGTATTTTCCCACAGGTGCCCTCAGGGGGCAGCACTGCCTGAAGCTGAGAACACTGCTTAGAGAAACGGGAAATACAATCCTAATGATTACAGGTATTATTACCCTCACTTTACAGATGAGACAACTCTAAGTTCAAGTTCATACCTTTGGAATGGAAACTATCAGCGAATGATGCTAAATGTTTTTCTCTTAACCCAGTGGTACCACTTTCTGAATCAGTTTGATGTGTCTCTTCTTCACAAGACCATAATCTCTTTTACCTAAAGTGTTATTTTGTAAACACACACATGAAGCATTTGCTTTCTAGAGTAGACTGTGAATCTTCTACATTCTCCAGAGCATTCTTCTCATGATAGGTACTCAAATAGTCTGCCTAAGTTAATTTCCTATTAACTTAGGATTCTAATAAAAGCAAAGTGACCTTTGGTCCATTTCTGTTTGGGCGACTGAACAGAAAAGGCTTCATGAAGTTGGTGGTGATCTGGTGAATATTAATTTTATATTCAATATTAGTTTAAGATTTAATTTAATATTTAATTTGAGAGGGGGTGATAGATTGGAAGGAGCATTGCGATGGTGAACAAAGCAAAGTCTTTGACATTGGAAAGCACTCAAGAAGTGACTGCACTTAGCTGGACCAAACAGTTGTTTCCAAGTAGGAGAGAACCTTAAGGTTTCTGAAGAGCCCTTGGGTTACACCGAGAAATTGTGGACCCCTATCTCCAATCGGCTTGGCCCTGCCTTTTTCCAGTTGTGCCCTTGTACCTGCCCTTGTGAATGACCGTGTCCCAGCTCCAAAGCCTCCACTATAGCATGTTTCTCATGAGCACCCAAGAAAGCATGAGCTCCCAGTGAACAGCACAAAGACACTAGATCAAAATTTAGAATCCAAAATGTGAGATAGATTTTATTAAGGCAGGGAAGGGAATGCCCATGCTTCCTTCAAGACATTTAGTACAAACTACAAACCATATTACCTGTCATCTGACTTTAACTCAGTCCTTAATTATTACCCAGACTCTGGCCCCAGACTCCTCCATGCGTCCCCTCTCTGACAAAGTCCTTTGTTGTTTTCCTTCTGAGTGGCTGGCAGATATTTGCCCACCACCATCACCCTAAACACATGCTTTGCTCTCTCTGCCCTACTTTTTGCCTGAGAATGAAGCTCCTATGTATGGCAGCTCCCAGGCTCCCCTGTCCTCTGACTTTCGGTTGGGTACAGCCATTGTGGGGTGGGGGAACAAGCAGTAAGTCGGAGGCTGAGTAGAGAGAGAGGTGGGAGCATTTATTCCCTCCTGCCGCCGCCCTGACTTGCTGATGTGGTTCTGGCAGTGGCTCTATTCCTCCTCCTGGACCACAGTTCCCAAAGGCACTTTTCCCTCCACCATCTGGCTCTTCAACACTTCCTCCTCCCTTGGCTCCTTCAGACCAAGAGATAATAATGGTTTCCTACCATTCCTAGTCTCTGGGTGCCTTAACTTCACTTGTTGGTTCCCTTAACCCTGCCTACACCTTGATAAATGGTTCCTCTTTGTTTAAGTCTCCAAAATTCAACCATCTGTGAAAAATTCACTTTTCCATAAGGACTCTGACCAATATGTCCTCCCTCCTTTGCCATCTGTCATGCCTTGGAGCTTCCCGTCTGTAATCAGCAAGCTCCCAGCATCACAGGAGGCTCATGCCATCTTGCCTAGAAACCTAGCCGACTCTTTTCAAGTCCCCTTTTCCTACAGCTTTTTCAAGTGGAGGATCTTTCACATCACACCTCGTGTGGCTTAGAAGCGGGACTAACTGTCATCACAGCCCCCAAGCCATTTTCCATCCACGTACACACTGAAAGCAAAGGAACCCACTGAAAGCAAAGGAACCTTTATAGCTTAAAAGGTCATGCCATCTGGTTTTATCTCCATCTTTACCAATTTGTTGCTGTCATCTGCTGACCTCTATAAATTACGCCTTCTCGTTCATTTAATTCTTTAGCTGTTAATTCAGCCTTCTTCCACAGATTTACTCTCATCTTTATTCTAAGTGACATCAACATTCACTGACTGACCAAGCAAACATTCACTGGACACCTACTGACACTCATATGCTGGTTACTAGGAATGCAGAAACTCCTTCTTTTATACATTAATATGATTACAGAAGAGGGAGTAGATGTAGATTAATTATTCAATCTTTAGCCCAACCAGTGTCACAGATGACTATGTGAATGGGGCCCCTAAAACTGTGTAAGACAGTGGCCCTATAAACCTCTCCATCCGTCACTTTCCTAACCTCCAGTGAATTTACTTTCCATTTGACTTTACCTAGTACATTTTCATCATCAGAACCCGCACTGCCATCAAAATCTCAAATTAAAAAATAAAATTCTCTGATCTCCATCTTCCATTCTGGGGGTGACTTGCTCTAGTGACCCTTCTACAAATTGTTGAGTTTGATCTCACTGTTTTCTCATGACCCCTTAGCTTTTTCCTGTCTTCAGGGCCAGTGGGAGAGCCACACATGAGACTCCACATTATATACGAGACTATCAAGGGGTCTAAATGGTCTCAGGTCGCTGAGACTGATGACACAGCTTCTCCCCTTTGTCCACCAGCACAGGGGTGATAGTGCTTCGCATGTTGTTAGTTTCTAGGACACCCCTGTTCAGTGCTTGGCAACTCCATCACCTATGTAACCAAAGCCTTGCAATATTCTTTCTCCATTTAAATTCTTGAAGTTGTTTTTGCATTCTTCTTTGGACCTTGACTAAAACACAAAAGGCTAATAAGATTGAAAAGATGTCCAACTTCAATAGTGTCAGGAAGAAGTGAAAATTTAAACAATATACCAACCAACCAAAATAATAAAGAGAAATTAGTTGACATGGCTATAAATTAAGAAACTGTACACAATTCTGCTGGGAATGTAAATTGAGAAAACAAATAGAAATTAAAAATAATTTAGCATTATCTTACATTTATGGACATTTGCATACTCATCCTAATAATTAGAGAAACTTGCCCTTGAGCAAAAAATGCTTGTCTAAAAATTGACATATTAAAAAAAAGTAATAGCAAAAAAAAAAAAGAAAAAAGAAAGAAAAGAAAAGATCGAATCCCAAATGGCCATCAATAATAGTATGGATGATAAATTATATTTTTTAATTTTTTCTAAGTGGAATATTACATAGCAGAGAAAATTACTGAAATACAACTTCCCATGGATTAATCTTGGAAATACTGAGTTAAATCTTGAATTAAAAAGTCAAAGAGGAATATATAGAATATACACCATTTATATAAGGCTTAAAAACAGAAAAATTAAACAATGTATTATTTATGATATATATTTAAGATTATTTTTAAGAGAAAGGATAAATACAGTGATTAATATAGACCTGAGTTAGGACAGTGACCCACAGATGAATGCAATGGCATCGCTAATGCACTAGATCTTGAGTTGCATGGTGGATTAATGGGTATTCATTTAATTATTATGTTTCATAATTATACACACACATATACACATATGTAGATCTCACATAATTCTCATATATATCAGATCTTTTCCCTTATTTTTATACTGCCAGTTCTCAGACTGGAAATCAGAAAAACTGGCTCTCTGAAGTTGGTCTTTTCTCTACAGAAGACATACAGATGACAAAGCAGAGATAAGATGCTCAATATTGCTAATTGTTAGAGAAATGCAAATCAAAATTACAATGAGATATCACCTCACACCATCATTAAAAAGTCCACAAATGATAAATGCTAGAGAGGGTATGGAGAAAAAGGAACCCTCCTACACTGTTGGTGGGAATGTAAATTGATGCAGCCACTATCAAGGACAGTAAGGAGATCCCCCAAAAAACTAAAACTAGAGTTACCATGTGATCCAGCAATCCCATTCCTGGGCATATATCCACAGGAAAATATAATTTGAAAGGACACATGTACCCCAATGTTCACAGCAGCACTATTTATAATAGCCAAGATGTGGAAACAACACAAATACCCATTGACAGGTGACTGGATAAAGAAGATATGGTACATACACACAATGGAATACCATTCAGCCATAAAAAAGAATAAAATAATGCCATTTGCAGCACCATGGATGGACCTAGATTGTCATTCTAAGTGAAGTAAGTCAGAAAGAGAAAGAAAAATACCATATGATATTGCTTATATGTGGAATCTTAAAAAAAAGGACACAAATGGACTTACCTGAAGTAGATCTTTTCTATCCCAGGTAGCTCATTATCCTATGAAACTTAAATATTCTAAAGATGCATTCTTTTTGATCATCCATTATCATTAGCTCATTTTTCAAATTTCATGCCACTGAATGTGAAAGACTGTTATTTCCTAGTAGTTAGTACTTAATTGCTCTATGCCTCAGTTTCCTCATCTGAAAACTGAGGAGCTGACACTGTACATCTCAGGGGGGCTTTTGAGAGGATGAAATGAGGTAAATTTAAGAAAAGCATTTACCTGGCATAGAGAAACATTGAAAATATGGTAGCTCTTACTATACTAGCAATATAAATAATGATGTTCTTATACAAAAACTAACTCAGAAAGCACAGTATGGAGATTGTCATGTACACTGTGGAAATGGCAGAGCTTCTTCTGAGAGGGCCCCATCACATGAGAAGGAGCACTGGCTTACAAGGTCACAGGGCTGACGTCTCAGATAAGCTACCCAAAAGGCATCAGCAAAACTTTTCATTGCATGATCATGATCTTTGACAAAGAATGTCCAAAATGTAAGCAAAGAAGCCAGAAGGAAACAGTTTTGTGGTCATAATTAAAGCTTAAACAGAAACAAATTATATATCACTAATGAGGTTCCATCTCTACTTCCAAAAACCTGGACATTAGCTTTGCCTCACTGTATCTTCACTTCCTCCAAGTCTGTATAACAGTTTAAAAGACTGGGCTGTGCCATCAAACTGCCAGAGAGTGTGTCATGGATCCACTGCCAACCAATTGCATGACTTGACTAAGTCTCAGTTTTCTTTCTTAAAAAATAAGTATAGTGGCACAAAGAGCCGCTGAGATCACATCATGTGATGTTTATAAAAGGCTTCGCCCAATAGCAGACATTTAAAAAGCTCAGCACATGTTTTGGCTGTCACCATTGTTGACATCCATCATGGCGACTAATTGAAATCTGGGGGCTGCTTCTCATTTGCCTTTATAACTCTAGGTCCCGACACATCTAACAGTCTAAACACATAGTGCGTTTGTTGATGTGCATTCTTGTTGATCACAGAGAAACCGGTAAAGTCTTCAATGCTCATGTAAAACTTATTCAGAAAACCCTTTGGAGTTAATTGTATGCTCTTAGTAAAACATGGCTTCCTTGGTAGTGAGAGGGGAAAAGTCTATATTTTAAAAGGTTTCATGGACTGCCAAGAACTGTTATAAAACAATATTTTGATGAGTTATACAGTAAATGAATCAGAAACATATGAGCTTAATTTCCCTGAAAATACATGTGGGTTTAAAAATGAAAGGAAAAGGATCTTGGCACCCTTTGCTATGCCAAACCCAAAATGTTATAAAAATATTTTAAGGTATTAAGATGCACAAATCCTAAATGCAGCTCAATTTGCTCATCCTCCAATGGCCTGCTCCTAGCGTACCTGTTGAGTCTGATCTGCCATAGTCATAATGAGGAAAACCTAAAATTAAAAAAATAAATAAAGCATATTGGCAAAGGACAGAGAGCCGGAAGTTCCCAGTCTAAGCCTGACTCTGCCACTGGCTAGCTGTGAGACTCTAGATTAATCACTTAGCCTTCCCAGAACTTGGCTCAGGAAAGCAGTCCATGATCTGTAGACCTCACAGAGTTGTTGGGGGCTGTTAGAATGGAGCTCAGGAAACAGTGTTAAACCCAGAATGATAGGGATCAGACCAAAAAGGGAGATGGTGCCCTTGGAATGGGACAAGTGTCCAGATGAGCCCAGATTCACGTGTCCAAGTGAAACAGACATGCACAAGATGAGCACATGGCCAGCTACAGAGAAATCTTTAGCAAAGTGTAAGCAAGGATCCCATGGTGCATTATCTGAACTACCCTTGCTTGCCAGTATCCTTAGTTCCCTTAAATCTCCTGCCATCTACCACACCTGCAGACTAAAACCCCACCATCCAGGTGGGTGGACACCCGAGATGGATGGTTTCCAACCTCAGCTGGACCCTCAGGGATCCTTTTCAACTCTTCTGTTTCCCTGCTCTTTTCCATTATGGTAACTCCAAACTCATCAATGAATTCATACCCTTCTACTAAAACCATCACACTCTTATTTACAGTCAATCAGGGACCAACAGGCATTGGCTAACAGACATTACTCTCATCCCTAGGCCTATTTTTTTTCTGTACTCACCTGTACTAGTTAACTATTGCTGTGCAACAAATTACCCCAAAACTTAACTTAAAACAACTTGTATTACATCACTGACTTTCAGAGGGTCAGGGATTCACGAGCGTCGTAGCTGGTGGTACTAGCTCAGTATCTACACAGTGTTGCAGCCTCGCTGTCATCCGGGACTAAAGTCAGGTGCGGCCTGTGGGGGGTGGGGAGGATCCACTTCCAAGCTCTCTCGTGTGGCAGTTGGCAAGTCTCAGTTCTTTAGCTAGAAGCCTCCGTTTTTCACTGCACGACTCTCCAAAGGTTTCCCAAGTGTTCTCAAGACATGGCAGCTGGTTTCCTCAAAACAAGTGACCAGACAGCGAGCAAGCCCATCTAAGACAGAAGCCCTTCTACAAATGAGTCATGGAAGTAGCAGACTGTCACTTCTTCCGTATGCCACACAGCTCAGCCTTGGTGCAACGCGGACAGAGACAACACTAGGGTGACATATCAGGAGGTGGGGCTCATTGGATGTGGCTTCCACACCATCTGCACTCTCATTTGGATGTGCGCTCCGGGCTCCCTGCTCACTGAGATCTTGGCTCCATCACTTCATGCCTCCCCTGGGCTCTTGTTCTCTCAGTCATCCCCTACCCTTTTGACAGTATCCTCTCTCAAGTTTATTCTCCACCCTCAGCCTTCGAACACACTTGTACCTGATCAGCCACAGGAGGATCTCGGGAGGCTACCGCACCCAGGTATTGTGGCGATTTCTATCCTGTCAATTGAACTGAGCAGCAACTCTGTTTCCATGAATCTCCTTACCTGTAAGGGTTTGGGTATTCTGAGCTAGATCAGAAGCAGCAGCCGTATTATTTTTATGCTCGAGTGGACTGGGCAAGGCACCAGGTGTGCGGGAGTCACCTATATTGTCACTGATGTCTCATTGTTCCTGTGTTTAGTGCTGGGACTGAATTTAGCAGTCCTAGCTTTCCAAACACAGAAGCAATGGCATGCATCAAGTACTTTGACCAACTTACAGAATTCCATAGGGTTAAATCCCTCTGCTAAAGCTCATATTCTGTATCATTCCTAGTGGTTCTGTTTCTCTAATCAAATAATGGCTGATTAAAAAAAAAAATGAATCCTGCAATTGGTAGATGAAGAACCAGGGAATTGTCTGATGACTTCCTGACATTGAAGCAGACCGAGGTCTCCTAGTAGAAGTAGAAAACTATCTTCTAATAACTGGACAGCATGGAGAAGAGTGAAGACCATGGGTTCTGAAGTCAGAAAGTCACTGATTTATGTCCCAAATCTGCAACTCACTGGGAGTTTGACCTTGAGCGATGCAACCTCTTGAAGGGCTGGCTTTCTTCTGTATGACAAAACTAACCGTAACAAACCTCTCATGGCTTTTGTGAGGTTTACAAGCAATATATGTAAAAATCTAAGCACGTATTTAGCAAAGAGTAGATGTTCCAATAAATAATGGCTGTTACAGCTTCCATTAAGTTTTCATTGTACCAACAAAAAATAAATAAAAATATATTTTTAATATTGTAATAGAAGGAGTCACACTTCAAATGCAGGAAACTGACAATGGATTGTATTAGATGATAAAAGCAGAAAGTAGCCTAATATTTGGCAGTGTAAGGCAAAAATTTCCTCCCCTCAACCTCTGCCACCCACCCCCACCATCGCCATTTCAGTGTGGGAGTTTAACAAGTAAATTGCATCTCTTCCACTGACACTTAATTGCCTTAAAATTCTAAAGTATCTTTTAAATCAATTGATAAGCAGACAAGTGTCTTAGCATAGAAATGAACAAAGAACATGAATGTGCAAGTTTCAAAAGAGTAAATATTCATGCTAGAATCACATTTTAAAATATATTCATCTGGGAAGGAAAAATACAAGATGAGCCTGGAGCACCGTGCAGTGCTATAAAGTAAGGAAATGATCAAAAAAGTAAAAAGAAAAAAAGAAGAAAAGGAAGGAAGGAAAGAAGGGAGGCAGGGAGGGAGGGAAGGAGGAAGAGAGAGAGAGAGAGAAAGAAAGGAAGGAAGAAAGAAAGAGAGAGGGAGGGAGGGAGGGTAGAAAGAGGAAGGAAGGAGGGAAGGAAACTAACATCAAACAAGCTACAACGATGAGGTATGTCAAAGTGACACATGAGACAACCAAAGGAGCTCCTAATGGCCAAAACTGGAACAATCTGAGAAACAAAATAAAGTAGTATCAGATTATAACCCATGAGGTCATACTGATATAAATGGATGAGTGGATAATGAATGAGTTAATTAATTAATTAACAAATAAAAAACAGACAAATCTTCCATGCAGAAGAATTCCAAAAAATTTATGTAGATAACGGTCCTCGAGGAGGTGAAGGATAACTTCTTACTCCTTAAGCGTAGGCTACGCATGGTGACTTCCTTTGAATGAGTACACTATGCGAGGGGAGACTGTAGGAGGAATCCTACTATCACTGCTTCAGTCAGGTAATCCAGGGCCACGTCAGCATTTATAAGCCGTGCTGATAGCAGGTACTGTGGATGTAAGTGACGAAAATGGCACTCTACCTCTGTTATCTCCCACATTACCCTCGTATGGTCATGGAAGAAACACCACTCAAACCCCAGCAAAGAGAGATTCTACAAACACTTGAACAGGACTCCTCGAAACTGCCAAGGTCATCAGGAACAGAGAAAACACAGGCGACTCACAGCCAAGGAAAGGCTATGGAGACACCACTGCTAAGTGTGATGTGTCATCCCAGATAGGATCCTGGAATGAGAAAGGGCATTAGCTAGAAACTACGAAAACCTGGATGAAGCATGGACTTCAGTAATATGAATGTACTCATAGCATTCACTAATTTTAACAAATGAGCCATACTAATGCCATATTTTAACTTTAGGGAAAAGGGGTGTGTGAGAACTCTCTATTATCTTTGCAATTTTTCTGTAAATTTAAAACTGTTCTAAAATTTTAAAAGTATGTTTTATTTTTTTAATGTTCATTCTCATTATGAGGAATGAATAATTTTTAAAGGTATCATTTTTCACATGTTTTACTGGGAAAGGTTTTGGAAAGTAGAGAAATTCAGTATTGATTAGAAAATGGTTACTAACATAATATAAATTCATGAAACTTTTCTAGAGAACACTTTGTATTATGCACCAAAGGAGGAATGAACTTTGGTTCAGCAATCTGACTTCTAGAATCAATTTCGATGATGCTTATCATGTAAGTGAGACAACGTACAAGGATGTTTCTTGTAGTTAAATGCTTATCAACATAAGACTAATTAAACAAACAGTGCGGCACTCATACCCCAGGTGTTACGTAGCTACTAAAGCGATGCACTTGGAAACGTGATATCCTTCTCACAGTTTTATATAAAAATTTTAGTATCGTCCTACTTGTGCAAACGTAATATGAGCCTGTGTGTGTAAACGCACACACACACACACTATGTACATGTACAGATGTTAAACAAAATATTAGCAGTAGTTAATGGAGAATGGTGGGATATAGGGTTATCATTACTGTCTTTATAATTTATTTTTTAACTGATTTTTATAAAGTAAAATAAGTCTATGTGATACGTTAACACCACATAACTTGGGGGCTTTTGTTTTAATGTTTGGACTCCTAAGGAGTACCTTACATTGGTGAATGAGTCAGTATCCATCAGCCTATTAAGCAGAGGTTCCCAACACCGAGCTCCACTTTCTGAGGATAGCTCTTTGGATCTTAAACAGCTGGTGGGAAAGGGAAGAAAAAAAAAAAAGGCATGGGAACTGAAGGGAACTGAAGTGTTAGATGGGTAAACAACGTGAGGAGGTCACACTACTGAGGAAAAGCCGCATCAGGGTTCACACGCCGAGCTATTTCATTCCAGAGCCAGCTTTCAAACCGCCCTATCTGGAAGCAGACGGGAACCGCTCAGGTCTCGGCTCTGCCGCACCCTCACGGCGCGGAGGCGGAGCAAGGAGAGCAACCTCTCAGAACCGCGCTTTTACCGCCTATGAAGTTGGCGCGGTGGCGTCGCCCAGTCCGCAAAATCACGTGCGCGAGAGGCAGCGCTGCCCGCGAGCGTGGCCCAGAATGGGTGCTTAGGCAGTATTTCCTGGGTGAATCGGTGAACGATTGCAGAGACAATAAATTTTAGCTACAACGGAGTATGAGAACCAGTCCTGCCGACGTGCCGGCGGAGCAAGAGTTTCCAGCCGTGAAACATCCCTTACGGGGATTATTCATCAGAAGATACAGAGCTGTATACGTCTTACTCGCCACTAAGTGGGCCTTTTCTCTGTCAGTTTGATCTCTGTCGACAATGTTCATTCTTTCTCAAATGCAAATTGTAAACTCTTTAAAAAGTTGTTGATTTTTTTTTTCCTTGGGGAAAAAATACTCCTTTCTCTACTTGCCAAAATAGCTAATGTATTATATGAGTAGTTAAAACTAACTTTTAAAATTATGTTAAAAGTATTATAATGATTTAATCACTGAAATGTAATACATTAACAATAAGGGTGTTTTAACATTAAAAATCTATCAGTATAGTATGTGGAAGGATACCTAAACCTAATCTAAAATACCTGGAAAATATAGGAAATATTGAAAGCAAAACTACAACCCAAACCCTGATGCTTCTCATCAACTGATTGAAATTGATACATATTAAGAAAATAGCTAAGAATCAGAATTATTTTCCCATTTTTATGTCAATATCTGTCAATTATGAGTGCAGCATAAATAAATGTATAAAAGTTGATCATCACTAATTTTAAAAAAGGCATTTATCTTGTAGTACCTCATGGTGAAAAAGAATAAGAAAATGAACATATGTATATTCATGTATGACTGAAGCATTGTGCTGTACACCAGAAATTGACACATTGTAAACTGACTACAACTCAATAAAAAATAAATTTTAAAAACATGAGAAAATTTAATTTTTAATTCAATAATTGCCTCTGAAGATTTATTTCTTAAAAATAAATAAAAGCCTCTTTTAAAAAGGAACACAAAGCTGAAAAACAGAGAAATGAATTAAAGTTCCTTAGTATTTAAACTTTCCTCAGTGAAAAATTTCTGCAGGCCTGATAGGGATGAGCTGGGACTCCGTGGTGAGAACCAGGACTGTGGGTTTATCTGCACAACGATGGTTAAAATCCAGGACCTTTATGGCCTGTTCAGTGGTAGGTTTACATTGAAACTGTTATAAATTATTACAGAGGTGAAGCCAAGCCAAACAGTCCAACATAAATATATCTGCAGACACACTGGCTACTATATATTCTAAACACTGTCGGTAAATGAATAAACAGAACTTTCTAAATCATTTAAGAAAATCTATTTATTCATAAAATCAATAATTTTTAGTTTTTAGTGTGAAACCCTCCATTAAAAAAAAAAAAACACCTATTATATCTAATTTTTGGAATCTGTAAATCCCAGGCAGCTCCTTTCCTGTCATAATGGCCAGAACTTCACACTTCTCTGAGCGGTGTGTGAATGTTTTTCAGTCTGGATACTTGACTAATCTCTACCTGTTGAAATTGTTCCACTGCATTACACAAATTAAATATTTGAGCCCCACAATTTCTACAGACTGGCTCTGCCTCTGTATAAAGGGACAAAAAAATATAATATGACAGTCTGATTTTCCTAGGGCTTTGGGGGAAAGCAGCAAGACTGCCAGCCTGCCCTTGTGGGTGAATCACAGCCAACCAGAGCAGACCAAATTTTGTGGTTGCGTTTTATTTGCCTAGTCATATAACTCAGGGCTTTAAGTCTGCACATTGCTGACCAAAACATTAATTGTGGCAAAATAGTTTGTGTCTGTCCCGAAGAGTAAAACCAGAGTAACCCACACGGAGTGACCATGAATTAGTTAAACAAGGGTAAAAAGCCCCAAACCTCCCAGGCTAAAGTCATTGGGAGGTCTGGTGCTGAAGATGGTTTCAATAGAAATGAGGTTGTTGGGGAGTGGGGGCTGCCTGTTGAAGCAGTAGGAATGGAGAGCCAAAGCTTTTCTGGTTAATATTTCTTTCTCTTTGTGCTCCAGTATTAATCAATGTAATTGTCTTGCTCTGTCATCTGAATTTTCTTATCTATTAAACAGAGCCAACTTGTGATAATCTGCAGCCCAGTTTTCCTAAAAGGAATTTGCCTTCACTTTTCTCTTTTGTGATAGGGAGTATCTGTGACATTTTCACATTATCAGTGAATGTGGGACACGGGAGAAAAGCAAACCCAAACTGGATCTCACAAGACAGGGGAGATTGCTACGGAGAATTAGAAGGGAGATCTTTTAAGACAAGCACATCTGAGTTCAGGATGAAGGTTTCAGTGTAAGGATGAAGGTTAATGTCAGGTTTTTTCCCTTGCTATTCATCATTCAGAATGTCCACTTTGAAGCGAGGCTGAAGACAAAACATGCCTTAGTCTCACTGCCTTAATCCCATATTATCCAGGCAGGCAACAGGGCATCAACGCACGAGTGTCAGTTAGTCCGAGCAGGTGAAGGTTTTGTCTTTTTTAAACAGCTCCATTTGCAAAACTATATTCAGCATCTTGTAAAAACCTATCATAAAAAATGAATATATGTATTTATATGCATGACTGAGATATTATACTGGGACATTATGCAGAAATTGACACATTGTAACTGACTAGACCTCAATTTTTCAAAAATTAAAAAAAAAAAAAAAAACAGCCCCAGCACCCTAAAGGATGAAAATATTTACCGGAGTCCTAGCAGTGGTACCGTCTGACTGTGCTAGATGATGAAGTGCTCCTGATTAATGGAATAAACTTTCAGATCCCTAAATGCCATCCACTGTAATGGGCCAAAGAGGTTTTGGGGATTTTGCCTTTTTTTGTTTTTGTGTTTTGTTTTTGCTTCAGCAGAAAGGTTTTAAACTATCGGAGAACAGTTTTTTCCTGGGTTTGCAATAGAAATGAATGTTTATCTCCCAAATGACTCTTTAGAACAACTAGTTTCATGAGTTTCCTGGGACTGCTGTAACAAAGCACCACAAACTGGGTGGCTTAAAACAACAAAATCCATTCCGTGTCCCTCTTCTAGCTTCTGGTGATGACCAGCAATCCCTGGCTCTGGGTGGCTTGCACTACAGCCTCTGCCTCCATCGTCACAGGGCCACCTTCTCCCTGTGTACTCTCCCCTCCTCTTATAAGAACGCCAGTCGCACTGAATGCAGGGCTTACCCTACTCCAGAATGATCTCCTCTTAGCTAATTAGATCTGCAGTGACTATTTCCAACTAAGGCTACATTCTGTGGAACTAGGGGTCAGCGCTTCAATGTAGCTCTTTTTGAGGGGGGAGGATACAGTTCAGCCCACAGCACTCATCTGTTCATGTACCGTGCTTCCTTCGGTCTATAAAAAAAATTTCAGGCTTCCATGCTCATAACTAGTAATTCTAATAGTGTAGCCCCACTTTCCATAAGACCCTTTCAAGGCACCCATAAATAAAAACTATTTTCATAATAACATTAAGAGTTATTTGCCTATTTTACTCTTATTTTTTCATGGCTGTACGGTGGACATTTCTAGATTCTCTGTGATGTGTGATGATGTCATCCACTGTTCTGATGGCTGATAGAGTGTGTGTTTGTGTATTATCATGCTTTTCTAGAATTTTCTACTATTGTAGTTTTAGAGAATAAACATGTGCATTTGCAGAGATTGACTCAGGCTGATTCTGAGTACTTCTACTGGGCTTTTGTCCGTTTGTTTTGGTTATACCTGCTACAGTCTCCACAGTTCATCTTTGACCAACAATCATTTGCTTGAAATGCCTAAATTCCCCCTTGTACTTACATAAAAAACACAGCAAGAGATAAATACACTTTAGTGTACTTACTTGTACTTTAGGATGGAGCCTTGATTTATAAAGGGAAATTAGAAGCCTTGCTCTCGCAACCCACATCCGCACCATCCACATCTACATATGCTGGGAAGAAAACGTAACTGAGATTTCAGAGTTTTCTAATCATACTAGAGAAGAGTCTACAATTATGAATCTGGGGAAGATGTCATATGAGGAACATATGCAGAAAACTATAAATAAAAAATGAGACGATGACAAAAAGTATTTTACTTGATTATGTCTTATGTAACACAGTATTTATTCTTTATTTATTCAGAAATGCCATTCTGAAATTAAAACACCCAGAGTTTGAGAAAAAGAAACTGAATATTTTAAATGAAAGCACAATGTGCCCTTTAGGCCAACAATTGTGTTCTACAGCTTTTCACGCTAACATGAAAAAGGCACTGAAGCATCTTACAGGGGAGCTATGTACTGCATTGACCAAAGAGCGCTCAACAGCTAAGAGCTTAATAAACCCTTGTGGAGCTGACGATGCTGAAGGCCTGCTGAATGAAAGGCCAGGAAAAGAAATCACAGCACTGCCGCTCTCCAATAACTTGCAAAATCAAAGATGTAGCTGCAGATATGCAGACTTCATATCTCAACTGCAGAACTGAACTTATGCTGTCTTTCACCATTGTACATTTGCAGGAAACTTTTTAAAGTGGAGGCGAAAAAAGCCAGTTTTACTTAAGAATGACCTTAATAAAGCACTAAAAGTTATTAATTTTAATAAATCTCAACACTTGATTACAAACGAATTTTAATATTTTGTGTGGTGAAATGGAAAGTATCCATAAGTTACTTCTGCTACAGAATTAAGTCTGATAGTTATCTCTAGAAATGGTGCAGTTTTTTGAACTAAAGCTGAACTATCGTTTTTTTCTTCATGAAATATTATGTTCATTCAAACTTGGTTATTTGACAAACATTTTCCTGAAAGTCAATGAAGTGAGGCTGTCTAGTCAAGTAAAACACATAGCAGTGTTTGCCGCCAATGATAAAATTCAAGCCTAAAAGTGAAAATTCGGATTTTGAAACTTTATGTTCTTCACCGTGAGATCGGCAGCTTCTCAAACCTTAAACTTTTCTCGTAAGATTGGTGGTGATAATAACAAATGCAAATCTTAGTACTAATTTAGATCTGAATTATTCAGTGACACAGTATTTTTTCAAATGGCAAAATGTTTCAAAATTATACATGGGTATAATGTACATTCCAAGGTCAAGACAGACCTATGGAGTTTAGTGTAACAGAAAGCCAAGTTTATCTAATAGAAAACCAAAGCTCATCAATGTGGGTTCAGATTGCACACTGCAGCTGATCTTGTAGAAGCTACCACTTGGCAGCTGTCCTGTGTGCCCAAGAAGAATATTCACAATGATCTGAAAAGCTGATTACAATGATCTTTCTTTTTTCAACTATCTACCTGTATGAGACTGAATTTTCTACAAATATTTCAACCAAAATGATGTATTACAATGTATGAAAGAAGAAGCAGATAGGAGAGAAGCTGCCTTCTATTAAACCAAACATTAAAATGGTCCACAAAAAATGTAAAACAATGACAGTTTTCTCACTAACTGTATTTTGTTTTCAAATATATATAGTGATTTTTTTTCATAAAAGTCTGTATGTTACCATTTCATAATTTACTATTGTTATTTTAAAACAAATTAATATTTAATTTTTAATTCATATATATAATAAATAAATGTAAATAAACATAAATAAATATTATCTACTTGGGGTCCTCAATATTTTTAATTCTAAAAGAGATCCTGAGGTCAAAAAGTTTGCGAACTGTTGATCTGAGTAATCACTGGTAATCTTTCTTTACTCCTGCCCTTGTTCTTGAAATCCAACTTGCTTTAATTCAGTTTCCTACTCTTTATTTCTAAAGCATCATTCTAAGCCCCTGCTAGTATAGTCCATGTGTGGGACGATCACTCTCTCACTCTCCAGAATGCTTGATTAGAAGGAAAGGGGACATGAAGACAGGAAGGAGAAGGGAGAAGAGGAGAGGGGAGGAGGGGGTAGAGATATGATTGGAGAGGTAAACGCTCTGTCCTCCCCACAAGTTCTCCCCCAAAATTCAGAAACAAAAGGGCTAAGACCTAGGGAGGTAAGAAGCTTCCAGGACCCAGACTCAGCACTGAAGCAGCATCTGTTCTCACCTACTCATGCTGAGCTCTATTTGCTGTTAAATATTTTCCATCATTCTGGCACATACGATTGTCGAGAGGATTAGGTGATACAGCATATCCAAAGGGCTAGCACGGCGCGTGGTGCAGAAATGTGCTCAGTGAGGGTTAGACATTGTAATGATTATGATTTCCTCACCCTGCTCTTCACAGTCACTGTGTTCCTTGACCTACCTCTTGAGCAATAATTATATTTTGTCTTATCTTTTCAAAATAGAGCATAATCGGTCTTGACTTATGCCAGGACAGCTGAAAACAACCCCAGAATACTCCAAAACAATGTTTGCTTTAGGATGCAACACACCTTCCAAAGGAGCCTGAACCACATGTTCAGAGCATATGCATACCTTCTAAGCATTGGCTTTGGTTGCGCTTTGCCAGTTGCAAAAGGAAAAAGAGTGAACTTGCAAAAATACCCCTGAGAGACTTCTTGGTATTTGAGCCTGGCTCAAGTCAGAAAATATGAAAAGCCCTGTGTGAAACCCTGTCTCTGGTTAGAGACCTCTGGCCAGCAAAGACTGACCCCAGTACTCTTCATAAAGCAAACAAGCTTCTGAAAACCTGGCCACTCTCTCCCGAAGCAACTCAAATTCCAACACTGGGAATTTGCTTATTACTAATACAATTTCCTTCATGAGAAGATGTGGACACAGAGAATATCCCAACTAGGGCATTTCAGATCCCCAATCCTTCCTATTTTACTTAAGCTGTAGGTGTATTTACACAAAAGTTTGGGCAGCATTAAACCGCAGCTCGTCAGAGAGGTCCTGGAAGCTCAGGACTAACTCATCCTTCCCCACTTGAAAGGCGTCTTTTGGCCCAAGAATTAGCCAAAGGAGTTTCCGGTTCATTTGGAATCCAGGTCTCTAGTACAACATGGCTTTTTGCTTTTTTGGTTTTTTTCCCCTACCTGTTCAACCAACATGCAAGCTAAGACATTAAGTACTTTTCCATGGCTCTCCACAAGTGCAAAATGCTGCTTCTGCTCACATATAAATGAGGCCTTTTACAGTTTATAAAGTATTCTCTCACCTGTTTCCTCATTCACCTTCACAGAACCCCTGATGGAGGTGTCAGCTGTTGTTGGGTAAAATAAAGACAACTGTATTTAGAGTCAAAAGTACTGAGTACTAGTAACTAGCTGTGTGATCTTATGACAGTTAAGACTTATGTCAACTCTGAGAGACAAAAAAATCTAAAATAATAGAGACTCAGACAGACAGACGTCGTTTATCTCTCATGCAATCTAGAAGCAGGCAGTCCAAGGCTGGTATGGTTATGCCTTATACTTTATAGCTCCACCACTCTCAAACGTGCGGCTTCCACCTCACGCCTTAAGACAGCTGCTTGGACTGCGTCCATCCTGTCCATGTTCCAATCATTAGAAAGGAAGAGAGGAAGAAGAGGGAGCAGGGGGTTTGGAACAGCTGGCCTACATGTTGCCATATCAGCGTTCCACTTATACCCCATTGGTTAGAACTCGGTCATGTGGCCACAACTAACTGCAAGGGAGGCTGGGAAAGGTAGTCTTATTTCAGGTCACATGACTAGCTAAAAGTCACAAGTTAGATTGACAAAGAATAATAGAAAAGTGGATTTTAAAGGATAACCAACAGGCTCGGCTACAAACTCAAGCAAGACACATGGAATCCCTGAGTCTGCATCTTAATCTGAGAAATATATAAACCCTACTTCTCAGACTGGTCCTTGAGCAGGGCTGAAGCATCTGACTGGTCAATGACCACCAGCTTTGGGAGAGATAATGCTTGGGTCAGGGACTTTATTTTTGTGACATCTGAGCTTCTAAGGCAAAGTATGGATTAAACAAGAACCCAGGCAGGAGAGTGGAAGTCTCAATGCCAAGCACCAAGTCAGGAAAAGGAACATTTTTGAATGGATGGAGATGGAAATAACAGTGAGTACCAAAGAGGTGAAATTAAACCAAAGATAATGTGTTGAAGTGGGAAGGAGAAGAGTGGACTTATGTGACTGCCCAGAACTACAGCTAAATTTAGTAACACTGAATACTTGTCTGCATTGGATATTGTTTATAGGGGTATGTTTCTGGCAGGATCAACCCAGTATAAAGGTCTAGGGTCAGTAAATAGACATTTCTCCAAGAAGACATACAGATGGCCAACAGGCACATGAAAACATGCTCAACATCGCTAATTATTAGAGAAACGCAAATCAAACCCACAATGAAGTATCACTTCACACCAGTCAGAATGGCCATCATCAAAAAGTCTACAAATAATAAATGCTAGAGAGGCTGTGGAGAAAAGGGAACCCTCCTACGCTGCTGGTGGGAATATAAATTGGTACAGCTACTGTGGAGAACAGTATGGAGGTTCCTTAAAAAAACTAAAAACAGAGTTACTACAAGATCCAGCAATCCCACTTCTGAGCATATATCCAGAGAAAATTCTAAGTGAAGAAGATATATATACCCCAATGTTACAGCAGCACCATTTATGATAGCCAAGATGTGGAAGCAACATAAATGTCAACTGACAGATAATTGGATAAAGAAGATTGGATAAAGAAGTAATAAAATATTACTCAGACATAAAAAATGAAGGAAATAATGCCTTTTGCAGCAATATGAATGGACCTAGAGATTATCATACTAAATTAAAAACAAATATCATATGCTATCATTTATATATGGAACCTAAAAAATATGATACAAATGAATTTATTTACAAAACAGAAATAGACTCACAGACATAAGGAACAAACTTACAGTTACCAAAGGGGAAGAGGGGGGTAAATTTGGAATTTGGGATTAACAGATACACACTACTATATATAAAATATATAAACAACAAGGGACAGGGAATTATATTCAGTATCTTGTAATAACCTATATTATATTCAGTATCTTGTAATAACCTATAATAAAAAAAGACTCTGAGAAAAGAATAGATATATGCGCATAACTGAATCACTTTGATTTATACCTGAAACACCGTAAATCAACTATACTTCAATAAAAATAAAAATTAAAAAAGTCTAGGGTAAGTGCAGACAATAAGCATGACATGAGAATCTGCAAAAAACTTGGGAACTACATACTGCCACTCAAATGTAACTGAATACTAGTAGTATTATGAGTAACTAATACTATCTTACTACTTTTTTGTGATTATAGGTGGAGATAGTACCTTAAAAACTCAGTGTCCAAAATAAATGTTTCTGATGATGAAAATTAGAAGCCACCACAGGCCAGTGACCAAAAAAGCTTACCCCTTTCATTGAGAACAGTCTTCTGCTGCCCTTCAGTTCTAAGCAAGAGAGGCAGCCATGGATCAGAGTGGAGGAGATCTGATTTCCTGACCTGCCTCCACCATTTATAAGCTTTCTGGCCAGTTAGCCAAACTGGACTCAGTGTGCTTGACTGTAAAATAAAGTGACATGGGTTTATCCAAGAGATAAAGTTCAATTTAGATCCTAGATCCACATAAATATTAACAGAATAACGTCTACGTGTTGCATGCTTTGCTAGAAGCTGACCAGCTATCATGCACAACCCAAATACAAAGTGGTACCAGGCTGTGATTAAGAGTGTAAGTATGGAGGCCGACTGCCGAGAATCCTGGCTGTGCCACTTGCTGGGTACATGATTCTGGCCAAGTCACTTACCCTCTCTGTGCTGCAAATTTCTCATTTGCAGAAGGAGGAGGATGGGAATATATGCCTCACAGGACTGTTGACGCATGCAAAGGGCTGTATATATGTGGGCCATTATTATTACTAATGTTGTTGTGGTTGTCTCAAAAAGAGCAATTGCCTAGTCTGCCCACATGTAGTTCCTATCTTTGGATTTCCCATCCAGATCCTTCAGTAGATGCCATCTGGGGCAAAACTAAATGACAAGCAACAGACAAGGACTTGGGGATCCACCTCCTATTTCCTACTAACAGCCCTGAGATTGCTGTTGCTGTTACCAGAGGAAACTGATGCTTCATCCAGGTTGGACTGTCAACAAGTTCTAGTCCTGGGAACTGAATGAGGCCTCTCTGGCTCCAACATTATGTTTTTTTCAGCCTCAACCTATTTTATTTCACATCCTTACCTGATCTTTGCTGATTAATTGTTTATTCCACCTCTCTAGTTAGAAGGAAAATTCTATGGTCGGGGGGTGTGGATAAATTTGGAGTTTGGGGTTCACAGACACACACTACTGTACATAAAACAAACAACAAGGACCTACTGCATAGCACAGGAAACTATATTCAATGTCTTTTAATAGCCTATAATGGAAAAGAACATGAAAAAGGATGGATATATAATATGTATAACTGAATCACTCTGCTGTACATCTGAAACCAACACATCATTATAAATCAACTATATGTCAATTTAAAAAAAAGAAGGGAAGTCCCATGAAAATGAACTCTGCCTAGCCCCCCTACTTGATGTCATCTACAGGGTAAGGCCCAGGATCTTCGGAATAACATTCAGGGCCTCCAAGGTCTCATCCTTACCTACCTCTCCAGTGTCCTCCACGACTCTGTCATCAGTGTGCTCCCTCTCCCTTCCTGACTCTTCACTGCTCTTCAAAGGAGTCATCCCCTCCTATAACCACGTGTCTCTGACCTTGCCACATATTCTGCTTTCCATGCTCCTCTCTCCTCTGCTCACGAGATGGGATAACGCGGGCTTTTTCTTTAAGACTCACCTCAGAAGAGGAATATCATAACTTATAGATGGGAAGGTACAGTAAGTGAAGGCGTCACTGAAACCCACTCCGATTGGATCTTTATTTATAGCATCTCTGTACTTTCATAGAATGGGGATAGAAGCAGCATTTACTTTCTTTCCTACAAGGTGTAAGCCTTCCCCCAAATTTTCAACTGAAGTCTTCTTACTCTTCCGACATTTATTGACCTCAGACTCTGTGCCAAATTTATTTAGAGAGAGCTGACCCTCCGAAGGTGCAGTGTACACTGACCACATCCCTAAATAGGTGCAATTATTCCTGCTCCCCAAATGCAGCCTGGGTATTTATCAGGATAATTTGCATTTGGAACCAGAGCCATGGATATGATTGAATATAGCAATTTGAAGCATACGGAGCAAATGCAGCCAAGGACCTTTTGTGCATCCTAACTCCTAGTTTGAACTCCACTTTTTCCAACTGCTCTTGAAAGCATAAGTTCAGCTGCATAGAATCTCTTGGGGCTGAGCTGAATACGTGTGCACATAACTATTATGTTCTAGTTTATGACGCATTCACTCCGAATAACCACACATACCTGACCTCGTGCCCGCTTTGGGAAAATGGGACAACCGGGCTCAGCATACTTGCATTACGTGTCCTGGAAGTGAAACAGACGAGAGAAGGCGCTTTTGTTAGTCCTTTGACAAAGAATTACTCTTTGAAGAACTAAAGAACAACAATTTTAAAGACCCCACACTAGAGTAATATCTTATCAGAGCTGCGGAAAGGATTTTGTGAAAGAGGGTTTGTATTTAGCTTAAGGAATATTTGTACCAGGTAGACATATAAACGGGCTCTCAGTAAAATATAAGCTTCCTTAGTATTGCAGAAAGAGCACAAGAATGAAGTTGGATCTAAGATAAATCCCAGCTCTGTTACATGCTGCGCAACACTGAGCAAGTATCTTAAACTTCACGAAACCTCAGTTATTTCAGCTGTAAAATGAGAATAGTAGTAATTTTGAATGTCTGGAGGAGCTGAAATCATTAAAAGACATTATCTATGCTAGTTGCATTGGAAACTAGAGCCTTAGCAACAACTGAAAATATAAATGTAGGGAACTATTAACAGAGAAGAAAGTCTGAATTTTGTCTGGCGGTCAGTCCAGCTGAAGCTGAGTAGGACCTCAACTCCTGGGTCTAGGTCCCTGCTCTGAAGCCCAGTGACCTGGTCATGATAATCCCAGAGGTGATCAATTTCAGAAAGACTAACCAAAATGCACAGAATTTGGAAGTAGATAACAGAATGCTACTGTAATTGGAAATCTGAACTTGGACCCTATCTCAAAACTCATCTGGGAAATGGCACAGCAATTTATCTAAAAATGTGACGAGGCCCTCCTTGGTAGTTACTTCAAAATGTCAACTGAATTGTGGGTAGGTACTAGAGAAAGCTGAGGTCGCTTCAAAAGAAAATGGAAAAGTGTGAGTGTGTGTGTGTGTGTGTGTGTGTGTCCAGGCAGGTAGGTAGGTAATTCTGAAAGGGAAGGCGAGAGGGAGGAGAGGGATGGCAGAGAGAGAAATGACTAGAACAGCGAAAGAAAATAAGGATTTCTAAGGCTCCACTTAAAATTACTTGCACTGACCTAAAGAGTCATGATCTCAAAACTGCAGGGGAAGTTTCCATCCTACCCTGGCCTTATGTGTAATGTACATTTCCTGTGGTTATGGAGGAAAGAGGTTGAGTTTCCTGGGTCAAAGGAAGACAGAAGATAAAGGAACAGCCACAAGACACAAAATGAGGAAAGACAGCAAATTAGAGCCAAAGGTGGCCCCCAAAAATGTAGGTGTATCACCTTTCCTCTACCGTGGCGAATTCCCAGGTACATGAGGAAGAGTATTAAACTTCTCCTTAAGGCACAGGATGGGGGATTGAGACAATCTTAGCTCGAATTTACTGAGTAGATAAAGATGTAACACTTTTTAATGAGGAAAAAAAATGTGTGCCAAGAATGACATTACTTGAATCTTCGTGAGTGGATGCTTTCTCTGCCCTCACTCTGCTGAGAAACCTGTCTTAACCAGAAGTCTACTTGGATGAGTGGAAAGTCAAACGATGGGAGTGTAATGATTTTGAGGGAAGTCCTCCAAGGTAGCTTCTAGATGTCTATAAAACAGGGATGGCTGACAAAGTAAGAACGGCCTACCCGACTCTGTTGGCTGAGATGCCCCCTCCTCCAGGCAGTGCTGGAATAGTTGACCCCATCTTTATCTGCTTCCTTCTCTTGCTTGCACTATTCTGAATAACGTCAGTTGGCACCTTTTCCTTCTCTTTTTATTAACACTGCTGTGCACAACTCAACCTTGCCATGCTGGTGTGGCCCAGACTTTGCTAGAGAACTTAGCTTAAAGCACCCCTTTCAGTCCCTACTGCCGGATTGGAATAACCCCTTGAGTCATTTCGACCCTGTTATTTTAGGCTGCTTCTTTTAGGGCTGGCTAATTTCCTTCACCATGTGCTGGCTTTGTGGTTTAGCATTTGGAGGGTAATCTTATTTTTTTCTTGTTCCCAAATCTCGCTGTACCTCTGAGTATGGAAAACTAGCGTAATGAAGCTGGCACCTCGTTGATTTTCAATAAATATTAATCCCTTCTTTTTTCTTTGGAGGATTAAAAAAAACATTGCAATCTATTAATGAACAGGAATTTAATAAGTGCTGGAGGAGAGCACTGAGTAGTAGTAATAACAGAAGCTGCCGTATAAAATATATTGGAAAAGAAAGTTAAAACCTGTTACATGTAGAATACAGATTGCAACTTTGTTCCAATGGTATTGTTGAGACTGAATGAGAAGATTGTTGATTATAATTGCAATATATCTGGGGAAATTGTTTTTATTCCAAAGTTGCCTGGAAGTTAACATGGGTTAGTATGAACCCACAGAAATAAAGAATTGTTAAAAGTACTCATGCCACTAATATGTTCTTACCGTGTGTTTATCTTTGTATATCTGCCTCCTCTCTTAATCTGTGAAAGCAGGATCTATGTCTAATTAATCCTCTATCCCTAATATATACCAGTGCTTACCACCCAACGGTATTCAATAGATCTTTATGGAATGTATGTTGAACATACAACTGAAATTTCCATTTAAGAAATTACCTTGTCAATGGAATAACTATATCCACTTTATTCTATTACTATGTAAACATTAGCCCTCTTGCTATATTTCTCTCCAGGGACTAATATTTCTCCTCTTTGAGTTTGGATCTTTTTGTAAAGGAGTGAGGCAATAAGGTTTGAATGCTGAGGTGGGGTAGGAAATTTTTCTTTTAGGTTTGATTTTTTTTATTTGTTTGATTTTGAGAAGACTACTCAGGACTTAAATACTGAAATATCTGCTACTTATCAAAACACTCCTCCAGGGATGGAAAGAACAAAATAAGCAAAGATATTTGGCTGATACAGAGTTCTAACAGACTCAGGGGATGTCGACTTCAGTTACTGTGCATACAGATGCTGCCCAAACTCCATGTCCATGGAAGGAAAAGAACACGACCTTCCATGAGTTATGGGATGGCTCTAAGCAGCCAGCAAAGGGAAGAAAATAGGAGAAAAAAAAATATTGGGTTCCTGCATGGGGAAGAATGGAGGGAAATAAATGTGTATTGTGTGTCCATTTTGAGCCAGGTGTGATGGGCAGAATGGTTTTCTATGGTTTGGTTCAATCCTGTAGGAAAGAAATTGTTCTGATTTCCATTCTGGAGACCTAAAAGCTTACGTACTCACAGTTATACAGCTAGTCAGTGTCTGGGATGCTTATGTGGGTCTGTCTGGCTCAAAATTTCTATCTCTTTCTACTAAACCAGTATTTTCTATGTATTTTTGTCATAGAATCACCTGGAGCACCTGATACAAATATACATTTCCAGGCCTCCACCTCGAACTCTTGACTGGGTAAGTTTGAGATACGGGTTAAACATGTGAAATTTAAACGATCGCCCCAGGTCGTTTTTATGACTAAGCAAAGTCTGAATTTCCTGCTGCACCAAGCCACCTTCCCAGAGGTATCCAAAGTGTCAAAATATCCCGGAGTGTCGTAATAGCCCAAGGCAGATAAGGGGCAAAAGACGTTAAATATCTCCCCCACAGTCTTCAACATCTCCTTTTCCTTCCATTCGTTTATCCATCCACGTTATTTTATGAACAACAAAAATACATTCATGTCATGTCAACTCAGCTTAAAGCACCCCTTTCAACACAGTAGCCCCACCAAGACTCTCCCAGCCAAAAATGCTGATATTCACCCCGAAGAACAATGGACTTTAAGTTGATCAGTCTCATTCTAGAAACTTTAAGCCAAAAAAGAGCAAGTCAAATGATTACCCACATTAATGTGATTTGAAGTGAACTGAAAGTTCTCTTTCTTAACTCTCCCTTTCCATTCTCTGGCTTTTTGTGTCTCATCAATTTTCCCATCTCTATTTTTCTGAAATTTGTATAGATTCATAACCTATGAACCTATCTCTTGCCACTGAGCTTTGAAGTGCTTGTGAGTCCTCATTTATTCAAGTGAGCCTTCTAAGACCCTCCCCATAAACAGACTATTCTGGAGGAGTCAACTTTAATCAGTGTTTGTGAAACGTTTCCACTGAAGTTCCCCTAATGACAGAGGAAATTTCCTTGTGCCCCTGTGAAAACAAAACTGTAGGACTGTACAGAAAGCATGAGATTCATGTAAAGTTTTCTATTTTATCTTAAAATTTCATGTGGACTTGGCTTTCTGACTTAAAGTATATCCATAATTGCTTTAATATAAAAATCCCATTTTCTGCAATACCTGTAAATAAAATTGAACCTCCATATGTTATATAAATATATATGTATATATGTATGTTTTTCTTGTCTAAAGGTTTTGCCATCCCTGGGGGCAGATGAAGATACATGGCATCCATCTACCTTCATGCGTTAACACCACAGCCTAAATAAATTCACTAGATCAGATAATTTTCTAAGACAAATGTGACCCAAGATAGGAATTCTTCAAATAGGAAATGGGAACGCCCCAAGTAAGAGAAGTTCCAGAGTTTGCACATACCCTGATGCTGAACGTTAAATGAAAGGTACTCAATCTGTTGACCAGTCAGCTGGAGTAGAGGCATCATGTGGGGTCAGATTCTGCTCCCCAAGTCTCTCTGTCCTTCAACTTCAGACTGAGCAGTTAAGACTAAATTATTTGCTAGATTAGATGTTGCTTCCACAAACACTGTCACATTTGATCTTCATTATAGAAATAACAAAACAAATTGTTATCCAAAGTGAACAGAGAAAAAGATGAGGAACAGCAAGATTACAAGACTTGCCCAGAAACTTGGATCATTCTAGTCCTTCTCCACCCTCCCATATTTCTTCTGTGTGCAGCAGTATCTTAGATATTTCCGTAAGTATGCTATATTTTGTAATTACAGCTATACTGATTTTATTATTCCAATTTAACAAGATTGTGAGGGCAAAGCTTAAAACTGCTGCTCAATTCTTCAACCCCTGTGAGTGTGGTATTGTTACAAAAACGCATGCTGTATTGCAAAAATGCTAATAATAATTTGACTAATAGTATTTGCGCACTTTCCTACATACCAGTTTTCAGAGTATAAATATGGAACTGTGCACCCCCTAACTGAAACAGTTCCTTCTGAGTTATCACTGGAAAATCAAGAGTCTATATTTTTAAGTTCCAAAGGGCTGGCCTGAAGTCAATATTTGTAAATATTAACTACCATATTTTTTCTTCTGAAGAGTCCGATCTGATAACAAGGAAACCAAATTGGATTGGGATCTGCGTTAAATAAAACTCTCCATTTACGTGAAATGTGCCTTTTAGCCAGAATGGATGGGGGTATAAAAAGAGGCACAATCCAGCTCAAAGAGGCCCTGACTCTTTATCATCCATCAGTCAAGGTGAAAAGCTCACTGAAACTGCAGTGAGATTGGATTTAACATAAACTTCCTGAGCTGAATTCCATTATTGCTAAAATAACTAGAAGGAAACCATTTAAATATTTTCCAGAATGCCAATATTGGGGTTTATTCAGCTTTTGACTAATAGAATTTTGGGAAGCGTTCATCATCCAAGTGTCAAGAATTGCTTAAGTTTTATATCTAGAAAGAACATTAAAGAGTGTTATTTCAAACTTCCTCCTAATGAAAGACATCCTAATAGAATTGAACCAACTGCTTCTTCAAATGTCCAGTTGTGGTTATCATTACCCAAGAAGCTTAATTCCATTGTTGGACATAAAATTATGTTGGTAGATACAAACCAAAGTAAAGTGAAATACTGCAGCCCCCAGCCAGAGAAAAGAAATGGTTGATACATTTCTCACATACTTCTTATAATATAGGTTTGATATGGTCTTGGTGAGAGCAGTTAATAGTTCAAACATCTGCTAGAAATCTCATTCAGTCAAAAGAAAAACAGGCACTAATTTCTTAACTCACCCACTGATCATTTCCATTTTCAGAATATAGAGTCAAAGAAATACTGTGCGGACATTAGTCTTAAGAAGTAATTACTGGTTATGTGGAAATGATTTAAACTTGAAAAAAGAATTATTACATTATATAAATTTCATATAATTGAGAAAATCAACATGGCACAGAACTGGACGTGAGGCAACAATCAAAAAGCCAACAATTTTTTAAATTGTATAATCTCAAGATGTTAATTTACTTATCCTATTACCTTTAATTATTTTTTATTTTATTTTTGTTTTGCTTTGTTTTGTTTTTGGTGGGGAGTGATTAGGTTATTTATGTATTTAATGGAGGTACTGGGGACTGAACCCAGGACCTCGTGCATGCTAGTCACACACGCTACCGCTGTGCTAAGCCCTCCCTCACTTATCCTATTACCTTTTCACTGTTTGATATTTATTGAGCACCTACTGTGTGTCCGGCTCTGTGAAATACCAGAGAGGATAATATATTCTCTGACCAAGGGAGTCTGCAATTTAGCTGACAAGACAAATCAAGGCCTCAGGGTGTGACGATAACTCTAACAGAGAAAGTCATGCCCTCTGGATTTTACCCTTTTCCTGTGTACATTGCAGGACTTGGGCAAGGAGTTCTTTGAATCTCCTTATAGTTTTAAGTCAATGATCCCTAAACAGTTACAGGCAATTATGTCATTAGTTTGAGGGTTTATTCCAATGTTCAGCTGACTTCGACACACTTTTAAAATGCCTCTAGTCAGCATTCCAGGGGTGAGTGAGATTGGGAACGAGAGGCAAGGGAACCAGCACTTTCAAGTACCTAATTCTATTAGCTACAATTACACTCGGTATTTTACCTTCAATGTCTAATTTCACCAGAAGAAAAATCCCACTGAGCTAAGTAGTATATTAATTTTATGGCTGGGGAAACTAAAGTTGAATGGGTTATACCACATGTCTGAGATCACACACTAGTGAGGACTGAGACAGGATTAGAACCTTCTAGAGTCTTAGCAAAACATCACATTGTAAGGCTAAGACAATCCATTTCTGGGGCTTGAAAACTGTATTCTGTGTTTGGCTTTTTCCGTGTCCTTTATCTGATACCATCGATTGGACATGGTCAGTCTGCTGGATGGAATTTAATTCAATAACGCCTTCAACTCACATTCCCAAAATGAACCTGTCAATCTTGGAGATACGAAGATGAATGAGACATGGTTCCTTCCTTCAAGGAGTTTAAGTCTAGCGAAGGAGACAAAGTGTGAGCACAGAGACAGAAAACAGTGCGAGTGTGTCTGATGGACGTTTAAACCCGATGCCGCTGTTCACGGAACCACTGCTCACAGGCTCCATGACTGGACTCCACCCGCCTCTCTCTCCTCCACTCTCTCCTCTCTCCCACCAACACCCAGCCCCAGTAACATTTTCTCAGTCCCTGAACATCTCAGGCAGCCTTTCTTTCAGGTCGTAACACACTTGTTTCCTCTAGAAGCCCCGGTTCCTCTGCCCATATCACTCTTCCCCGTACTCCACTTGTTTAACCCCTACTCGTCCTTCAGAACAGGTCTCAACCTGTGACCCTCTCCAGTCTGCAGTAGGTGCCCTGCTTGTTCGAACCATATTACCTTGGGAGAGGCATGGTGAAGCCAGACACAGTTCAAGAGAAAGAAACCGGAAAGAGTTTTATAGTTTTGTTACTCAGTTCCCTGGGGAAAACACAGCACGCCACGCAGGGCCATGTGGGGAAGCACCCAGGTGAGTCACAAGGTGGAGGGAGAAGGGGGAGCTGTGGGCAAATGCCTTTACGGTGGCATCGCTAGGAAGGAACGGGCAAGGCGAGGTAAGCAGGCTTAGGATTGGCTACTTGGAACAACTTCAGCAAGCTCTAGGGCACCGGGGTTGGCCTTGGGGACATGGCAGGTTTACAGTGGCTCAGAGTGTGTAAGCCCAGAAAAGGAGGTGGTTGGAGATGAGACTTCATCAGCTGCTCAGGAAGAGGAACTAACTGGCCTCTTGCCAACGTCTCAAACTGAGTCAAGACAGCATTTTTTAAAACTTTATTTTAGTGCTTCAGCTCAGACACCTTGAACAACTCCTATCAGAAAGTGCATCTTGTAATTCCTTATTGAGCTTTTTTGCCTTTCCTACTTGATTAAACCAGCTCTGTGAGGGCAGGAACCACCTCAGCATCCAGCATTTAGGAGATACATGATGAATGTTTTGAATGAAAGGTAATGGCTCTTAACTTGTGTTTTGAAGGATGAATAGGAGTTCCCTAGGAGCAGATGAGCTGAGTGGGAAACCTAGACAAAAGGAAGAGTAAGCCAAAAACTGAAATGTGCTGGAAAGTGTTAGTTTTGGGATGACAAATGGTTTTAGGTTTTTTAGGTTAGCATTCAGAAAGAAATATCGAAGCGTAATGAGACTAGAGAAGATAACTTAAGGTTTGATTAGGAAAAAATTTATATGTTGGGCAAAGGGATTTGGATTCTATCCAACATACAATGGGGTGTCGTTAGGCCCCAGCACAAGAAGATGACCAAACCAGTAAGTACCATGGGTTGCTTCTCAATACGGGAAAATTAGGAAACATCGAATGTGTCCTACCATAAAAGATGCCCAGTGCTCAGCTGGCCCAGTTCTAAGCACAGATGTTCCTACCTCTATAGCCAGGCTCTGCATTCAGTTCATGACAGGGTCCATGATGAGACAGTGCCATGTTGGTAAACCCGAAAATGAGCCACCGAGAAATCCCTCAGCTCTTGCATCAATAGACTCCGTCTTTTCCCAGTGTAGTACAGATGAAAAAGAAACCTGTGGACAGTGCACATTTCCAAGTAAATGTAATGCCTAATATATGAAATTGCTAAAGTCATAAAAAAAACTCTGGTCTCCAGGCAGTTTATATTTCTCTAACGACGATCCAACTGTCTTTAAATGACTGTTTAATAACTACCCTGCTCCCTTATTAAGGAAAAAACCATACATGGTGTGATACTGTACTATGGTTTATTATTTTTCTTCAGACACAGACATGACACCATAATATTAAGAAGTCATGTCTTTGGCCATATTCAAATAAACAAAATACACTAAAAGCCGTAATCTGTGAAGGATCGCAGGGTTTCCATCAGAAAATGAAAATGTAGATGCAGACATCCGATTTGCTCAGTTCCTTCAGGAACCCTTTACAGCCTGTTCCGTGCGAGACACAAAAGGCTTTTGTGACGCACATGCTGTGCATCACAAATGGAGAGCCCGGGCCAAAGAAAATATACAGTTACCAGAAGAATAAACCCAGGATGAAAAGCACAGAGGTAGCATCGATAGACGTCTAATGCGCCATTGGCCCCATCTGGTTAGAATCACATCATCAGAATTAGAGCCAGAGGAGACCTTCAGGTCATCCCACCTGTCCCCCTGCCAGCACAACAATCATCTTTTTGAGGACCAGGTCCAGTGCAATTTCATCTGTCTCAGGAGACAAGAATTCCACAGATTCTGTGGGCAAGATATTTACCATGTTTAAAGAGGCAAGTGTAGTCATAGTCGAGATTTCAGGCAGCAAAAGGAATGAATTCAGCCTTTGAAACAGAAGGGATTGGCTTCTCAGAGCAGACATTCTCCTAGTGAAAGACAAAGAGCTCGGTGCCCAGAGAATCACCCCTGCGATGGGAATGAGAATTGCTGCGAGCCACCTAAGGGCTTAAGGGAGCCTCAGAACTGCCGAGGGACTTCCTAGAATCAGTCCAAGGGAATGCTACGCAGTGTTCAAACCTTTCTTCCTTGGTACAAATGGGACTGGAACGGTTGTGATCAGGAACCAGCTAAGGTGCTGGAAAAAGAGGTGAGCTGGAAATCAGATCTACAGGTTCTCATCAGAGATGACAGAGGACACCTTCTTTTAATTTGGAGGTGGTGGACGAAAGGAGGACGATCGCATATTAAGAGAAATCCTACGTGAAGAGCCAAGAGGTAGAGTCAGAACACATGTCAGATTTTCTAGGGTCTGAAGGTAGCATCAAATACATGGTCAATGGAGTCAAGAGTTTGGAAGTAGGGAGATAAGATCTAGTATAAACTTTGAGAAGTTTGAGGTCAAAAGGAATGAGGGGCACCTAAATGACTACCTTTAAGAGACATTTTAAAGTTATTTTTATATAGTCAGAAATTTCACTCAAAAGAAGTGTTCTATATGATGTTTGATGCATATATAACAGACAGGAACACCAGCATTTCTGTGTGAAGTGTGAGTTGGGATTAGGTGAGTGGGGAATTCTGGAGCCCTCCTGCCCAAACCCACCTGTTTCTACAGAGGACCTTGCCTCACTTCTGCAGAACCCCTGGCATTGATTTAAAAATACCAATTTTCAACTGCAGAATTAATGATTAATTATGTTGAGTATTCTGCAGTGGGGCATGTCAAAGAGGGGGGAGAAACAGTTCTTGAATTCTGCCCATGGAACTCAGAAGTTATTTTATTTAAGCTAATATCCTGTTACTTTGCACACACACAAAAATGTAGCTGGCAGTTGTCACAACCCCCAGTCTTACCCATCTCAGCAGAGCGTGTGCCATGCTGCCTTCATGTATCATCGGAGCAGGCTGGTCCAGCCTGAAGGATGCGGGGTGGGGAGTACAGCTGGGAGACAGAGTGGTGCATAGAGCTGAGAAAATAGCCGAAGTAGAAAACAGGAGAGGAGTTAGAAAAATAAAACCAGTCAGTAACAGGAGCATCTGGGATGAAACCTGGGTACTGATGGTGTAGCCAATGTTCTTGTTTCCTAAAGGAAACAGGTACACCGTCCTCCTTTCTTGCTAACAACAATGTTACTTTGTTTGGATGATACACCCTCCTCCACCCAGCCTTGTGCTTAACTAGACCAGTCACAGTAATTCCATTCCTCTTGCCAGTAATTGACTTAGGGAAGGAAAACTGACCTACGGAAGCTGACCATATGCCACTGTGGACAGAGGGGAGGTCTGACAGGGAGCTTCTGCTGCTGCTCCTGCAGTGGTGTGACTGGAGTAGGACGTGTAAGTGAGACTCTTCCTAGACATGTCTTTTCCTAGATCCTGGAACAACTGGACCCACAGCGGTCGTCTGTGACTAGGAGGGGACATACTGAGTAGCAACGTTGACACAGACAGCTTGAGTCCTTGACGTCGTGGCTGAATCACAAAATTACCCAGCCTTGGAACCGCCCCACCTTGGAGTTTCTCTCTGTAGAGGAAACGTCAGCTTTTTTCTTATCGCTTAGGTTAAGTGAAGCAGGGGATTCTGTTAGCAGCAAGCTAAGCATCCCAGCTGATACTGGAGAAAGCAGCTTTATAACCCAGCTCACACCTGTCATCCCGTGAGGTGTTCCTTGCACGTGTTATTTGGTATCTATCACTAAACTGACACTTTTCTTAAAGCATCAAATATTCATTCCACAGAGAAGGACCGAGAAATAGGATGAAAGGGAAAACATGGCCGCTTTTGTGAGATGAAGTCACTTTCATCACAGCGTTTAAGAAACAGTTTAAAAATATTTATGCACGTTGGACTGACAAAGACCAGGTAGGAGGAAGAAACACCTTTGGAGAAACCAAGGAAAATAAATTGATACTGTCTGTGAGCTCTTTGACAGTAAGCACCATGTTCTGTCTATTGTTAGGCATCCTATACTCAGCAACATGCCTGGCACAAGGTAGGTGCTCCGTAAAGGCAGAATTAAGTAGCAGGAGGAGATTAGAGATCTGGTAATTGATTCTTAGTTTCATCCAGGCATCTCCCAGTTGCTTATGGCACGTTTGAGTAGATGAGGCTGGGCTGCTACTAAGTCCAGACACTAGAACCAGTTAAACGTTAGTTGTGAGCGTGCCATAGCCATGAGAGTCTTGAGACAGAGACCGTTGACTGTTCATTAAAATTAAAATCCATGTTCAACTTCCCAGGATGGCAATAACAATCACAATGAAAAAACCTAAAACCTGTGGGCATGAGCGTCACCACTTACAATGATCTGACGTATCCTACCTCCAGCGATCTTTCCCACGGTCCTGGGCCCACACCAGGCTACAGTTTCCAGGTGCTCATGCATGATTTGGCCATGTGAGTGTGTTCTAGACAACAGAACGTGAGTGGACTTGATGGGGGCCATTTCTGGGCATAGCTTTTAAGAGGTTAAGTGTGTTGTCTCTATATCCTCCTTTCACTGTCCTACTGGGTAGTAAGGATGGAATGAAACTCCAGAGAGAGCCAGAGCCACGAACTGGGAGTTGCCTGGGTCTGTGAATTATTGTTGAACTATCAACATCAACCAGAAATAATCTGCTATTCACATTGACTTCTTATAAATTCTTCCATTTTTTTGTTACCATAGTTTAGCCTACTTTAAATAATGCAGCTCGTCCACATCTATTTGGCTTGTGAGCATACCACCAGCCTTGTCAACATCTCAGGATGGTAGGGAGAATCATGTTTTTTAAAATTACTACGCTGTACACCAGAAACTAACACAACATTGTAAATAAACTGTTCTTCAATTTTTTAAAAAAACTTGCAATGAAAATGGATGTGCTTTGCAGTTCACGATGCCTTACCATACACTATCTGGTATGGTCCTCCCATCAACCCCATAAAATAAGCAGGGTAGATGTTACCATCCTTGTTTCAGAGGTGAGAAATCCACGATCAAGGAGATTAAACAAATTGTCTAAATCCACTGAGTCCTAGACTTCGAATTTAAGCATAAATTCCCTCGATTCCAAATTCTTTGCTTTTCTTGTAAATAGGCTGAGTGTCTGTCTCTGTCTCAAATATTTTCTTGATGGATAGCTTGATTGCAGCAATCCCCTAGAGGGACTGGGGATTATTTTAGAAGATTCAACTCACTTGAATTCTAAATATGGAATCTAAATATGGAAGGATTTCTCATTCCAGAGGATTTAGCAATGAAGTTGGCTCTACCACAGGTTATTTTTCTTTGTAGTGTCTCAGTGTCTCAGACTAGGTTGACTCCCACAGAGGTTACCGAGCTCATACTCCTCCAAAACAAAAACTTCCCAGACACATCCCTGAGAACTGGTCAGCCTCTACTTGATCACCTCCACAGATGGTGTGCTCACTACTTCAAAAGCTTTCTTAACTTGTCGGTAAGGTAACCAACACATTCTGGTTTGCCCAGAACTTTCTCAATTTTATAACCGAAAGTCCCTAGGACCGGAAACCATTCAGTCCTGACTTAATCAGAAGGGTCAGTGACCCTACTACTACTGAACAATGGAAATTATTAAAACACTTTTTTAATTGAAATAAAACCAGCTTTGCTACAACTTCTACTTGGTTTTCTTGTTTTGTCCTCTTCAGTGTCCATTATTCAACCAAAATTTGTTTCTTGCTGATCTCTGGATAATCTCTGGTTTTCTATAGCCCCCAAATCATGCACAAAACTATACTTTCAAGCATTGCTCTATCATAAGCCATGGGATCGCTGGATCATAGATCTAAACTTCTAATCTTTCTAATCTTTAGGTTTGATAGACAGGGACTGACGACACAGTAGCAACAATCCATATCCCCTAAATCAGTTATTCTCCCTATAAGCCTCTTGTGTAAGCCTTTTGAAATTGTTTTCCTGGTTCCCCAAGTTGAGTTTCACGATAGACTTACTGACAATAAAAATAAATGCACTCTTATTATAACCTATCATGGGTAAACATAATTTATTAATTAATAATAATTGATTCTTATGCAGAAAATAGTTATTTTTTCATTACATGCTCTAGAGGAAAAAAAATTATCTTCTAAGATTTCACCTCACCATTGAGCTTAATGTGCCTCTGAGAACTGAACGCCTTTTTCTTTCTTTTCTTTTTTTCTAGTACGAGTGCACCACTTACTCTATGGGGAAGGGAACAGTCTCTACGTTATTGGCTACTGAGGGACCACCAAAACCAGGAAATTTGTGTTTTATGAGTGGTCCCCAAATCAAAGTAACAGGGTTATGGCCAACATCATCCTCTCACTCCCACTGGGTTCTTTTGGAGACGTGCCTTGGGGGCAAAAGCAACTTTTGCAGTGAAAAGCACATCTATTTCATTGATTTCCTTCCTGCTGGAAATCAAGACTGGGATCCTAATAGCCCATATGGCTTCTGCTCCAACCAGACAGCTCTCTTTATGCTGTTTGGATTTTCTTGCCACTTACAATATCTGTTACCTGGTAGAATACTTCATAAACCTAGTTCTTAAATATATAGTTTCTGTACATAGCAAAAATTTCTTTAAAAAGTGAGTAAAATCCTGACTACCATGATGAGTCTTAGGGAATTTTTACAAATTAAAAAAAAAATTTTTTTTAGAATCTGAGTTTTTTGAGAAGCAAATGTTTTAGGTTGACACTACTTTGGGAAAGTTAATAGTATACTCTTATAAATGGAGTAAAGTTTTTAAGGCTAAGTTTTTTAAACTGCAGGAAGTTAGGATGAAATGGGACTTTAGAGATCAGTAAGTTCAATCATGCTCATTTTACAGATGGGAAAATTGAAGTCCAGGGAACACAGATCATCACACTGACCATCAGTAGCAGAGTTCTGAAGATGACCAAACTAACCTCTCACTTTAACTCAACAAGCTGGACAGTGATTCTTTACCTCTAGGGAGCGAAGAAGCCCTTTGAGAACTGGATTGATATCATGGAACCTGGCGAAAATGCACATACACTCAGGATTTCTTGGTCTTTTCAGAAGATTTATATACCGTGTGAGGTTCATCTTTGGATCCCACTGGGCCATGCCCTTAGGCCATGAGATGTCTTTCCAAGGGAACAACTGGGGTAATTTCTAGCTGGGCTCTATATTAAGTGGGGAAATCAAATAAGAATTTAATTATTTGAAATTCAATACTTTTTAAAGATAAATCAACTTGTTGTTTTACATTCATATTATGGTCTTAAGCAACTTCTACACAAACAAATTATTTGGGTATTAGGATAAAAATAAAAAATGTACCTCAAGGGTTAGTAGGGTCGGACTTGGACAAGGTCACCCTAGGATATCCAGCTCTGATTGTTCTAAATCTTACTGTGAGTCAAACTCCTTTACAAATGTAGGGAAAACAGGTTAATATTTTTTATTTCTGTTTTCCCAGTTTTAGCATGATCTGACTATACTGCGTGTCTCTGATAAACAATGATAAATAACTGATATTAGTAACTAATGTTTACTGTGCTCTGTATACAAAGCGTGTGCCGATGGATTTATGTGTTGTATCTCTTCACAACAGAAAAGGGTGGGTTTTATTATATACATTTTTACTGTTAAAAGGAATCAAATCCCACAGAGGTTTAAACATTTCCCAAGGCCATCAGCTAGAGCCACGGTTCTTTACCCAGAAAAATCACCCCACTCCACCTTAAGCAAAGAGATACTTGACGACGCCTGGAGGCATTTTTAATCATCCTAACTGGGAAGATTCTATTCACAGCTAGTAGGTAGAGGCCAGAAATGCCACTGAACATCCTACAATGTACCGGACAGACCCCACCCCCCTCCACACACACACAAAGAATTATTGGCCCAAAATGTCAATAATGCTGAGGTTGAGAAACCCCAAACTAGTAAGTGACACACTGAGGATTCAAATCTAAAGAATATGATTCCAGAGTGCACACTCAGTATCTGCTCTCAAAATGCATGTCTAATATTACATATTTTATCAAAATATTGATAATAATAATCTATCATTTTGCAAAAGGTTGTTGTGCTCACTTGACAGTGTATGACCCACAGTTGTAGGGTCTAAGATATGAGACTGAATAATTCTTGGTAGATACGGCAAAATCCAAATGCATATACATACCACAGGGCTGCTGGGAAGGACAGAGCCCACTTAAGAGAATCGCAGTGGCCAGGTTCACCCTAACAGGGCATCAATACTTAAATACGTATTTTTAAAATCTTAGTTGGGTCACATTTTATTGAGGGAGGTGCCTTGCAGAGATTGATGGAACTAAAATTAAGCAAAGCTGTGTGCTTAATATTAAATTATTTTTCCCAAACATCTTTTGTGCAGTGAGCTGGGATCAGTCTGATTATTACAGCTGTAACTCAAGGTTTGCACCCAGAAAGCTGGCACCCAGGCTGGCATGGGCTTTAGCTAAGTAGAGGCCATCAGCTCCATGCTCTGCTCTGGGCAGAGAGCAAGCTGAAGCCTCACGTCCTGATCCACCACTTCCCTGGTAGGTGCCTGGCGTACTCTCAGAGACCAGTAAAGAAGCCATGACTTAGTGGAGCCAGAGCAGGCTACGAACGGAGCAGTACTTCACTGCGGGGCAGAGATGCACCCTTTGGACTGGGGCTGACTTCTACAGCTGCAGTTTTGACAGCTTCATCAGAAAAGGAAATTGTAACAATCCTGGCAATTGCCCTCACTCAGTCAGTCATGAAACCCAGACCCCACTTAGTATTTGCATTAAGCCAATAGAGCGTTAAGGTAAGGCTCCAATGCGGTACAGAAACGAACGCCTGTCCTTTGTGCCGGGCATTCAGTTTATATTCATTTCACAAGAGTTTCATGAGTATTTGGTGTTAATTGCGCAATTTTTCACAGGCCACACACTGGCAAAACCAAGGAGGACACAAGACCATTATTATGCTCCTGGAATTTTCATGCTAATTTGAAAAATAACCAATAAGACTGTTAAGAATAATGAACTATTCATTTATTCAGCAGACATTTTTTTAAAAATCTACTGTGTGCAAAGTACTGTGCTAGGTATAAAAGGAAAACATATATATATATGAGCCCTTTCCTCAAAAAGCTTGTAACGCAGTGGAAGAAGCAGACAGGTGGTATGGGAAAAATGAAAGAAAAGAAATGGGAAAGAGAAGGAATTCAGATATAAACACAAGTCCTGACTTTTCCTTGTTGGATTACCTTAGGAAAATTGCTGAACACTCTGGGGCTCAGTTTCCTCACCTTTGAAATGGACACAATTATACCTACTTTATAAAAAGAACGGACAGGTTTTTTAAAAATGCTATAATAGAAATAAGATTGTGGATGTTCATTTGCTCTCAAGTTCAGAGATGCCCAAAAAAGATACCTCTGGCTTCTTTCTAGTCCTAAAGAAGTTGATGCTGGTCAAGCTTCTCCCATTCTCCCCACCAAGGGTGCTTCAACTCAGAATCAAGGAAATTCAGACCCTAAAACTGGGGACGAAAAGAAAGAGGTTTGACACAGTCACCAGGTAATCCAAAGGTACATGTAGACAGGTGCAAAATATAAGGAATTAGCTCTCTCAGAGTACCCCAGTGTGTTCCTTAGGTGACAGTCTTTGGAAATGTCTAGGGTTGATAGAATATTGACAGTGAACCCTGTCTTCCTGTGTTTTAATCTTTAGTCCTGTCAATGCATCATTATCACTCCTGGAGCTTGTCTATAAACGTGGAAGCCAAGTCCCCCAACTCCAGACCAGTAAATCAGAATCTCTGGAGGGCTAGCCCAAGAAGACGTAAGTTGAAGAATCACTTCAGGAGACCGTGAAGCAAAGCCCAGTGTGGAAATCACGGCTGTAGAGTCTCATGGGATTAGGGGCCGGGGGTGGAAAATGAAACCTTTTGCTTCCGGTTCAGGCTTCTCAATATGCAAAAGTAACTCTAAGTTGATTTGACCTCACACATGGGAAGACAGAGCCTTTCTTTGACTATATGATTATTAATCTGTTGATCTACCTGGATCACCTGGTAACACACCATCCCTTCCCATCTCTGGAAAGAGCACTGCCTTTTCTTCTCTCTTAACTTCTACATCCATTCACACACCAAATTCTCTCAATCCAGCTTCTCTTAATGTTTTTCAATCCTTCTCATTCTCCTCTCTCCATTTCTATTGCCTTAGTTCAAGCCTTCATCATCTCTTATTTTCTTATTTTGGAAGCCTATTTTACTTATTTGAGTAAAAAGAAAAGATTAAATATTAAGGTGGAAAAAGAAAAGAGAAAGTTGAAGACTAGCATGCAAAGCAAACACTACATATAAACCTTGTGTGAGGGTCTTCATGCATTACTCAGTCTTTGTCCTTCCTACAACCTCATGAGCTCAGCTATCATTTCAGGCTTCACTATAGAGGAGAAGGTGAGATGATCAATGATTATTTCCAATGTCACCCAGCTAATAAATGGCAAAGCACTTTCTTACTTCCAATGCCCTTCCTATAGCCAAAAACATTTCAACAAGTTTCACAGTCATTGCCGGTTTGTCCTTCCTAACGGTTGTTCTACATTCCAACAGCTTTGCACAAATCTCTTTTTCATTGTTTTCTTTGCCTGAATGGACACAGGGACCAACTGTTCCCTGTCACTCATCTATTACACTTTCATACACTTGAAGCCTGAGAACCTCTTCTAATTTTCTAATTAATCAATCACTCTTTCATGCGGTGAATTCAGTTTCCAATGATGGAGCAGTCCCAGAATGCTGGCACCACCCTTGGCACTGGGAGGGAAGGGTCAGGAGGGAGGGAGATGACAAGTTCACTGCCACTGGAGCACTTGAATCCAATAGAAGCTTGACAAATGACAACCAGGCAACCCAGCTAAGTGCATTCTCTGAAGTCAAGTCCGAAACAAATAGGAAGGCTGTGTGTGAAATGAGGCAATAGTCCAACAGCCCTCTTACCCAGCTGGGCAACCTCTTAGAGAAATAAACAGCGTCCTTTTAACCATCCAGACAGGCTCATGGTTGAGCCGATTTATCTGTATCATCTACAAACAATATTTAACTTAATCTAAGGCAGAACAGGAGCACAAACATTGAGGTCTTGAGTCTGTAAGCATTTTTACAGCACTGTAATGTTTATGAGAACATTCAAGGCCAAAAAGAATATATGAGTCTTCAGCAGAAATTTCCATGCTCACTGGATGCCAGGTTTTCACTTATTCATATAAAATGCACTTCAGGAGACCTACATTATCCAGCTGTCCTTCAGGGAGGTGTCGAGTCAAGAGTTTGTGGTTCTGGGCTGAGCTGCACTTCTCACTAGTCGTGTGATGTTAGGAAAGCCACATCTCAGTTTGGTCAAGTTCAAAAAGGGCGTTGGGTCAAATTTCTCTAAGAGCTCTTCCAGCTTCACAAATTGGGAGTTTCATTTGAATGAGGAGTTTTAAGAGAGAAAATGTGATCAATGCTTCTTACTTAAAAAGTTACAGAAGCAGTCTGAATGGAAAGAGGGTCTTCATTTTCCCTTATTACCTGTGTATGTGACTGTCATGTCCACCAGTGCCAATTAGGAATGTATCTGTGCCTGCTGCTTCTCTTAATTCTACCTGTCTGTTGTACATACCTTACCACTGACCTACCTGCTGAGGATTTCTCTTATGCTTGGCACACCAACATTCCCCGGTATGCTGTGTGCTAGCAGGGAGTTGTCAGGTGCTCTATGCCGAAACAGGAGCCATGGCATCCACCTCTGAGGTGACAAGGGGAAATTTCAAGATAGTGGCCATATAAGGAAGCAACTCAAATGATTTCCCCAAATAAATCTGGGTCTTTGTGAGCACAGAAGGTATCTTTTATTTCTTCCTGCCCACCATTCATATCCCCTTCCTCCAGCAACACCAGCCTGATTTCTTTTTCAGCAACAAATTTCTCCCTCAAGCTCAGTACATATAGTTTTGGATGGGACATGGGAGTCAAATCTCAATGAACCACGTGGTCTATCCCATGAATACAGTAACCAGCTCAGCAATGACCTACCTGAGGTTGGCACAAATAAGATCAAGGTTCAAGAGAGAATTCTTCTCCTAAGACTACCCATGGCAAGGATGGTGTAAGCCTGGTGTTGCCATGAGCAATCACATAGAATACAAAAAAAAAAAAAAAAAAAGCCAAAATAAAGGAAAAGTAGAACTCAAAGATGAAGAAAATGAATCCTGATGATACTGGCTGAGCAGTTTGATACAGTTATGCCTGAAACTGCTTTTTCATTTATGCAAGCCACTGAAGTCCCTCTTCTAAGCCAGCTTCCGTGGGGTTTTTACTACTTGTCCAGGAGATCCATGACATTCACTGAAGGCAAAGGCCTTGCATTTGTTTACTGAACAATTTCAGTAGATGGTGTGACAGATGTGATGCTCTGTAGGACAGCTTCTGGCTCTAGCATTCATTGGTATGTTTTAATCTGTCCAGGGAAGCAGCATGGTAGAAAGAGAAGGAACTGTGAAGTCAAACTGATCTGAGTTTGAATCCTAGCTTATCCACTGCCTCATTCCAAAAATTTAGTTACTTAGCCTCTGTGAGCTTGTGTGTTTCTATAAAATGGGGAGTAATAATACATACTTTGAAGAATTTCTTTCCAGGATTAAATTAAAACACTGAGCACTGAACACATCACCTACCACCTACCACATAATATGCAGTTGATAGATGACAACTGTCATTATTAGTTTATAGAACCAGAAGCCACGCCTAGCAGTGTCTAATATGAATGTAACATTAAGTTCCTTACAACTTCAAAGTTCAATATAATTTACAAAATATTTTTTTTACCTATTAGCTCATACCTCCCAATCCCCAATACTCAGAAGTAGTAAAATTTGGTATAATAATCCTCATTTTAGAAAAGAAGAAGCCAAGGTCTTACAGCCAGTAAGAAGCAGGGTCAGGACCAAAGTTACAGCCTTTTGATCCCAAGCTCAGAGCTCTAACTTCCCAACCGTGCAGCCTCCAGGCCTGATGCCCAGAACATGTGTCATCTCTCAGTCTCCACTGATACTCCCTGAGTTGTATGTATTACAGACTCACACAGTGACAAAGCTAGAAAAGTCATTGGAAATCTCAATCTCCAACCCGCCAAACTTCCACTCATATTATAGTTAAAAGTGCAGGACGTAAGGTAAGAGAGATTAGGGTTTGAATTCACCAATTCTGGACTTTGTGGGCACAAGTCAATAGAAAAGTCTGGCTGAGCTGCAGTTTTCTCGTCTGTATTATGAGTGCCCCCTCCTACCTCTTCTGCTTGTAAAGAGAATTCAATGGGCATGTGCTGTAAAACAATTAGTGTAATGCTTATCACGTGGAAACCTCTCTGTAAATGGCATAAATTATCAAATTATTTATTGTTGTAATTACTGTTGTTACAAACCAGATTCTGAACCCCCAGTGCTTTCTCCACTCCTTACTATCCAGGCCGTAAACTTAAAAATACATATATGCCACAGAGGGTGGAGACTGTCTCTCATGTCTCGGTACCCCCCAAATCAATCCATATTTCTCGAATGCCACGGTGACTGAGTGATCACCATGCTCAGGCATTCACTGGGAGTACATCCTACAGGGCTAACTACCTCTGAGTTCTTCTGTGGGCTCACCTCCTCTCCCACCAGGAAGGAGACTGCAGGGGTTGATAAAGATGAGAGGGGCAAGTCAGACACTCCTGTCCTTTCAAGGGTTGTTTCTTTTTGTGTTTTTTCTTCCCCTCTATGTTTGCCCCTTGTTCCTTTACACACCTGCTCCAGACTCAGCTGAGAGTCAGGGATGAAGGTGCTGGGTGTGGGCCCCATTAGGGAAGATCTGGGCTTTATCCTTTGCTTGTATTCTCCACTTTTGATTTGTATGAAATTCACCTGGGGACACATGCTACAAGGCACAAGAGGTCTTTTTGATTGAACAGTGAAAGGAGCCTATTAGAAATGTGAAATCATAATTTCTGGAGGTTTGGGGACTTTAAAAAAAATGTGGACAGCTGTTGGCTAAAGAACTGAGAAATGTTTAAGTCAGGAAAATATCCTAGGTAATGGAGCCAGAGAGCCTAAATCAGTGGTAAATACTGCTAAGCCATCATTACACACTAAATAGTTATTAGTCATCTCTCTGTTTGTAACGGAAAGCTTAAGGGTCTGAAGTCCAAAGCTTAGACTCCATTCTCTCTAACAAATCAAACATCCCATCCCCTCCAATAGCAGAAATCTGCCAAGAGAACATTAAAGGTCAAGCTAAACCCACAAAAGCAAAGCAATGCCAATTTTAAAGACCCTGAATGGAAAATACAATTAAAAGTTCATTCTGAGTAGGAGAAAAGACTGAGAGCTGGATTTAAGGTCAGGAGCCCAAGGGGCAGTGGCAAAGGGAAATAGGAACCCCAAGCCAAACCATAAGCAAAGTGGCCTGGAAACTCTCAAACTTGGCAGGAGCCTTCCCCTCTCCAGCCCCTCTTGGGTGAGTGGGTCACAGTGCGGTTGGAACTTTGAGCTGCCCCTGCAGGACCCATATTGGGAACTGAATGTAAGGACCTGGCCTCCAGTGGCTAGACCTGTGCTAGGGACCTGGCTTTCTCCCAGCTCCACAGTCATCTTCCTGTGCGACCCTGCAAAGTCATTCACCCTGCCCTGCCCTAGTTTTACCTAATTATAAAATAATTTCTTCTAATGAGGCCAAGCTTACCAATAAGCCTGAATTTTGTGGTTTGAGGGATGCCAATAAGGCACCCCTGGGATTTCGGACCCAACTTTATAATGCTCACATCTTCCCATTTTACTTTTTCACCAATGCCTGAAATACTACCATTCATAAATAGGTTTAGCCTAAAAACATTTTTTGAAGGCCTACTTCACGCCAGATATTGTACTAGGCACTAGGTACACAGGAGTGAGTAAAACAAACCTGGATCCTAAGCAAGGCCTGGTTGGAAGAAACAGATTGAACTGAACAGATAAATACACACATACATATCTGCAAATGGAGAGTCCCCTGCAAAGTTATTGGACAAATTACTCTGAGAAAGGTTAGAAGCCTGAGTCTTAGTTAAAGTCATTATTGAAGCCACTGAGAAGGTGACTGTTAAGCTGAGACTTGACACATACTATGAAGATCTAGGAACATGCTGTTCTGGGTAGCAGGTGACTGGCATGCGCTACGTCTGAGCTGAAAGGGGCTTGGTGTGTGCTGGAACTGAAAACGACAGGAGGTCTTTGTGGATGGGACACAGGACATAGGATGGGAAGGAGCTGAGCTGAGGCTAACCAGTAGCCAAGGAGAGGTCAAACGAGGCTTGGTAGGCCACTATGGGGCAACTTTATATTGGTCTTGCCATAATCCAAAGCCATTAAAAGTCTAAGCAAGAGGTTACATCATCTCTCTCAGTATTAAAATTACTCTGGCTCCACTGAGGTGGACAGGATGTTAGAAGGCACAAGAGGATACAGAGACACAAGAGAAAAGGTTTCGCTCCCCTCCCTAGATTGTAATCTCCAAAGAGTCATGTCTATTTTAGTCAGTGTTTTTGCTCTGGTTCATAGAATAAGAGTTGTGCCATGAAGTTGGTGAATCAGTTCTGATGGAAAATAAAGGCAGACTCTAACTTAGGGTCAGTAAGAGAAGTCCTGTATGTGGCACTTAAGAGGAGGAAACTACTAATTATGTATCAAATGAATGAAGAAATGAATAAAGATCTCTGGTCTCCAGAAAAGAATATTACAGTGGTTTGGATGTGGTGGTGGAAGTGGAGGGTGAGAAGTGGGCAAATGTGAGATATACTTGAAGGCAAGAAATGAAGGACTTCTACAGAATGGGTGTGAGGGTGAAGAGAGGGATAGATAAAGATTAACACCCTCATTGATGGCTAGTGCACCAAATTGCAGGCAAAGGCATTTTCTGGGGTGGGAGAACCTCTGTCAGGACAGACAGATTACATTATTGGCCTGTAAACCTGAGTAAGAGCCAGCCCAGCCACCGCAGACCAGTGCACGTCACGATGCCTGCGCACTGTCACTTCGTTTTGATGTGGCTGCTTACACGGCATTACTGTGGCCGCAGCCAGCTGAGGCAGAAATCATGAGATTCAAGGGAAAATCGTGAATTCAATTTTGAAATGTCAAACCTGCGAGAGTTATGGAATACCCAAGGTGGGCTATCAGGTAGGAGATTGAGTACACAATTCCATGAGGGTACAGATGGGGTCTCGGCTCAAGATAAACCTTTTGGAGTCACCAGCATAAAGATGATACTTAGAACTAAAGGCACAGATGAAATCATCCCAAAGAAATGTATAGGAACGAAAGGTAAAAAGGTGCCCATTTCCCAACCGTGGGGCCCTTCAACATTTAGAAGTCAAGAGGAGACTTCAGAGAAGACTGAAATAAGGACCAGAGAGATGACAGGAAAACAGGAGTGCATGGGACCACAGCATCCAAGGGAGATTTTTTACAAGAAGTAGATAAATTGGGAGTTTGGGATTTGCAGACGCTAACTACTATATATAAAATAGATAAACAGCAAGGTCTTACCATCCAGCACAGGGAACTATACTCAATATCTTGTAATAGCCTATAATGAAAAAGCATAGGAAGAAAGAATATATAGATAAATGTATAACTGAATCACTATGCTGTACATTGAAACTAACACAACATTGCAAACCAACTACATGTCAATTAAATAAATAAATACAAACTGAAAGTAGTAGAGAATGATCAACCCTGTCAAACGTTAACATAAGACTTTATTGGTTTCTTATTGCTGCTATAACAAGTTATCACTCTTAGTGGCTTAAAATAACCAAAAAAAAATTTTGATCTTAAGAGTTTTAGAGATCAAAAGTCTGAAACAGGTCTGACTGCACCAAGGTTCAAGTGCCAGCAGAAATGTGTTTCTTCTGGAGGTTGCAGGGCAGGGTCAGTTTCCAAGCCTTTCCCGCCTTCTGGATGGCTACCCACATTCCCTGACTCATCGACTCTTCTCCCTGCAAATCTCTCCAGGATTCTGACAATGGATTTTCTGCTGCCTTCTTTTACTCAGAAGGATCCTCGTGGTTCCATTGGGCCCACCTGGAAACCACAAGATAACTTTGCACCTGAAACTCAGCAGATTAGCAATCTCAAAGCCATCTGAAACTTAATGTCCCCTTTGCCCCAGACAATATAACATATTCACAGAGGCCAGGAACTAGGAAACAGGCAGCTGTGGGAGACCATTATCCTCCACACCACAGACACTGAATAGGATGAGCTTTGCTTCTTGACAAAACGGATGGATGTTTCTGGAAAAGGTTAAGGCTTCTAGTATATTAGTTAGTTCCCCAGATTATTAAAAGAATACCCCTCTTCTAAGCAGAATTACGTAAGAGACATTTGAAGAATCGGAAAAATAGACCTACCCATAAAGGAAATCCCCTTCAGTTACTTATTTTAAACAACTAAGGATTTCCAACCATGTGAGGGATAAAAAAGCACAAAACAGGAGAATCGAGATGGACAAAAAGAATACTGGAATAAACAGAGATAATCCACAGAATATGAGAACTTTCAAAGTAATTCTAATGCGTATTCTAAGAGATATTTGAGAACAGACACATCAATGAGATAAGCGTAGGCTGATACAAGAGGATTAATCAGGAGACAAGAGAGTATTCATGGAAATTTAAAATATGATGGCTGAAAAATTTTTTAAATGTTGAATAGCATGATCTGAGGAAAATACTACAGAACACAAAATTGAAACAAAGAAAAGGAAGTTACATAAGGTAAAACTAAAATCTTAAAGGATCAACCTGGAAGGGTCCTCCTTCCTCTAAAAGAGTTCTAGAAGAAGAAAGAATATGATGGAGGATAAAAAAAAAATTTAATGCTGCAAGACAGCAGGGAAAGGGTTATCAAGTTTTAAGGGAAAATGTTATTTTGAAATCAGAATTCCACACCTCATCACAATACCATGAGAGTAAAATAAAATCATTTCTAGACATAAAAGGAATCAGAACATTTGTCTTTGTACAGCCTTCTGGTGGAAAAAATAACCTTTATTACATATTCCAGCAGAACAAAAGAAGATGCTGTAAGAGGAGCCTGCGCGATTAACTCAAGCTGTGTTCTCCGTCTCTCCCCAGGCAAACAGTGGACCCATGTCCTGGCATTCCTGCATCTAGATAAGCCATACAACAGTTCTCGTCAAGGGTCAGAAGTCACGTGCACCATGTCTAGCCCAAAGAGATCAGAAGCATAGGTGTCCTCCCCCATCGCCAGTCTTGCGCACCCACTGGCCAGCTGCAGAGGAGAGCAAAACCTAGAACATAGCTGAGACACCCCATGGAAGGGTCTGTTTCCAGAATGTCTGCAGGAAGCAGAGCTCCCTTTTAGTCTCAGATGAACTGTGATGCGAGTGAAAAATGAAACTTCTATGAAATTAAGCCTCTGAAATTTGGAGATATTACAGCATTAAACCTAGCCTGATTAATGCAAGAATATAATGGAAAAAATTCTGGGAAAATGGCTCTGCTCATAAAGCAGAAGTTCCAATTTGAATAGAATTTGGGACACTTTAATAGTTTTATCTTTAAGAAAAAAGTAGACATTATTAAACAAAGGATAAGATTAAAACCCAGGAAATTCAATGGAAATGGTCAATAAAGCGCATGGTTTATCTGTCAGCAAGTAGAAGAAAACAATTAGAAATACCAAGAAAAAGTAGAGAATATATAGAATATCTTGGCTTAAGTGGAAAGCGAGCTAAAATGCAGCATGATATTGAGCAGTTAGAACAGAAGACATTTATTCTCTGCCAACTCTAAGCAGCACAGAATTGCACTTCTTCACTCTGAGTCCAACCCTACCACTCGGTTCTCCCGAACAGTTACTCTTACTACATTGACTTTGTCACTATACTGTAAAGGCTAATTGTTTGCTTTCAAATTTTTAGAATCAATTTTAGAAACAGCAAAAACACTTAAACATAATCACAAAGCAGGATGTGAATGTTAAAACTCTGATGCTGGATAAAAATTATACAGCTGACACAACCTGAGAGATACAAGGAAGAAAGGAGGTTAAGAATGTGTTAAGCCTTAATTTCCTCCTTGTAAAGGGTGGGGCATCAAGAAATACTCTCCAAATTTGGTAGAACAAGAAGTGCAATTTTAATTATAACATTTAACAAAACTGGGGATAGTGTATGTGACCCAAAGTCCTAATCTTTCTCAGCAGATTTGACAGAGAAACATGTAATAATAAATTGCTTAATATCATTTTATTAACAATTAGAAGAAATAAAAATGTAAATAACTCTACTAAGGAGTGGGACTCTGGATAAATAGGAAGTGGTGTTCATTTTTTTACTTACTAGTGACATTTGATTTCTCAAAGAATGTGTATACATTACTTTTATGATGCCACCAACCAAGACTGTGAGAAGAGGAGACGGAACAGGTGTGTGTGAGGAGGAGGTGGCCAAAGATTTCAGTTTAAACTTGTTGAGTCATTTATTTGAAATCTTTAGATCAAACACAAGCATTTACCGTAAGCTCTCTGATAGGGGGATTACAGAAATACACTTAACACACAAAGGAGGGCTTTAGTGTACTCACTTTGAAATTTGCATTTTTTTTTGGAAGGAATTTTGTGTTCAGAGTTTTTGTTTGCTCTCAAATGTATCCACTTCTTTGACTTAGAGTAATTATGTTTAAGAAAACCAAAACACCAGCAATGTTTCCATTACTCACCATAAAAATCTCTTTTTAATTCATGTTTTCCTGTGTCTTCTCAAGTGCTTACATTACTGAAATGTTTTCTAAAAAACAATGGAGCTTTGGGATTGGTAAATTTACTGTGATTCCTTAAAGTCGTATATCATGAACTCGATTTGTCATTCAGTTAATAGACTCCTTCCTCAACCCCTTTTTCATAAGCAGCACGGTGTGCAGTAATTTGTTGGTTTTATCCAAGGAAAAATGCACAACAGAAAGATGGAAATATGGGTCCAGAGCTTGGCAGGAACAGAGGTCAGGATTAAAGGGATGTATTTGGTGGTGATTAAAGGGCTGATAATATAAGCCACAGAAGTGGAATGAAATCGCCTAGGCAGAAAACAGAGGGAGATGAGATGAGAAATAATAACAAAAAGTCAGGAGACGCTCACACATGAAGATGCAGAACTAAGAAGAATAAAGCACAAAGACTGAAGTGTTGTTTGGATGAATGGGACGAAAAGTCACTGGACTGTAAATTACTGGAAGGCAGAGCAGAGACTGTCACTACTGACTTTGACTTTTTTTTTGTTGTGTTTTGTTTTGTTTTATGAGGGGGAGTTAATTAGGCATATTTATTTATTTATCTTTGCAGGAGGTGCTGGGGATTGAACCCAGGACCTCATGCATGCTAAGCATGCACTCCACCACTTGAGCTCTACCCTCCCCTTCATTATTGACTTTTAATTCTCTAATCCTCCTCTCTCTGATCCCACCATCGTCACCTGACCAATAGTTACTGAAAGACGTAAGAGGGGCAGAAGGCAGAATGAATGAAGATGTAGAGAAAACTTCCAGTAGACCCAAGATAAAATAAGTATCCTGGATAAAACTGTCTCTATGAGGTAGGACCCTGTCCCCTCAGCACCCAGCAATTTAGAGCTCCTTCTTTATAGTAAACGTTCAAAAGAGGTCAGAGGGAATGAATAAATGAAATATAGTTCGGGACGGGCACAAAGGACACGAGAGAAGAGGGCAGATGGAGGGGAACTGTGAACTTAGATTTTAAGAGCCAAGCATTTGTATTTCTCTTGCTGGCTTCAAACCCCCAAATCACAATTATCTGCAATATATGAAATAACACACGCAACAAGAGGGCTCCAGCATGAGGGCCCACTACGGGCATCCCCAAGCACTCTTAAGTTTCTAGGGTCACGCTCTCTTTTAAAGTGCCCCGAGGCACTTGAGAATCTGTATTAGACAGCACAGTCCTAGACAGAAATTGCTAGAGTTTCACTAATGTCTTAAGCAAATGATCTTACATTATGATGTTGAGCAGAAACAACAAATAGGTCTGCTCTGTAGTTTAAGTGAAGGGACTCAGCAGAAACATGAAGTCATTGTTTTCCTTAGGTCATTCAGATGGACGGGATGAAAGATTAGCATGAATACAACCATTTCACCTCTTAGGTGCTAAAGGCGATTTAAGAGTATGAAGGCAAAACCTGTATACGTTTCCCCTAATTCTCTAAAGCCACCCATAAGTGTGGGTCAAACTACACTAATATCAGAAAAGCAGCAGAAACATCAGGGTCTGTGTTAACTACAAACCTACTTTGTGCATTTTCTTTCCAGGAGAAATGGGCTGATTTCCGACCAGAGGTGGGGGCTGGGGGGGACCACTGCTGGTCAGAATTTATCAATCCATCTCACCAAGATAAAGATACTTGCCTTCACATATAGGCCATTACCAGCCGGAGAGAATTTTCAGTCTGCATCCTTCTGTGGGCTCCTATCAGTCTTTTAAATCTATATTCATCTATATTTTGAGAGAGAGACAGAGAGAAAGAGATCACTGTTACATCTTCCTCATTTTTACAGACCCCAACCATTCAATTCTTTTCTTGGGAGAATGGATTTCAAAGTATAGTAGGTTATCATTACTTGCAGTAGTTACATAAAGTCACCACAAAGACTGGATTAGTGAATACTGAGTCACCGCTCCTAGGGGAAAGACAGGGTAAGGTTCCCTGGTCACAGAGAAGCCTCTGGTCACATACATAAACTGGTATGTGTCTCCATTTAAAGACACTTTATCTAATATATATTATTGAGTCATTAACATTGAACTCACAGCCAAGTGCACTCTAACCCACGCTTGAATGAAGCTTATCTGACACATGTATTTTCTCTGTAAGTCACACCCATCTTCTTACACATAGGAACACTAGACAGCACTTCAGCACTTCACTTGGGGGCCCATTTAAACAGCTGACATACTGACAGATGACTGGATAAAGAAGTTGTGGTATATCTATACAATGGAATACTACTCAGCCATAAAAAGAATAAAATAATGCCATTTGCAGCAACATGGATGGACCCGGAGATTGTCATTCTAAGTGAAGTAAGCCAGAAAGAGAAAGAAAAATACCACTTGATATCACTTATATGTGGAATAAAAAAAAAAAAAAAAAGAGGACACTAATGACCTCATCTACAAAACAGAAACAGACTCACAGACATAGTAAACAATCTTATGGTTACTGGGGAAAGGGGGTAGAAAAGGATAAATTTGGGAGTTTGAGATTTGCAAATGTTAACCAGTATATATAAAAATAGATAAAACAAATTTCTTCTGTAGAGCACAGGGAACTATATTCAAGTATCTTGCAATAACCTTTAATGAAAAAGATTATGATAATGAATATATGTATGTATATGCATGACTCAGACATTGTGCTGTGCACCAGAAACTGACACACTGTAACTGACTATACTTCAATAAAAAAATTAAAAATTTCAAAAATAAAATAAAATAAACAGCTGACACAGCACCAAGAAGCAGAAAAATGCAAAACACGTACGACTGAACAGCCCGTGAGAAGGACACTTGTCTACAGTGTGGGCTGAAACAAGAGAGCAGAGCATTGCTTTGCTCAGCCTCAGTCGGAAACGTGCATGACGGGTGACTTGAATTTGTCACTACCTGTCCTACGCCCACGAATGGTTGTGAAAGCACTGTGTGTTGATTTTGATGTTACAGTACATTTTAGCCAGTAGCTTAGTTTGCAAATAAGGAATCTATGAATAATAGGGATCAACTGTAATTACAAAAAAACGCTAATATCTGTCATTCAATCTCTGCTTGCCAGACACTGGTCTACACTCTAGGTATTTGCCTCAGTTAATCCTCACAAGAAGCCACTGAGGCGGGCGCAATTTCCATCCCACATCGTAGACGAGAAAACGACAGACAGAGAGCCTGAGGGCCTTCCCGCTCAGGAGTGGTACCAGCATTCAGTCCCTAGACGTGTGACTTGGAATCCATGCTCTCAACCACGATGCAGAACAAGTCCATTGGTCTTTTTCCCAGCCTGGGCCACCCATCAGTGTGCTTCCCTAAGTAAAATAATCATATTCCTGAGCTTGAATTATTCTGAACACTCCCTGAGGAGACAGAATAAGGCTAGAATCAGTTTTTGTTTTCAATGGTAATTATTTCTCTCTTCTTGCCAAATACAGGCGACAGCTACTACGTGCAAGGGACTGCCACCCAGGTTTGGGGTGGGGGTAGGGAGGGGTTACCAGCTATGTGAGTAGCCAGCAGCTGCAAAAGTGATGAAAGCCACTGACTCCTAGACCCCCCAGCCCTCATGCACCCTTCTGAAGAGATTCAATTCATGTTTCATTAAGTGCAGTTGCCGGTTCTACATCCCTGAACACATGGGGATCTCTGTACCTTAGCAGTCATGTCAATCCATTGATGGAAGGGGGTTGGTATAGAGCAGGGTGGGGGGGATGTGGTACCCTGCTCCTGCTCACCATGTCTCACCACCATCTTCCATTGGCCCCACTTTCCTTCCCCCGACCCCCACAGCTCTAGATGTGGGACAGATATGATCATTCCATATCTCAAGAGAGGAACGAAAAGTTCAGAGAAATTGTGACATAACTGGTAATGAACAAAGGTTATACCAGAAGCAAGATTGACCTGGTATTTGTGAACATGCAATTAACCATCTCAAATGTGTTTCAGAAACCATTTAAAAATGAGAAAGGATTTTGCATTTAATCCTCAGGAAAGGCATTACTATCTCTATTCGATAGACTGAGACCAAGGCTTGAAGAGGGTCAATGATTTCCCTCCCGTCATGTGACTGATAAGCTGAAGACACAGGACTGGAGTCACATTTTTTGTCTCCTGGGCCAGCGCTCTTCCTGCTGCCTTTGGACAGGTCAGAAAAAGAAGCAGTGCACCCCAGGCAGGTGACTCAGCACAAGCAAAGGCACACAGGTGCGACTCACTGTCACTGTGCCCAACTGCTGGTTGCCCCTCATTTCCTCAGCAGATATTTATTGTCCCCTGGAATGTGTCAGGGATATAATACAACAGTGGACAAAATAGACGCAGCTTCTGATGCCTTAAGAAACACAGTGCGCAAGGCAGTCAAGGTAAGACGAGAGGGACAGGAAATATGCAGGTGATGGAGAGCAGGTAACAGGAGACCCTCACCTTGCTGGGGAGTCCAGGGAATGCTTATTATGAAAGTGACAAGGTGGCTGATACCTAAAAGTGATGGCAGGAAGCAGCTGCTAGGACAAAGGAGATACAAAAGCCCCAAGGTAGGAAAGATTTGGGAAAATCTCAGAAGCTAAGAATCCAAACAGATTAAAAAAACATAAAGAGCATGGGGCGGGGAACGAGAGATGGAACTGGAACAACAGAGCAGATACTGTAGGGCCTTCTGCCTCAAGGACCCAAAGACCTCAGTACAGTGGACCAGCCAATGGGCCTCTCAGCTGCCCGGGGTCCCTTGCTAGGGGAGGAAGGCAAGCCTGGTAAGCTCTTTAATCTCTCCCCCTAGGTCATTTCCTCCAGCTACAAATGAATCATACAGTTCCCTTCTCCCCATCCACATGGCCTGGGTACCGAGGCTGGGAGCAGGGGCCTGCTTTCCAGGTGCAGTCTCACCAGTGCCATATAAAGGAGGATTATTCCCTTTCCTGCAGCTTGACTCCTAGCACAGGCCGGCCCAGCAGGGTCGGCTTTCCTCACGGCCAGATCACATTACGAGCTAATATCTAATTTGTAAGTTCTATATCACACCTCAGTTTCACAGTGTTGTGGCTTCCAAGTGAAGGTTCATGCCTTCCTTTTTCAAAATTAGCTGAGTGCCCTACGGTGAGAAAAGGAACATAGAATGTACAACTGTACAACTGGCCGGATAAAATGGAAAGGCCCTGAATTGCTATCCGACCCCTGGGATGTAACTTCATCTCTTGGTTAACAATCTGTAAAATGGGGTCTTAATTCTCTCTGCCATTACAGAGCTGCATTGAGTCCAAAGTAAAGTGGAAAGTTTAATGGACTGGAATTCACATTCTAATACCAGCTTTTCCACTAACCATCTCTTCTGTCTTCAGATTCCCCATGTGTAACATAAAAAGATGGAAATCTACAGAATCCACAGGCTCTAAGAGGGTGCCCTTAAAATACAGCATTCTTTGCTTTGCTGTGTGATTAGTGGCTAGAAGATTATTCTGGAATTCTCAAACCATAAGAATTAATATCACTGTAGTTTCATTGCTATATTTTTTAAGTGTCAAAATTACTAAGATTTTTTGGAGATGGGGCAGAGGATAGGTAAGAGTAAACAACATTTTGGTAGAGTAGCAGAATGGTCTCAGTTCTTCCCAGCCCCATATCTGTGCCATGTGACCTCACAGGACATTCCACTACGGCCTTACTTTGGGGCAATGTGATGTTGATAAGTCTGACACAAACAGACAAAAAAAAAAAGTCTTATACAATTGGGGTTGCTTCTCTTGCCTTCTTCTCTAGCCATGCCAAAAGCATGCCCAGGCTAGTCCATTAGCTCCATAAGAGGATGAAGAACATGTGGAGAAGAGCCAATCTACAGACACATGAACAAACCCAGCCCAACTTCAGACTCATGACTGAGCCCAGCCAAGCCCTGCCAGGCCCATCCTAGATGATCTGATCCCTGCCAATGAACTAGAAATAAATATTTATTGTTGTATGACACTGAGTTTGGGGGCAATTTGTTACACAGCATTATTTTAGCAGCTGATATATATATCTGAACCTAAGTATTTTAGTTTCTTTAGTCTACAGAAAAAAGTAATCTCTGACTTGTCTCTCTGCTTCATATTTCTATGTCTTCATCTGTCTTCCATTTTCCCTCCTGTCTCAGATAAAGGCATGTCCTCCCTCTGAACCAACACTAATCCTACCTTCTTTGTTCTGATTCCCTCCCTTCCAACCATCCCTCCTTCCATCATTCCATCCCTCAGAAAGGTTAGTGGACTTTGACATCTTTAAGGGTGGCTTTTCTTAGAGAGGTAGATTTAAAGACTATTATCTGAAAACGATTGACTGTAACAATCTATTTTGTTTTGGAGATTTAAAAGAAAAGTGTCCAATATACAACAGCCCAGATATGGAAATAACCTAAATGTCCATAGACAGATGACCGGATGAAGAAGTTATGGTACATTTATACAATGGAATACTACTCAACCATAAATAATAATAAAATAATGCCATTTGCAGCAACATGGATGGACCTGGAGATGTTCATTCTAAGTGAAATAAGCCAGAAAGAGAAACAAAAATACCACATATCACTCATATGAGGAACTAAAAAAAGAAAAAAGTAGACACTAATGAACTCATCTACAAACAGAAGCGGATTCACAGACATAGTAAACAAACATATGGTTACCAGGGGAAAAGGAATGGGAAGGAATAAATTGGAAGGTCTAAATTTGCAGATACTATTATATATAAAATAGATAAATAACAAGTTTCTACTGTATAGCTCAGGGAACTATACTCAATATCTTATAATAATCTATAATGAAAAAGAATATGAAAACAAATATATGTTATGTGTATGTATGACTGAAACATGATGCTGTCCACCAGAAACTGATACAACATTGTACACTGACTATACTTCTGTTTAAAAAAATAAAAATAAAAGAAATAAATAGAAGTGTCCATCCGCTGGCAGTCCCCAGAGGTAAAAAAAAAAAAAGGGGGGGGGGATAAACATTCTAGAAATGATCTTGAGCAGCTCTGCTGGAGGTGGTTCACCCTGGGAAGTGGCCCCAAAAGGAGGACTGAGCACAAAGAGCTGCATCCAGGGCAGGTGGGGGAGGGGAGGCAAGCGTGGAACCTCCTTAGGGAGGGAAGATCAATGACGACAGCCTCTGCAGCAGGATGCCCACACTCCTCAGCCTCGGCTGCCACAGAATACAGAAAACTCAAACATGGCAGTGAAGCTGTCCAGAGACGTGAGCTCCCTGTACTGGCCATTAGCATCCAGAGATTTAACTCAGTGGGGGGACTGAAGCCTTGGCAGCTCTTTTATGATAAGGATAAGTATTATTGACTTCTAGTCTGAGATCATCTAAACAATAAAATTAAATGTATTATATTTTTTCTATTGAAATTTAATTTAACTTCCAGAGATGTTAAATCTACTTCTAGATTTTTCTTTAAATAATTTTTAACTTGGTTTTTCCTTATTTGGGCCCAGGACTAGTGACCAGACTTTCAGTATCCTGCTTTTTTTCCCTCTTCCTATATATGAAACTCTACATCAAAGGAATTGGAAATACAAATAATAATTTACAAGGGAGATGCAAACATCCTGTGGGAGGTGACAGTCACATAAACATTCAGTGATATTTATAATATATAAGTGTATCATATATCATTTATGACAGTAAGCATTCAGTAGCTGTGCATTAACATGTGAAAGCATTTAAATGAAAGGATTTTTAGAAGTCTAGCATTAATAAATGCCATCAGACAAGACACTCTTGTCACTTTTACTTGTAACAATATACTGAGCACTCTTCAAGGTACACTCAGATACGTGTGGAAAATGCACAGATGATGGATGGATGATGAATGGATGAAACGTCATGTACGTATGTATCCTGCTATGTGCCAGATACGCTTCTAAGGTGAAGGAATACAAATAAATAAATAAAACAAATCCTTACTCTTGAAGAGACTTCAGTGATCCTAGTTCTGATCGTATTTGGCAATACTAGAATTAGTCTGTTTGCGATTTACGGTAGGTTATGACATACACTTTTAGGCCACACGTGATTCAGCTGGAACAGAAGCACCTGGTTATATCATTTTGACCAAGCCATTTTTGATAGAGTGTTCTCCACACATCTATCTCTGAGCTTAGAACCTCAGCATAACCATCGCTTTGGGTGACTGCGTCTCCCGTTGGAATGGCAGATGCTTGAGGACCAGGACTACATTCTGTTCTCAATCCATGGCATCTTGCAGGTAGTTAATCAACATTCATATTCATAGACTGACCAACTGGCCTCATTAATGGGCCTCCCAAATTTAAATTTTTACTAGAACAAGCCTCTACTTTTAATCTTGATTTTTAAAACACAGAAATAAATGAAAATAAGCCAAAGGGTCACGATCACAAGCCTGTTGGACAATTCTTTCCAAAATGTGCACATCATCTGATTTTGCAGAACTGTGTGCCAGGAAAGGACACAATGAGGTAAACATGCTGAGAAGAATAGTCAGACTAAAGACAAGAGGCAGATCACGGTCCTTCAGAGTCCCCGACAAACAGCATGTCTCTTTCTCACCCAAGTTCGTAAGAAACTATGCACAAAGGAAAGATGCTGGAAGATGAGAGAAAAAATATCAACTTTATTACTAGTGAAGTTCAGATCTATGAGAAACTGAAATTTCTCACCATAAACTCCAGAATTATCTGCAGCCTTACACACCCCATCGCAGGCTGTCCTAGACTACCACACAGCAAGCAAGTCTCCACAAAAACTGTCCTGCCTGGAGCAGCAGGGAGAGCAAGTTCTCCCTGTGGGAATCTGGATTCCAAGAGAGAAAGACGGGGAGAGTGGGAGCAGGCTATGTGCAGCCAGTCTCTCTTTCAGAACCGGGTCATCTGAAGACCCTTCAGGAGGAGCTGAGCGAGGCAACATGAGAGGTTACTCTCACAATGTCTCTCCACATTCCTACTAATCAAAAGATGTGGTGTATGTATACAGTGGAATGCTACTCAGCCATGAAGAATGAAATAATGCCATTTGCAGCAACATGAATGGACTTAGAGACTATCATACTAAGTGAAGTAAGTCAGATAAAGAAAGTTACGTATCATATGATATTACTTATATGTAGAATCTAAAAAAAAATGATACAAATGAACTTATTTACAAACAGAAGCAGACTCACAGACATAGAAAACAAACATGGTTACCAAAAAGGAAGGAGGAGGGGAGAGATAAATGGGAATTTAGGATTAACAAACTACTATATGTAAAATAGATGAACAACAAGGAACTACTATGTAGCACAAGGAACTACATTTAATATCTTGTAATAACCTATAAAGAGAAAGAAGCTGAGAAAGAACAGATATATGTATCTGTATATATGTGTTTGTGTGTGGATGTGCATGACTGAATCACTTTGCTGTACACCTGAAACATTGTATATCAATATACTTCAATTAAAAAAAGAGTCAAAAATTAAAAAAAAAAAAAAAGAGAGAGAAGTTGGGGATGGGCCATTTTCACTTCTGAGAAAGGCTGAGCTTGAGAGCATGGGTGAGTGGGTGATCCAAGATCAAAACCATCAATGAGTTGGTTAACAAGAAAGCTCAGAACAAGCCCAGAACCTCGAGCCCTCCCAGACAGCTTCTGCTGCTGCACACACCCCGTCTCCTCTCCCGTTCTTCCCTCCAGGCCCTGACAACCATAAATTCCCTCTGTTCTTTCTGTCAAAGCACTCTGAACTAAGGCATTCTCCCTATTCTTTCCATAACCAACGTCATCATTGCATAGTATAGACGCGCCTTGTTGTTTTAAATGGCAGAATTTACTTCCTTGTTCTTTTGTTTTTTGGTTTTTTTTGGGGGGGGGTTGTTTGTTTTCTTGGATACACATGAATTAAGTGCAGGTCTAAATTTTCAAGAATCTCTTTAGTGTTTAATTTTCTGTGGGGCATACAGTGAAGAAAGGAGCATACACATTCTTGTAGAGTTAAATGCTGCCAGAGAAACTGAAAGAAAAAAGGTACCGAGCATTTCTAAAGCTTCTATATTGAAAGCGCATCAGGTTGACAGTGATTAAAATACCGCACACTGTAAAATGTGTGAAAGACGATGAACCGAGGCCAGCAAAAATATTTTGTTCTCTCAGGTGAGTAAAATCCTGGATGACATGATTTTCACGGATTCTAGACCTAGCTCTAGCTCGAGATTATCTTAATTTGAGCAAGGCATCGTCTTCTCACACTGAAAATTGGTACTTTATTGTATAGCTCACATCAGAACCACCAGGAATGGTCTTTCTGGAATACAGATGGCCTTTTCTTAACGACAGCACTGGGCTCTCCAGCGTCTTGTGTTCCAGGAAATCAGTTGTTTAAACTGCCTTCTTCTGTACCAGTGAAAGAAACAAACATTGTTTTATGTATGTGTGTGTGTGTGTGTGTGTGTGTGTGTGTGTATAAAACATACACATATTTACAGTGTTATACATATATATATATATATATATACATACATACATATACTATTGGTTCTGTTTCTCTGAAGAACCTTTATTAATACACCAAACAAAACATGGGATTACCTACTGCTTAGAATATAAATACCTGCCTCCTTTATTTTTTTATCCTTATTGAGCTATTATTCATGTATTATAAAGTTCACTCTTTCAAAATGTACACTTCAGTGATTTTTAGTATATTTATAAAGTTGTAAAATTATCTCCATAGTCCAACTTTAGAACATTTTCATCACCCCCAAAAGACACTTCCCTACCCACTAGCAGTCACTGCCGACCCCCACTCCCTATCGCCTAGATTTGCCTTTTGTGGACATTTCATAGTTGTGGTCCAATGTGACTGGCTTCCTTCACTTAGCGTAGTATTTTCAAGATTCATTCATCCATTTATTGGTATTTCATTCCTTTCTGTCACTGGACAGTATCCCACTATGTGTATATAATGTATTTTTTATCCATTCATCAATGGATATACATTTACGTTGTTGCCATATTTTTGTTTTTATAAATAATGCTGTTATAAATATTTGTGTGCAAGCTTTTGTGTAGTTTCACATCTTCTCCCCAAATGTCTAGTAGTAGAACTGTTGGTAGATTGTCCTTTACCTTTGAACACGGGAAAAACCTACGGGGTGGGGCGAGGAGAGAGCCAAGTTCGTTCAGTCGGCACAAACTGCACTGATAGTGCCATATGGGGGTATAGTACTCTCCTTTTCTACTGTAACAAAGTACCATAAATTAAGAGGCTTAAGCAATACATTTTTTATTATTATTCTACAGTTCTGAAGTCCAAAATGGGTCAGCAGTGCTAAATTTGTTCTGGAGGCTCCAGAGAAGAATCTATTTCCTTGCCTTTTCCAGCTTCTTGAAGCTGCTTGCTTTCTTTGGCTTATAGCCTCTTCCCCATCTTCAAAGCCAGCTGCACAGCACCTTCAAATCTCAATCTCTCCCCTTCTCTCTCTCCCCCACCTCCCCCCAGCTACTGTCCTCACATCTCCTCCTCTCACTCTGCTGCCTCCCCCTTATTATAGCCCTGTGACTATACTGGGAACACCCAGACAATCCAGAATAGTCTCTTTCTCAAGATTCTTAACCCAATCCCATCTTCAAAGTCCCTTTTCCCATGTAAAGTAACAGATTCTGGGGATAAGGATGTGGATATCTTTAGACAGGGGTCCTTAATTTGCCTACCACAGGGCAATTGTCATAAATCGTGATTTGTTTTTTATACCAGATACTTTGGGGGTAGCAGGTACAGTCTATTGATACTATCAAGTTGAGTTGCCCAAGCATAGGAATTAAAGTTAATTTTGATGTTATAAAATGAGAGAAACTTGTTCGCTATTTTCATTTAGATAGATATGAAACTTAGTGCTGTAGAAATAGTTAATCAAAGTGGTTTTATGAACGAGTTCTTGGGTCAGACTTCTCAGGATCAAATCTTAGCTCTCCCACTTACCAGCCAAATGACTCTGGCAAGTTATTTAAACCTGAGACTCGATTTCTTCACCATACAATGGAGAATATAAGAACATTATTTTACATACTTTCTTTAAGAATTAAGTAAGATTTACCAAGAAAATTCTCAGCTTTGTTTATTTATAGAAGACTATTTTTCAGGTTACCAGTTTCTAAGATTTTGAGTCAAGCCAGCTGTCCTGATGCTAAAATGTTTGGACACCACTAGAGATTCCAAGCCTTTTAACAGAGAATGAGGCTAGAGGTCTTTATCAGATGTCCCATTGTGACCTTCCTCCCCGCAAAGACCACAACAGCCACAATGACCATAGGCCGGCTAACATTTATTGAGCACCTACTCTGTGCCAGACACTGTTTAAAGCATTTAATAGAAATCAATTCACTTTAATTCTCACTTCATCCCTATGAAGTAGTCATCTCCATTTTACAGAGGAGGAAACTGAGGCACAGAGAGTTTAAGCATATTGTTCAGTGCTGCACAAGCTGGCAAGAAACAAATCCAAGAGTCTAAGCTTGATCACTTGCTCTCAGGTGTGTGGGCCTTTCCACTAAGGAGGCCTTGAAGATGGTGCATGAGAGCCACGTGTGGAGCCAAGTGTGCATGAGAACCCAGCTGCCTGGGTTCAGAGCCTGACTCTGTGACAGGTACAAGCTAGGCAACCATAGGTAAACTGCTTAACTTCTCTGTGTCTCATCTGCACAGTGGACGTGGGTATAACATCTACCTCAAGGAGCCACTGTGGAGAGTAAATACAGCTCCATTTACAACACTGAACACACTGCCTCACCCAGAGCCCGTGCTCCAAAAGTGCTTCCATATTGGAACTGGTTTCTTCTGAAGTAGGTTCTGCCTTTCAAATCTCTTCAAAAGTATAAGTTAATTCTATGCTCGATCACATTCTCTGATATTTGCTTATAAACTCATTTTTAGTCCTCAACAGACTTCCTATGCATTTTCTTACTCTCTCATTCATTCACTTGTGGATTGTTTTATTTCCTCAACAAATGTTTGAGCCTCCAGCATGAGCTAAGTCCTGTATCATAGGTTTTCACACCCACCCTTATCAAACAAACAAACAAACAAACATGCAAATGGCATTAATTGTCTCCCTTTTTCTGATGAGATATTGGAGACTCAGAGACATTAGATGACAGTGGCAGGAAAAGGTGCAGTTCCCAGAAAACAAGGATTTCTTCTTCCACCCAGAAAACACTTACACCATCCTTTGCTCTGCTGGATTGGAATGAGTGTAGACCGAGCACACACACCTGACCGTCAGGTCCACTTCGACGAGCTGCCAGCTATTGACCTTCAATAGCATATTTAATCTAAATCTCAGTTTATTTATCTATAGAATAGAAGTGATAATATCTACCTTTCAGGGTAGTTGTGTGAGTAGCTTAGTATTATCGGCATGCCTAGATGAGATTAGGTATCCAATAAATGGTTACTTTTTGTTATTATCACTTAAATCTATTTAGTAATTCCCTTGTAAAATTTAGCTTGCTCTTTCTAATGAAACACTAATATGCTCCTTGTATAAAATGCATTGGGGAAATCTTTTCATCTAAGTTTTTCAAAAAATTTTTAATATAAATGATGAAAAGGTAGCCTGGAATATTTTACACATCTGTTACAAAACCTCTGGGAGTTGTCTGGAAGAAAAGACTTGAATCCAAAGCAGGTGGCTGGGCAGGACATACTTACTGGTCTGTGTGAAGGGCTGGACTTCCCTCAAAAGCTCACACACTAAGGAAAGAGTCCAAGAGAACTGTGAGAAAACAGTAATTAATGACTACAAACACCACTTCCAGTCCTCGTGATAAAGTTTCCATACAGAGCCATAAAGAGATCAATTTCACATTTTATATTCTCCCCCTAACTCCAAAGTATCATTAACCAATAGGAGTGAAGTCCTAGAAGCACAAAGCACCAGCCATGAATCAAATGTACTAGGCATTTTATGTGTGTTATCTCATTTTTTATGCATACAACAAACAACATGTGTTGAATTATACCCCCCACCCCAAATTCATATGTTGAAGTCCTAGCCCTCAGTGATCTTATTTGGGTGTCGAGTCTTTGCTGATATAATTACTTAAGATGATGTCACAGAGTGGGCCCTAACCCATGTGACTTATGTCCTTTCAAAAATAAAAGGAAATTTGGACAAAGACATGCACACAAGGAACGTATCACGTGAAGATGAAGGCAGAGATTAGGGTGATGATTCTACAAGCCAAAGAATACCAAAAATTGCCAGCAAATCACCAGAAGCTAGAAGAAAGGAATGGAACAGATTTTTCCTCACAGCTGTCAGAAGAAAGCAACTCAGCCAACACCTTGATCTTGGACTTCCAGCTTCCAGAACTATGAGACAATAAATTTCTGTTGTCTAACCCACCCAGCTTACGGTACTTTGTTATGGCAGCCCTAGCTGCATAACAACAATCCCCAGAGGGAGGTATTATTCTTCCCACTTTTTGAAAATTTATGCTTAAAATATCTGTTTGTCTTTCCCAAGGAACCACAGTGAGTGGACTGACAGAGTTGGCAAATAGCCTTATTCCAAAGTCCATGCGGCTGGGCACAGTGGGCTCCATTTTCCACTTTCCTTCTAATCTTTATGAAGATTTGTTGTAATAAATCTTGTTGTAATGTTGCACTGGACAGCAAAAGTTGCTCAGAAACCAAGTGTGTTTAGTAGAATACTCACTCACACCCATAAAGACTATTGACCTCCTACAGTGAGAAACATCACATTTCAATAATAAGAACAAACATTTAAACAGTGCTCTGTAGCACTTACTGGGGTTGGCTTAGCTTTCCATAGAACACCTGTGCGGAGATGTTGGCATCCCAGAGGAGGAACACAAAGAAAGAGGCTGTGGGATTTGCCAAAGTGAGACAATGAGCATGCAGAGAAGCCAGCATTGGAACCAAGGGTTCCTAATCCACCATATCATCTTCCTACCATGAAGACAAGCATTACTTGCTTCTTCTGCATCTGGTATATTTACTTCTTACCTGGTAGGCAAGAAGAGTACTGAGCAGCCAGGGCAACCTATTAGGAAAAGCATGGTCTTTGGTGTTGGACAGATGTGAGTTCAATTCTCAGTTATATTCAGCAAGGCCTTCAATCTCTTTGACTGTAACATAGACTGTTGTGAGGATTAATGAGATAAACTATAAAAAGTGTCCTACACAGAATCTTGCTAAATAAATTGCATTGCACTCTGCAGAACACCAGGCTTAATCCCAGCTTCACCCTTATTCAGGGTTGTATCTTGAGCTCACTCTGACTTTGTTTGCTTATCTGTTAACTCCTATCTACCCAGGTAGTTGTGCTGCATGAATGCAGTAACGTTTTCTACATTTTCATTTCTATGCATAGGCAAGCAATTAATTATAAGGTATCTGAAGAAATATTAAGAAATACCCAGAATATAGAGGGCATTAAGTACATGTTTGCTTAATAAATGAAAACTACCACACCTCATCCCACCCCAAGATTCTAAAAAGCCTTTCATGATGAACATTAAAAAAGATAAGTTTTACCTAGACAGTAACTACTTTGGTGATAAAAAGATAAAAAGAGCCCATTTACTTTGGAAAATTAGAAGCCATAACCACTACTTCGATTAATAAGAGCATCTTAAGTCTTAGTTTTTAACTAAAATCTGAACATTTCATTAAAAAAAAACCCCTCTGGGCAGTTTAAGTTAACTGTGAATTTAATTTTAAATCCTCTCATCCCCTAATTCAATATGACTGCAAATAAAACATGTTTCACCATGTTCCTATGCAAATATTTTCTAGAAACACCTATGTGAATTTGTCCCAGAGGAATTCTAACAAACGTGTCAAAATCATGTCTAATGTGGGTTTGATATTTGATAACTGGAGATGCTAGGAAGACACATCTCATAGTTTTCCTTTGGAAACTAACCTCAAATGATCACTGAGTGTTCAAAGTCAATACCTATTAATGCTTGTACATATGGTATTAATTCCACATTAATTCTGTCAAAAGTGATATCATAGTTAGAAGTTCCAAATGATGACATCACTAAAACAACTTGGTTTTCATGAGTGTGGGACCCGTCAGTGCCAAAATCCAGTCCAATCTATTCATCCGTCTATTCTGACAAGTTCAGTTTAATTAGTTCATGGCCTCATAATGAACAAGGGACTGGCTTTCTGTGCGATTGCCAGAGCCATTTCTATTCTCTTCAACTTAAGTGCCAAATGCTTACACTGCTTTGCCCAATTTATACCTTTGCCTATAATTACTGGTCCCCAAGGTGTGATTGTCCTTTTTCATAAGAGTTTGTGCAGCTGCCAACATGAAGTTGTAAATAAATTGTAATACCGTTGCTATGAGGTGTAAAAATCCCACAGCTCATATCCAGAGCCTTGTATAATAAACTCAAGTAAACATTCCATTTCCTGCAAGTGATTGTGGTCTGTGACTAGATTTAGAAAACAGGGCAGTAAGTCATCTTTCTTTAATGAGTCGTTGAAAACAAAGTCGTATCCCATGAAACCAAAACCTGTCCTTGACAAAAACAAATAGCTTATTTGTAAAAGACCCTCCAAAGGGGGACAGATTTTTCTGTAGCTCATGCTCTGAGTTCCATTTTTGCAGTCACACAGTGCTGAAACAATAGCACCCACTCTCCCAACAGCACCCGCCACCAAAGAAGTACAACAGGTTGGTTTTCTAGCAATAGAGACACGGTGCTCTAGGAGGAAAGAATGAGAAAATCAGATATAGAGGGACCCAGTTCTATGGCTTATTCTTCTACTTACTAGCAGTGTGACCTTGGTCTTTTAAAACCTCTATGCCTCGGTCTGTTCAGCTGTAACTTGAGGAGGATGATGCCTACCAAATGGGGTTGGTGTGATCATGAAATGAGACAGACACAAAGTACCTAGCAACAGTTCTGTCACACAGTCAGTGGCACACAAATGGACGTTTCTTCCTCCACTTTTGGGTAGACAAAATAACCCGCATTTCTCTGTGTCCACTGGACCAACTCTAAGCCTGCTGTGTGGAACGTGCTGCAGCTGAGGAACAAGCTGTATTTTTTCTAGCAACGTTATTCCTGAAATCCCTAATAACACCTTCTTTGAAAATTGCCTCATTCATAACAGGTAATCAATACTGCCTAAATGACACCCTAACTACAAACTCTAGTAATTTCTAAAATTAAGTAAGACTACTGCAATTCTTCTCATTTTATTTATCAGAAAAAGTTATTTTTTGTGCTTAATTATAATAGAATGTAAGAAAATTAAACACTTCCTATCAGAATTTTATCCTATGGAAATCAGAGAGACCATGAGTTAAACCTAAAAATTAAAAAAAAAATAGTTTACATTTGAACCACTTAAGTCAAGACGTAATTGCTAATTAAGGTTACTGTGTGCCCAACAATAGTCCAGATCTTATAGCAGAAAATTAGATTAATCAAGATTAACAACTCAATCCTGTATGTGGCAAAGACCACTAATGCTACCAAATATACATGATATCTCCAACCAGGTATATATTCCAGCCTCCTTTGTAGTTAATTTTACTTTGAGATCATTTGACTAGTTCTGGTCAATGGACCATAACCAGAAGTGATGTGTATTCCTTTCCATTAAAGGAAGCTGTGGCTAAGGGTGTCTCCTCCATCTCTCTCCTCTCCAGCTACAGAGACCCTGGAAAACAGGCACCAGATGACACAAGACAAGATGGAGTAGAACCAGTTCACAGAATTTTGCACCAGTAAGAGGTTAAATGTTAGAACATTAATATCAAGTATGTGGGGGCTTTTGCCTTTTGTGTTAATTATCTGTACCTGTCTATTATATCATAGTTCCGAGTTCACCTGGCTTTGTGTTCTAGAGAGGTTATCCATGGTTTGCCAGCCTTTAGCAGTCCCTGAGTATAACTGGGGTCACATTCAGTCTTCCCTTAAAAAGTACACCTTCCCATTAAGTTGTGTTTGCATTTCAAGGACTGTTTCCTATTTATAGGTACCATGGGAAATTCACCACACAAGGCATCATTGTGGTGACCACAGCTTCCTTGAGTGGGCACCACTTTCACTCCTGTTTGGTCCCACCATGTCTGCTGGGCACGTTCTTCTGAGGCGCCAGTGTCCACATTGGTTTCCTGTAGCTGCTGTAACAAATTACCATGAACATGGTGGCTTAAAAGAGCAGAAATGTATTCTCTCACAGTTTTGGAGGGTAGAAGTTAGAACGAAGGTGGCATCAGGCTCTGGTGTCTCTAGAGTTGAATCCTTCTCTGCTTCTTCCAGCTTCCGGTAGTCCTGACTTCCTTGGCTTCTTTGCCTTGGTCTCTGCTTCACCTTCACATCACCTCCTCCTCTGTATGTGTCTTCTCCTTTGTGCATCTGTTAAGGACACCCGCCCTTGGATTGAGGACCTATCCAGATAAGCCAGGATGCTCTCTTCCTCTCAAGATCTTTAATTTAGCTACATCTGCAAAAACCCTGTTTCTAAATAAGGTAACAGTCACAGGTTCCAGGAATTGGGACTCAGATGTATCTTTTTGGAAACCATTTTTAGACCTACTAAAATATCTTCTGTGCCAATGTGAGCAACACAGAACATTCCTCCCATCTATGTTGCCTTCTAACAGTGGGTTCTATAGCAGATTTGCTTTGTTCCTCCACGTCTTAAGAGTTTTCATTACAGAAAGGTAAAATGTTCTTTTAACTTTTTACTAGCGGTTCCCATTTCCTAAGACTCAGACAGAGGCCATGGGCAAACTGACTGACAGAACTTTCTTAGACACTGATAATCAAGCCAAAGTTTTCTTTGGGAAGAATATTTCCTGCCTTAAAAGATACCTACATCCCTCCTGGCCAGTCCACTCAGCAGTTCACTAGTCTCACATCAGGATTTGGTCTCTAGAAATACTCAACACAAAGACTCACACTGGGACCCCAGGTGCAGTTAGTTATTTTGTATCTCTCAGTCCCAGGACACTCTGAGATCCTTGTAACCATAAGTGATCACCTCTTCTTAGTTCTCAGTGTAGGTGCTTTATTGACTTTAACTGAAGTGCACTGACTGACAAGCTAATAACAAAATCACATATTAATTCACCGATATCCCCATCTTGAATAATTAGTAGTAGTTTTTGACTGCAATTAAATATATCAGAATAGAAATGGAGCTTAAATCAAGCCGTGAGCCTCTCATTTGTATAGATGGGAAAACTGAGATCGCAAAATTTAAGTGACTCATTCAAGATCACCCAGCTATCCAAAGGTGAGTCACACAACCAGTTTATACATCAGAGATGTCCAAGAACGTTAGTGGCAGGTTAGAAAACCTGGGTTTGACTCCAAACCCTGACACTAACTAACGGTTGGAAACTGTTCTAAGGAATTCACGTGGCCTTTCTCAGCCTCAGTTTCTTCCTCTGCAACATGGAAATAGGCACCATCCTTCTGATCATCTGTGCAGCTCAAGCAACACAGCATAAGTAAAAAATGTGAAGTAAAAAATGTCCTGTGAACTATCCCCAACTAGAATGAGCTCCTCGATAGTAGAGAGCATGCAGTGACCTTGACTGCCACTCCAGCACATGGCTCAGTGACTAAAACTTCCACAGGGCCTGGAGAAAGCTGAGCCCATGATCAAGTGAATTAACAAGTTCATGAAAACATGTGTTGCAAAAGTGGAAAGTGGTGTCACTCTCAAACAAAACGCGACTGGCTACAAACAGAGATCAAGAGCATTGGCTCTGGAACCTGACTGCCTGGGTTCAAATCCAAACCACAGCACCTACCAGCTGTGCCATCTAGGGAAAGTCACGTAATCTCTCTGTGCTTCGGTTTCTCATTTGTAAGAGGAGAAGCATCCTGGCCCTCACCGCATGGAGTTCAGGTGAGAATCAAATGATACAAAACTGGGCACACCTACCAGTAAGTATTTTCATTATAAGTTCATGTTTCTGTCGTTTCCTGGAATGTATTCTAGTCTAGCTTCCCTTTGTTTGTGTTTTCAACTCGATTTTGGCACTCTGCCATTATCATGAGTTTCCATATGTTTTATCTCATTTTGACTTACTGAAAGAAAGTGAACATCGCAGAAATCTTTGTATTAACTTACGAATATTCACTGTAACAAAAGGCACACAGATAGCCAAGGATAATACATCAAGATTACATCATCTTGCATCAAAGCGGCCCTCGGATACTGTAGGCGAGAGCAGCTTTGGAAGGAGACATCAGAGTATTAGGCACGTTACAGATGAGATTTTCATAAGCTCCCCCAGGAGTGACAGGATTTAACCTGTGGTTCTCACTTTGTCTCCTGGTGTTCCGTTAGACATGCCATTGTCTACCTAATCTGTTCTGAGCATCAGTAATACTATAATTTTACTGGCAACAAATGACTGCATGCTTATAACCCAAAGCTACCGCGGTGGGTGAGTGATCCACCATCCCTGTCTGTTCTTGCTTGGCACTTTTCCTGGGAAGCCCTGAACCCACCTCTGCATCCGTCTAACTTAGGTTTTTCCTTCAAAACTCAATGCGAGAGTCCCTCGTAACTTCAAAACACTTAACTACTTGCTACTGCTCTACACGTCTCGCTGTGAGATCCGGCAAGGAAGGATGCCGTGCTGCTGTGCGCTAGGCGCTCTCGGAAGAGTCTTTCTGAACGAAAAAGAAATCCATGGAAAAGACTTTTTAGTTACCCTTGATGGGTTGCACTAACAAGCAGAAGTCCCAAATATTTTTAAGAAACACATATATATATATATTTAACAGTTTTTAATGAGTTATAATCATTTTACAATGTTGTGTCAAATTCCAGTGTAGAGCACAATTTTTCAGTTATATATAAACATACACATATTCATTGTCACATTTTTTTCTCTGTGAGCTACCATAAGATCTTGTATATATTTCCCTGTGCTATACAGTATAATCTTGTTTATCTGTTCTACATTTTGAAATACCAATCTGTCCCTTCCCACCCCCTGCCCCCTTGGCAACCACAAATTTGTATTCTATGCCTATGAGTTTAAGAAACATATATTAAGTAAAGACTTGAAATTTTTAAAACGTCTCATTTCTTTTCCTGATAATTGGGGAAAGATCAATATTATTTGACATTATCAATGTAGCTGTGGAATACTGATGTTCTGTGGAAACGATTAAAACCAACTGAATTACGCTATTCAAAACCACATAGAGCAGGTAAAAGGGTGAAGTGTGATCAGCTTAACAAAAACTAACAAGTATATTCTTATTACTGCAACTCAAACCCACTCCCCACTGATACCAAGGCATAAAGGTGAGAAAAAGAATAACTACCATATATGGGGGCCTCCTGTGCTTTAATGTCCATAAATCCTTTCTTTCCAAGCATCACAAAAGTCCTGCAACTTCGATATTATCATTATTACTTAAATTAAAAAAAAACTAACATTAATAAATTAAATAAATTACCCAAAGGCAGAGAGCTAGCCAGTGGAAAAGCTATAATTTGAACTCATATGCATTTGATGCAAAGCCCATGTGCTTTCCCTACTACCTCAGGTAGCAATAGGTATAAGAGGAGAAAACCAACATAGAATTTGAGATTATCAACTATCTGAAAATATCTGTACAGATAATCAAAAGTTAAATATTCGATAAAATGTTTTAATAGAACAATAGAATTTTAGACCTATAACATACAGAACAGATCAGTAAATCCATTATACAGATTTAAACCCCAAGTCTAGAAGGCTTAAGGAGCTAATTCAAAGTCATATTACCCTCTGACCCATTAATCCCACTCCTGGGCATATATCCAGAAGGAACCCTACTTCAAAAAGATACCTGCACCCCAATGTTCATAGCAGCACTATTTACAATAGCCAAGACATGGAAACAGCTTAAATGTCCATCGACAGATGACTGGATAAAGATGTGCTATATTTATACAACGGAATACTATTCAGCCATAATAATGACAACATAACGCCATTTGCAGCAACATGGGTGTCCCTGGAGAATGTCATTCTAAGTGAAGTAAGCCAGAAAGAGAAAGAAAAATACCATATGAGATCGCTCATATGTGGAATCTAAAAAAAAGAAAGAAAGAAAGAAGGAAAGAAGGAAAGAAGGAAAGAAGGAAAGAAAGAAAGAAAGAAAGAAAGAAAGAAAGAAAGAAAGAAAGAAAGAAAGAAAGAAAGAAAGAAAGAAAGAAAGAAAGAAAGAAAGAAAGAAAGGAAGGAAGGAAGGAAGGAAGGAAGGAAGGAAGGAAGGAAGGAAAGAAAAGAAAAAGACAAATGAACATAAATACAAAACAGAAACAGACTCATAGTCACAGAATACAAACGTGTAGTTGCTGGGGGCAGAGGGTGGGAAGGGACAGACTGGGAATTTGAAATTTGTAGGTACTGACAGGTATATATAGAATAGATAAACAAGATTGTACTGTATAGCACAGGGGAATATATACAAGATCTTGTGGTAGCTCACAGCGAAAAAGAATGCAACAATGAATATATGTATGTTCACATATAACTGAAAAATTGTGCTCTACAATGGAAATTGACACAACAATGTAAACTGACTATAACTCAATAAAATAAAATTAAAAAACAAACAAAAACAAAAAAAAACCAAAGTCATATTACCCTCAATCTTTTACTATGCTTTTCTTTTTTTTAATTGAAGTATAGTTAATTTATAATATTGTGTTAGTTTCAGGTGTACAGCAGAGTGATTCAGTTATATATACATATATTTTTTTCAGATTATTTCCCATTATGGATTATTACAAGATGTTGAATATAGTTCCCTGTGCTATACAGTAAGTCCTTGTTGCTTATCTATTTTATGTCTAATAGTTTATATCTATAAATCCCATAATTCTAATTCCATGCCCCACTCCCGCCCTTTCCCCTTTGGTAACCAGAGTACATGTGCTTTTCTTAATGTATTTATTCAGTAACTAACTCATCAAGAATTTTTGAGCAGGTATTTTTCAGGTCACTGGAAACACAGGGATAAATAAGAAACGATCCCAGCCCTCAGGAATTCTGCAATCTGTTAAAGCAGACAGGCACAGAAATACATGATAATAATACCATGTAATATAATACCCATAGCAGGGCATTCCTTTGTTATTTCCCTAGGCTGCCTTTATTGCCTTTAGCCCTCTGTTCTCCCATTCCCCACATCCAAGAGCTCCCAGGAATACCGAAAATACTGGGAATGTAGACTTATCACAAGGTTAGTCTCACACATTTAATTAGCCCAGCATTATTAGAGTAAAATTTTATGTTTTTATCTGTCCCCCTCCTTCCCCACCCCTTTCCAAAAGTCATATCACTCTCATGAAAGCTACAAGATACTTCCTGCTACAGTTATTTTTTTTAACCAAGTTAAGACTCCTGACTGATAGAAACCAGGACGAAAAATTTCCCTAGGACTTTCGGTCTTAGGACCAGAAACATCAAGAATAGCTCTCTGCTGGGCAAATGATGTAAGATGTAAATCTCAGGGGCCCACTTTTGGAAGACAGCCAACCTACATCTAGAGTCCCCCGTATCTAACTGCCCAATTACTATCATCTCTTAGATACCTCAAAACTACTACAACTCAGTATGTCCAAAGCCAGACTCAAACTCTTTGCCCCAAACCTGGTCTTTTCTCAGAGTTCATTACTGCAGTGAGTAACACACTGACTGACTTAACTATGCAAGCCAGAAACTTAGGATTTATCTAAGGTCTCTTCCTTTCCATCACCCTTCAAATCCCACTATTACTTGCCCCTATTATAGTCACTCCTAAATAGTTCTTTACTCTGTCCACTTTTCTTCTTATTTACCCCCCTCAAGCGTAGGCTACAAAAAGTTCCCAACTGATCTATCTACCTGCATTCACTGTTGTTCACCTATAGTCCGCTCCTATAGCTAAAATCCTCCAACCTTTTCCCATAATTCTTTGAATAAAGCAAAAGTCCTACAGTGCTGTGGGCTTCATCTCATATCACCCTCTTTTTCATGCTCAAGAGCACCTGCCTTAGTCACAACAGGACCTTTGCAAAAGATGTTAACTCCAGCTTCCCAGATCAGTCATCTCTTAAGTCAGAGGAAATACCTCTCACCTCCATGACCAGGCCAAATCCCTCATCATCAGTTCTTATAGCAGCTTGTACCTTTCAGAATCCCAGAGCAAAGTGAATTCTGCTTAGGGAATGCACTACAGGTTTTTGTTCATTTGTTTGTTTGTTTGTTGTTTGTTGTTTGCTTTACCCAGGTAATAAATGCTGCTTCTGACTTCTTTAAATTTACATAGTGATCCAACATATTAATACCCTCTGAACTTCAAAAAAAAATTTATAGTAGTATTATTGGTCACCAAAAGGAAGGGGAAAGGAAACATTTAGGAGAATGGGCACATGTTCTTATTAAGGCAGCACTGACCCACACCTACATTTAGTATCTGTCACCTCAAATGCCTCATGACTCTGGAATGCCCATGGTGACAAACACGTGTCAGCACAGAGTATTTCCTAAATGCTTACATGGTCTTCCCTTTCTGATTCATCTGGTGAACTGGGAGCAGGAACTTGGTCATAGACAATGTGCCCTCTCTCTCTACCTCCCTTGTCAGACCAAAACTTGAAGGAAATGTTCCATTTACTTGTGTGATTATCTAAATAGTTAATCTCCTCCCCACCAAATCCATGCTGTAAGGACCAGGTGGATCCGGATTGGCTTTACTTTCTCTCTCCATGGTGTTCCTGAACCTTATCATGGTGACTCACACAACGCATTCCAAAATTTCCATTGTGCAAATAAATGTGTATGTATCACATTGTGAGCCTTATTTTCTATAATTGGTTCTAATGACAGTAGAAAATTGCAAGTATTTCAAAAAAGTTTGAAACAAAAACAAATACAATACAGGCAATTTCACTATACTTCCCTTAAAAAACATCAGGCATTTTTAAATCATGAGTGAGCTAAGGCCTAAATCCAAATAACCATCCTTGAGATTCAAAGACAAAAATAAGCAAATGACTCTTTATAACAAGTTGTTTGGCAAGGGAAAAAAATGTGTATCTTTACTATCAGTTTAAAGTGTCTATGAACTGACTTTATCACTACATCTGACTCACAGCCATCATTAAGTACATCCTCATTGAATAAATACGCGGATGAATGAGTGAGTACATGCATACAGATCTAATTGGAAGGCAGTCCCACGTCTGTTGGAGGAAGTGCACTAGGAGGAAGGGCAGGGACTTGGCCTTCAGGGTGCTTGGCCTGGTGGGGAGAGTACTGGACTGAAAGTCTAGATGATTTCAGCTTCGTCCCGGCTTTGCTACTAACGTGGTATGTGTGATCTTAGAATAGCGACCAACTTCTCCAGGCTCAAGTTTCTCTCCTCAGAATAAGGAGTCAGATCTCTAAAATCCTGACTAGCTTTTGTTTTTCAGCACTTACAGGTCTCTTTGATACCAGTTACATTCTGATTATTTCATTATATACAATATATTATATATTTTATGTATATAATTTTATCTATATAATTTTAAATTTCAAGTTACCCAAAAGATATTCTAAACTATTTTTGAAGTAGCAGCTCTTATAATATCACCAAAAAAAAAAAAAAATGAAGAAAATAGCCAAAATCATGTCTCCACCAGAAAATGTTCATAATTACTACACTCCTACCCCAATATTGAAAATGAAAGTGGCTGGGCCAAAGTGTGCCCGGGACTTGGGCCCTCTGCCAGGGCTCCCCTTCAATGCCGCGGGGAAGCCGGCTGGGAAACCACGGCAAAGACCGCTGGTGACACTCCCAAGAACAACAAGCACCACGACCTGATAGCCGTAAATGGCTCCTTCCAATTGGCTGCCAGAGTTTCCTCTTCTAAACAGCTCAAAACCTAATATGGTACACAGTTTGCAGATTTTTGGAGCACTTCTTGGATCCTAAGAGGATGTTGCCGCGGATAGCTGAAATACATGCCAGTGAAAAGATCCAGTCTCCTTTCCGCTAGAAAAGGGCACACCTAATGCTATTTTGAATGGCCTTGTTTTTTAGGAAATGGTCCTGTCATTCAGGTTGAAGGACGTGGTTGCGTGACTAATTATGTTTTCCTTTGCAAACTACTTCACCATCCATTATGCAAAAGCTTTAATGAGCTATTTCTGGAGAGGGCATACCACGTACGGTCTTTTCTAGGAAAACATTCAGTGAATAAATTTAGAGCAAGAATGCCAGCTCCAATGCTGTCTTCTCCAGTCTCATTGGTAGAATGAACCTGTTTTTTTTTTTTTTTTAAGTTATCAGGATTCATTGATTGTTCTTCTGTTCATACATTTAGGCAAAAAAAAAAAAAAAAAAAAAAGTTGAGGCGAGACCACAGGTCACTTGGATGTGGTGTGACAAGTCTTTATTCTTTAAATTAAGAGGAAATATGAATATTACCCCACCACAGACAAAACAGAAACAGGATTATTGATTCATAATTTCTAAAGCTGATTTCAGGTGCTAGTGATAGTTACATAAATTGGCAGACTGCTCTGTAACTTTAAATTCTAGAATAGCTACCCATAGCCTTAGGTATCATTTTGGGTTTTTAACAGCTTCTTAAGGTATATTTAAATATCACAAAATCCACTTTTTTTGATGTGTATAATTCAATAATTTTTACTTAACTGACCAAGTGGTACAACCATCACCATAAGTCAGTTTTAGAAGATGTTCATCCCCCAGTAAGATACCCTGTGCTAATTATAGTAATCTCCATTCTTACTCCTTATCCCAGACAACCACTGATCTACTTTATGTCTCTGTAAATTTTCCTTTTCTGGACGCTTCATATAAATGGAATCATAACATGTGGCCCCTTGTGTCTGGCTCCTTTCACTTAGCATATTGTTTCTGAGGTTCCACCACAACACAGCCTGCATCAGTAGCTTTTTCCTCATTATTCCATTGCACGGATACACCATATTTTGTCCATCCATTTTCCATCCATTTTCCACTTGATGGGCATTACGTTGCTTCAACTTCGGGAGCTATCTTGAATAAAGATGCTATGAATATTTGCATCCAAGTCTGTGCATGGGCACTTCTTTGGGGGAGATACCAAGAAGTAAAATTTCTGGTCTATTTAATGGTTTTATTCAATCCTCTGACACAAATTAATTCATTGGCTATACATCTGTATAAGTAAGCCATGCCCTATGGAAGGCTATTAAGTGAATAAAATTTACTCTCTTGTGGGGGAAGTAAGCCATGCACACAGAAACATATAGAGTGATGTCCTAGATAGGTATATTTTAGAGGAGGGAGAGATTGGGTTCAGTAGCAAAACAGGCAGATTTTCTGGATGAAGTGGCCCTTGCGCAGAGACCTTGTAGAGTAAACAGGACTTCAATCGCTGGACTTTTCCAGTGCAGGTCACTTTATGCTAACTCCCCAGCGGTGTGCTTATTTATATACTGTGTGAGGAAGGGCAGTCAAACAGATTTGAGGGTCAGCATTTATGTGCTCCAGGACCGACGACTCAGTCTCTCTCTAAGAGTACGTCTAAATTATCAGTCTTAGTTTTCTCATTTGAAATAAGAATCGGTCCTTCCTCTTGAATCTTTGCTTCCCTTACCTCCAACCTACCACAGGGTTTGAGAAGTCCCTGAGCCATTGGTTATAAAGGAGCTTCAAGAAAGTATAAGACTGTTTTCAAATCTAAACACAATGTTTTGTAGAAATATGTTTATATGACAACTGTCTTACAGGAAGACGCCTTCCATATGTTAGCTGATACCAGTGAGCTAAGCTATATTTTAGGACAACAGAGAGCCCTGCATGATTTTCAGCAGGTTTATCTCTCTGATCTCCCTGGTGTCAGCGTCCTCTTTGGTAAATTTAATCTAACCACACTAGCCTTCCTGTTTCTTTAATAGGTTTTTTTTTTTTTATTGAAGTATAGTCAGTTTACAATGTATTAATTTCTGGTGTACAGCATAATGTTTCAGCCATACATATATTTGTTTTCACATTCTTTTTCATTATAGGTTACTACAGGATATTAAATATAGTTCCCTGTGCTATACAGAAGAAACTTGTTATCTATTTTATATTTACCAGTTAATATTTGCAAATCTCAAACTCCCAATTTATCCCTTCCCACCCTCCTTCCCCTTTGTAACCACAGTTTGTTTGCTATGTTTGTGAGTCTGTTTTTTAGATTAGTGTCTTCTTTTTTCTTGTTTTAGATTTTATATATGAGTGACATCATATGGTACTTTTCTTTCTCTTTCTGGTTTACTTCACTTAGAATGACAATCTCTAGGTCCATCCATGTTGCTGCAAATAGCATTATTTTATTGGCTGAGTAGTATTCCATTGTATAAATATATCACATCTTAATCCAGTCATCTGTTCATGGACATTTAGGTTGTTTCTATGTCTTGGCTATTATAAATAGTGCTGCTTTGAACATTGGGGTGCATGTGTCTTTTCAAATTAGAATATTTATTTAATAGATTGAGCTACATATCCCATCAGTCTCCAAATTTACTATTCCCTTTCTAAGAATATTCTTCTCTTCAGAATCCCAAAAGTTAGCTCCTTTTTATTTTCCATAATTTACCTCTAAAGCCACCTCCTCCTGATGGAGATCTTCACTGACTACCTTGTGTTAACAGTGGCACTGCTATATGTGGTGGACCTGAAATGAGGTAGGCATTCAACACATATTAGCTAAAATGAACCATTCCTATTAATTACATCACTCTGGACATTGTATTAGTTTGCAAGGGCTGCTATAACAAAGTACCACAGATTTGGTGAGATTTGGTGGCTTAAAGAACAGAAATGTATTATCTCACAATTCTGCAGGCTAGAAGTCCAAAATCAAGGTGTCAGCAGGGTTGGTTCCTTCCGAGGGCTGTGATGGAGAATTTTTCCCAGGCCTCTCTCCTTGCTTTGTAGATGGTGTCTTCTCTCTATTTCCCCTAATACCACCTTCCCTCTATTGTGTGTTTCTGTAGCTGAATTTCCCCTTTTTATAAGGACACCAGCCATATTAGATTATGGCCCACCACCCTAAAGACCTTATTGTAACTTTTATCTCTGTAAAGGCTCTATCTCCAAATAAGGGCACATCCTGAGGCCCTGGGGGTTACACTTGAACATACGAATTTTAGGAGGACACAATTCAACCCATAAAAACACTACTATTCAAATTGCTACCAAAGGGTGTTGCTTCAAAAGGAAATAGTTCTGGGAGGAACACCAATGCAGGTTGTGGTTTGATGACTCTAAGCAAAAAGCAGACAATTGTATTAGAGAGCTGGCCTGTTGGAGGACACAGTGCATTCATATGCACCTGACTGACTTACAAAGTTCTCCGTGAGGTACGTCACTGTCTCAATGAAGCAGCCATCCTCCCAGTCAGTTATATGAGCCAAATCAAATCGGTACTCGGTAAGGAAACATAACTCTCCCCCAGGCTCTCCCCTCATCCATTGTGTAAAGTCAAGAACAAATTTAAGTCTGCGAACACAGACTATTCAAATACTAAACTAATCAAAAAGGATGGGGTCAAAGGTAACAAAGTTAACCAAAAGAAAAGTCAAACTCAGTTGTTTCTCTATTTTATTATTTACTCAGCTTTCTCTGGTTTATCTGCTTTTTGATAAATGAAGGTCATTGTCCATATACAACCAGCCTGAGTTTGCTGCACCACCTACAAGAATTTGCTTTTTGAGGGGCCAGGGTATAGAACATCATTAAATAAGGAGAGATGAGAATTTCAATTTTTGATAAGCAACAAAATCTCTGAAGTTTAAATGATTATTTGCTCATGAGGAGATAAGAATAAATGTTAATGTGTAATATTCGACATATCGCAAGAGAATTTGCAGTTCAACGCTACACTGAACAAGCAGAACAAGGGCTGTTTGAAAGTTGAAGGAACTGGGAGGGAGATCATGAGACTTGGCCAAGAAGATCCACTGAGCACTTTAGGCAGCGACATACAAGCTGAGTTGGGGACTCTGCCTTCCAGACTCCAAGGGCAGCACATTTTCCTGTAGATTCTACTTCCCACAGCTACATGGGGAGACTTGGAGGAAAGGGTAGGTCCACTTTGTCTCAGCATCAGTCTTGGTCACATCAAATATTTATGCGTAAAGTCTCCTCTCAGGTCATCTAGTGGGTGGGGTGGATAAACATCATCTGATGCTCAAGGACATATTACTGCTACTCTACAAATCTGGACATGGAACTTGACTTCCTTTGCCACTTTCTAAGCTCACTATGTGTGTGTGTGTATGTGCATGTGCTTTAAATATCAATCAACTACCAGAAAATATGACTATGAGTAAACTAGGTCAGGCAGAAACCAAGGACAAGGAGAAGTAATGAATCCACTGATGATGGCAGTACCGACCTCCCAGATGAAAACGCTAGTCTCGGTTTTTAACTTAGACCTCTTTGGCCCAAGAAGATACGGAACATGTGAAAAATCCATATGGAAGATGTAGAAGCATTTTTCAGAAAATTAGGATCTGGGCTCAAGAGAGATGAAAATTTCTTCAGAGGCGCTTGCCAAAGTACCTCATCGAGGACACGTGGAAACAGACCAAAGCAGCTTGTCAGGCCGCCAGGGAACACACTTTTTAAAAATAAGTTTGTCATTTATCTTGGTAACTACAATCCAAGACTGTAGAACATTAGGAATGTTAGAAACCTAAAACGTTGGAGAGGCAGAGAGAATACATTTCTTTTTTTTTTTTTTTTTAAGTTATAAAACTTGGAGTTGAGCATCTTAATGTTCAGCTTGCTGCGACATCAGGGGAGGTCAGCATAGGAAACGCGGAGCCCATTCCCAGCTTGTTCCAGGCTAAAGCACAGCTGTCGTGGCAACAGCCTCAGTCGCTTATTTCTTTTCTTCTTCTTTGGCTACACTTTTCTAGCATATATGTCGAGTAACAGCTGCATCGCATAGGAATTTATAATAGGAAAGAGGTATCACAAATCATCATACCCAACATTTGATCAAGGGAGTCAGTTCACTTTTCTCAATCTCAGTGCCCTCAGTTAAGCAATCTAATTAGTGGCAAACCACGATGACTAGAATACAGGTCGCTAGATCTAATATAGGGAAGACATTTCAGATGGTAACCTCAAGTGGAAGAATACGCCACCATCCGCAGTGCCAGTCATTAACACCGGACCCAAATCTTCACAGCCGCCGCGTCTGCCCCAGCCTGGGGAAGGGCTCTGTGATGACAGCCACCCGGGCCCTTGTGCCACCACTGCCCCAGAATTCCATGTCCTCTTCTCTCTGCTTTGGAAACCAGGCCCCTGTCATCACTGGCTGTGAGACTCATGCAGACTCCCTTACCTCAGATCAGACTCACCCAACAAATATTCATGCTGAAATAAATACATATGTATGTATACATACATACATATGTATATTTTGGCTAAATATTGTCTTATTGATCAAGCCTTCAAATATGAAGAATCGATTCTGATACAGGATTTAGGGCATATAAGCCTCTAACTGCTGTAAGACCAGTTTCTACAAGGTTGAAAATAATTAAACAAGCAATTACGAAAAGACTGACAAGTACCAGCACTCTCGGTGCAGGAAATACTGAAAGGACAGGGGTGATTCTTTGGAGGAACCATCCCTATGTCCTAGATAGATAAAAACATTCTGTTAAAGGGGAAAAAAAAACTTAAAACCATAGGGTGAGATTCATAGTAAAACTGGGTGTGAGGTGCACTGAAAGAGAAAATACTTAACTCTGTCTTGGGTCTGGGGGCATAAGGCTCAGGCACAACCTTCTCTCTGCACCTCAGTTTCCACATGAGTAAAACGCTAGATACCAACAGTACCCAGTGGTAAGGCTGTGGTAAGGATTACATTTACAAACATATATAAAGGGCCTCCTTCAGTATACATGCATGATATTACTATTACTAAAGACAGTAAGCCTGGCGCACAAATCACCTGACGTCACATTCAACAACAGGAAGAGCTCCAAGTGTTTTGTCTTAGCATCCCTCCCCTTAAGACTCAAATTCCAGGCAGAAAACCTCTGACTGGCCTCGCTTTGGTCACATGGCCATCTCCTGGCCAGGGGAGGCAGGTCACCTTGACAGACAGTCTCATCATGGGGATATCCAAAGTACGACTGGAGTGTTATTCCCAGACAAAGAGGGGGTAGATGTTGGGCGGCAGGAACAACAGCTGCCATTACATTTGTTCTCTTCTCAGCAATCATATGAAGTACCATGGAAGGAAGAGTGAGGCTCACCAAGCTTAAGCACGCAGCCCAGGGATTTGAATAGAGGACTTGCCTGAGTTTAGAGCCCAAGAGCATCACTATTACAGTTTTTCCCAGGGCAGCAAAATCTAGGCTCTTTCCACTACAAGCAAATTGAGTTGGGACTTGAAAGGAGGATGCGATTCCAAATGGCAGAGACATAAAGAGGAAAAAGTGGGAAATGACCCTCTGCTAGGGCACACATTTGATATTTGCAGCATTCCCTTCAACTAGGGAAGCCAGTATCCTTTGTAAATGTTACAGCAAGGAAAAAAAAAAGCATGCTTGGCGTTTCCTCTGAGACTCACAAACATTCTACTAAAGGGAAAGCAATCCAAGGCAACATTTGTTTAAATTAAAAATAACAATAAAAAGAAAAACTTGACATCTATTCCCGGCCAAAAGGTTGAGTATTAAATAACATTTAAATTTGGCTTTGATAAAAAATGTATGTTGTTTTGGATAGCTATATTTAAGCAATTTTTGCAAGCCTCAGAGGGAACTAAAAATGCCTTAATTGCTTCCTCGTTTTTACATACTCTATTACATGGAATTTCAGCCGCATCTGTCACCAAATTACCAGTATTACAAAAACATTGTATATTTTATACATGGAAGAACCTCAGATACCTGAAAATACCTCCAAGTGTTTGAGAAGCCAACTGAGTACTTTTTAATGTACTTAATTTCTGGTTATGCCTGGATGTCTGGGGTACACTTAAGGACTTTGTTTTTGTTTTTTTTTTCTTTTCCATTCAAAATATGGAATTTTCCATTAAAATCCTCCCTCATCAACATACTCATGAGGAGGGTAAATGTCATCTTCTAAAAAACAAGAATAGGTTATTTGATGTTTTAGAATGTGAAAACTTATATCAGGGGTTAATAAGACAAAGCAAGTGGTGAATGAAAAATGAAAAAACATTTCGGAAACACCTACCACGTACCAGGCAAGTAACTAGACCCTCCCATTTCAGTATCTGAGTGCTGGTATTACTCATCTCGTCCAGGGGTGTCGCCCTTTGGAGGTGAGGGAACTGGAGCTGAGAAGTAGTTTGCTCAAAGTCATACAATAGTGAAGTCATGAAACTGGGTTTTAACCCCCACAAGGGAAGATGCAAAACCGCATATGAATTTTTACAAGAGCCTATGGCCTTGAGTCTGTGTCCCTTTCACAATCCTCAATAATCTGTAAGATGAAAACAAAACAGCAAGTCATCGGTGCCCTGCCTCGGTGTGAATTCTAGCTTTCCCTCCATCCCTCGGTGACCACCACGCCTGCCAGCCTCGGGGTTTACTCATCTCCCTGATCCACGTCTGTCCTAGGATTGCCGCGTGCCACTACCTTCCCAGCCTTTGACAGTCCAGAAGCTCTGGAAACTGATTTCCCGATTCTCCACTCCCCATCGACCCCAAACTTGTTGCCAAGTTTTGGCCATTTCATCTGCATACCTCTCACAACCGCCCAGCCCCCTTTCCCTGCCGCCTTCCTGCCTCCGGCCCTGGGCTCTGAGCACTGTCGGTGCTGGGCCGAGCCTTCTTTTCACTACGTGCCCACGCCTAGCCCGGGGCCTGAAGCAGGCCGTGGGCTCGGTAAATGCCGGCTAAAGGGAAGAGTAAATGAAGGAATAAGCACATTACTCATGCTAGCGGTGAGCAAACTCTCTGTATGAGATAACAGAGCATTACAAACAATATTATCGACGCTGGCCTTCAGAAGTCATTTTTACTTCTGTATCTCTGCTGTTTCTGGCTGTTCTCTTTGCTCCAATCAGAAGCATCTGTTTATTGTCCCGTGAGTTCACCTTTCCCTGCTTCCCTAATATGCTGGCTCTCACTGTGCCTAGTGTGCATCCCAACTGTAGTTGGACAGATACCATATGCATGAACCTACACAGAGCCTGGCCCCAGCTTTCCTGTATAAACAAATCTTACCCAATGAACTCCAAAGTTAAGGTAAAATACAGTTACTATTGTTTTTTTTCTTTTTTTCTTTGTGTGATCGATGCCTATGGGTGTTTTCAAAGGCTCATCAGAATCACCTCCACTGCGAAGACTTTTCTGACCTGTTCCCCTCGCTGGTTTCTTCTGTTAGGATTCCTAGTTCATTCAGATGACGCGTCTGTCTGGGTCCAGTCAGGAAAAAAGCAGGCCATGCCAGAGAGCACAATCAGGTGATTTAATATAAGGAACTGGTTGCCCCATTGTTGGAGGGGCTAAAAGAGCAAAGAGGATACGGTGAGAGCACACAGAGGCTGGCAGTGGCAGGAAACCGCTGTCCCTGCCGGGCCTGTGTCCCAGGAACTCAGGATTTACACTCACCCCTGCCGTGGGCAGCTGCCCTCAGGAGCCAGAACAGCCAGCAGGGAGAGAGGCAGACAGACTGCCACTGGCACCTTCCCCACTGTCTAATCTCCTGAGAGGTTCTCCACTGGCCAGCTGATGAGACAGGCCGGCCATGCACTCAGCAGAGGTCACTCCCTGTGATACAGAGCAGAACAGGGGAAGGGTGTGGAGTGGATCTGAAGGCCACAAGCAGAACATACCACACATCAGACAGCTGTGTATTTTGGGTTATTTTTACATATAGACAGTGAGCCTCCTTCAGGCAGAGACCATGCCTAGCCCATCTGTGTGTCCTCAACACCACAGACACTGTCTTCACCTGGACCTTTGTGAATAAGTAAAAGAAAAAGGAGGAGGGGGGGGGGAGAGGAAGAAGACTCCAACAGTATGAATGAATAAAAGTGATAATGTTTTTGAACAACACAAAGAATTTTTCAGTCTTTTGGAAGAAGTGCAATCTGCTCTTGTTAAATCCTTAAAACCTCACTGATGGCTTACTGACTGCTTTCTCTCTCCCTCCCACTTACATTCTACTGTTATGGTTCTATGTACTCTTTCCTTTTTTTCATTTTTCATTCTGTGCAAGCAAAAACTGGCATTGTATTTATTTTAAATAATTTATCTATATATACATATATATATATATTTGTTTGATTGATTACTTGGTATTCATTTTGATTACCTTGCATTACTTTGTTGCTTATGTAAATGGAAATCCTGAGTAAAGTAGCTCAAACCACTGAGGGGATTCCACGGGAGGATGTCAGGTGTCTGATGGGATTCCAGAGCTGAGTTATTGCAGCGGGAAGAGGTGTGAGCTGGGGCCAGCGCTCTGCAGAGGGCTGGAGACTCTTCCTGCCGCACCTCCCACTTCCCCGTGTGCATCTGCTTTATCCTCGTCTCTCACTCCCTAGTCGGTGGGACCAGTGGGGAGTCGCTTTTTTTCCTGCTCTTACTTTCAGGCACCCACAGAGGTACTAAGCTCAGTTTTTATTCTAAAATTCTTGAAAAAGTATCTTGAATGGCCCAAATTAGGTCCGGCGCTCACCCTTGGAACAATGGATGCCGCCAAGGTGCAGGACCATTTGACACGAACTTGGTGCGTCTCGTGGAAACTATGTGGAGGGATTAGGAGATGGGGACAGTGCCCAGGAGGGAGCGTGGAGTCCCAGGCAGCTGTCTGACAAGTCCTCACTGCAAGCCTATGTCAGGGACTACAACACAATGTATGTGTTGTGAACAAGGAGTCTCAAAAGATGGATGTAAAGGGGCTACAGTAAGATACACTTGAGAAACTCTGCAGGCTGGACCTCCTTCTAGAGAGACATGGTGCACATTAACATATTAAAGGCTCTGAGAAGTCCTGCAGCTAACCTAGCATATATCAAGCCTTGACCATGTACCCCTTCTCAGAACATTAATGTCTCCCCCAAATACTTGAGATGCACTGTTAAACCAGGTTGACTCTAACAGTCATCTCTCAGAGCCCCCAGTTCTAGTCCAGTTTTCTCATACAGGCTCCCTGAAATTAACCAGGACACTCAGTGTTTCCTACCTGGCTTTCAGGTTTACATGCCTATTTAAATAACGTGTCCTGTCTATTTAATAAGGACACTGACTTGCAGTTGGCTTCAGGCTCCATGGCAGTGGGGACAATATCCGTGACCCACGGACTAGCCCTCTTGATCTGGGCACTCACCCTCCTTGAGCCACCGTGTGTTCACCTCGAAGAGGATGTCATAATACTTACATCAGAAAATAGAAACTGAGTAAGGTAATAGAGGTTAAACATCTAGCAAAGCACTTGTCCAGCAGGAAGTTTTTAAGAGGTAGGCGTTGCTTTCCTTTTGTTGTCCATACCCAAAAGATATGCACACAACATTCAGAACTTCATGTCACTGAATTCAAAATCAGTATCTTCCTTCTTTTCCTGTCCTCTTTATCCCTCTTTCCTTTCTCTCTTGGTGACCTCTCTCCTTTCCATCCCTTCACCTACTTTACTCATTCCTTGCTGCCCCCTTTAAACTGCAAAGCATCTGTGACATGAGAAAAAATGTCTGCTGGTAAAGTTTGGTCTTAAGAACCCTCAGCAGGAGAAAGGGTGGAGAATTCAGTGGACAGAGCCTGAGGCCAGGAGTGCACAGGACTTGCAGCACTGCACATGCTGGAGACTTCTGGGATGACCCTTCAGATGTGAAAGAACCAGGAGGATGGATTTCTGGTCCCTCCATTTTCATATGCACTCCGAGGCTCAGAACATGCTTGATATCAACAGTACACCTCAGTGATGGGTTAATTACTAACATTTTTAGATATTTTCCATGCAGTATTTTTCTTATTTTCCCCCTACTCCTCCTCCTTCTGATGCTTCTTTTTTCATTTTTAAGACAATTTAGCCTCAGAAGTGCTCACTGTGTCTTAGCTCCTCCGTCCATGAAGTATTTCCGAGTATACCACTAGATTCATTGCTAAAGTTCCTGCTTCTCTCTTTTCCCTTTGTAAAATCATATATGCAAATTAGCTTATTGAAATCTATGAAGGACCTACTACGTACAAGGCAGGGTGATTAGTACTTTGGGGTGACCTTTCTCTAGGTATCTCAGAGTATTTAGATACTAACTTGATGTGACAGAAATCCACGTGAAAGTTTCTGCTTCCTCAGTGCTTGTGTATCTGGCAACAAGAAGACAGTCACACAGGAAACTGTTTCTCAATACCGGGAATTAAAACGATGGACCTTGGTTTCTAAAATCACCTGTAACATCATCTCAATTCCCTGCAACCACGATAGGCTTACTTTTTAGCCATTTCCTAATTACAAACATTCCACTATGCTCTCTACAGCACCCATTTCTGAGGAGTCCACATTATACTGGAGACAATGTTAGGCTCTTAGGAAATAAAATGAGTAGAAAACAAGAGAGAGTGATACATTTCACAGGAGGTCAGGACCTACTCTGAGTGAGAGACCAGTCTTGCCCCCTCAACTGTCCGTATCTGTCCTAAGGTTGAGCAGGAGGCTACCGTGGAGCAAAGGAGGTGAAGCTATTCAGAGCAAAGAAAGAACAAGAGGACCAAACAGTTCCATCACTCCAGCTCACAAACACTCTGTTCCTCTGCGGCGGATTTTACTATAGTTCCTACACATGTTTGCTCCATTCCTGTAGGTGGACTGCACACCCTCCCACCCTATCCCATGGATGCTGAGTTTGGCCATGCCATTTGCAAGCTGACCTGATGCACACCCTGTCTACGCAGAAGATTTAAAACCCATTGCATGCATTTCTGCAGGCTCTCTCCTGCTCATTTCTCTCTGAATAAAGACAGCAAGTCGCCAGCAAGAGCTGTTCCTTCATCCTGCTTCCTGGGTGGCAGCCGGCCCACGGTAGCCAACATGTGAGAAATAAACACGTCATAGCCTTTGAGATTTGTGGGGGAAAGTATTTTTGTTTTTAATGCAGCAAAACTGAATCATACAAGTCTTCCTTCCTTTATTCTCTCCACTTCATAGAAAAATATTTTACAATTCTAAACCTCCTATACAGTATTATGCATTACGCATAATAATTCTAAGAGCTGTCACTTCAGTAATGTTTAAATTTTTTTTTAAATTTAAGGCTAAGTCAATGCCTCTGGATCAATGGATGAGATTTTTCTGGTTTCTGTAAGAAGAAAAGTGGCCCAACAACTCTTCCCAAAAGAGGCTTGCTGCTCCATCTGTTCCCTGGCAGTCACGTAGTTTTTTAAGTGTTGTACAATTAAAAGGTAGTAAGCAGGGACCACATGGTTTGGGGGAGACACAATGAAAAAGAGCCGAGTTCTGGGTCTAGTCAGTTCTGACACTAAAAATAAGACACACCCTGACTCAGGTCAAGGTTTCCTTGTTACACAGGGAAGGTGTCAAAGAGCAAATCTCCGAAGCTCCTTCCTTCTATGAAGTTATTTTGTTTTAGGTTACTGAAACATATAAAAACACAGCCAACCCTCAGATCCTGAGGAACCTTCTGCTTCTGATTCACCACAGCCCTCCAGTGTCTGGCCCAGGACCAAGCATGAAACGGACATTTTTTGTATGAATGAATGAATGAATGAATGAATACATGCAATTATGAAACATATCTTGAACATTACTCTGTTTCAGGTAAAGTGCTGGCCACTGAGACCACAAAGATGAAGGAGATACAGTCCCAAATGTGTAGAAGGCAGACACATACTAAAAACTACCTTCCATAAATTACAGGGAACACAGTGACAGGCACGAGGTAATACCAACACCCACGGAAGAGCCACCTAACTCAGCCTGGTGCCCCGAAAGGCTCTCTGCTTCTCAAAATGTTTGCCCCTCTATTAAGAGGACTTTCGGAGTCATACTTGAGAAGTAGCTATTTAGGGATTACCAAATATCAGTCAGGTGAGATGTGTCCCCATAAGCACCATATAAAATGTTTCAAGAAACTTAAGAGGGGCTGGAGGGGAATAAAACCCGTGCCTCCATAAATTGGGAATAATGGAAAAAACAGAACTCTTCAAACAGCTTCTCGGGAGACATCCCAAGAGAGAGAAATTTAAGACAAGTAAAGGTTTTTTTTTTCAGTCTGGGTGTGAGGCTTGATCACCATGTCCTAAATAAGGAGCCAGTAATAGTGTATTTATAAACTATGTGAGCAGTTCTTTTAAAGAGGGGCGCAGAAGGGTCTCGTTCCAGCTGAGAAATTTAGAATAAGAGAGGAACTACTATGAGCCAGTGGTTTCAAGTACCATTATTTGACCTTTCCTTTATTTAGAACACCTCCAAACTTACACAGCGTATTACATCTAATTAACTGAGTGTTTATGCGTTAAAGGGTTATTTGCTTGTGACTATAGTGAAACTTCCAGGATTTATGACAGGAGCATTTTAGAACAGCAGCATGTGTTTCCCTCCATTTGTATAGCTTCATTCATTATAATTTTTCCTGATGTTTTGCCTACCATATTATTAACTTCCCCAAAGCAATGAAATAGCAGCTTGTCTTCTCACGGCAGAGAAATGAGAGGAATAATTATGAATGTGGAAATCCCAGTGAAAACATGCTTCTATTGAAAGAGGCTAGTGGTCCAAGAAGGAGTTCCCTGGATTTATGGTACCATTAAAAAAAAAAGCAAACATGCAGGAAAACAGATGCATTTTTTCATCCAGCATCTTGGATACTCCACATGCAGGGAAAAGAAATCTTTTATAATATATGTGTGTATATTTATATGTGTATATCACTGGACAATAATTCATGTTTTTCTGTAAGTTATAAAGTCTGAGTAAATTATCAGAGTTTTGAGTGTGTGCCATACCTAAATGTTTAATCACTGTGAAGTGTTCTTTCCAAAATGTAAGAGTTTGTAAGCACAGTGTTTGATGTGTAACTGACTCTGAAGGACAATGCAAAGATGTGTTCCTCACAACTCTGGGCTACTAAAGATCTTACAGTGACAGGGGAAGGACACTGCGAGGTAGCCCCCACTGCCTGTCCACGTAAACACGTGGGTTTGCTGGGAAAACCATTCCAGCCTGGGCTGCAGACCAGCCGTTATTTCACGAAGAGCTGGGGCTGACAGGACCACCGCGGTCATTTGTGTTTATTGTTCAACAAAGGTGTTCGGGGCCTTGGAGGGCCAACCAGGACCTTGGGAAGAAACTGGCAGAGCAGGGGTATGGGGTGGGGAGAGGACAGTGAGAACCTGGGGCAGTAGGAGAGAGCAGCCCCCGCCCTCCTGTTTGAGATGATGTTTGCATGACGACATCCTGCTGGCTCCATTGTTATTTTTCACAACATCATGGCCTGCTTGGCACCCTGACCATCCGGGTGGCCTCTCATAAAACGAAAAAAACCAAAACCCTTGATTTACACTCTTCCTTCAGAAATGCTCCCGACCTCTCTACTCTGTGTTACTGCGTTTTCCTTGCCTACCCGGATCTTCCCCTTTCATTCACGTGACCCTTCCATTGGTCACTAGTGTCAAAGGTGTATGCGCTAAGAGGAAGGTGAGGCTGGAAAGTAAGTCCCAGCCTCAATTCCTTCTCCCAAAATCTATGCCTCAAACCTGCACCATGATTTGAAGTTATTTTTATCTGTATAAACAGGGGGAAAGGCGGCTACTTTCCAAAGAAAAGGTCACTCGGGGGATGAGGTTGGGATTGTGTATTTTTTAGCCACCTTACTGATAATATGACATCCACCATTAAACCTCTGTAAGTCTCAGCACAAGATCTGGGGGTTTCAGGAACTCCTGATTATCAGTGGTTTATCTTTCAACCCCTAGCTTTTACAATCATTTTCATTATAAATAAGACTTCTGTAGAAATGACCCCAGCTCACCTTTTTATAACCACCTAATCGCTGGAACTGATGCCAACTCCGAGGCTTCAGCCCACACCACATTACTTATCAAAGCTAACAATCCAGAGGAGACAGAGCGGCAGCTGGCCCCATGGCAACGCTGGGACAGGAGACCCAAGGAGGAATGGCAATACTCATCAACAAAGGATCCACTTTTATTCCAAGCTGGATTACTCTTTGATTTTAAGAAGAGGCACCCAGTACAGCCCACACTGCAGGCTGTTTAAAAATATTTATTATGTGATCAACTTTGCAAACGCCAACGCAAAGTTCTAGCTATATGACAAACATCACATTTCAGAGAATGAAATAGGTTTTCTGAAATCAAGTATTTATAATTGTATTATAACATCAAGAGTTGAACTGGGATAACTTGCCTTAAAACTTCTGTGCAAAAATCAGGCCAGTAATTATGCTGGAGATCACCTGATATCATGACCCCATTTCTCAGAAAGCAAGGGTCTAGTCAAGCCTCTAATACTTAGAATATAAACGAAATATCATTGTGGTCAGCACCCTACAAAATGGTCCCCCGTGACGCCTGTCTCCTGGTGTTCGTGCTCTTGTTTACAGGCTGCACCAAGTGCTTCTGCCAAACAGGATACGGCAAAAGCCGTGGGATGCCACTTCCCAGACGAGGGTACAAAAGGTCTGTAACTCGCTCCCCTCTCTGTGACTCTCTCTCTGTCTCTCTGTCTCTGCTTCTCTCTCTCTCCATGCCAGAGCCCTCACTCTGGGGGATGTAAGTTGCCACGTGGTCAGTGGCCCTATGGTTAAAGCTGTGTGACAAGGAACTGCTGTCTATGTCAATCAGGCATGTGAGTGAGCTCAGAAGCAAATCCCCCATCTTCTCCCAGTCCAGCCTTGAGATGCCTGAGCCCCAGCCAGCCTCTAGACTGCGGCCCTTGAGAAGACCCGAGCCAGAGAGGCCAGCTAAGCCTCACCCACATTCACCCATCCACAAAAGCCCTGAGGTAATAAGTGTTCTTTTAAGCTGCTACTTTGGGGGATAATTTTTGTTACACAATAACTCATAAATAATACAGTCACTCCTTCCCAACTTTAAGACGGTTTCTCCGTAAGTCACTGCTTAGGTATACTCTAAAACTCTAGCTGTTGAAATATTATTGATAAAAAAAATCAAATGAGAACCCAAGATGATGTATCATCTTACCATGACATATTGGCAAAAATCTTCCCCCAAATTATATGAAATCAATAAACCTCCTATTATTTATGTAGCTCAGCTTCTAACACACAACATATAAAACTGACTTACTTATTATGTTTATTCTTTATTTTCTTCTTCTCCCATTAGACTATCCGTTCCACCAGGTCAGGGATTTCACCTTTTTTTTTTTTTCTGCTCATATCTCCCAGGCGCTAAAACCAGTACTAGGTTCATAGGAACTGCCCAATAAACGTTTCACAAATGAATGAATATGACGTGGTTTAATGTCAAATTCACAACCTCCAGCCACAAGCATAAACCATGCTGTTCTCCATAATACCTTCCACCTTCCTAAACTTGCAGCCTTCCCCAGGCCATCAACCACCTGAAATGCCCTTTGTTTTGGGTTGCATTCCCCAGGAACACACTGTGAGACAAGAATTTGTGTGCAAGCAATTTACTAAGGATGTGTGCCCACGAGAAACCAGTAAGAGCGGAAGCAGCACAGCACTGCGGGAGAAGCAGCCAGGCAAGGGTGTGATTTCAGGCACCGTCCCAGAGAGGGTAACTTTAGCTATTCCCACAGGGAGCTCGTAAGTGCGAATTATGCCTCCAACTTTGTCCCAATCCTGGGCAGGAGAGTTGAGCTTTTATCCTCCCATGCTAATTAGTCATCAACCAGGGCTGCCCCAGGAACTAAGCTCCCCGGTACTTCTAGCTGTCTGCAAGTCTAGGGAGAGCCAAGGGCAGGCCTCCAGTGAACAGACACAGGGACCCACTTTGGAGGCAAAGTTGCTGGGAAGCCGGGAGAGAGAAGCAGAGAGCCAGTAATGGGATCCAGGGAGATCTGTGCAGAGCCTCCCAGTGCCTCCTACTGCCATGTTTTCTCCAATTTATTTGATTGAAAGCCTACTCATCCGTCAGATAATTCTTCCTCTGTGTACCAAAGCACTACACTAGAATCACGCATACTGCCTTGTTAGTTTTTCATTAACTTTCCCTCCTCTTCTCTAGATCACAAAATCCACAGAAACAGAGGTGGTGCGTTCTATGTGTTCGTGCCTCCTACACCATGTTGTAAATAGTCACCATGCTGTTGAATGTCTCTAGGTGGTAAATCCCGTGAAAGTAGGGATCAGGGTTTTTTTTTTATCAACATGTATCCAGCAACTGTCACCGTGTGTAGCAGGCACTAAGATAATGTTTGCAGAATAAATATAAGTGCGTTACAGGTTACAAAACTCTCTCCTAGGTGTGATGCCATGAGTCCTACACAGAATACGGTTACGCAGACCAGGTGTGACCACCTCATTTTCCAGAAAGAAAGGCTTAGTGATACAGATTTCCCAATGATTTGCTGACTAAATAGGCACTGAGTGATGCCTCAGAACTAAATCTCATTTCAAGTCCAATATGCTTTCCCCTAAACAATACTGATTGATTGATAAACAGCAGTCGGGGGTAGGAACATATCTGGAGATTGAGATTAGTAGGCAGACACAAGGTGCCCCGTTCATTTAACAAAGCTAACACACCATGATTTACTCAAAGAAAAGTCATAAAAAGCACATTTACTGAGCACATAAAAGGTAACTGATAAATGTTTGATCTCATTGAATTGAATTACATAAAATAAAACGGAATGGAAAAGTTTGGCTTGAATCAAAATATACTGAGATAATTTAAAAGTGAGTTTTATGGCATCTGTTCCTCCCTGATTGTCCGTATTTTTTAATAAAATTGGGGCTGGGAGTAGAAAGGGGGAAGAAGGTTGTAGGCAGGCTGGCAACTATAAATTGTTGGCTTTGATTCATTAAAATGTGTCAAGTAACCTATAAACAGGTCAGCCCCCAGAACCCTGTGTTGTAAACTCATCTTAAAACATGAGTCTCGCTATCTTCTGGGCATGTTTTCTTTACCCAAACTCTTTGCCACAACTCCTCCCGTCCCCAACAAATCTACCATTTTCCTCACTCATTTTTCGTTAGATGTCATGGGGGCAAAGCATTCAGGCAGTCTAGTTTATGCTAAGACAGGAAGGACTGACAGAGAGCAACTCCGCCCAGGTGCTGTCAGTGCCTTCCCTGTATCCCCGGTCCAAGATGTGCCCACGGGGACTTACTGCGAACACTGGTGACGCTCTGCCTTAGAGCCTGGTGCAAGCATGACAGACAAGATGAAAGAAAGCATCTGCAGTCCCTGGGGTCAGTGTCAATCAATGAGAGTGAAAAGATAACCACTCTAACTTCCTCACCCTTCTGATGGAACAACTCTGCAGGAAGTGTTGAATATATTTCTGAGTTCCCCAAAGGGCTGGATCTTTGGTTGCCAATAGCAGTCACCTTTTCAACAGCAAACCTCTCCTGGTTTCCTTTTCCCTGTCTGCTCCCCACCCCACACTAGTGCTCCCCAGAATCATCTCCAAAATAAACGGCTTCTAGGAAAGTCCAAGCCTGAGTTGTGTTACCCATTCGGGGGCATTTATAGTTTTAAAGCAAAAAGCCAGACTGACAACCCAAAGGAATACCAGTAATGAGGGACTTTTAATAAATAAGATAGCTCTGGGGGACAAACTGCCACCTGGGGATTTGTCAGCAGCATCTCTGGGGGTGGGCACGCTGTCTGTCAACAGAACAGACAGGCTGGCTTGGTGGAGAGAGCACTGGACCAGGTGTCGGAGACCTGGGTTCTCGTGTTGTCATTGCCACCAACTCGCTGCTCAGCCTCGTTTTTCTCTCTGATCTCTCCGATCTTTGGTTTTTCTCTTCTGGAAACTTACAAGATTGGATTATTTGATCCCTAGGGCCCTGTTGGGCTCCCAGTTCCCATGAATCCATGGAAGGGGATGAAGTGCGTGGCACCTCTTTAAAGGTATGTTCCACAAGTCATTAATAAACAAGCAAACTGTTCACACAGCACGAGCTCTAAGAGGGACTGTTTAATTAGGCACACGAGACATTCCAATCTGTCTAGACAGGCTTCTCTTTTTCCCCAGGATGCCTTCGGCCAGGCCTGCTCTGACACTGTGACAAGGTGTCCTTTGGCTGCAGACAGCGATTTTGTTGGGTGATAATTCTAATGCCACAGAGTCAGCTGTAGAACTTTCTTTAGTTTTAATGCTGTTTGTCTTTCCAAGGGGAACTAACTGGGGGCAGTTACCCAAGCAATAGCCAAGAGAGGCAGTCTGCGCACAAGAGTCACCAAAAAGTAGCTTCTGGTACAGCCCTCGTGCTTACCTGTCTGTCACAAGTGGGCTTTTTAGTTACTGCCCTCTTTTGTCCCCATATTAAAGGGAAAGTCCAAGTTATGTAATTAACGCTCCCTCTTTCCCACCATACAGTTATTCATCCCAAGACCTCCGACAGAAGTCTGAGCAGAGAAAGGGATCCTGGATGCCTAGAGTCTTCAACCCTCAAACTTGAGTCTTGTGACAACACTGGAAAACTGATTATAAATTCCTTGATCTTTCAAGTGAAAACAGGCTTTAAATCTGTGGACAATATTGACAGGACTCATTTGGTCTGAGGATTGGAGATGACATACAGGAAATGACTGCTGGTATTTGGAAAGAATTTTCAAGGCGCAGTCAGTTGATTAGACAAGCACAACTCATAGGATGTGAATAAAAACCCTGATTTTTTTGTCTCTTACGGTCTTTTTCAAAATTATTCAGAGGAGGAAGATGAAAAATTGTCTGGAACCATAACTTTTTATTTCACTCTTGTAGTTCTTCTGCCTTATTAAGTCACAAAGCACAATTTCAACTCAGTTACTGAAAGCCTCTGCCCAAGGCACTATTTCCAAGTCACTCTTCTCTCCAGGTGGGACGCCTCCCACCCCTCCCCCACCTAAGGCTAAGGGGCAGCTGTCTTCAGAGAAGGTGTATTTGGCTTCTGTCCTTTTTATCTTCTATTTCTTCCCCGACTCACTAGATGCTGCTCCACACCCCATAAAAGTCAAAAGAATGAGTTGGCAAAAGAGAAGGAGAAAGGGCAGTCCTGCTGACGTGAACGTCTTCATGCTCGCTGGGCCCGGCGAGGGCACAGCAGTGACTTTCCTCGTGGATGCTCGGAAAGTTGTCTGGAAGCTTCTCTGCCGGACCCTCCATCTACCACTCTGACGTGGACCATGCCTCTCCTTCAGCTGGCTGCTTCCCCCCGCCCTAGACTCCCCAGGGATAAGGCTCACATCCACTGTGGCATTTGAGCCTAAGTGCGCTCCCAGGCAGCCCTCTTGGGCAAGACATGAAATGGCCCCTGGCTGGCTCTGTCACCACCTGGTCCACGAAACATGCTCCTGTACTTCCTCCTCCACTGGTTGCTTCCCCAGCACTGTACTTTATTTGTTCTGACCTGACATGGTTGCTATAGCTTTTCCGAGGTGATGGTGTATCTTGGTCCTTGTTGTCCACCAACCGCCGGGAACATAAGTGAAGCTTAATGAGTGGCCCCATCGAAGCCCTCCAAACATGAGAAAGATGTAACACCCCCACCCTTCACTCTCAGCAGGAAAAAGACCACCCTCGCCTGCACCTCAGTCTTTCTCTTCATTTTCTCAAACATTTACATTCTCAAAGCAGATGACAGAGTACAAGAATCATAGGGCTGGTTCCTGATCATCTCCTTGGAAGATTATCCCCAGAGCAGCCTGCCCATATTCACTTTATCTAAAATCTACCATATTTATTACATGCGTAAAATTTTGTGCCTAAAATTCTCTTTCCAAATAATAGCAATGATAGATCATTTTCACTAATTGCTTATATAAGTATATAAGAGTTTTAGAACTGTGCCTGCAACAGAGGCACTTAACAAACATCTATGAATTTATTAATGAGGTATTTTGCATTTATGAATTTGTTTAAGAAACATTTGGGGCTCTCTTATTTGGACCTGTTTTCCAGACTCCTTGAACAAAGTTTATCCCACTGTAAATACTGAATAAATATTTATTAAATGAATAAACTAATGAGGTATTTTTTGAAATCTTGTAGAACAAATTTAAGGCATTTGCCATTTAATTTCACAAACTTTTGTTGAACACGTGCTACATACCAAATGGTTCTGGTAAGCATTTCTCTCTGATGTTCCTAAAATGCCCCATCCTACCCTCTAAGGCACTTATTAAACTGTATCACAACAGTAAGTTTACTTATCTGCATTCTCTACCTGAAAAGAAATGGTAAATATAAAATACCTTTGCCCTTGTTTCTTAATGTATTCAGAAAACAACTGACTCTTTTGAAGGGTTAAATTAATATTCTGTTTAATAAAATAAAATTTAAAATTCTTTTGAGTCAAGCCTGCTTTGCCATCTTACAAAAGGTCCCAGGAGTATGCAATGCCTGAGGCCACAATAAAACAGACATCATTCCTTCTCAGAGCTGTGAAGGTGATGAACTGAGCTGTGCAGGAAACCAGGTCACACCATGAAGACTGCCATTAAGAAAAAAAAAAAAAAGACCCACAGATTGACATCAATTTTGTTGTTGTTGTTTTGCCTAATAATGAATCAGTCTAAGAAATCCAAAGTTCAAGTTAGGGACAATTTTACCAAATATTTACCCCAAGACAGTAGAAGACAAAAATTAATTGACTCTTAAAAGAAAAATCACATATGTAAAAGTAAAATGAATAGAAAAAATAGCACAGTGTAGGAAAGACAAATGGAAATACACTTTTGTAAGGATCTTATGTGATGGACACTATTAAATCATAACAGACAAAAATAAAACAAAAATCAAAATGATAGACAAAGTAAAGCAATATCAGTAACCATGTAAATGAACTAAAAACATCAATCAATAGCAGAAAATCCGAGAGTGAACTGAAAACAGAAAGCAAGATGCAACCATAGGTTGTGTATTTTTAGATGCACTTTAAATGGAAAGACAAGATACATTAAAGGTAGCGAATAGAAAAGCATGTATCATGCCAATACTAGTAAGAAAGATGAGTGTCTATATTAATATTAGACAAAATAAACTTTAGGACATGGAGTATTACTGGAAATAATGAGAGATATTTTTAAATGATAGCATGGTCAATTCATCAAGAAGAAATAGCAATACTAAATATATATTTACCAAATAAAAAAGCTTTATAATACAGCAAGTAAAAACTAAAGAACTAAAGGGACAAATAGATAAACACAAATAATATCTGGAGATCTTAACACTGTATGAATATTTCCTGCAAAAGCAGACAAAAATTTAAAAATTGTCTAGAAAATCTGAAAGTGCCATCTGTCAACCAAACTGACCTTATTCTTTATAAAACCCTACAACCATCAACTCCAGAATACACATTCTTTTCATTTGTCAACAGAATATTCACCAAGATAGAACATTTATTAGGCCATAAAAAGGCTTCAATAAATTTAAAAATATTGAAATTATTCAGAGCATATTCTCTAAATATAGAAGAATTAAAATAGATCTCAATACCAAAAATATAGCTGGAAAACCTAATAGTTAAAAATTAAGAAACACACTACAAATTAACCAAAGTCAAAGAAAAAATAACAAGCTAAATTAGAAAATACTTTGGACTGAATGACAAAACATACCTAAACATGCACTGGGATGCAGCTAAATCACTGCTTAAAGTAAATTTTATAGCTCTATATGCTTGTACTAGAAAATAATAAAGGTTTACAGGTTTATAGGAGCTAGAAATAAAAAGAGGAAATTAAATCTGAAGTCAGTAGAAGGAAGAAAATAATGTAAAAGAAACTAATAAAATAGAAGATAAAAAGCACAGAGGAAATCATATAAAACCAAATATTTGGCTCTTTGACAACGTTAATAATAAATCTCTACCTAAACTCAGCAAGAAAACAAAAAGTGGGAAAACACAAATTATCAGTATCAAGAATGAAAGAGGAAAGGGGGCTGAAATAGTTCAGTGGGAGAGTTCATGCTTAGCATGCATGAGGTCCTGGGTTCAATCCCTGGTACCTCCACTAAAAATAATATGTAAATAAATAAACCTAATTAACCCTCTCCCAGAAAAAATAAAATAAAATAAAAATTTTAAAGACAAAAAAGGGATGAAAGAGGAAATAACATCATAGATCCTATACACCTAAAAAAATAGAAAATCTAAATAGTCATATTTATCAATGAAATTGAATTAGTAAATAAAAAGCATACCATAAAGTAAGCTCCAGAGATGGCATCACTAGTGGATTCCATCAAATAGGTAAGTAAAAAATAATAGCAATCTTGCTCCCTTATTTTATGAGCCCAGCATAACAATGATATCAAAATCGCTCAAAGACATTAAAAGAAAACTAATGAGCAACACTGCACATGAATATAGACAGAAAATACGTATTTTCTTAAATTAGCCTTTCAAATGCTGTAACATTTTAAAAAGATAATGTATTATGATTAAGAAAAGTTCATCCAAGAAATGCAAAATTGGTTTAAAAACCCAATTAATGTAAAGCTTTTCCCCCCAAATGGGAACAAGGCAAGTGATACAGTCTCACTTAGATAGTCAATTAAGTTTTGACAAAATATACAGAACAATTCAATGAGGTAAGAATGTTTTTCAATAAATTGTGCTAGAATAACTAGATATAGGGGAAAATTGTATAAACCCTTACCTCACACCATACACACACAAAACAACTGAAAATAAATCATAGACCTACAGGTAAAAAGCAAACTATGACGTATAGGAGACTATCTTCATAGCCTGCAAGTAGGCAAAGATTTTCTGTGCAGAACCCTTCAAGTACTAGCCATAAAAGGGGAAAAAAAAGATAAACTGGACTTCATCAAAATTGGACTTTTATTCATCAAAAGAAACAATTAGGAAAATGGCTAGACAAGTCATACAATGGAAGAAAATAATTGCAGAATAAATCGAACAAAGACTTGTAACCAGAATATATAAAGAACATCTAAAACTCAAACATAAAAAGTCAAGAAAACCTATATAGAAATGACAGGGGTGGGTGGGAAGCAAAATTCTTGAACAGACATAGATGAATGAAGATGAACAAAATAGATGAATGGCCTAAAAGTTCATGACAAGGTACTCGACATTAGTCATCAGGAAAATGGAAATTAAAACCACCTGGAGATACTGCTACACACTCATTAAAAAGGCTAAAATGTTAAAGACAACATACCAAGTGCTGATGGGGATAAGGAGTAACTGGAATGCTCATAACTTATTGATGAGTGTGTAAAATAGTACAACTGATTTGGAAAATGGTTTGGCAGTTTCTTATAAAATTAAACATCCTATAATCCATGAAAACTTATGTTCTATGTCCACAAACATATTTGCCAAAGAATGTTCACCGCTCTTTTTTTATGAAAGCCAAAAACTAAAAACAAACAAAAAACCCCACAAATGTTCCATAAGAAAAAATAAATAAACAAACTTCAGAATATTTATATAATGTAATACTACTTAGTAATAAAAGGAACAAACTATTGATATACCCAACGATAGGGAATGAGTCTCAAAACACTGCTGAGTGAATTAAAAACAAGTACAAAACGGTTCATACTGTCTGGTTCCGTTTATATGAAGTTCTAGGGAAAGTTAAACCAACAGTGAAAGAAATCAAAATAGTGGCTGTTTTAGGGGAGAAGGATGTGCAGGAATTGGCTAGAAGTGGGCATGAAGGAACTTTCTAGAGGATGGAGGTGTTCTATACCTTATAAAGATGTGTGTTATACACATTGTATGCATTTGTTAGAACTGACCAAACTGTACACTTAAAATCTTTGCTCTTTGAATATAAGTTATACCTCAATAAAATATGACATCTTACTAACAAAAAAAAATGTGCTAGAGTAACACAAGTGTTACAATAGAAATGACTGACATGAGCAACAGTGGCATGAAAGGAAGTGGTCACACTTGGTTGGGAGAGGCGGGGGAGTCTGGAGAGAAGAATTAGATACAGGTCTTGATGTATATTGATAGGAGATTGGCATGGAGGACAAAACTCAAGTGGAGGATGGTTATTTGGGGCCCAGGAATTTCCTGGCATTACTCAAGTTAGTGTGCATGAGAGGCAATAGAGCTGGTGGTTAACAGCTTGTCAACTGAAGCCAAACTACCTGGGTTTATGTTTTAGCCCCACCACGTATTAGCTATGAGACTTTGGGCAAGTTCCCTAACATCTTTGTGCCTCATTTTTCTTATTTGTAAAATAGAAAAAATAATATTACTTACCTCAAATGGGCATTGTGAGAAGAGTATGTTTCCATACATGTGAAACACTTAGACAAGTATCTGGTGCATACTTGAGTCGCACTAAATATTAGCTGTCAGCATTACTTACGTTTTCCTGAAGAAAGATAATCAGGACCATGGGTCTTGCTAGAGAGGAGGGGGACAGGAGATGAGAACAATGGAAGATGAAAGGCTGTCTACTCCCCAGCCAACCCAGTGAACTGAATCGTAACACCTACGAAAAAGGTAGCTGAAGCCAGAAAGCTAAGAGGCTGTTGAGGGGACTTTATGAGATCTCAAGGTGCTATTCCAAGGTCGGTGGCAAAGAAGGACCCAGAGCTGGAAAGAGGGCATTCCCACCTTGCAGAGTTGCCACCAGCAGAGTTTTATGCAATGACAGTAACTAGGGCAGCTAGTCTTGCTGCAACTAACGAAGGTGACATTGATCACCATGGATGGGAGGGTCGGGGGGTCAATTTAACCATTCCATTAAATATTATCATATTTATTCCATTTGAAATCACTCTTACGTCATACTTTGACAACCATTTTGAAACATTTTGGGAGATGCAGGGAAGGCATGGGCATCAGGGTCAGACAGATCCAAATTCCAACAAGCTCTAAGAGGATATTTATTACCTGCAACACTGTCAGCAAATCACCCAACTTCTCTGAGCTTCACTGCTTTTATCTGTGAAAATAATATCACACACTTCCACTGCTCATTAACTGAAGTATAATACATCAGCTATGTTCTATATGGCACGTTCTAATGAACTAATCCTCACGATACCCTCTGAGGTAGGTACTGCTGTCATCTTCATTTTATGCCTTATTGAAGAAGCTCAGAGAATTACACAATCTGCTTACGGTCACAAAGCTAGCAAATGGTGGGGCTCAGTTACAGACCCAGATATTCAGGATATGGATTTGTGTCCGAGTCTGAAGATTCGACTGGTCTCTAGCACATATTAGGGTCAGTGAGAACCACTCTGGATCAGGTAAAAACAATACATGGGACACTGGTAGATGCTTAATGCTGGGTTGGGCTTAGGAGAGGATGCCTCTGTCTTGTGACCCAGCGTTACCCACAATTAGGCAGTCTGTTTGCCTGTCTCACTAAGCCGTGTCCACCAGTCTTATCACTTATCAATCAACGGGTGATATTTTAACCCTATTTGCCTTATTCTTTTATCATATTTCTCAACCCAGATAGTGAAACCAGAGTGGGGTTGGGGAGCTCCTCACCCATCTCTCGAACCCCAGTACTTCCTCCCAGCTATGGGCTATGAGACTTCCTCTGCATTGTATACCTCATTCCAAACTTCTTCAGATGCTTGGAAGGGAAAAGATGGCTTGTAGGTAAAATGAAGGTAATTTCATTTGAAGGTTACTTGTTTCAAGGCAACATCTTGTCCTTCTGAGTCATTTCTTTCAAACTTTCTTACCCAATAATTATAACATTCTTCCAGGAATTAGCTAAGCCAGGATTGCCCTTGCCTAGCCTACACTGGCCAACATACACATCTCATTACAGAAGGAGAAAACTGTCCAAGTCACCATGAATTCAGAAGAGCTGCTACCAAGATGATTCAAGCAGAGATATTTAAAACAGACTCAACCTCACAGGGCTTTTCTGAGCTCACATCATTCAAACCTGAGCAAGGCCATTTCATTAATGTTGTCACTGAGATCTCACACAGCATTATCACACTCTGTCCTTCCCTTCCTGAGGACGGATCTAGTTCTTGGACTGGAAATCAAGACTCCAGCTCCCTCAGTGAGCTGCTGATGTTTGATTTGTTCTCCAGCCTCACTCTTCCTGCTCTGCCAAATTGAGTGAAATATTTTCCCTAAGGCCATTATAGCAAATAGGGTGGGTCAGACTGACACATATAAATGTATATTTTTTTGAGAGGAGCTGAATTTGGAAATGAAAAAAAAAAAAAAGACTACAATGCAACCAGATGAATCCCATTCACAGAAAGATTCAGACCAGGAAATTAAATTTTATCCCTACTCAGTGTGGTTTCTGGATCTAACTTCATTCATTCATTCATTCCACGAATATTTACTGTGTGCCAAGGAGGGTATTTAGTGCCAAGAATACAAAATCCTTTCTCCAAAAGAGTTTACAGTATAGAGGGGTTAACACACAAGTAAGTCAGCGAGTATGTAATCATAGATGGTCAATCGTAATACACTCAACTCCTGAACAGTGCCAAAGTTCGAGGTGAAGACCCTCCACACAGTTAAAAGTCTAAAAGTCTGCATGTAATTCATAGCTGGCCATCCACATACATGGCTCCTCTGGTGTCCTCGGTTTTGCGTTTGCGGATTCAAGCAACCACCGATCATGTAGTAGTGTAGCGCCTACCATTGAAAAGCAGCTGTGCATAAATGGACACACACAGTTCAAATGCATGTCCAAGGGTCAACTGTACTTCGTGCACTGAACATGTAACACATGATAGACAAGAGAGAGGGCAGAGTGTTCTGGGAATGGAAAAGTGGCACCTAACCCAGACCTGAGGGAAGGAAATGATTTCAGGTGAGAAGACCTTTGAATGGAGCATTAGAATGCCTAAGGGTTGACCAGTCGGAAGAGAAAAGGAGGTTCCCATTTAAGAGAACATGTCCAAATGGCAAGATTATGTCTGAGGAACTGTATGAAAATGTCACGACTAGAGAGAACTGCACATGAAGGCTATCCTCCATCCGACATTTGGCACTATTTGGCAAAATACTATATAGTAGTTTCAAAAGGTACAGAAGAACAGATTTAGTTATTGACCTAAGAAAGACCACCATTTTGCTGGGATAGATGATTGTCATGAGTGAAATAATACTTACCAAGAAACATACAAAAGGGGAAACAGGACAGCTATTCGTAACTGGAACTGGGATTCTCAGAATTCTTTGGGAAATGAGATAATTTTATTAATTGAGTTTTTCTGGTGAATTAATCACTTCTTTTCATCACTATTCCTGAAATGCCTTCTTAAAAATTGATACAATCTCTTACCTCAAATATATAAAGAACTTAGGATGATGCCTGGTAAAAATAAGCATCACCTGGCAGTGGCAGTAGCGGCAGCAGTGGCGGACAGGATCTCCAATGGCCACAGCAGGAGGGCGGGCAGCAGCACCGGCAGGAGCAGAGCTACACCAGCAGCAGCAGTTCCAGTGGTATTAGTACTAGTAGTGAGAATAACATACAACCAAAATATAATTTTGCCTTGTTGGCCCTAAAGCATGCAAAAGCTTAGAGTCCTTATTAAAAGTAGCAATTCTCTTTGCCCAGGTGTGTAATGGATGCTATGGGAGACTGTAACCTAATCAGAGAAGTTGAGTTTAAGAAACCTTAGAGAGCAGGTACCTCAAGTGTAGTTTAAAAAAAAAAAATCTCTGCTATTAACTCAATTGTCATCTCCTTCAAGCCTCATTCACAGATTCCCTAATTCTCTATTCTTGGCAGAATGGTCACATCTTCCCCCTGCTCATAGAGCACTTTTTGTATGAGCACTGGTCACTGTCATGATTGCAGTGATTTCTGTCTTTTCCCTGGACAGTCGCCTTCTGAAGACTGTCATCCGTGTCCTGTTCATGTGGGTATTTCAGGCATTGGATAGAATACCTAGATCATGGTAAATGTTCAATTAAAAATCGTTACATTTAACTGACTCTCTTTGTTATTTGTCTCTTCTACAGAGCATAAGGAAAGATAAAACTCAGGTAAAGTGTAAATTCAAATGAGTAGGCTCTGGTAAGTGAAGTTTCCACTCTTCTTAAAGGTATGGGCTAATGAAATAAAGCCCACCTACAACAAACTTGGAAAACGTCACATCTCAGCGCATAATCACACAGTCCTCATCACACGTTCACATGAGCCCTGACAAAGTTTAGAGGGCATCTTAGTGTTTTTAAAAAATATCAAAAATCAATTGAAAAGAGAGAAAATCTCAACTTCAGTAAGAACGTCCTTCAGGTGTTGACAGGGGAAATGAACATTGGGGTGTGGGGTCCTTCAGAGAGGGAACTCACAGAGGAAATACATATCAAGTAAACCAACAGCTGCAGTATAACAGGGCAAATTCACCAATAAAATGAAATAACTAAAATGTGTTGAATGGTTACTATGTGCCAGTGACTACCTAAAGAGCTATATGAACCCACCGTAGTCTCACAAAACCATGTACCAGAGAAGAAACTAGGGCTCAATCTAGATAGTCCAACAGAAGGTATTTAATACAGAAACCTAGTTACAAATATACTGGGAAATCTGAATAACTAAATCGAGAATGGTAAGGCAACCCAAAGATGAGAAGAAATATGAAGACACACAACACCCTAGAGGAATGCAGGTGGGAGGGACACAGAAACAGGGTGAGAGAACCAGCGCTGAGGAGCCAGAGCAACAGAAGAAACTGGACCTACAATGGAGGCCACCCAGCAGGAGCTGGGACCAAGGAGGAGTGACTCCGACCACATGACTTCTCCCTTCCTTGGCCCTCCAATCTCTTTTCAGTGCCTACCATTGACTGAACACTGTGAGAGGCAAGAGAGCCTGGGAAATAAGTTTTGAGAGGAAAGATGAGTAATGGTTCTGAGACCAAACTAGTAAGTGATCAACACAAAACCTATGAGGTAGGTGCCACTGTAAGCATCATTGTACAGAAAAGAAAATGGAGTAACAGGGAAATGAAATTACCTGCCTGAGATCAGAATCGAACTCCAGAGTCTGTGTTCTCATCCATTCTGTCACACAGCCACTTGTGGAGAAATAGTGGAGTCCAATGGGAATGTTAATTTAACTGGGGAGAGTGGGAAGACAGGGAGGGCAGGGGCAAGGACAGCTTCCCAGGAACCAGAGTAAATGGACCTGTTCCAAGAACAGAATCACAGAAGTGATTCAAGCTCAGAATATGTGTAGACTCAGGAACTAGCAAACAGCACAGCACCTGGTACATTAAAGTGTTTAATAAATTAATATTTTGAGTTAATAAATAGATGAATGGGCTCCTTAAGCTAAAGTGGGGGGTCTGGGGTAGAGAATATTTTGCAACCTCAAACCTAAGAGGGCTAACTCTCCTTTATTGAAGGGTTCTCTGCCCCTGTCAGACTAAGAAGGAAGAGAAGATGATGGGTAGATGATGATGGCTAATGTTTACTGAGTCATTGTAGCATCATACAAGTGCATTGTGGGACTTATCTCATTTATTCCACAACAACCCAATGATATGGGGGCTATTATCTCCATCCTACAGATTAGGAAACTAAGGCTCCCAGAGTTATGTAATTTGCCCAGCAATTAGGTCAGCCAGTAATTAGGAGAGCCAATGGCCAAACCCAAGGCCTTCTAATTTAGATTAAGTCCTTCCTGCCTCAATTTGGATTGGCCAAGAAGCAACAGGGCGGACAGAGACAGCAAAGGGGAAGGGGAGGATGCTTACTTAACCCATTTACAGAGAACTGAGGAAAAAAGGGGCAGAGGAGTGGGATTGCAAGCTGGCAGGAACCTAATAACAAAACGCGAAATTACTGAGATGCCAACAAAAATCCTTTTCAAATTCTCCCTTTGCAAAAGCAGTTCCACTTGTACTTTGATCTTTGACCTGGACCCATACAATTAATTCCACATCATATTTCTGCATATTGCTCTCCAAGGAGAATCGAGTTTACACTTCCCCCCGATCCAAACCATAACAGTACTTAATTAGGTGATAATTTATGTAGTACTTAGCATGAACTTTTGGCACTTGCTGGAGAAAGCTGTACAAGTGTACACATGTTATCACCTGACTACATCAAGTAACGGGGCCTGGGCATTGGTGAGGTGTCTTGGGCTTTACAAGGTATCAAATGACTTTTATAACCCTGTAGTACCTGGCTTTCTAGTAGGCAGAACTGTCTCCAGTGTGTATTAATATACTGAATATTATGCCCACATGCACTTAAAACACTGATTCTGAGCACTTCAAAACAACAAGGAGCCTAGAAAATCGGAGAAACAGATGTTGGATGAATAGTAGGCCTTCTCAGGGTCCATCATTCAACTTTAGGGAAATGGTGTGGCAGCAGAAGGGAATGGTTCAGACCTACTCAGGGGAAAATAAACGGAACATTCTCTACTGGCAGACACGGCCGGTGGTGATAAAGAGGCTCTGAACACTTGGCTCCAACCCTCGTGTCCCAGCCTTGCTGACGAGCCTGGCCTAGAAATGGTTCTTTTCTAGCCGCCCCATGAGGGCGAAGAAGGTCATGACAGTGTGGCCCCAACACGTTGCAGATGCCTACTTCAGCAATGCATGTTTGTCAAGAGAAGGGGAAGCCTGGAAGATGGCAGATGCCTGGACTTCAGAGAGCATGCAAGCTTGAGGTCAAGGCCCTGGCAAGACAGAATCAGGGAGACTGTCTTCCAGTAGTTCCTGATTCTTATTATGCTCATGAACGAAAGAAGAGAGAAACATGAAGGGATATGATTTTGGCTCCTGGGTGCTGCACTGCATCTGTCCTCTCTCTAAACTAGAATCAAATCATAAAGTACAGTCACAGACTTGGTCCTCTTTTGCTGACTCTGGGGGAGAAACAAGATGGAAGAACACAGAACAAGGTCTGTATTCCATTATGAGCACCACTAGTTCGCTCCAGGCCCATGGTCCTCAGTGCATTAGACACAGTAGCTCATGTCTGAGACCCTAAGGCAGAAGGAAATCCACAAAGATGGCTCATGCCATCAGTCAGGATCCACATACCCCATGACAGCTGTTCTCAGCAACTGCAGACCCCCTCCTTGAGTCCGTTCCCTTTCTGAGCCAGGTCCATTTGGCACACCATCCTTAGGTCCATCTAGCTTGGGCCTTGCTCCAGCTTTATGGGTTGAGAATTTGACTTGCTTCCTGCAGATTTGACTCTCTCCAGGCCCTAGGGAGCGCTGTTCCTGGCTCCCCCAACTCCTGCTTGCCTTGTGGAGCCCACCACATCCTTGCACTGGCTCCTCAGCTCATCTGGCTCTCTGCTGGGGACCACCCTCCAGAAGCAGAGCTGTGGTCAAAAGGAAAGCAAGAAGAGGCTTAAAAAAATTCAGTTACGAGATTAAAATAAACTGAACCCTCTTTCCCGTTCCTGGTATAGTTCAGTGAAAAATAGAAGTAATTTGTTCCTAGATATTAACCCTACACGAATACTAGAAATCTAGTGTGGGTGTGAAATGCTATTGAAATCAAGTCTACAATAGTTTCACAAACCATATGCTTTCCTCTCCAATAATTATTTTAACACTGAAAATCACTAAGACATTGTTCCGGGTAATGTGAGGAAAACAAAGATGAATAATGTGTACTGTCTTTATGGAGTTTACAACTCAGCTCAAGAATTAAGATGTTAGTACTCTGGCTCCAGCAAATCTGAAATCACAGACAACTGGGATCTCTGGGCTGGAAGACTTCTCAAAGATCACCCAGTCCAACAGCCTAGTCTGCCTCTGCTCGAACAACCCATGACTTTTTAGTTCAAAACATTTCATCTTTGAACAACTCTGGATGTGGAATATTTTTTTTACATGAAATTGAAGTTTATCCATTTGGGACTTCTGCCAATATGTTTACACTGGAGTCTCTTAGGAAAATCTCTAAGTATTCTCTATGTCATGCTGAGCATCAATTATTAAAAACGATTTGTCATCTCTACCCCTGTAAAAATTCTTCTCTTTTTCAGATGTGAGAATCATTTTTATGATACCTAGTTTTATGTCTCTTCATAATTATTCTGTTCACTTTTCTCTTAATTCTTTTCAAATCGCCTACCCTTTTGAGAATATGAAACAATGCCAATGTATGAGATGTGGTTTAATTAAAGCAGAGAGGAATTGACTCTCACCTCTTTTTTCCTAAGGACTATATTTTAGTGAGGCAGCATTCAGTATTTTGAGAGCCATATCATACATATGGCCCTTCACAGCAACTTAAATCCTTAAAAGTGACCAGCGATGACGTGATTCATTTATCTCTATGGTTGGTTTGGAGAAGCCAACCGTTTACCACAGAATAATGTACCTTGAGCCCACTTCTCCAGCTCGTCTTACTAATCCTGGATCCCCATTCTCTCATCTACCCTTCCAATCTAGGCCATTCCCTTCCGTCAGATCTGGTGAACCTATGTGTTTAGCAGATTTCCTACTGTTGATGTAAATGTTTGTGAAGACAGGGCTAAGGACAAAGCCCCAGGGCACAGTGCAAGAAAATTCCCTCTGCTCTGGAAAAAATTTTGCCAGAATCCACCCCCTTCATACCACCAGCACCTCCACCACCCTCATCCAAGCTATCATCATCTTTCAACAGGATTAATGCGAAGGGAAAGCAAAACCCTTTCCCCTGCCTCCGCCCTTGCTCCCCACCCCCCACAGTCTATACTCAACACTACACCAGAGAGATCCTGTTAACACTGAGCCAGATCATACACTCTTCTGCTGTCAATCTTCTAACAGTCTCCCTTCTCAATCTCAGTAAGAGTCAAACTTTTCAACAGCTGGCTAAGGACACCATTCAGCCTCTCCCACCTCACTACTACCATGCTCATCTTCAAGGACTCAGCTCAGACAGACTGGACTCCGTGCTGATCCCCACACACACCAGGCAAGCTCTGTCCTTGGGGCCTTTGCACTTGCCCTTCCCTCTGGTCCTTCCACCAGATCCATGGGTCACTCCCTCACCATGTCAAGTCCTTTCAATGCCCCCTGTTCACTGTCAATGACTCTGGCCAACCTACGAACACTCTCCTGGCACACCCTGTCCCTGTTCCCTGCTTCACTTCTCTCCGTAGCTCATATCAATATCACCTTCTAACATAAAATCTAGCTCACATATTTTTCATGGTTGTTGACTACCTTGACTAGAATGTGAAATACTGAGGTGGGTTTTTACTGATGTCTCTCCAGTGCCCTGTGGCACCTGACCTGGGGTAGTTATCCAACACGTGTTTGTTGAATGAATGAATGACCCACTAGTGAGATGACCTAGTCGCTTACTTGTATTGACAGGTTTCCTTATGCCTTTGTTTAGGGAGCAGGAGCATTCTTGGGCTGTGTGGGTTTGACTACAAGGGAGTATTAAATAAGGATTTTTTAAACCTTGGGGCACTGGCTGACTCTTATACAGATTCTCTTTTTGCTTTTAAGTTTTCTTTTTCTTACTTTGATGAAACTACTACCGGTTTTGGGTAACCACAGAAACAGAGCTATGGCTGGTATTTCATAGTTTATGTAGCTGATATTACGTGATTTTCCCTACCCTGATATGTTTCTGGTAACTCGACTTTTTTCTCCTCTAAGAAGATGGCAGAAGAGCTTCTCTCCCTCCCTCATTTTCCTCCTCTTTCCCTCCCTCCATCTCTCTCTTCCTCTGTCACTCTCACACACACACACACACACACACACACACACCCCTGCAGATATGCCAAACAGCATTTCTGAATGTGGTCATTCTGCCAACAATTTTTCTGCATAGGTGTATTACCATCCCTTTCTCGAATGCACTTCATCCACTTCAGATGGGAGAATAACACGAAGACCCAAAGCCAATGCTCCGTTTCAGAACACCCGCTATGTTCCCTTCAAAACAGTCCAGTGAGCCCATCAAACAGGGAAGTGAGATGAATTCAATGTGATCTCTTTTATAAAACAATTTTGTTTTCCAGAGAGATGGTGTGGGTGCTTGTCAGCAGACATTTTATGTTACCATTTGTTAATTTGTAAATTCTGAATGAGACACGGCATCTGTCTAAGCCTCAGGTAAACAGGATTAATATCAACTATTTGTGCCAGGCTGTGTGCTAGATGCCAGTGATTAAAAAAAATCCTAGTCCTTTCCCTCACAGGGTCCAATTAGAGCAGAGAAGGCAGGACAGAGCACAGATACACCGAGTGGTAACAGTTCTGATCGGGGTATTTAGGAGTTAGAGGGATGGAAAGGAGGGGAACACCCAGGTCTGGTTGAGTATGAAATCAGGAGCGGGCAAATACTGAGAGAGACTTTACAGGAAATGATGTGAGCAGAGAGATGATTTAGAGAGTTCACTCTAGCAGGAAAGCGAAGGACGCACTTAAGGTTGGCAAGGAGCGGGGAAGTCTCAAAGCAGGGTCTCAAAGCATTTTCTCAGACTCAGAGTTGCACGTCTATCCTTAAGCCATGCAAGTAGCCCTCTTCTCATTAGCTCTCCCATCATGGCTGAAATGACCACCTTCCACCCTCAGCCCCAGCCCAGGAAAGCTGCAGACACAGACGTCCATTATGGGCTATCGCCTACACCCCCAAATCCCACCCACAGACTTAGAGGCTTACCTTCCCTCAATGGCCTCATTAACCAGGCAGCACCTTGGAGAAGGCAAAGGAAAGGCCTCAGGCCAAATGTGTCCTGTACTTCATTCACTGAAATTTCATTTGTACATCAATTAAACCAGAGACCTAGAACCCCACAAGGAACAAAGATGGCCTTATTTCCCATGCCTTCTGAATGACTGTCAATGTAAGTCTTTGTGCTGTCTACCCAAAAGGTCTCAGAGCCTGGAGATGTCGCCATAGGCTTTTAATCTCCGTTTAAGAGCCAGCAACTGATTTAGGATAGAAGTTACAAGCAGGAGACTCATAATCAGGCATCTGGGCTTCAAGTTCCAGATCCACCACTTACTAGCTAAACGACGCAAGACAGATAGCTCAGCCTTCCTGGACATCACTGTCATTGTATGAAATCAGAGGGCAATGATGGTACCTACCCCACAGATGGTTCAAATTGTACATAACATTGCATCCTGCCTGAAACATAGGAAATGCTCGATGAATATTAGCTAGTATTATTTATTTTATTTATTAGTTTATATTATTTGTTTCATTATTTATTAATTTTATATTTAATAGCTACTTTTTAAAAAATTACATATATCCCCTATTCTGGAGACTGTGCTGGATTTGAGAATTACAAAGAGAAGTGAGTTACTGTCCTTCCCCCCAAGTAGTTCAGAGTCCAGATGGTACAGTACCAGCCACGATCAGGAGCAGGAAGCAGATGACACGTCCAGGAGGATTTGTGAGCAGACTTTGGAAAAGAAACCATTTATAGCAGTATGGTCAGGGCTGAAGAAAAGCACCCAGAGACTAACAACAGCAGGCAACTGTAACCACACATATGATTGAAGGGGCAGGAGAAGAAACAGTGATGCTGGAGGGAGCCCGGCTGAGAACAGAGCCCTGCAAAGGGGTCATCTGACACCGCCAGAAGCATCCTGAATCAGGGAGGGAGGGAAAGAAAGAAACGCATCAACCTCCATCTTTTCTTGCTCTCCTATCTCCTCTCTGTGCCTCGCACTGTCTGAACTCAACCAGAAGGCAGAAAGCAAAGGAGCCTTGGTCGAGCAACTCTTAGAGACGACTTCCTGGGGCAGGGAAGAGGGAAAGGAGGGGGAGTGTATACAGTTAAGGGCGACAGAGACTCACTGGCACAGGAAACAAACCACAGTCATTTTACTAGACAGCAGTGCTTGTGCCAATTTTGCATAAATCACCTCTTAAGAGTCAAAACAAAACTGAGAGTAAGGTATGTATTTTTCCCCACACTTCTCAGAAGAAGCTGAGGCTTCAGGAGATCAAGCGGCTTTTCCAGCTCTACACTGTCTAGTCTAGTCTTGCTACTTGCCATACAGCAGGTGCACTTTCCATTAGGCTATAATGCCCCTTTCATCAATTAAACAAATAGTTACTGAGTTCCATAGCAGAGACAGTCACATTCACCAAATATTGAGTCTTCTCCCTATATTTTCCATCCTCTGCACAGTTAGGTGTAACCATGAAGCTGGTTACGCCCAATAAATCATGAGTGGAAGTTACATGTATCAGTTCCACATGAAACGGCTACGCATAAATCTTGAGTCTCTCTCTTTCTTCCACTGACATGGCACTGAGGAGCTTATGAATTCTAGATCATACAGCTAGGAGATGCACAAGCCTACTTCATCCTGAGTCCCTAAGTGACTATGTGGAGAAGTGCCTAATGACACATTAACAAAAATGAGACATAAACTATTCTGTTAAGTCACTGAAATTTGGGTCGTTTGTTACTCAGCATTTCCTAGTCCCTCCTGACTAATATATGTGCTAACTTTATGCCAACCTTTTTGTTTGTGCAGAGAGCACAATGGTAAACAATATCCCTTCCTACTCTTGGAGTTTCAGTTGACGCCATATAGTAATTTCCTACAGCACTGGGTAGATAAGGAAGAAATTATTCTGCAGGGAGTGAAAGGAATAATAAGACAGTTTAGCTGTCTTGAAGAACAAGTGGAACTTTGTTAGCAGACAAGGGACAGAGGTGAATTTTCTGGAAGAGAAATGGAACTGCAAATGAATGGAGATTTGCAAAGTCAGGTGGTAAGAAGCTGAAACATCCCACCATTGAAGGGAATCTGAAAGTATATCAAGCTCTTAAATGATGGGGTCTAGATTACCCAATTGGGACCAGAGGGGAAAATGGAAAAAATGAAATGAAATGAAATAAAATAAAGTAAAATGAAAAAAGAAGCTATTAAAGAACTGAATCGATTCTACTACAGAACCAAAGACTTCTATGTTATCATATGGAAACCTAGAAATTGAAAGTGGGATTTGAGTGTGTTGAACTACACAAGCTGCTTCGAGGGTTTGCTGTTAGCAGTAGCAGAATAGTGGCGGCAGTAGCAGAATAGTGGCGGCAGTGGTGGCTTTCTCCATAGAAGAAGCAGCAGTAACAGCACTGACCGTGTGCCTGCATGTCATAAAAGACTTATGTGCATTATTATTGTTTGTTCATTTAACAAGCTACGGGTCAAACATCATTGCAATCACTTTCAAAATTATTGTGATTCAATTTTCTTAAAAACCCTAAAAGGAAGGTATTATTATTATTTTTTTAAATTTTTGTTTCCCTTTTGCAGATAAAAGAAAGTAGGACACAGAGAGGTTAAGTAACTTACCCAAGGTCACACAGCTAGAAAGTAGCAGAGCTGGTCCCAGGCAGTTTAACTTTAGACCTCATGCTTTCCTGAGCGTGTTGCTTTATGATTTCATTAAATCCTCACCATCAACCTGAGACAGGCATATTACAGTTGTTGTTATTATTATTCCCCCATTTTACAGATGAACAAATGTGTTCAAAGAGCACTGTCTTTGCTAGCATCCTATAACTAGTTTATGTCAGAACCCAACCGCAAGACAGACCTACAGATTCCAGGGCCCATGCCCTTAGGTGGCCCTCTAAGTGAGTGTTCAGCCTTTCAGGGTTTTGACCAAGTCACACAAACCCATGGGTGCCTAAATCTACTTCCAAAAGACTTGGCTTACTGAGGTGAGAATTTCAGTTGATAAAAATCCATGAATCAACAAAAGCCACTGAATATCTATACCTCATAAAACATAAATGAGATGAATATCAGGCCATATAATAAACTGTCCCTGACTCAAGGATCTCACACTCAGCTGGAAGCAAGGCGTACTCTCTCACATAGCAAAACCACCACACACGTAATATGGAGCAGTGGGTGACAGATGGGGAAGAATTACAGAAACGTCAGAAAGGGCCCCAGGTTGAGAACAAGGAGGATGAATGGGGCACTGGTTAAGGAGACGGATTTTAATGGATGGAGAAGAGACCATGGGTCACTAAGGCTCTGAGTCCAGGGCAGAAGACGAAGAGGGCAGGCTTGTTTGAAGCAGCAGGACACAGGTGATAGGATGGGTGCGGGTCGGTATGGACAACCCAGAATTCCAAGCTAATGTGACTCTGCTCTGTGACAAGTCAATCTATTAAAGAGATACAGGCTTGATCCAATGGGACTTGGTGCAGACCCCGGTGTGAGGTCACAGCCTGGTCTGCAGCCTCGTGGAAACACTGCCTAGATGGAGAATCTCTATATTGTGTCAGTTATTCTGCCATCAGAATAGCTCATCTGTGAGCCAGCAACACCCAGGCCTTAAGGAGTGAGGGAGAAACAAACATCGCTTTGGCATTAGGGGGAGAGAAGAGAACAGAGAGAAAGAAAGAGCTCAGAACCGAGATAAAGCCCAGGTTATATCTGCTCATGATCAACCCAACCAAAATTTAACCTTAAAAGAAAGTTGCTCTCGAAAAGCAAGTTAGTATTATTGAATTGCTCCATTACCATCAGGACTTTTTCATTTTTAAGCACATGGGTGGCCGCCTCCACACTGAACTATTCACAGCCAGGGAAAACACCCCCAAAATCATTTTCCAGGGCATCTGTGCCCTCATGAAGGCCACGATGTTTTAATTGAGTTGGACTGAATTTCTATGGATGGAGCAGAAATAGTGCATTTTCAAGAACAAATAATCCTATAAGTTTGTAGGAGGGGCATCTTTTTTGGCACAAATAGGCAGAAGGCATCTGCATTTCCCTGCAGCAGGCGTTCTCACCCGGAACAAGACCAGGACTAGCAAAAGTGCATGCTGTTTCTTTCTGACTCCCTCGGAGGACCTTGGAGGAAATGTGTCTGGAAAAGTCCTGCTGGATAGGAGACATGCAGGGAGGTTTGCCAGATGGGGGGCCTCCAGGAGAAGCCAGCAGATGCTGGTCCAGCCTCACTGAGTCCTCGGTTTCCTGGTCAGCTTCTCAGTGCTATCTACACACTTCACTCCTGGTCATTTGTGTCTGCTGAATCCACCCACTCTCCAGGAGCTGGACACACAGAAGGGTCAATGCAAGAAGAATCAAAGAGCAGTGGGCTTTTGCCGGCACACAAAGGCTTCTGGAGACCTTTGCCGGGTGACCCCATCACAGTACCTTAGGGCAGAGAGGGAGCTGGGCTGTGAGGAGATGAGAATTCTGGCTTGGCTTCTCCACTCCTGGTCTGTGGATCCTGGAGTAACTCATTTCACCTTTTTACACCTCGGTTTCTTCTGCTGTGTGACGTCGAAGGCTCTTCCCAGCTCTGAACTCCTGTTTTGGGAGCCCTCTGTGGGCATTCAGGTCTCCCTACAATAAGATCACAATCTACCTGCCCCTGCTCTAGCATCATACAGATGTGCCTCCCCTCCCCAACCCCATACCTTGGTTTGTTTCCCTGACTCTTTTTGCCACAAACTCACACTGGACTTTTCACCTTGGGAGCAAGTTCCCCTCTATCTCCCTAAAGCTAACTTTCTCCTCAAGTCTTCTGCTGGCCAGGCATCAGTAGCTGGGGGCCAGCAGGGAGGGGAAAATTCTACTAGGCCCAGAGACCCTTAAGTGTGGTCTTACACAGTGTTGCATCCCCGGTGCCCAGGAACAAACTTGGCACATTGTATTTATGAAGTCATACGGAGATCCCCTCCCTAGGGCTTTTAAGCATGTCAGGTCTTAGACATGCCTGAGGGTGTCTAATGAAAGCCAGGGAAGGGCCTCTTCCCACAAAGATACCCATGCAGAACTGGCGAGGCCAGCTCGGCGGGCCCAAACCATGATGCACAAAGAGCACAGCTGGCTGTTATGGGGTTCAGACCATTCCCGTCACCAGAAATCCAGAGATTTAAAACTTCAAGTCAGTGCAGAGCCAGATAAGGTGGTGTCTGTATCTGCTGTGTTTCTATCCTGCTTCCTTTTTGGGGGAAACTGTCCTTTCCTGCTCAGTGTGATCCTAACAGAGCTGTCAATCACACGACTTCACCTTTCCAGCTGCAGGAGGCAGAGCCATGATTGGCCAAGACTGGAAACAATGACAAATCTGGGAGGACCTAAGATGGGCCAATTAGAATAATTTTAGAAGATTGATATAGATGCTGGAAAGAGACAAATGCAGTTTACTCTCTGGAATTGCTAGCAGTTGAAACGTTATAGGCTTACAGCGATCAGAAATGATCTTTGCCACCTTGGGGAAAAGAGTGAATCCAAACATGAGGTTAACACAGAAAACTCAGAGCCAAGAAGCAGAGGGACAGAGTCTTTCTGATCTAATCTGCATCCTTCAATGCAGCCATGATGTCTGTTTTCTAAGTCTTCAATTTCCTATCACTGTCTTCCTCATTGTTACTATTTGTTTAAGCTAATTTGAATGGTTTCTGTCACTTGCAACCCAGAGAGCCCTGCCTGATGTAAGAGTGCTAACCCACACTGGCAGAGAGCCCTGGTCTGGAGGGGCTGGGATCCTAACAAGGGAACTGCAGAGAAACAAATCCAAGGGGGAAAAAAAAAAACAACAGGCAGAAGCCTGGTGGGACAAAATGACCCAACCAGAAGGGAAAGAGGGGCTGCAATGCAGAGGTGCCAGCTGTCAGACTCCTGCTCCGCCACAGCAGGCGGGCTGGAGGGGAGACTGGGCAGAGGGCACCCGGCAGCCGTGGTGCAGCCCGCAGGTCTCCCCCGACAGGAAAAGCAGCTGCCGCTCACTGACAGGACTGGCCCTGGGGCTTTTCATGCACTCTCATTTAATCACTGCCATGAAACTTTACAGTATTTTATATACATAAATTACATATATAATACATATAAATACTTTGAAGTATTTTACATATATATAAATTACATATATATATCTGTGCTCTTTGGACATGGTTTGGGCCCACCTAGCTGGCCTCACCAGTTCTGCATGGGTATCTTTGTGGAAAGAGGCTCTTTCATTAGACCCTCAAGCATGTCCAGGACCTGACATATTTTAACATATGCATATATTTACATGTATATAAGTTAAATATATAATTATATATATACATATGTATCTAGATATATCTCCATTGTGATGTGTCTGTATCATGTGTACATGTATAAATTATACATGTGTATATATTGTGATGTATATATATACACACACCATATGTGATATGTATATATACTTTATATCATATATATCACATATGATATGTATCATATCATATATGTATGTATGTATGTATGTATGTATATCTCCATCACAACGGAAGAAAGAGAGGTTTGAGAAGAGTAAAGTAGCAGAGTTGTGGTGCAAGGATTGAGGTCCTACTAGGTCTGACTGCTGAGCCAACACCTTTCATTTCCCTTGAGCCTCAGGGCCTAGAGGGAAAGGTGACAAGTTGAAGGTCATTGGCAGGAGCTGAGGCCAAGGGCCTCTTCAGATGGAGCTCTTGAGCAGACTCAGCTCTGAAGCGCCCTGGACCAAAGAGCTGGGGAGAGCAGGGCTGGGGCTAGTGGCTACTGCATTGCTGTGTCCCTCCCGCCCACTCTCTGCCACCCCAGGCCAGCCCGAGGGACACAACAGCAACACGGATGCTGTCCTCAGAAAGCTCAGAACCTAGTCTGTTTGGCAATCAAGCCCGAAAAATCTTTTATTTTTCAAACTGTTGTCTTGAATAATTTCTTAATTTTTTAATTATCTATCTGATATAGAGGGGGGCTTTGCCACTAACTCTATGATCCTACCTACTTCATCATGCCAACAAATTATGACTACCTGGAGGGCTGGAGCCCTGTGTCAGCCCACCATGGTGTTCCCCACAGGGCACTGCAGTGCTTGGGAGGCATTCAATCAATAGTCTTTTGAGAGTAAATACCACACAACAAGGTGCTAGGGTTTTTTTTCCCCCTTCTATTGTAAAAAATAAGGCAGGAGAAAGTCATTTATTGTACTAAATTATTTGTAGCAGCGAATTTTACTCTAAAGAAATCAGCAAACTCCTATTACTCTAGGCCTATGTCCAGGTCTTTAAAATATTTTTGTTATAATCATATTTTTTAACCATATTTTCTATAATAAGATTTGACCTTAATTTTTTCTTTTACCACAATTCAAGTCAACCAATTATGGGGCTAGAAGGAACCAATCAAAAGAACTTCAGAAATTGAGACCATATACTCTAAAACTGCACTCTTAGGAGATGTTAACAGATGCTACACACAGACAGGGGGGAAAGTGGGCAAACTCAGAAAAACTCCCTTGGCGACTCACAAGGTGCCTTGACATATGAAAGATTTTGAGAAGTCCTGAAGAAACTGAACTAACTTTGATCATTCAGTATTTCTCTATTTGAGCGAAACATCAGTGAACACACAGATGAATCAACTCCTACAGATGGAACACTAGTTTGGGAAACTCTGATCTAGTGTATCCCCACATTAGAGTGACAGGGAAATGGAGACAATGAGGGATAGAGCAACACGCACGACCTTTGGAATGAAATGACCTGACGCTGGACTCCAGCTCTACTGCATAAAAGCTGCTACATGATGCAGGCAAATAAAGAAGAGTCCTCTTTCAACAAGAATTTTTTGAGCACTTACTAAGTGGTAGGCACTGTTCTGATCACTTAGGATACATCAGTAGACATAAAAAGACCAAAATCTCTAACATAAATTAGGGATACAAATACCTACATCTTATTGTTAAAAGGAGGGTTATATGGGGAGATAGTTTTGAAATATCTGTCCTGTTGTTAGCTCTGAATAACAGTAGACCAACCAAACAAACAAAAAGTCTTGATTTTTTTCATAGCTCCAGATTTTCATGGTGCCACAGTATCTCCCTGGTTTACTGTCCCGTCCCCCAGACTCTTCCTACCAAAAGCCGAAAATCATTGCACTAGTACTCACTTATTAAGGATAAAGGTTTATTACATTTCTTAATGAGCCAAGAGGAAGGTATATTGATGGAAAAACTTGATTGAAATAATGATCTTCAACGAGGAAGACTGAAGTTAGAGGTTCGAGAGGCAAAAGGAAAGAGTTTGGAAAAGTAACTGTGATGTTTAGAAAGATGTAGAAGACACTGACACTCTCCACACTGGACTATTTTTCTGAGCTCCAATACTGAATTTTCAGCTAACTCTTAAACATCCCCACCTGAGCTCCTCAAGGCTCCTCTATGACTCTCAAGTCTGAAGCCAGTTCTGTTACCGGGTACGTTAATGAAACATTACCACGATAAAACCATTTGCTCCAGAAAACTCGGTCTGCTCTACAATTTTTCTCTTTTGCTCCTTTCTTTGTTGCTTGCACTAATAGTAAGGCAAAGGAGAACTAAAATCCATGGCATGTGAGCCATTTTGGAAAACATCTTAGTAGCTCCTCAAAATGTTAAACACAGAGTTAACATACATGGAAATAAAGGAAGATCAACCAAATGGGAAAAGCAAAGGCAGTTTATTCAGAACTCCCTATAACAAGGGAGTCAGGCACCATCGCTTGCCTTCTGACAGAGACTCAAAGGCAGGCAGAGGAGTGGAAAAGCTTTATAGCAGAAAAAGAACGTGCCCTGGTTGGAAGTTGTTGGCTTGGGGAAGCTGGACACAAGATAACTAAAGGGCCTAGCATCCTGTGTGATTAGTTGGCAGGTGGACATACATGGCTTTCTCCGGTTGGGTCTACTTTGTAAGCCAAGACAAAAATTGGGGAAGTTGTTAGTTATTAATCAAGTCCTGGTAGTTTGGGGTTGATTATTATAGAAATTATTATTTAGCTTCCTGGATTGTTGCTAAAGATAGCAATCTGGCTTCCTACAGACCTGATTTAGAGCAGGCTGACTTTCTGAGCTGTTTATTATAGGTAAGAAGTTTGGTTTCCTGGGCAGGTTGCCATAGGTTATGGGTCTGTTTTTATATATGTTCTGACCACTTTCTGTTTGTATATTCAAGCTTTTACATATGACTCTGCAATTCTATTCCTAGGTATTTGCCCAAGAGAAAGTGAAACATAAGTCCACAGAAAAACATTTATATAAATATTTATAGTAGCATCGTTCACAACAGCAAGATTTTTAAAAATTGAATGCCATCAACTGATGAACAGATAAACAAAATGTGGTATATCTATTAAACTGAATATTATTCGGCAAGGACACCTACACCAGGGATGCACTTAGAAAAGATGCTAAGTGAAAGAAGCCGGACGCAAAAGGCTACGTACGTACTGTATGATTTCATTCATGTTAAATGTCCAGACTAGGCAAGTCCAGAGAAATGGAAAACAGATTAGTGGTTGCCAGGGGCTGGCGGAGAGGGGACTGGAGAGTGACTGCAGATGGACATGGGCTTTCTGTTGGGTGTGATGAAACTTCTCTGAAGTTGGACAATGGTGATGGTTGCACAACTTTGTGGATAGAGTGAAAACCACTGAATTACACACTTTAAAAGGGTGAATTTTATGGTTTATGATTCTGTCTCAATAAAACTGTTATCTTAAAAAGATCTGTGACATGCATATATACTCCCGAGTTCCCAAAGTGCTTTCAATGATTTTGTCAAGGTAGAGTGTTTAAGTCCAATAAGCCCACTGCCTTCCCCACACTTGCCTTAAAAGCAGACTAGTTGCAGGAATTATTAGTTGCATTTCAGAAACTGTTTGACTTTTTGCCCTTGGTCCTAGAAATCACTCACATATTTATGACAAAGAAATAAAGGCCAGAAAATCATCTTAAACAACAACACAGGAATTTGAAAAAAGAAAGGGTTCGGTTATAAACCATGATCATTTATCAAGAATGAGGGCAAATCTTGAAATTTCCTAAATAAAATAATGGTCCTATTAGTGACGCAGAGATAAAAGGAGGAGGTCAGAGGGAACACCAACAATCTCCAAATCTGAGATTAGTGTTAGAAACACGTGTGTGTAAAATTGCCGTAAACTTCAAATTAATTCCACACCATTAAATTTCCAAGTACTCTAAGCCACAGTGACTCAAAGAGACAGACTTTTGTTGGCAGCTGAGCCAGCTGGACCCAATTACCTGCTTCATTTTTAATTTTTTTTTTCAGCCACCAATATTTTCTTTCAGAAAAATAAAAGAACAGAGGGAGAATTTTGATCAGTTATCTTAAGAAGCCTTTTTTTTCACCTAAGAAGTTGCCATTCTGGCTCTTCATTCCTTGGCAGTATTTGGGGGATGGAGGAGAAGCTATGCCAATCAGAATTATGGGGAGGGGTGTGGGGAGTGTCAATTAAAGTACACAATCCCTCTCCTTCCAGGAGCTTATGGGCAAAGACAGATAGGGAAAACAGGAACGAAGATATACAAGAGCAAAAACAAAACAGAATATCTCCAGTATGCTAAATAATAGTAAGGGCACTGTGTAGTAATACATTTAACATATTATAACTATTACTTACATAATTATAGGTGATTGTGATGCCTATTCTAATAGTAACAGCCCCTACACTGCGTGAGGACTCACTGTGTCCCTGGCACTGTTCTCAGCACGCCGTGCACGCTCATTCATTTAGCCTGTCTAGCAGACATCACTCTCACTGTGCAGATAAGGACATCAGGGCACAGTGAGTTTATTTAACTGGCCAGAGTCACAGAATTGGGAAGGATTTCCCAATATCTGCAGCCGTTGCCAAAACTCATTTCCGTTTGCCTTGCTTGAGACATTAATCTATAGACATTAATTGCACTGGGCTTTTCAGTTCAAAAGGCAAAGTCTTTTGCAATTTAGAAGTGGTTTCTCTAATTAGTGGGTATTTAATCAGGAATGTCTGAAGGTCTAGAAACTGCAAAAAAAGAAAAAGAATCTAATCAGATTGATGAGGCAAACCTGTACCTAGCAGGGTGTCTATATAATGTTCATCCATTCATCACTTTAGTACACAGCTCTGGTGCTCCTATAATGTACTACCAACGGAAACAGGCAGAAAATATCATGAGGAACATGACAGAGTATTGGGGGAGATGAGCTTTTAAATAGATACTCTCAAAATGTTAAATTTTTTTTAAAAACTAACACTTGACACCAACACATATGTAAGTATTTTAACACAGGTTTATTATACATTAAGTAATTCCAAATAAGGGGAACCCCAAATGCTTCTTAATTATTTGCTTCCTATCGCCAGAACATACTGCAAATTTTAGAATGAAGGGTACATGTTGAGCTGAACTAACACTTTATGCTGGAACCTGTTCCAAGCACATTTCTATTCACTTCACCCTCAAAACAACCCTATGAATGAGGTCCTATGATCATCTTCATTTTACAAGAGAACAAACTTAGGCACAGAGAGGTTAAGTAGCCTGCCCAAGGTCACAAAGCTAGTTAACAATAGAGTTAGCACTCTCTGCCCAATTTAATGTGATACAATGTGTTACCATAGAATGTCGCACAGATTAGCAAAAGGTGCAGAAAAGAGGCACCTAACCTCTCCCAAAAGCAGTCAGAAAGGACCTCCAAGAGGAGGCAACATCTTGATGGAAAAGTGATGCCTCAGATGCTTTTAAACAGGTCCCTCAAAGGAAAAACAGATCAAGGTAAAATCAGATCATGATATTCACAAATTCAGGACTTGAAGCCAGCCAATCCAGTATCTCTCCATCGTCTCACCTTAATTAGAGAGAATTTGGGTGAAACTGTAATCTGTCGTCTCATGTGACATTTTTATCGCCTGCTTATTAACATTTCAAATGAAACATTTTATTGCATCTGATGTTAGTTAAACACTTAACATGTACTCTTCACGGTTACAATTCTCAATGTGTTCTGACTGTATTAAGCAAATATTTAAGAAACATTTGGGCTGTTTTTCCATTTTTAAGTATTTAATCTGTAATAAACATATAGCATGTTAAAAATACATTTCATGTATGGTATGTGTTAAGTGTTAAGAATATATTTTTGAACTGCCTTATTTAAGCCTGTCAGACTTTCCATTACAACCCCTTAATTTAAGGGGTTTTTAAACCAGCCATAAAAATCTCTTCATGCTGATATTTTGGGTAAAATATCTCTCCTTCCAGAAGCGTTTTTTAGTTGTGGTGGCTTGTTTTTCAGTATTAATGCATTTAAAGAAAAACTGACTTTGTAAAATTGAACATAAAACAAAGACTTTTCTCATAGGATATTAGCAGGATCTTCTCTATGCTTTTTAAATAATTCATATGTTGGACACATCTCATTAAAAAAAAGTCATAGACCTTACCTCAAAATTTATGAGAGAAAATAAAACATGGCTAGATGAGTACTATCTATGTATCTGCACACTGTATCACAATTCAGAATCAAGGATATAAAATAAGGCTGTGGACAGTTCCTCTACAGTCCCAGAAAACTTCGTACGTATGTAGTAAATGCAGCTACTTTAGTTTAGCAAATTACAGTTTCTGGGTAAATGCCACATCCCTTCTCTTACCTGCCCTTCAGGATGCTGGGAAGTAGGACGGCTCTTGTCGTAATTACTCTTTTCTTACAGAGAGGCAAGCAAAGTTCTGGGAGAGGTTAAGTGATTTGTCCAAAGTCACACAGCCAGTTATTCGTGAAACTAGAGTTTGAATTCAGATTCCTTCGCTTACTCCATGCTACTCTGGCCCACACGTTACAAAACACGGAGCCCTGTGTGGCTGGTGTTTCCATCTGAGTATTGTTTTAGCCTGGTAAAAATCTTAAGTAAGTAAAATTCAACTTACTGGCACAGCTAAACAACTTTTTTCCAGCGTTACTTCCCATGTTTAAAGTCAAGGTCACGTCAAGAAACACACTCAAGAAAATTTCCTTCCCTTCGTTCAAGACACCTAGCCCATGACCTAACATAGGAGGCCTCCTTCACACCGCGCCACAACATCTTCCCCAACTCCATCCACAGCGGTCTTCAGAGTCCATGTGTCATCTCACCCACTTAGATTATAGATTCTCTGAAAGCCAGGGCTTGTCCTATTGGTCCTTATGGCATCTTCTCTCCTATCCTTACCTGCCCAGTGCATAGCACAGTGCCTGGCATGTTATAGGGGTGTGTTACATGTTTGCCTATGGGGAGAATCCATAGAACTTCCCAGAAAGAACTGACCTGATGCTTCCGCTCTTTCATGAAATACCAGAGATGGAGCGCACCTCTGCAGTTATTCATACCAGCATTTCTCAAAGAGCACTCCTTGCTTCACCAGCTCCACAAGACTCTATGCGATAAAAAAATTCCATGAACAGAGAAGTTTGGGAACTGCTCTCTCCACAAGAAAGAAATGTCCTGAGAGCTCCCCAAGTGTAGCCCTGGCTTTCCATACTTCTCCTCTGGAGCCGGCTAAGTGCGGGGAGCCAATGGCGCCTGCTGTCGCCAGGGCTGTCCCACCCTGCTGCAGGTGCAGACCAGCTCTGCCCACTGCGGTGGAAGTGTGGAAATGTCTGGCTTGTCCTGGGCACAGGCCTCTTTGGCCATCACACTAAACTATCCCCTCAACTTTTAACAGTAACTAGGGTGATGTTCTGGCCCTTCTATGTCATATTCCTGAATTTTTTAGTTCTCTCATTTGTTCAGAACCAAAATGGGGATGGAAAATGCTATTTATTTGTGGTACCCATAAGCTCTGAGAGAGAAAAATACCTCAAGTCCTCTGCTGTCAATTACTTTTCCTTCAAGCCCATCTTCCTTCCAAGTGTACCAAAAATATCCTCAGGCCTTCAGAGTAATTATATTTATGATCATTCATTTTTTCATTAGTCTAGAGCAAATATTGTGGGAACTCGAGAAAGATGATGTTCCAAAGTCAACCTCAGGTTTGGAATTGCAAGAAAGAACCACAGATGAAGATGGAATTGGAATCAACTGAACCCTGGATACTCTCTCTAATGAGAGCTCTGTACTGGAACCACATATTATCCTGTCTCAATATACAGCCTTAAGAACTTAGGTGGGCTGGACTCAAAATCTTACCTAGGAGACTTGAGCCACAGAGGCAAGGAACGCTGCAGGACCCAAGAGGGGAAACCAAAATTCAATAGAGACATCGACAACACTGCAGAATGTTTGAGCATTCATTTCTAATTCAGACATAATGTCAAATAGCAAAAATGTCCTGACTTCATTCATTGGCTCAACAAATATTTACTGGGCGCCTGTTATAAGCCAAGTACTCACTGCTGGAGACATCAGAGATGTAGCAGCAAGCTAAAGACCAAAATCATCCCTGTCTTCATGAAGCTTATAATCTAATGGGAAGAGATGGACAATAAAAATTAAATAAGCAAGGTACACAGAATGTTAGGAAGTTGATGTGCTATGAGAAAAATAAAGAAGTGAAGGGAGATAGCAAATACAGGGGCGTTACATTGGGAGGAGACTGCACTTTTAAATAGATGATTAGGGAAAACCCAATGGAAAACATGACATTTGAGAACATACGTGAAGGAGATGCAGATAAGAATTAGAAAGCATTCTCGGCAAAGGAGCAAGAAAATACAGATATCATGAGAAGGCGTATTTTGGCATGTTTGGTAAATAGAAAGGGGGCTGGCTGCCACAATGAAGTGCCACAGACCACGTGCCCTAAACAATAGAAATTTATTTTCTCAGCTCTGGAGGCTGGAAGTCCAAGATCAAGGTGCAGGCAGCTTTGGCTCCTGGTGAGTTTTCTCCCTGGCTTGCAGACAACCCGTCTCACTATGTCCACACGTGGCAAGTTCCCTGGTGTCTCTTCTTATTTTGGCAACTGATCTCATCACGACCTCATCTAAACCTGATTACCTGCCGAAGACCCCATCTCCAAATACCATCATGTTGAGGGGTTAGGGAGTCAACACATGAATTTTGGGGAACACAATTATTAAGTCCATAGCAAGAGACTAGGACATCTGGTGCTGGAGAGGCCAATCCGTCATTACAACTAGACTGTGAGCTCCTGCGCTTTTGCCTGTTTCATTCCTGGCTGTTGCATCAGTGTGAAACAGGGACCTCCTCCACCCACAGCCCTACAGCTCAATGAGAAGTTCATTGGTTGGATTATCCAAGACCTGAACACTTCCCTGTAGGGAAGTCTGTGTCTTGCTCTAAGTGTGAGCGTGAACATGTCTCGCTGAGCTCAGTGCCCTTCCTGGACCCAGTACACACTTCCCAGAAGTCAGCACACATGCTTCCACTTACATTTCCATTTTTTCCCCTCTGTCTCACCTTCTTTTATGGCTTCCAATGGGTTTTGAGGGAAAGAACAGAAATAGAAATGCTCTTTTTATCTATTATATTTAACAGGCAGCCACACCTCTGTTTTAAAAGTGTGTAAATGAATTATCTTTATGACCCTGAATAAGAAAATCGATAATTTCTGAAAACACTGCTAATTATGATATAATAGAGTGAATTTTCAAACTCTGTTGTCTAGGATCACCTGGAAGGCTTGTGAAAAAGCAGGTATCAGGGCCCACCCCCAGGGTTTCTGACTCAGTGGGTCTGGGATGGGGCCTGAGAACTTTAATTTCTAACACATGCTCAGCTGATGCTCACGCTGGGGGTCCAGGGACCACACTTTGAAAAGCACTGTGATAATGAAATGTTTTCATTTTAGTTATGTCTAGAGCCCTCTAAGGATTGAAAATGAGGGCTATACATGATAAAACATTCTAAGAATTCATCAAATCTTTTAGATACCATAGCAGACCTGCTATAACCAAAATGAACATCCAGAGTATTTCAGAGAGGCCAACGTCATGGAAAGAGTCCCCATCCTCTCCCCACTGCCTCAGGACCTGCATCCAGCCTTTGTAACCTAGAACAAGTCATGCCTCTAGTTTGTGTGCCTGTAGAATGATGCGTTTGGACCATGTGGCCTCATTACAACTGTACGTATAGATGTGAATTTTCACATGCTCTTTCAGACCGCTCTATCTCTCATGAAATAAAAGATTTTTAAACTGAAATATAGTTGGTTTACAATGCTGTGCTAGTTTTAAATATAAGATTAAAAACAAAGAAGCATTTATGCTACAAGCGATAGCCAACTAATGAACGTGAGATAAGGATCATGTTGGGAAACTTGAACCCTTTAAGCTAGTGCTGAGTTTTTGGTGCTGCTCCCCCAGAGCTCTTCCACTTCCTGTCTCTCCATATAGATGGACACCAGAGGAAACTTTGTAAAAGTATGAAAGCAGGAGAGGGGTGTCTGGGCTCTGCGCTACCATTCTTTGCTAGCTCCTGCTAGCCTCTGGCTTAAGGGGAGTTCATACTTCCTGGTTCAAGGTTATTTTAAATTCTAACCCCTGGCCTCTGCCCTCAGAGCTTCTGCAGAGGAAGCACCTGCTGTTCCTCTAGAGTGACTGCCCTGGGAAGCTCCGCCATCTTCCCCTGGTGGCAGGCTCTCCATCTCTGTTCTTGCCCACGTGGTGGACCCTTGACCACCACTCCCTTGTCCATCTGGCTGGGTTATTTGGGCTCATCCATTCTGCAGCCTCTCTACAGAACCCCGTGCCCATGACTCCATGAACCCTCTAGTCTCTCTCACTTCTCCCTACCTTCCTCATCCCACGTAGGGTCACCTTGGACCTTCTAGAGACCTCCCATGTCACCTGCAGTGGGACGGGCCACTGTAGATCCCTTCTCCACCCTCGGCCAAACCCCACTGTTGCTTGACTGCTATCACCTTTGTGTCTGTTGGACACTTACATGTTCTCTTTCCAGAATTTCAAATGGAAATTGAAGCAAGCCCTCTCCCTTTCAGCTTTTCCCTCAGCCTACCAGTGATACGCGCAATGCATTCCCCACCAGGGAGTGCAGACTCGGGGCCACATTCAGCAAGCCCTAGGCAGCATCTTCATCCTCACTTCCTGACTCTCCTCCCCCCATCAGCAGAGTTTTCTTCCTTTCCACTGACACGAACTCACATATTCTTCCTTGTCTTCTCTACATGATGGCTAAGGGCCAATATAGCTCACATACTCAGCCTTGCTTTTTACATGTAAATGGAAGTTTGGGGAATTTCAAGTAAAGAAAACAAAATCTCTCTCCATGAAAAGGAGGCTGTCAAGACTATTATCTCTCTATGCACTTTTTAAAAACTCTAGTATGAAACTCAAAAATTGAGCAATGAATCCTTTGTTCTAGTCGGTAGCCACAATCTCCCCAAAGCAATGAATGGCATTGATTCATTGAGCGGAGGGAACTGCTAGGCAACATAGTTTATGGGGAAGGAAAAACACCTTGTTTTAATATTTTTTGAAAATATTATCCCTGCTACAGGCATAGGAAAGTATACCTGAAAAGGGGAACAGCAAAATCCCAGTGAGGCAGCAATAGAAAATTTTAACGGTGGCTAATGCCAGTGGGGAGGCCGCAGAAGATAAAGAAAACATAAAATCAGGAGGAGGTGAATGCAGTGGATGAAAACGCTGAAAAGTGGAATTCAGAATGGAATTTGTCCTCCTCTTGCCAAAAACAAACAAATAAACAAAAAAAAAAAAAAACACTCAGAAACTAAAAATCCCAGAAAAATAGTCTCCAATACAGTGTTGAGGGAACATTTGATATTTTGTGGAAGCAATAGTGTAGAAGGTACTATGAGTATGAAAAGTATTTCCCCAAGGAACCAAGGCCCTGCGGTACTTGAGCAACGAGTACAGTTATAGAGAATCAGTAATTAAGAACCTCCAGAATCAAACAGAAGCTTAGCAAATTGGAGACCTCTCATTTGACTATGCATCTATGACTATCTGCACCCACGCAACAGAAAAAGCAGCTGACGGCACGTCATCGTCGTATCTGGTCTATACGTTCCACGTTAATTCTGCATTTTCTCAGCTAACTTGAGCGCTTTCCAGCGTCTCTGGTGCATAGTAGGCCTTCTCAGGAGAGCCAGCAGAGACATGTCTCACAGCTCTACAGACACCCCCATGGACATGGGAATCGCACGGTGCATTTGGAAGCAGGATGTTTTTCTTGTCCATCTTTGGACCCCTCGTGTCCAGCTTGGTGCTAATCAAACAGCAGGTATTCAGTAAATGCTCCAGGAAGAAATCGCATCACTTGGAAGACTGCATAATGAACAGCCCGTCGCATGTTCAAGGAGCAAATCCACAGAATTTGGGCATTTAAAGAAATGTTAGGATTCGTCTAGGGAATCGAGCTACCTCATTTTGGAGACAAGAAAACTGAGATCCAGAGCAATTAGGAGACTTGCTCCAGGTCTCCCAGGACAGCAGTTCCAGAATCAGGACTGGAACCCAAGTCCTTGATTCTTATTTTTATACTCTTTGTCTTGACTGTGTTAAAATGTAGGTTTTATTATGATGAAGGTATGGCAAGACCAAAAGATACGGAAACAACTGCCTTGGCAAAGGCAGATTTACCATCACAGATCTGAGGAGGAAGGAGCGGCCGCGGCATGGGAGGCCCCGGGGACGGGAGGCCCCGGGGCTGGCGAGGAGCAGAGGCAGAGAAGCTCAGGGAGGAGCTGTTACTGTGGCTTCCACAGGGGAGAACAGGTAAGGCGCAGTCAGCAGGCTTAGGGCTGGCTGGTCTGAATAATTTCTGTGAGCCTAGGGTAGCATGCTGCCCCTAGTTGTCTGGTACCTGGCGCTGGAGTGATGGGGCAGATGGATAGTGGCCCCGAGTGTGAAAGCCCATAGAGGAGATGGCTGGGGGCATGGGCTCTGCATTGGTTGGTCTGCATATGAAAGGTGCCCCCCCCCCCACCGGCGTGCGTTGTCCTCTATCTCTAGGAATTCCTAACCTGGGAGGGGCAGTCCCTCCTGGGTCAGCAAGGCCCCAGTGTCAAAGCATCAAAATACAAAAATAAAAGGATGTATTTAATATACTCACCACAATGAGGTCATAAGTCTTCCCTGCATTAAAAACATAGCTTGGACTTGGTGGCTTTACCTACCATCTCTTCAACGCTGTGCAATAAAGTAGTTAGAAAAAAGGGGCTTCCACATGAAGTTCTTAAGTCTTGAGGCTATGAAAAATGGATTTTGGATCATAATTTAGACAATCTTTTCTGATTATTTATCTAAAACTAAAAGCAGGAAATGATTCATTTGATTTCTGCCAATCCTGGAGTGTTGCCACTTTCGGCTCAGGAAGAGTCGGCTTCCCTTGGCAGTCCTCACTTGTAGGATGATGAATGAAGTTCTATGTTTGGTGCTAGCTAAAATTTTATAGGGTCTAAAAAAGCAATTTATACATGCTTCAGGAGGTGGCTATATTTTTTTCTTTTTTAGATAGCTCTTAGTCACAGCAGGGCACTCAATATCCATATATCACATCGAGAGGTCATTTTATAGGAGGAATGAAACTTTGTTCGTTGATAAACATGTTCTCAGCTTCCACAAGCCTTATGTATGCTCAGAATCCAGCAAATAGGTATTAGCTCAATTCTGAATTTTCCCAGTTATTTTCACACCTCAGGAACCCATGACCCTCCATGGGAGATGGTGAGAAAGAGACATAGTCAGCCTGACAAAACATTTGCTTGGTTCCAAGAGCCAATGTTGTCATTTGCAAACAAGGGAGGTCAATTCTCTTTTCTTGGAAGTCTCAGGCATGGGTTGAATGATCTTGCATGCTGCCAATAAGTCATCTAAGTTGTCAAGGGTCAATGCTAACTCAAAGAACAGTGGCCATGGGCCAAACCAACCACTTACTGTAAGTGATGCGCATTCTGAACATTTGCAATCCACCAAGCCTCCCCCGTACTATATTTTTGTTGAGAGTTTAGGGGTTATTTTTTAACTCTGTCTCCATCTCTGTCTGTCTCCATCTCAGTCTGTCTCTGTCTGTCTGTCTGTCTGTCTCTCTGTCTCTCTCTCTCTCTCTCTATATATATACCGGTTTGAAGTATCTGAGCAGTGGTCTTGCTTACTCAGTCATGCTTCAAGATACTCTCTAGATTATCTTCCTGGTTTCTGTCATGACAATGGTTTTATTACCCTTTTTCCCTTTGCTGCTCTGAATGCCTGTCATTACAAAGCGCTGCAGGAGCAGTCTGGAGATGGGCTACGGAGGACAAGCTCTGCCACATGTTGGCTGAGGGGCCTCAGGCAAGTTACTTCACCCATTACAGTCTTTATCTGTAACATTAGGAACATATTTATTCTTTTTTGAAGGATTGTGTAATAAAGTGAGAAAAGCCTTATGACTACTTTTATTAAAAAATATAATCTCCAAAATATGTACATAGAGAAGTACCTGAATTTGTGGAAGGGCTGCTAAAAGTTCACCAAAAGCATGTCCTTTTCTTCTATGCTCTCAACATACCACACTGCTTAGTCTGTCCTGGAGTTAGTCGTGACCATATTACTAATTTATTACTTAACACAATACCAACCTTTAACCAAGTTAGACAATGGACTACAAGAGAAAGTGCCATGGCTATTTCCAGGTCTTCCTATAAAAAGTTCCCTTCTAGATCCTCCAGTCCTTTTTCCCCAGGCCAACACTCTTGGAAGCCCTGGATCAAAGATGGCGGAGCCACAGGATGGCAGGATCCTGGGTATCTGAATCATCACTGGGAGGAGAGACATCCTCCAATCAGAAACACCCATTTGAACTTTACATGAGGGAGAAATAAAATTTTATTGTGCTAACCTATTGATATTTTGAGGTCGCTTTATTACTGCACACAGCAATATATTAACAAATACACAATCATTTAAAAATGCACGTATATAGCAGCACTATTTGCAATAGCCAAGACATGGGAACAACCTAAATGTCCATCAACAGATGACTGGATAAAGAAGTTGTGGTATATTTGTACAATGGACTACTATTTGGCCATAAAAAATGATAAAATAATGCCACTTGCAGCAACATGAATGGCCCTAGAGAATGTCATTCTAAGTGAAGTAAGTCAGAAAGAGAAAGAAAAATACCATATGATATCACTCGTATGTGGAATCTAAAAAAAAAAAAAAGACAAATGAACCTATATTTAAAACAGAAACTGACTCACAGACATAGAATACAGACTTGTGGCTGCCAGTGAGGAGGGGTTTGGGAAGGGATAAACTAGGAGTTTGAGATTTGCAGATTCTGACTGGTATGTGCAAAATAGATAAATAAGTTTATGCTATATAGCACAGGGAAATATATTCAATGCCTTGTAGTAGCTCATGGTGAAAAAGAATAAGAAAATGAATATTATGTATATTCATGTATGACTGAGGTATTGTGCTGTACACCAGAAATGGACACAACATTGTACACTGACTATACCTCAATAAAAAAAGAAACATGCATATATGAAAAATATTTTAAAATAGAGCCAGAAGGGTATGTTATCAGTGTGTCTGGGTGGGGGGATTGCGAGTGTATTTTCATTTTCTTAATTCTCTCTTTATTCTGGATTTTTCAAATCTTCTCTAAGGAATGTATATTAGTTTTATAATTTCAAAAACTACTTAAAGGAGGAAAAACTTTTTTAAAAGTGGGATGCCTTATGGATAAAAGAAAATACTCTTCTTAATCTGGCCCTCACCTGGGAAGGTATGTTCTCACTTCACATTTAATGAACAAATGCAGTTTGTACCTCTACCTGATGCCAAGCACTGTTGCTGACTGCTGAGATACTAAGATGAAAAAAATATCACCCCAATGAACCTCAAAGAATCCACAGCACATCAAGAATCATAACATACAGTGATAAAACCAGGTACTCTGGGGACACACGGAAAAGTGACTGAACCCGAACCAATGCAATTTAGATAAGACTTCCTGGAGGGAGGACCACCTGTAAGCAGAGCAAGGTAGGAAAAAAGCATAAAAAGAGGCACAGGGCTGAGAAAAAGCATGATGTGTGCTGAGCAGTCAGCTATAGCCCCGGCCTAAGGTTCCAGCCAAACGTTTAGACACATGAGTGTTACTTGTTTTTGTTTCTGCAGTGCTTAATACAATGCCTGGTATACAGTGAGTGCACAGTAAATATTTGCCAAATAAATAATTAAAAATGGACATTTCTGCCAAGTGGTTATCCAGGCTCTTGCTTACACATCCCTTATAATAATGGGCATCTTGTGAGGCATTCCACTCCATCTCTAAGCAGCTCTGGCCACTGAAAAGTCTTCCTTGTATTAAGCCAACCAAAAACCCAGTCGTACTAGAGAGCATATTTACATAAGGGAGCAGGGTCAGCAGCAGAGAGATGGTCTGAAAAGGTGAGGACTAAAGGGATCAGACTTGGGGAGAAGAGTGCAGAACAAGAGGCCATACTTCCACTATGTCCTTTTAAAAATGACTGATAATATGGCTTTGCACATGCGGGTGCCTAGGCTACTGAACTTGTGTGTGTGCAGGCACTCCCGTGCATGTCACACACTCTCCAACCACCACGTGTCCTTGGCCTCATTTGTTCCTTATCACTGCTCACTGAGTTCTGCTCAAGTTAGAAAAAAAAAAAAAATCTCTGTTCTACATATAAGGAAACGGAGATAAAGACCAAGATGACTCAGTAAGTGATACAAGCCAGGAGCTGCAGCTAGGTTTTCCCACCCTCTTCCATGTACCACCAGAGAGCCCCCACGTAGCATCTCAGATTATCACTCTTTGGGAAACTCTGAACAGACGTGGCTGCACCACACAGACTCTGCCTGATGGGGAGCCACAGTGAGCCAGCTGCGGGCTTCGTGGCTAATGAAGCTCGTCTTCCTCTGTCCTGCTATTCAACACGGCGGTTCAGTGCCATAACTCAAGTTTGAGTCATGGTAGAATTCAGGCACTACAGCCAGGCCGCCAGGAGAGGTAATCTGGGAAAGGAGGGTAGTGAAAGGGATCTGGGTGCAAAAGGCCAGTTGCTCAGAGCTTAGAAAATGCTCTTATTACAACAGCCACGAGGCAGGGCTTACTCATGGCAAGGTCAGGAAGGCCAGCTTGATGTGGGCTCTCAAAGCATCTAGTATTTGACTGTCCAAGGGCCTGACACTTCCAAGGACCAGAACCAGGACTGGCTGGTCAAGTGGCCCAAGCTGTGAGAGAGGGAGGCCGTGGGGGCAGGGAGTCAGTGGGCTCTGGTCCTTGCGCTCCCTAACCTCCTGGAACCTGAATCCCTCTGCTGCTCCTCCAGTGTGCCCTTCCACATGGCATAAATTCTCACCCCCCATTTCACAGTCCAGCAGTACCAGCTGGCTGAGAAAACATATCAAGAGTTAAGAAACACGGGGTTACTAAGACATTCTTGAAGAAGCAAAGCCTCAGTGTGTGCCCCAAGCCCTAATCAATCCACACCTTTCACGCCAAAAGGTACTGCAAATGCACAGCCCAGCAACCTCGAAACAATGAAAAGGGATCATATTTACAATCATGATAAACTGCCACACTTGCAAAGGATGCCTGCTTCTATATTGACTATTAATATGGTCTTTACTACATGAGGTGAGCCGAACAAGTGCTATTACAGCCATTATGGAGATGAACAAACTGAAGCTGGAGAAATTAAATGGCATGCATTTTTTATCAATATTACACTACTTTTACAATATGTTGTGGCTTGAATTGTGTCCTCCCAAAAAGGTATGTTGGAGCCCTCACCCCCAGGATCTCAGAATGTAAACTTATTGGGAAATAGGGCCACTACAGACGTGACCAGTTAAAGAAGGTGAAATTCTGAAGAGGGGTGGGTCTCTAATCCAACACGACTGGGATCCCAGTAAAAAGCCGTGTGGAGAAACAGGGACACACGGAGAGGACGGCCATGTGAAGGCAGAGGCAGAGACTGCAGTGATGCCGTCATAGCCGATGAATGCCAGGGGCTGCCCAAAGCTGGAAGAAGTAAGGTATGATCTGACGCTGGGGGCGTCAGAGGGTGCATGGCCCTGCCGACATCTTCATTTCAAACTTCTGGCCTCCGGAACTCAGAGGGAATAAACTGGGAAGGGAGAGTCAGAAGAGAGATGGCCGTGGATATCAAGACGAGGCATTCCCAACATCGTCAAACAGCATCTCTTTAGTCAGAGAAGGTGAAACACTGAAAATCCGACCTTTGCAGTCACTGTGTAGTTAGGAGTTCAATGACGACCTTTGCAAGGGGAGTTTTCAGAGTGAGAAAGCAGTTTGCCTCACTGGAAGCGACTAAGGGTGAGCGAGACATAAAGCAGCAGAGAGAGACACTGTAAAAAGTTGGCTCTTTTTCCAAGTCTGCCTTCTTGAAGAGACAGATCGGTCAGAAGGTCAGAAGGAAGATGGGGAGAAAAGGTGAGGAGGTATCTAAAAAATGGGTGGAATTTCTATGTCTGTGAGTCTGTTTTTGTCTTGTAAATGGACATAGAAAACAAACTTATGGTTACCAGGGGGGAAGTGGGGGGGGCGATCAATTAGGAGTCTGGGATTTGCAGATACTTACTACTAAATATAAAATAGATAAACAACAAGGTCTTACTATTTAGCACAGGGAACTATAGTCAATATCTCGTAATAACCTATAATGATAAAGAATATGAAAAAGAATCTATATATGTATAACTGAATCACTATGTTGTACACCAGAAACTAACAACATTGTACATCACCTATACTTCAATAGGAAAAAATAGGTGGAATTTGAACATATAGTCTAAGGGGAAGACTCAGTGGGAAGAGACGGAGTGAGATTCAGGGGGAGAGAGCATCCTGGGCACGGCACCGTCTAGGGGAGCAAGCAACAGGGTGATCTCCAGGAAAGCCGTCAGGTCGGGGCTGACTGTGAGCACATGGCCTGTGCAGGTCAGAAGGGCCCGCAGTTTGCTGTCTTTAAATTTTTTTTTTTTTTGGTCTTTAAAATTCTAACAATTTTATCTGTGATCTTCTGTTTTTCACATGGAGCATGTGCTGGGGACATGGAGCCTGGGCAAACAAGCGCTACCACATCCCGGGGACAGAGGCCGAGCTGCCCACTGAGCTCCTGAGTGCCTCCTGGCCTGCCTGCCCACCTTGCGGTCACTTCCACCTCTGCCCGAGACAGGGACCGGGTTGTGCGGGTAGGGGAAGGCCCTTTTTGCCGTCACCCTCTTGTCCCAGTAGGGTCTTGCCCTAACAGCATCTTGGGGCAGGGCAAGGTAGTGGCAGCTCTGACCCAGGCTGGCAGGAGCAGAGCTTTCTCAGAGGACAATGCAGTGAAGGACTCTCACCCACCCCTGACCCAGATGTTGAGTGCGTTCCATCACGGAGGTTACAATCACAGTGGGGTCACCTGTCCACTGTGGACTGAGGCACCAGAGGAGAGACAGAAAATCCCCTGCCTAGAATTTTCACTTTGCCCTAAGCCGGGCAAAGTCTGCCGCCAGCCTGAGCGAAGGAGTTAGCCTTGGTCAGGAGGACTAACACTTTTACTCCAGGAGGGGAGAGACAAAAGGATTGGGGGCAGTAGTTTGCAAGCCAAGAAACGCACACCTGTCCGCCTCTCTCTCTCCTCGCAGGTCCAGCAGGTACAAAGCTGGACAAAGGCTGAAGTGGGGGGTTGGGTGGAAGCAGAGCCCAGAATTGGGTGGGGTCTTGAGGTCAGAGGTCAGAGTGGTGCGGATGAAGCTGCTAGACCTAACCCTGCTGCGACTCAGGGGATGAAGACCTGCGTGGGTGCACGAAAAGGCTGCTTCAGGACAACAGCACCCCTCAAGCTGTCTCTTCACCTGACTACTCACGGGCAGCTTTCAGCCAGTTTTACATTTCAACAATGCCAGAAACTGACTTTCCATGTTTGAAGGGATCAAATTCTCTTTTTTTTCTCTCCGAATGTTTCAAAGAATATTTTAACATAATGAATCTTAACATACATTGGGTTTCCCTCACTCGTATATCAGACGTTCCATAAATACCCCGTAGGTTTTGTTGACAGATTGATTGATCCTGGATTTCCAGGGGCCGAGCTCCCCTCCCAATCGCCCATGTCATGCGCCTGACCCGCAGCCCCAGGAGGTAGAGAGAGCAGGCTAGGCTCCTGCCTGCTCAGAGCGCAGAGAAGAAAGCTTATGTGGCTCAGGACCAGAGTTCTGCAGCCAAGTTCTCCTAATCCCCTGCCCCCTGCTCTGCCCGGCGGACCCTCTATGAGATCACTAAACTGCCTTCTGTCGGCACTCCTTGAGTTATTACTCCCTTCGCGGTCATTTGCGGGAGTGGAGGACATTCGTGGACACCAGGGGATTCTCACTTCAAATAAAGCATATCTTCTCTCAATTAGAAATGGAAAGAAAGAAAGGGGACATGTGTGTGAGGGGACTGGATGGCAGGCACTCAAGTCTTAAAGTGCCAGCCCCCAGCTCGGGGGATGAGTCATGCTTCCTGAGCTCAGGGGCTGAACACACTCCAGCATCTTCCCTGAGGGCTGCCCCTCTGTCTTAATTAAAGTCCCCTATGTTCCCATATTGATGGAGCAAGGGGGCCACTCATGAGAGACGGCTGGGGCGGGGGGAGGGGTGGGGAGTGTACTGGGCAAATGACAATCCAATTACACAAACCCTGTGCTTGAAATAGAAGCTGGACCCCAGCTCTGAAGCTGTACCTCCTGCTGCTGGCACCTGCCTGCTCCCTCCTGAGTCTCCCCTTGCTCCCTACTGCAGGCAGAGCCAAAGAATGAAGTCTTTCCTAAGGCAGGCTTGGCCGTAGGGAGGCCCTGACATGAAGTCACGTTCCACAGCCTTCCCCAGGCACTCCTGCTGTGAGCGCTGCCTCACCAAGGAACCTTCAATGATAAGTTAATCCTGTTGACAGACGGCAAGGAAATTGGTCAGACCTACAACAGTTCTTAGGCTCACTACACTGGAAGTGCTGGCTGTGTTCTCTCATAAATGGGTAACTCTCAGAGACCAAAGGGACCTTGGAAGAAGTGCTTTGCTTTGTTTAGAAAAGTTGAAGCACAGAGAGGTGGTATAACGTGCCAAAGTCACACAGCAAGTAACTAACTCTCTGGGTTCAAATTCAGGTACATCTGATTCCAAAAGTAGGCTCTTTTCAATAGACCTGAGTCTCAGAGCTGCCTCCTTAAAGATGCTTCAGGGATTCCAGTAACAATAAGGTGTTTTCCACCAAAAAATAGAAGGCTTGTCATTAAATATTTTTAAAATATATTTTAGTCACAAATAATGCATTTCCTTTATTTTTTAAATTGCAATACCTTACCAGATTTTCCCTCAAAGAAGCCTGAACGATATTACACTGAGCCCTGAAGTCCAGGGTGCTTGGTGACAATGAAGTGAACCATCTTTTTAGAATCATTAGAATCAGTCAACAATGCAGCAAAATATAAGAAACGCATGACTGGTGAAGGTACAAGAACTGGGGGTGTGCCCCACTTAGAAGTGGAAGGGGGGGTGCCCGCCAGGGGCCCCCTCAGTCCTGAGCTCTCACAACCTTAGGTGGAGAGAGGTGCTTCACCCAAGGTCACGCTCCTCCCGCAGAAGCAGCTCCTGTCCAGTCACTAGCCTGGGCGCAGCAGCAGCAAGGGGACAGCTCTGCAGCCGTCCCAGCTCCGGAGCCCTGGTGGGCTAGCTCAGACCTTTGCTGCAACTGCATCTCCGCCCAGCCTCTCCTTCTGCTCAACCCTCCCTCCCTGCTCCCTCACACTCCAGAGGAAACCACCTGCATGCAAACCACGGGGTCTCAGAGTATTTTCAGAGAACCTGACCTAAGACAGGCAAGGGCAGCTGCATCACTTAAAACGTTACGATCTGTCATTAAAAAACTGTTCTTAAGTATAAAAAAAATTAAATATAATAGGCAGTGATTTTTAACAGAAAAAAATATAGTCAAGTAGATTACTTAATAGATATATATCTTTCTATATATAATAGGTGTTTATTTTTCTTTAAATTATACCGTATTTCAAATATGTGTGCAAATAGTATTCTAATGTTTTTTAAGCTGAAAATGATATTTTTAAAAGACACAACCATCACTAATTGGATTATGTCTTGTTAAGAGCAATAATCACACCTGAGAAAATACTGCCTTTTTTCTCCCCCTATTAGCCAAGCTAGCCCCCGTCACCACACAGCAACTACAGAACACCACAAATGAAATAAGCTCTATTCCAATCAGACAGCCCACATCATGGGTAAATAGTCAACAGCAAGAAAGGAAAAGAGATGGAGGAGATCGTGACACTTCTGTTTCTTATAAGGATGAGAGATCTCTGAAGTAATCGTGACAAACATCTGAATACTGAGTGGTGGATAACGAGTGCCAGACTTCTCTGTGTGTTTGAGATATTTTATAACTAAAATATATAATTTTGAAGAATATTCACTTCCAAGCTGGATCTCAGCACAGGATCAGTAATCATAAAACAGGTATCTGGTTGTTGGTCCTGCCATTGACACAGCACTCATCACCTGGGTCACTTGTCACCACCTCGTCATCCCAGTGTCTTCCAGATTCTGAAACGTGGGGGTCAAGAGTCGGATAGATGTGAGTGTCCCTGTGAAACAGACTCCCCTTCCTCTGCTAGATCTGTTCTGTATTTCTTCCTTTCTTCCTTAGAAACAGAAACCCTGATAGTTACTGGTACAAGGCTGCATGGAATAGATGTATTTTCCATCCCTCTTCGCAGCTAAGCATGGCCATGTGACCAACTTTTGACCATTACGATGTGTGGAGCTGCCTGAAAGTGTTTCCAAGATGAAGAGACAGCCCCTTCTTTGTCCTGCCTCCTTCCTGTTGGTTGGAATGAAGAAATGGTGGCTGGAGCTGACACTGCCATCTCGGACAAAAAGAAGGCATCCTAAAGGTTATGAAGCAACAAAACAGAGAGTCCTGGTACCAGGTAATTATGGTGCCCAAGCCGAGCCTGGACCCATTTATCTGTTTATGTAAACAAGAAAGACTGGTCTATCATCATAAAATCACCACGTTCAGGAAATCTGAGGTCATTTGTCACATGCAGGTGAACCTAGTCATAATAAAAATCAGTCACTAAAAATACCACCATTTCCAGATTGGGCCACACTTAACTCACTTCTGAGAGATGACACAGCTTTCATTTTAAAACCTTCGAAAGAGATAGGCATCACAAATGCACACTAAGTAAGGCACTTAATCATCGTAAAGTATACTTCCTTCCCAGGTTCCAGGGAGTCAGAATTGGAGGAGGTTATCACATAGTCATAAGAATGATGATTTGTTTGCATCTGGGAAATGGAATGTGGTGATATAGAAATTAACAGAACTGCTTGCATTATAATCTTGATTCATTACTTCTTTCTACTTTACAGACCAATTTTTCACATCAAATTATGAAATTCTTGAGAATATAGCTAGATAAGGTTTTGTACACGATGAATGTTTAGGAAATCTTTTTAGATTACTTATAAAAGTTCTAGTTACACGGTAGAGTTCAATATTTAATAAGTAAACCTGGAAATTTCTTCATAAGTGGCGAGCTCAAAGGACAGAGCAATTTAGTGAGGTAATTCAATCAAAGAATTTTCACTTGGATTAGGAGAAAGACGGTGACTGAATTTTAGCAACATCACACTACCTTGTCATTTCTCCTCACCTTCTCCCACCTTTGGCGAGAGCGTAAGAAAAGCAGCAAGATCCAGCTTTCAAGGAGCGATTGCACAGTGAATGAACATTTAGCGTCACTTCATCGGAAAACCTCACTGAAAGAACAATGAAGGAATGTTTAAGGTGTAGAACACAAAGACACAGAAAATTAGAAAGGAAATAGAAGCCACAGAATTTGGGGAGCTAGGAAACAGAAGGATGAGTTAATAACTGACCTAGAAGTTGCCACAGAAATGAGAGCTAGCCAACTTGCACCATGGTACCTCTATACGGGTCAGCAGTTAGCATCCTCAGGACCCCATGGAGATAAGCATAAATGTGGAGATGAAATGGGTAAATAGGCTGAAAACCTTTTTACAAAGCCATTGGATCACCATATCCTCTCCACTACTACAACTCTGGTAGTAAATGCAGGTTTATTTTCTAGGAAAGATAAGACAGAAGGTATATGGACCAGGGGACACCATGTGAAGTTTAGGTACAGTGCTCTGGAAACAAGGAGATTACATGAAAATTTACATTCTAATTGTTCCTTTAGGCTCTCAGGTCTCTAGAAGCCAAGCCTGTATCTCCCAAGCAGGACACTAAAAGATTACTCTCCAGGAAATCTGATCAGCCCAAGAAAAATTATCTAAAGACATTCATATCAGCAGTTCCCCCTATAAAAAGCCCAGATCTGGGAGAAGAAAAAAAAAGGAAAGAAAAGAAAAGCCTAGCTCTGGCACCTGATAATGGAGATCAGGGTCAAACATCCAGCCACACATCTCAGACCAAACCAAAAATGAATCAGGTATCATAATTCTCAAGCAGGACTCTTGAAGCTGGAAGACAATAGAGAAATATCTTCAAATTACTCAGGGAAAGTGATTTCCAACTGTGATGGTAAACTATGTGTCAACTGGACTGGACCACGGGGTATCTAGATAATTGGTCAAACATTTTTTCTGATTGTTTTTGTGAGGGTGTTTTTAAATGAAATTAACCTTTAAATTGATAGACTAAGTAAAGCTCTTCCTAAGGTGGGTGGGCCTCATCCAATCAGTTGAAGGCCTGAATAGAACAAAAAGGCTGACCTTCAGACAGGAACTCCACTGTTGGCTCTTCTGGTTCTCAGGCCTTTGAACTCAGACTGGAACTAAACCACTGGTTTTCCTGGTTCTCCAGCTTGCCAAATCACTCTGCAGATCTTGAAACTTGCCAAACTCTGTAACTGCATGAGCCAATATCTTGTAATAAGCCTATCTATCCATCTACCCGTCCGTCCATCCAACTGGTTCTCTTTCTCTAGAGAATTCTGACTAATATATCAGTATTAATTCAGTGTAAACAGAGAATAATAACCTGCCAGATCCCCCAAAAGTTACTTTTATTTCTCCCTTTATCAAAAACCTAGAAAAGCAGGGGTCCACCAAGGAGAATGGACCAAAACTCCAGAAGTCATGGACAGAGGAAACAGAAACTCCAACACAAGAGACAGGGTATCCCTAGGGTGTTTTAGGAGGGTCTAGGTTGCAGATCTAGAAAAGGAACTAGTCCTCTAGAGTGAAAAAAGGCCCTAACGACAATGTCTCCCAGGGGACGGAAATCGAACGCTACTTTTGTTTTATTATGTTAAGGGGAGATTCAACAAACTGGGAGAGAGCTTGAGGAACATTTAGTAACAAGTATATTTTTAAAACCAACCAACCAAACACACAAAAGTCTGCTATAGAAGGAAAGTAATTATAATATGCTAAATGGCTTAACTATTACAAACACTGAATTTTGTCTTAACTAAGATTATGGTATAACTAAAGATCAGGAAATTGACAACACTGAAGCATTTTTGACGAAGAAAAGTAGCAGTTTCCTAGAATTCAACCTAATATAATAGAAGGTTGGGGGTGGGGGACCGTGCCAGTGTGTATGCTGAGCAGGAGGAGGCGGGGAAGAGAGCTACATCCTGTCTTCCACTGTAGGAAATCAGTCAGTAAGGCCTGAAACTGACAAATGCAGGAACAGCAGGGAAAGCGTGTTACCTAGAGATACGGAGGCAAATATCCACAGGAACAACAAAAATGGTGAGAGCTGCTGCGGGAGTGAGGTCCACCAGACGTGTAGTCCGATGCAGCTGTTTGCATCTTCAAACTACATTGTCCATAAAAGCTGGAATCAGGGGAAAAAAAGAGCCTTGCTTCCCATGCTGTTAACAAGGCGGAGATCTTATGCTCGGTAGACCCAAGGAGAATTAAAGTCGACCGACTTCAGATTCGCCAGAGAATCAGCCAGATGGGTCCACATCAACTTCTTCTCATGACCCTGTGTTGTACACTCAAAAAAAAAAAAAAAACAAAAAACAACCTTGCTTATAAAGGGGCATATGTTTATATATCCAAGCAGAACTTTCACCAAGAAGTATAAATAGTTTGTGATGGTTGAAGGAAACATTCATAGTTAATAATTAATTAAGTCAAAATGAAAACCTGAGCTAGACTAAACAATGATGGAGAATGCTAAAGGATCAGTGAAAACAAATCATAATTCTACAAAAGTGTGTTTTCCTGTATATTTTGTTTTAAACTGGGTGTCCTACTTAAATACATTGTTTGTGCTAATGTTATAATGTTTGTGCTTAGTTCCCTTAATAAGTACTTTTTCTTTAAATAAAAAGCACAGTTGAGTGTGGAAGCAGTCTTATTTCCCCATCGACCAAGATTCTGATACTCCTGTGGGTTCATATTACAAAACAATAACTAGTGACCTATCTAAGACAAGAGAGTTTACCCAACTTACATGTAAAATATCCAGCAAGAAAAAAAAAAAAGTTTCATCCTAAATGGACTAGCAAATACAAACCTGTGAAGAATGGAAAGCACTATCAACACGGAGGTGCCTTGGTTATTGCAATGTGATGGTTAACTGGTCTACAGTAACTATTTTTACTCTGAGGAGAACATTTTCAGTGGAACAGGAGAGGCTGGAGTCAGGCTGCAGAAGGTTAAAGAATATGTGGGATATGAGAAGTTACAGATGCCAAGTGCAGAGAACTCTTTAAGAAGTTTGCCTGTGAGGGGGTAAGACAGTAGCTGGAAGACAGGGGGTCAAGAAGGTTTGTTTTGTTTTTCTGTTTTTACTTTAAGATGAACTTCCTTTTGGATGACTTTGGAAGCTCATAAGATGATCAAAAAAAAAAAAAGGTGGAATGACAACGTATATTGGAAGGAAGAAAGGGAGAAAGGTAAGGAAGGGAGAGAGAACAAGAGGGGAAGGACGGGTGGAGTTAGGAGCATTTACACCACGTACTGGTAGTTACTCATGTTTCAGATGAGGAAACTGAGGTTGACAGAGAACAGAGGGAAGCAGAACCATGTTCCAAAGTGCAGTCTGCCTGAGCTCAAGTCGACCATGCTCATGAATCCCATGCCTTTGCACCTCACAGGTAACAATTACCTAGAACTGGCATTCAGTTCTTTTGGGAGTAAAGAAAATTTTGAAAAAGACACTGGTACCATTTGTCAATTTTCCAACTAAACCATTCCTAAAAGGCTGGGTTAAGTGAGAGAGGAGTTAGAAATGACCATCGGTGCATACAAAAGGGTCTGAAAACAACACAAGGATGTAGGGAAATGCTGCTGCCAGCCCTTCAAGCATTTCACATCCTCGCAGTGAGAATGCACACAGTTACTGAACAGAGCGGAGCCCCTCGGTGTTGGTTACACTCTGACAACAAAGGGGAAGTCAGCGCAGACAAAAACTATTAATGCATCCGGCAGACTCATTCACTCTGCATTTCTGAGCCGTTGCTTGGCCCCTGCTAAGGCGCCCCTGAGACAGCTCAACCAACACAATGAAAGGTGAAACTGCACACAGCAGATTTGTTAAACCAGGCTAGCACATTTAGAAGGAAATATCACTCCCAAACAGCATTGCCATTAGCAAACTGTATAATATTTATTAAGCACTCCACTGCCTGGAATGCCCTCTTGTAACCAGTAAAGATTAGGAGGTAAAGGCCATAGGAAACAGGAGTTTTTCTCTTGTGAGTGCAGACAGGGAGCTCTTTATGGTTTCGCGTAAGCTGGAGCAGTGCATGCTCTCTTAGCGGTCACTTTCCACGTCACCTCGAAACTGAGTCATCCAAGTTCCCAGGGCCCTGTGACATGTCATGCTGGCAAGACAGACATCTGGGAGAAGTCTGTCTTCCATTCTTCAGGTCTTCCCCCAAGTCTAAATACCACTGCCCTCTCAGGAAGTGAGAACGGCCGGAAGGGAGGGAAGTTGAGATTCTTCAAGGTTCTATTCCCACTGCCTTCAGGGACGGCAGCCGGCCCTGCCCGGCACAGGGGAGGTGCCTAACAAGGGCTTGCTGAGGTCACGAGCAAACGACCGGATAAACAAGTGGACAGAGAGCGCACTGCTGAGAATGGAGTGGGGACGAATGTGGAGGAAAGATAACTGAGACAGAAATCAGGAGATTCAGGTTCTAGCCACATCAACTCAGTAGAATCAAGGCATTTAAACTTAATTTCTTGTTGATATCTGAATATAAAGCAGGACAGGTGTATGTAGCACAGACATGTAGCACACACGTGTAGCAGTGTGTTTAGCACACTCCACCAATGACTGGTGACAGATGATATAAAAGTGCTCCAGCTCCCTCATCCCGCAGCTAGGATAAATCTGAGACACACCCTCTTACGTGTTTCTAACCAGCATACTCCCCCATATCCGAGGTTCTCTCTTGAGCTTCCAATTTTTATGTCCACCATACTGTAGACATCTCCACCTGGACATCTCCCAGGCACTTTAAATTTAACCTACAAAACTGAACTCATTATCTTCCTCTGCCTCTTACTATTTCCCATCTTAGTTATTCGACGCACCATTCACTCACCCATCCAGGTCAGAGGACTGGGATTCATTGCTAACCTCGCCCTTTCACTTGCCTCGTGCTCATCCATTTCATTCTTTGCACGCTCCTGACTTCACCTCTTATGCATTCTCTAAATAAGTCCCTCTTTCTCCATCTTTACTACCAGCACCAGGAGCCTGTCTCACCTGGATTACTGCGGCACACGTCTAACTCCTGCTGCTTGCTGAGTTGCCCGTTCCCACCGCCCTGCACCCACGCTTTGCACTGCATTTCTAACTGCTTCAGTGGTTCCTGCCTCCATAAGGATAAAGTCCCTTGCCTCTTTGCCATTTTGCAGGTGCTCTGTGAGGCCGCCCACAAGCCACATCACCAGCCTGTCAACTTAGCAATTTCTAGTCTAGTAAATACTAACGGCTTGTTGTTTCTCTATCCCACCAGTCTTTTTGCCTAAATATTTTGTCTTCTTTGCTGGAATACATTCCCATCCTTCTTCACCTGAATATGTGTTCTGGATTCAAAGCATCCATTTTTCCCTTCGGAAGATCTTCCTATCCCGGACCCAAGGCTGTGCTGGGCTGCTTCTCCGCCATGTGTGCATAGCATTTTAAGCATCATACTGAAATGATCTGTACCCTCAGCCTGACCATAAACCTTTCAAGGCTAGAGATCATGATGTGTTTATTCTAATATTCACAACATCTTTCCCATGCACCCAGAACATAATAGGGAGCCAATAAATATTTGTGGAGTAGTGAAAACCTTTGTCTAGCCATGTCATAAGATTGCAGTCGTCCAGTCAGGGGACTGTAGGTCTTATCCCACAGGTGGTAGGCATGATCCAAGTGGTGTTTCAAAAAGTCATTTTGGTAGCAAGGTGGTGGGTTAAAGGAAAGGAGACAGTCTTGGAGATGGCATTTCATTCTATATTCCATTCTACTTTACTCTGTTTTCCATTCTATGACTATGATCACAACGTGTAATTGTGTATTTATTTGTCTTCATTTTACTTTTAACTTCTGCCTCCCTGTGGCAAGTGAATTCCATGTCTGTGCACAGACTACCCAGTGCCCAGGGCAATGCCCTCTGTGATCACCGGGCAGGCCTTGCGAGTCAAGGAAAAGGTACCTACAATAACCGAGGTTTCTCTCTTGGATAACAGTGGACAGTAAAGGCATTCATGACTGCCTGCAACATATTTTAAAATGCATTAACAATAATTACATGGATTGATTGATACCTACCAAGGAAGGAAGAAATAGATGAACAGAGACATAATAAAGCAAGCAGAGGAAACTGTTAATGATAGCGTCCCTCTACCACAGAAAGCATTCTGGTGTTCACTGTAAAATACATTTAACTCTTCAGTATGTCTGCAAGTTTTCATAATAGATGTTGGGGATAAAAAAGCATTCATGATAAAAACTGACGGTTCCCAAATGGACATGAGGGATGATGCGGAACAAGACAGGGGAACGATTCGCTTTCTTTTCTAGTACTAGAAACAACGCCCGCACCTGCCCTACTCCTCAGTCCCAGCTGCCACTTCAGCGCAGATGGTCAACGAACCATACGTATCTACATGCCATCGGTGACCCCACCTTTCTCTGCCTCAGCTCCAGACTTGCTCAGTGAACCAAAGCAGTCTATTTCCGATCACATCAGTAACCCAGCGTTTATTGTAAGTGCAAAGCAGGGCAGAAAGCTTGTCCCTGTTGAATCTTCTTGTTATTCTTAAACCGGGAAGTTGAACTTCCCCACCTGCAAATGAAACTAGAAACCTCTTTTCTCCACTCCCGAAAGGACTGGGGAAAAAAAGATTTTCAAATGGAAGAACTCTTTTTCCAATGTACAAAACATTTTTTCTTCTTTCTTACTACTTGTCAAGAACATCAACTTTCTCTAAAAATGCTGAAAAGCTACCTGGGAAAATTTCATGATGGCTCATTAAAAGAAAAATCACATCAACTGTCAAAAGAAGTTGTTACATTTTGTTTCCTGATCTTCTCGATAGTTTGGATTTTTAAGAGTTTTCTTCCAAAAACACAACCTAAGTCAATGTACCTATTCTCCAGGTTCTGAAACATGGGGACTTCTCGTAACTTTGCAAAGAGAAGGCAGTTGTTTGCCTGGCCCAAGGTGTACACTGACTCTTTCATGCAAATACATCTTTCTACTCCTGTGGCCAAGTGCCGTTCTGTTATTGCCGCATGTTTGTTCAAGTGGTGAGGAAATATTAAATATCACACATTCTCAGCAGAGACCGGACAGTAATCATCAACAGATGGCAGCAGCAGGGGACTGAGAGCGCAGAAGAGTCCTCCCCGCGGGAGGGCTTGTGCCCATCCCCAGGCGACTCACTGGTCACAGACCTGGGCAGATAAGATGAAGGTAACTACCGACCCCTCTCCTCACTCCCCACATTACCTTACCCTTTCCTGGGCATCCACCTTGAGCGGCTACTCCAGGCTCCCTCACAAGCGGCAGGAGATTCACCTGTGCGCTGGGGTCACTTGGCCATCGTCCGGAGAAGGGAAGCACCGTCAGGAGGATTCTGAGTGTTTCAGAAAATGCACAGAACATGTGCAAATGGATATAAGTCAGCTCAACAAGTGCACGCTGACAAGCTGCTCCGTTCCACATGCCTGCCAGACGAGAAATCAGGAACACAGAGATAAAAAGATATATACCTGTTCCTTGAGGAATTAACATCTAATGAGGGAAATAATTACTTACAATATACTAACAGCAGTCATTGAAATATATATACTAGGTAAGTGTCAATTTTTTTTTCCATGATTAACTGTCTGGAATATAAGTTGTAGGGGTTTGGAAGCTATGTCAAGAAAGGCTTCGAGGAGAGGTGACATCTGGGCTCATAAACTAGAATACATTTATTCTAGAAACGTGACAGGTTATAGGCCTACAGCATTGAAAGAGACAGACAGGACCTCTGACCTAAGGAAGCTTCTATCTACAGGAAACAGGAAGATTAGAAAAGGAATTTTCACAGCAAACTAGCAGGCAAGGTCATTCCTAGAGGCAATGAGAGGGATGACTTGTGCAAAGGCACAGACTATGGAAGAGTCGGGCATGTGGACGAGGCGAGAAGCGGCTGCTGGGTAAATCTAGCAGCCCTTCCTTTACTCATGGATGTATTAACCCAATCTTTACACCAAGGCACAGGCACGGGAAATGCAGTGCTGAACAAGCCTGGTGCAGTCTCGGTCTTTACGGAGTTTATTGACTCCACAGAGAATGCTGGACATTGAGGACAATATTCAGTATATACTGTCTTCTTTAAACTCCATAGGAACTAAAGCCCCTTGAAGAATGTGGTTGTTTCCATCATGAAAAGAACAATTTTGATTTTTCTCTTTTAGGTAACTACAACGTAGACACAAAGATGAGGGAGAGCAGCATGGATGAAGGATTCTACAGAAATCCCACCATGGCTTAAAATCACTGCCAGGGAAGAGTGAAAACAAAAAGATGCTCCCACATGGTCCTCCCATCAAAATCCATATGAAAAATTTAATGCAGAAAATAATGATACCTTTGTACCCATCACCCAGATTGAACACACCTTAAAATATGCTCCACTTGCTATTGTGAAGAAGGAAAACATTACAGAGAGAACTGAAGCCCCTTTAAACTCCTTCCTTATCCTCCCATCCTCCATCCTACTCCAGAAGCAACCACTAACCTGGTGTTCATCTTGGTCCTTTCTGTCTATTTTTAACAAATTATATATATATATACAAACATACACACACACATGCATACATTATACAAACATACAACATACATACACACACACATACATTATATGATATTAATTTATTTGTTTTAAGATAGAATTGTTTTGCATAGTCTGTATAATTAAAAATAATAATATTATACTCTATGTTTTATTCTACAACTGACTTTTTATACTTAAAATTAAACTTTCAGGATTTTCCCATGTTATTCAAGACAATATCTCCTGTATTTTTTTTTTTTTTGTTCTCATTTATCATTTGTGCTAGGATTCTCCAGAGAAGCAGAATCAGTGACATATATATATATATGACGAGATTTATTGTAGGGATTGGCTCACCTGATTATGGAGGCCAAGAAGTCCCATGATCTGCTGTCTGCACGCTGGAGACCTGGGGTGCCGGGGGTGTAATTCAGTCCGAGTCTGAAGGCCTGAGAACTGGGAAGCTGATGGTGAAATTTCCACTCCGAGTCTGAAAACCCAAGAGCCAGTATCTGAGAACAGGAGAAGAGGGATGTCTCAGCTCAAGCAGAAAGAGGGAATTTGCCCTTCCTCCAACTTTTTGTTGTTACTTGAGCCCTCGGTGGATTGGATGGTGACCACCCACATTGGGGAGGGCCAAATGCTTTACTCAGTTTACCAACTCAAATGCTAAGTGCTTCTGGAATCACTCTAGCAGACACACACAGAAATACTGCTTTACCAGATCCGGGCATCCCTTAGCCCAGTCAAGTTGATACATAAAATGTACTTTATTGTTCTTTTTCTTAACTTCTTTTGCTCTCGTTTTTTTAATTCTCTGAGATGTCTACAATTCTTTCTTTTTTCACTGTTGGTTGGCAATATATAAATTGTGTTTATATTTTAGTATTTAACATTAACCTTTTATAATTTTCTAACAAGTCTAGGATTATTCACTATTTTTGTCCTCCTATAAACAAATCAAGGACTTTATCATGTTTTAACCATTCTGTTATAATCTAGTATCTATTCTTTTTCTATATTATCTGGACATTTAGTTTTATATGTTTCTTGGTAAGCTGTGTTTACCTTCATTAAATATACTAAGATATTTTGTTAATGTACTCGCTATTTTTACTTGCATCTATTCATCTTTCTGGTTTTACTTTTCATTTTTTAAGCACATCTTTTTTTTTTTTAGTAAAAGCTGTGGATGATAAATTCTTTAATCTTTGTCTGAAATTTTATTTATACCTCCCTCTTATAGTTTTTTTGGATCTAAAATTATAAATTGACAGTTATTTTCTCTCATCACCCTGAAGATATTGATTCATTGCCTTTTAGCATCTTTATGATAAGGAGAAATCACTGTCATTGTATGTCATTTTTTGTTGTTGTTGTTGTTAACTTACCTCTTCTCTCTGTTAGCTTTAAGATTGGTCATTTTTAAACTTTTTTATTAAAGAATAGTTGATTTACCATATTATTGTAGTTTCAGGTGTACAACATAGTAATTCTATTTTTATAGATTATGTTCCATTTAAAGTTATTACAAAATACTGGCTATATTTCCCTGTGCTGTACAATATATCCTTGTAGCTTATTTATTTTATACATGTAGTTTGTATTTCTTAATCCCCTATCCCTGCCCCCTCCACTGGTGACCACTAGTTTGTTCTCTGTCTGTGAGTCTGTTTCTGCAATACACATTCATTTGTATAATTTTTTAGATTCCACATATAAGTGATATATAGTATTTGGCCTTCTCTGACTTATTTCATTAAGCATAATACCCTCCAGGGCCATCTACATTATTGCAAACAGCAGTTTCATTCTTTTCTATGGCTGAGTAATAATATACATATATTTATTTAATTATATATGTATCTTCTTTATCCATTCATCTGTTGATGGACACATGGGCTGCTTGCATTTCTTGGCTACTGAAGATAATGCTGCTATGAACATTTAGGTGCATGTATCTTTTCGAATTAGTTTTATTCATTTTCTTTGGATCTATACCCAGGAGTGGAATTGCTGGATCATATGACAGTTCTATTTTTAGGTTTTTGAGGAATCTCCATCCTGTTTTCCACAGTGGCTACATCAATTTACATTCCCACCAACAGTGTACAAGGATTCCCTTTTCTCCACATCCTCACCAACATTTGTTCCTTGTGGTCATTTTGAAGAGAACCACTCTGACAGGTGTGGGGTGATATTTCATTGTGGTTTTGATTTGCATTTCTCCTGTGATTATTGCCACTGAGTATCTTTTCATGTGCCTGCTGGTCATCTGTGTGTCTTCTTTGGAAAAATGTCTATTTAGGTCTTCTGCTCATTTTCAATCAAGTTGTTTGTTTGTTTGTTTTTTATATTGAGACATGTGAGTTGTTTCTAATCAGTCATATCATTTGCAAATATTTTCCCCCATTCAGTAGGTTGTCTTTTAATTTTTTCAGTGGTTTCCCTTGATGTGCAAAAGCTTTGAAGTTTAATTAGCCCCCATCTGTTTATTTTTCCTTTTGTTTCTTTGCCTTGGGAGACAGACCAAAAAAAATATTGCTATGATTTATGCTAAAGAATGTTCTACCTATGTTCTCTTCTAGGAGTTTTATGGTTTTAGGTCTTACATTTAGATCTTTAATCTATCTTGAGTTTATTTTTGTACATAGTGTGACAAAATGCTCTAATTTCATTCTTTTACATGTAGCTGTCCAGTTTTCCCAGCACCACTTAATAAAGAGAGTGTCTCTTCTCCATTGTATATCTTGCCTCTGTTGTCATAGATTTAATTGACCGTAAGTGTGTAGGTTTATTTCTGGGCTCTCTATTCTGTCCCACTTAACTATGTGTCTGTGGCAGTACCATGCAGTTTTGATTCCTATAGCTTTGTAGTATAGTCTGAAGTCAAGATGCATGATACCTCCAGCTATGTTCTTTTCTCTCAAGATTGCTTTGGCAATTCAGGGTCTTTTGTGGTTCCTTATAAATTTTAGAATTACTTGTTTTGTGAAAAATGTCATGGGTATTTTGATAGGAATTCCATTAAATCTGTGTATCCTTCTGAGTAGAATGGACATTTTAACAATATTAATTCTTCCAATCCAAGGACATGAGGTGTCTTTCTACCTCTTTGTATTATCTTCAGTTTCCTTCACAAAGTTTTATAGGCTTCAGGGTATGAGTTTTTCACTTCCTTGGTTTTACATTTCATTACACTATTACATGTCATACACTAACATAGTATTAGAAGTCCTAGTCACAGCAATCAGACAAGAAAAAGAAATAAAAGCATCCAGTTTGGAAAGGAAGAAATAAAATTGTCACTATTTGCAGATGACATGATACTCTACAAAGAAAACTAAAGTCTCCACTATTAGAACTAATCAACAAATTCAGTAAAATTGCAGGATACAAGATTAATAGCCTGGTTTTGTTCATGATGTATTCCTTTATGATTCTTAATCACCCCTCATATATTTTTTTGCAAATCTTTTTCAGACTGTTTTATTAAATCTATTTTATGTGCCTTGACACATCCAGTCACAGATTTTATTGACCACCTTTTAATATTTTCATGTGTTTTATAACTTTGGTTTGTGGGCACATTTTTGAATGGAGTATTATTGTTTTTCTCTCTGACGTGGGGGTAAATACGTTTGTTTTTATGTACTCCTTCACGTCTAACCTTTTCTGCCTTCACCTGGGCCCCTGAAACTCTTGGCCAGAGCTAGGTCTTTTATTGGAATCAAGGAGCTCTTGCCCCCAGAGGCATTCATAGACACAGTCACTAGCCAGGAGAGTCTCTTGGCTCATAACTCAAAGGTACACAACTTCATACAAAGTAAAAAGCAGCAACTTTTCACACCAGCAGGGAGAACCACATTCCAGCACTTTTGAGAAACAGTGATCCTGGCACCATTAGGGCAATTTAGTCCTAATTGCACCATAGGGTCTAAACTCCAATCCTCCCCTGCTCCCTGCAGCACAGAGATGAGTATCCTATTTTTGAACAACCGTGGAGGATTTTTTCCCTTTTACTATATTTTATCTATCATTTCCATGTCTGGGAAGCAGCAGAGTTGACTGGCCTCAAAATATAAACTTAAAATCTCATTCTGACATGTCACCCACCCTTCAAAAATCAGATTATTACTTAGTCTCACCTCCCTGTCACAGTCCATGATTATTCCTCTGCTTGGAATTCACACTCCTGGTTCTGCCATATTAGTTCTTCAAGGCTTAACTTATACCTCTCCTTTTTCAATATGTTTTCCACAGTAAACTCCATTTCCCCCAACCCCTTTATTTGTTCCTCACGCTCAACAGATTGCGAACTTGAGAATAGAGGCTGAATTGGTTTCATCTCACATCTCCTTTTAAAGTTCACTATGAGTGCTTAATCAATACTTAGTGAATGAACAGTTAATGAATGCATATTTGTTTGAGCTTTAGAAAACCCAAATGCACAGGACCTTATTTTGACTTTCCTAAAATCTACCAGCAAGGCTAAAAATAAAAATTAGAACTAAAACAACTTTTCTCTTCAAGACATCTCAAACTCCTAAACCTATACTCAGATATCCTGAAAACATGTAGACATTTTGCAGTCTTCCAGTTCTGTGAAACCCAAAACAGTCTGTTCTCCTTGCCATTTCGGAAGATAAATAGGATTTGTGGAGAAATTATGCAAACTTTCCCTGGAAAATAAAAAGATTTCTAAAAAACCCACAGGCAAACTTCTGAAAAGCCAAAATCAACCAGCTCCATTTTACATGCAGAACTTTCTACACCTCTCCATAAAATAATGTGGATGATTAAATCTCACTAAAACTTAAGAAAATCAAATACCACATTTTGCCAAGAAACATTAACATATACATATATGTGTGCACATATATTTGTGTGCATGTATATATCTACACTCAGATGAACAAGAACAGCAGCTTTATGCAACTGAATGAATAAATGGGTGAATGAGAGAATCTGAGCAGTAATTATTTGTTAGATCACTGGCACTTACTCTCTAACAGTAGAAACAGCTGATGGTTCTCTCCAACACAACTTGCTCCCAAGACCCCGTGAATTTGCAATACTATCCTTTGATTAAGCCTTCCCTACCTTGGTTAACTGGATAAATCTCATTCAGCTTAAATCCTGCCTCCTTTGGACAGCCTCTGACTCCTGGCCTAACCTCACTGCCCTTTCCACCCCTCTATCAGGACAAGTACTGAGACTATTTCTTCACCTGTCTTCCCTTCATCAAACTGTGGGTCATCTAAGGGTAAGATCAAGGGTTTCCATCTCTGAATCCCAATGCAGCCCTGTGCTTAACACATGATAGGTATGCAGTACGTTTTTGATGAATGAATGAATAACACTTATGGGTAGAATTACTCTGCAATCTATTTCCATCAAAGAATGAAACCATTAACAGCTTCTCCTTTATCAGGAGTCCTCTGCTAAACACAATCTAAAAGGGCTTCTGCAAAACTACTGCTAACTTTCAGTGTGAACACCATGATCCTTCTAAAATTAAAAAAAGGCACCCCTCCCGTTAAAAAATTTCAGCCATTTTACACCAGCAAATAAACACTCAAATGATATGTTTTTCTATTAAAAACTCGTGAGTCTTAAATTTCTTTTTAATCACAGGCTTTAGTATTATTACACGTGTTCCATTAACAGGCATATCCAATGAATTCCCTTTCATAAACACTAGTAAGTTCAGTGCAAGCTAGCCAGGTGATTAATTTATAATTCTTGACACATTAGGGAGGTGGGTTGGAGGTAAGAAGTAGCCAGTAAGTCCTAGGATGCTTTGCCTTTTATGCCAACACCATGGACACACACAGAGAAGGGCACATGCAAACACCTGAGCACAGAACACATACACACACACACAGACACATGCCACCCATGAACACTCACTGCTCGACTGGCACTGGACCCATATTTGACAAACCAATGCCTGAAGGCAAATAGCTGAGCCTAAACTGTTGCAGGTTCCTTTTCAAGTAAAAATAATAATATTGAATAAAAATTGTTGGAGTTTGGCCAGAGCCTAATGCAGCACAATTTCTAAATTCAGCGTCGTCCTTCCCCCAACACACATACTCCCCACTTGCTCTGCCGCCTCCTTGCTTTTCTAAGCAGGTTACTCTACCTCGCATAAAAAGTCATTCAGTATTTGCTTCCATCTCTGATACCTAATGCATTAGGCTCTCTCCCTACACCTGAGGGACAGAGATTCACTGTGCAAGAAGGAAAAGAACTTCAGATTGGAAATAAGCAGCCACTAACTTGCTGTGTGATTTCAGAAGAGTTAGTTCCCCTCTCTGAACCACGTGAGTGAATGTCCACATATGTGAATGAGAAGGCTGGCTGTGATGATTCCTTCCCTTTCTAATTTTTTTATGTAGTAGTTGAGAGCATGGACTCTGGAGCCAGACTGATGGGGATCAACTCCTAGCCCTTTATTTGCCTAGTAAATAGTGATGATGATGATGATGATGAAAATGATGATGTTAGATGGATGACGGATCAACAGATGATAGCCAGATGGTAGGTAGGTAGGTAGGTAGATAGGGAGATAGACAGATAGATAGTATCTCATGGATACTGTCTTATACTGAGAACTAAATGACATATTCCATATAAAGTGTTTAAAAGAGAGCCTGCCCCATTGTAAGCCCTATATAAAGGTTAGTTGCTATTACATTACACAAATTTAAAAAATGATTTCCAAAGGTCACACTATTAACTCTTTCTGTCTCGTTTTTGTATTTCAGAATAAGGGTGTGATAAACAAAAGCCAAATATTGAACATCTACTTCTGGTCACACGAGGGGACAGTTGTTTCCCCTAATCACTAAAGTCCCCGACTCTTAGACCTCACGAATCAGTTGGGCCTGCTGAGCGCTGCTGGCGCTGCCGGGAAGACGAGGACAGGAAGGAACGGGAGGGAAGCCGCCGTCAGGAATGAAGGGCGCTGGCAAAGCGAGGGGACTCACACGGAGCCCTGGCCACACAGACTTGGCAGCATCCAGGCCTCTTCATCTCTCAATTTCATGGTCATAAAAAAAAAAAACACATAAAAAGCCCAGTAACTACATGAATATGGAAACGGCTTGAACACCCTGGAGATGTGGTCAGCGTGGGTCACATTCAAGTCGCACTGTGGCATCCAGGGATGATGGCAGGTCAGGCAGGCTCTGTGACCTTCCCAGGGACAAGGAAAAGGGATGAAAATGATATTTCAACCCCCTGAGCTATCAATGCAGAAACTTTCACAGAATCTAAGTCCAGGACAGAAAAACAAACCGTTCAAAGTTTTCAATCTTCCAATATCCCAGTTTCTAAGGAGATTTCCTCCTAAATGAGTCACTGGAAACTGCTCTTTAAAAAGCAGGTATTTATTTTTCTTTTATAAAATACTGAATATATTGCTTAGTAATAATAACAGGGGAAAAAATAACAGTGATGTAAACCAAGGCAAGAAGACTGGTCAGCAGGGTGATTATCCTTGATCTGTGCTTTCAGCTGGAGCCCAGTGACAGAGTGCTTTCTCTTTCTCTATTCCCTGCCTTGACAGAGCACTGTACTGGGAGCCCCGCGGCTGAGGATCTCATCCTCAGAACATCTGCTGATGAGCTGTGTGTCCCTGGGAAACCTCTTAGCCTCTCTGGGCCTGTTACACGATCAACAAGAACATTAATTAGATAGATCGCAGCCCTCATGTTCAATGGCTTTAGGCTGCCATCCACCAGCTCCCACCCTCCATTGGTCAAAGGTTTCCTTGCGAAAATCTTAATACCCTTGTGCATCCAGGCTTGCACGTGCCTTCATCAGAACGGCTGAGTGATGTCCAGCAGGTGTCATAGGAAGCAGGTAGAAAAGCCACAACTCAATCAGGATGTAATTAAAAGGAGAGCTGGGAGGATGTCACGTGGGCACAAGAGGTACCTGATACACTACGCTTTTTAAAATGACAGCTCACTCGTGAACTGTACAACACGGTGAATCCTAACTTAAATTATGGACTTTAGTGAATAATAATGTATCAACATCGGTTCATGAGTTGTAACATACGCACCACACTCCTGTGAGACGTTAATAACAGAGGAAACCGCACACAGGGGAACAAGGGTATATGGGGACTCTCTGTACTTTCTGCTTAGGTTACCTGTATACCTGAAACCGTCCTAAAAAACAGTCTATTAATTAAAACAAACAAACCAAAAAACAAAAAAACTTCAGCTCTCCCTGTTTCTAACACACCTAATGTATCTTATCATCTTAGTTAGGGCTGCTCTAACAAATTACTCTAAAAATAGGACTGTATAGTTTAAACAATAAACATTTATCTCTCCCAGTTCTGGAGGCTGGAAGTCCAAGACCAGGGTGCAGCATGATGGGGGTTGGTGCCCACTTTTCTTTGTTTCACATGGCAGATATACGATGAGCTAGCTCTCTGGTCCCTTCTTTTAAGGGCACTAATTCCATTCACAATGGCTCGAACCTGATGACCTTGTTACCTCCCCAAAGCTCCACCTCCTAATACGATCACACTGGAAGTTGGATTTCAACATACGAATGCTGAGGGGCACACAAACATTCAGTCCCTAACACTCACCTTGCTCATGATGCTCGTTTTTTTTCATGGCGCTCATCGCGGTCTTATTAGCCTTATTAGACTTACATTTAGTGTTGACTCCACCTCATGCAGGATCCATGAGGATAGAGATGTTTGTAATTTTTGTTCACTGATATATTCCCCAGTAATGCCTAGTGCATGACAGACACTCAATAAGTACTTTTTGAATCAATGAATGGATGAATAAGAGAACATGAGAAGCCTAAAACTCTGGCAGACTAACTGCAGAACAGAGAATCCAATGAAGATGAGAAATAACCCTTAGGCAAAGACAAAGGATGGGGAAGGTTTACACTAGTGACCACTCTTCTCCAAAAGCTCATCAAGTTCCCCTCCCCACTCTCTACACCCATGAAATCAGCAAGAAATTAACCTGGAACTACCGATGACAAAAGCCAACTGGGCAGCCCAAGTCAACAGCAAGAAGCACAAATTATCAAAAGATGCCAACTTGGGCAAATTTTAGCCATGTCCCTAGTGAGGATCTGACACTAGGCCCGAGACTGTGGTTCCAAGAAGAGTGATTCCTACCTCCCTTGGATTCCCTGAAACCACTGCTCGACGGGGAAGGACCATGAGACAAACTGATGGCCATGCTGATGATGAGGGAAAGCGCAGAGAGAGCTATGACCTACTGAGGGTTTACCATGCGGAAGGCAGTGCCCCACACGTGTAATCATCGCAGCATCCCTGGGAGACAGGACCGTTATCTTCACTGTGGCAGAGACAACGTCAGTTGTTCACGGTTGCATCTCCCCTCACCACACAGCAGTTTTCCCACCACCACTCCCCTTGATTCAAAAAAGGATCCTATGCCTGGATTCTGGCTAATGGAGCATAGGCAAAAGGGATGCATCCACTTCTGCGTGTGGCTCCTCTCCCACCACCATTCCCAATATTCCACACTTTCCTTCTTCAGACAGTAAAGTGGGAAAGAAAGAGAGTGTAAGGGTGTCAAGCCACTGGGAGTTCCTGTTACGGCAACCAGCAATAATTACCTTGGCTAATGCTACCATTTTACAGAGGAGAAAACTGAGGCACCATTGTAGGGACTTGCCCTAGTTGGTACTGGAGCTGGCATCTGAACACAGGTAGTCAGCCTGCATCCATGAGCTTAATACCCTGTGAGAGCAGGCTTTGGGGAGACCAAAGCCCCTTCATTCAGCCACAGTCTCTGATACCAGGGAAGCCACGAAACCAACATCAGGAAATGTCTCACCTCCAGGAACTGTGGGCAGGCAGAGCACACAGGTTTTACAGAATGAGGTCGCTCAGGAATTCTGTGTCTATACATAGGCCACATACTTAATTTTGATGCAGATGGTATATGGCATTTTCTGTTCATTAAATTCCTTAATATAACTTTATGGTAAGAATGCTCGTCTTGTATTTCATACAGTCCCAGGAGTGCTAGGAACAGGGATTAAGCCACCCAGCAACACTGCATGAAACTAATTAACTGGCAGCATTTACAAATGCTTACTACATGACGGTACTACATTCTGAGAAAAAGAAGGCACTGGGAATGGATGAGGAAGATGTCTCCGCACAGATGTCAGTTTATACTCTGGGGCAAGCACTTGGCAAGGAGTGTCTGTATACTTTACATTATCCCATCATTCTGACAACCCTGTGAAAGACGCATTATTACCCCTATTGTACAGATACGGAAACTGAAGGTCAGGGAGGCAAGTAACTTTCTAAGACTCCTCAACTCACATGGGGGAGAAAAAAAAAATCCAAAGCAGCCCAAAGAGAAAGGGGGAATGGATAAATTAAGAGTATGAGATCAACAAATACACACCACTATATACAATATAGATAAACAACAAGAACCTACTGTATAGCACAGGGAACTATATTCAATATCCTGTAATAGCCTGTAATGGAAAAGAATCTGAAAAAGAATAGATATATTCTATTATATATATTCACATTAGATATAACTGAATCATTTTACTGTACACCTGAAACTAACACAGTATTGTAGATCAACTATAGTTTGATTAAAAAAAAAAAAACAGCTCAGCATTGTCCAGGCTTTTTCACTGCAATCCATGACCCATCAACAAGATTGTTTTTAACTGAAATACATAGTGATAGAAAAAAAAAAAATAGCCTAGGACACCTCCCTTTCTAGAATAGAAGTGTTTCAAAAAAACTTTTAGAGTAAATCTCTGTAAAGCAAATTCAAATTTCCTATTGACTCTCCAAGTTGGGACAATGAGCTAAATTCTTTTACAGAGCAAGGAGGAAAGACAATAACAGATGATCTCCACTGAGGGCTCACTAGGTGCTACACACATCATATGCATTATTTTTTCACATTCACAACAAACCTATGGGACAGGCTATTATTATTCGCATGTTAACAGGTGAGGAAACTGGGAGCATAAAAGGACAACTTACTTGCCAATAGACACACAGCCAACCTCAGCCAGAATTTCAATCCGGGGAGTCTGATGGTGAGAAGAATAACATCGATGATGCTATTTAAAGCTAACTACAAGCCAGGCAGCGTGCTAAGCATCTATCATATATTAACTTGTTTAATCCTCAGAATAACTCTATTATTGTCCCATTTTATAAAAGAGCAAACTGAGGCACTGGAGAAATTAAGTAAAATGACGTAATCCATACTGGCCTACACAGCTTGCAAATGGCAGAGCCAGAGTTCAGATGCAGGCAGTTTGGCTCCAGTGTCTGGGCTCATAACCACCACACTCTACTGCCTGATTCCAGGACCTCTCACATCTTTCTTCACTACAATCTTTCTCTTAAGTGGAGGCCAAAACCACACAAAGCAAGTGTCTCCACCGTATTTAGGGGAAGCATGATTTCTCACCCTCCACCCCCAGTCTCCTGCCTGCAATCTCTGATGCTGTACTGTTATCAACTGAAATTATGTGTGTCTCCCCCCAAATCCTTCTGTTGAAGCCCTAACTCACAGTGTCATGGTATTTGGAGGCAAGGACTTTTAAGAAGTAATCAGGATTAGATGCAGTCTTGAGGATGGGGTCCTCGAGATGGTATGAATACCTATATAAGACAAGACACCAGAGAGCTTGGAGCACTCTCTCTCTCCCCCCCCCACCCCCCAGCTCTCTGTCTCTCCACTGTGGCCATGTGAGGACACCACATGAAGGTGGACACTGGAAAGCCAGGAAAGGGGCTCTCATCAAAAACTGAATCAGCCAGCACCATGACCTTGGACGTCCCAGCCTCCAGAACTGTGAGAAATAAATGGTTGCTGTCTAAGCCATCAGTCTACGGTATTTTGTTACAGCAGCCCGAGCTGACTAAGGCATGATCAGCAGCTCTCCTGTACGTGACAACTTCAACTCCGTCAGAATCGCATCTCCCAGTCTCCTAGGACTCAGCTCCATTCTCCCTTCTAGCTGACTGTTTCCGGGGCCTGACAAACGGGTCGGGTGTGATGCCCTTACTAAGACCTCTAGTACTTCCCCAGATGCTGTCTCTCTCTTGCAGAGGTGCCTGCGCAGGAAAGTGGTCCACGTCTCAGGATTCAAGTGAACCAAACTACAGGCATTCCTTGCTCCCTCCTTGTATTAGTCATCCACTGCTGCATAACAAGTTAACATAGAATTTAAAAGCTCAATACAGTAACATTTACCATCTCATAATTTCTATTGATCTAGAATCTGGGCACAGCTTAGCTGGGTCCCCTGGCTCAGGGTCTCACAGGTGTTGGCCAGGGCAGTCATTTTGCCTCAAGATGGGAATGGGAGTGGTGTGGGGATACAGGGAGGATCTGCTCCCAAACTCATTCACATGGTCCCCTAAGACATCAGTTCTTTCCCACATGGCTCTATTCTCAACACACGGCTCACATCCCCCAGAGGAAGAGCCAGATAGCAGGACCCAAGATGAAAGCTACATACAGTCTCTTTGTAGACTGATCTTGGAAGTGCCATCTTATCACTACTTCTACTATGTTCTATCCATTAGAAGCGAGTGGCCAGGGCCAGCCCACCTTTAAGGTGTGGGGATTACACAACAGTCTGAATGTAAGGAATCTAGGATCGTTGGAAGCCATTCTAGAAGCTGCCGACCTTGAAATTTCTTTGAAGTTAGAGCTACCTGTAGTAGTCTGACAGTTTACCATAGCAGATTAGGATGAGTTATCAGCTGAAAATTCTAACTCAAGTAACAGGCATCCAAATGGAAACAGGCTTAAACAATGTGGAAATACACTCTTTCTAATAACTGCTAAACTGCTGAACTGCCTAACTCTTTCTGATAAGCTTGCAAATTATCTGGGTGATTCAGTGGCTCAACCACGTGAGCGGGGCACTGGGCATCTCCCTCCCTCCCCCCCCCCCCCCGTCTGCCCTCCACTACGATCACTTCACACTCAGGGTACCTTCCCTCTTGGTCATACGACAGCCGTCAGTAGCACCTGGTGCAGCGTGCCTCCTTGGAATATAAGCATGGAATATAAACAAGGTGGCCATTTAAGACACTGTCAGCGTGAAAAAGGCCACTAATTAACAGTTAAAACAGGACACCAGGCATAAAGCAGGACTTCCCCAAGGAAGAGCGGGACAGCTGGTTGCCCCAAATGCAAGTTTTCCTCTTCAACATCACAGGGTCACCTTAGATCACTGACGCAGCCCTGCACCAGTGATAGGCTCGGCGGGGTATCTTGGGCTTATTCACTCTCATTTGCCCTTCCATTTATCCAGTGCCTACTTATTGAATGTTTTCTCTATTCTAGAGCTGTCAGCATTGAAGATAGAGCAGTGAACAAAACAGACAGAAGTCCCTGACCCACAGAGCTTCTATTCTAGTGATGGGCACAGAAAACAAACCAAGTAAGCCTGCTGGAGGATGATGGCATTAAAGAAAGCAAGGAATGGGACTGGAGAGGGCAGGAGGGCGGCGCAACTTTAACTAAGCTGCCGGGAATATCTCACTGAGAAGGGGATATTTGAGCACAATGTTAGACAAGGTCAGGGCGTAGCTATGGGTGCTGGTGGAACAGTGTTCCAGCACGGGGGTGGGGGTGGGGGCGGGGGGCAGCAGTGGTGGTGAGAGCCAGCGGTCCTGGGTGGGATGAATCTAATGTGCTTCAGGAGCAGTGAACTGGCCAGAGGCTGAAAGAGAGTGAACGAGGGGAGGAGCAGAAGATGAGGTCACGGAGGGAATGGGAGCCGACCACGCAGGGCTAGAGAGGCCATCCTAGGAAGCGCTCTTGTTATCTTGAAAGAAACAGGCCTCGTTAGAGGGTTTAGAGCAGAGACGTTCCACACTCTGATTTACGCTTCACCATGATTCTAGACGGCTGCTAAACTGAGAAGAGAACAGGGACAGATACGTGGAAGCAAGATGGTGTGAGTTAGGAGACTATGATAATCCAGGAGATGTGATGGCGGATGCAGGGAGAGACTCAGACCCTGATATGGTTTGAAAGGAGAGCCTACATGACCGGCTAATGAACTGCTTGAGAAGAGAAACTGAGTGCTGTAAACTGCGGCCTCAGAGCATCCTTGGGTTTGTAAACTAAAATAATGGAGTTTCTACAAAATAGAGTGGAAAAGCCACTGAAGGGGCAGGTTTGGGAGGGGGGCCAGAGAAAAGGGAGAAGATCAGGAGTCTGATTTTGGAGATGCTGTGTTTGACATGCCTGTTAGACCACCAAGTGAAGATGTCAACTAGCCCTTGGAGACATGAGTCTGTGGAGATGTTTGGACTGGAGATGTAAACTTGCAATTCATCAGCATATAAAAGATACTTAAGTCACTGAGTCAATTTGTTAAATCATTCATGCATTCAAACAATTCCATGTGGTAGGTAGCATTTGAGATGCTAAATATATCTATACTTACTTACAGTCACACTATTTTTAATATAAATACATATACAAATATATATTATTTTATATATGTATATACTGATGTAACTTATCTATCTATGTATCTATCTATATTGTTGATATGTATTAACAAACAATACTTTGTTTGATCCCCACTTTTACGGACCTCATTGGTGGAGAAGGCTGATAATAAAATCTAAAGACACTGATGATGTTGCATTAAAAAAAAAAAGAATTCAAGGGCTCCAAAAACAAAGCCGTACCTCTCCCACTCTTGGGTATGAGAGTCAGCTCTGTTGTCCCTTTTACAAGTTGTGGGTTGGCTTTTACTACGCTCACAGATTCTGTGGGTCGAAATTTAAGATAAGGGCAGGGGGCTGAGGCAGAGTAAATGAAAGGAAAACAGGTGAATGAGAGATTAAAAATAAGCGAGCAGGAAACAATCCCCTAAGGCCTTGTAGGCCATGGTAAGGATTTAGGATTTTACTCAAGTGTGACTGGAAGCCACTGGATGGCTCTGAACAAGAAGCAGTATTTCCTGACTCACATTTTGAAATGCGTAAGTCCCAAGAACAGTGAAATGAGAATATCTTGGAAGAAAATGGAAATGTCCAAATGTATACACCTTGAGCACAGTGGTTGCAAAGTCAAACTGACCCGGATTTCAGTTCTGCTTATGCATACTAGCTGTGTGACCTTAGGCAAGTCACTTAAGCTCTCTGAACTTAATTCCCTCACCTGCAAAATAAAGATAAAATAGTACCTACCTCATTGCTGCCTATCAAACTTATTATTGTAATTATTTTTATTACTGCTGCATAAAAGTTCACTCAAGTCCTAAGGAGTGAGGAGTCTTAGGAAAATCGTAATATTGGATCCAACACAAACTGAAGAGAATTTCAATGAGAACCTTGAAGAAGAAAAAACAGTGGTATTTAAAACAGGGTGTTTCGGTTACTTGCTGTGGTGAAGGAGGGACAGGCAGAGCTAGGATTATGGATTCTTGCTATGAGTCTCCCTGATTTTTAGTGACGGCCAGAGATCCTTCCTTCCACCCTGACCTCTGTTTTCCTGAATTACAGTGCTGCTCACTACAACACCATCTTGCTCTAACTTGCTTGCACACTCTTCTCCTTTAGTAGACAAGTTCCTTGAGACCAGAGGCTATGTTTGGTTTCACATGTATCTCCAACACCTAGCATAACGTCTCTATTAGTCAGAGTTCTCCAGAGAAACAAAACAAATGGGATACATATGTGCATAGAATATATAGATAAATTAGACACAAATATAGAGAGAGAGAGGGAGACAGGATATAGATGAAGGAAGGATGGAAGGAAAGGAAAGGAAAGAAGAAAAGAAAGGAGGGAAGGAAGGAAGGAAGAAAGGAAGGAAGGAAGGAAGGAAGGAAGGAAGGAAGGAAGGAAGGAAGGAAGGAAGGAAGGAAAGAGGGAGAGAGGGAGAAGCTTATCACAAAGAATCGGCTCACAGGACTGTGGAGGCTGAGAAGCCCAGACCCGGAGGCCCAGTGGTGTAGTTCCAGTCATGTCCAAGTCCAAACGCTGGAGAAAACTAAAGTCCCAACTCAAAGACAGACAGGCCGAGAGAGAGAATTCTTTCTCATTCAGCTTTTTATTCAATTCAGTCCTTCACTGAATTGGATGAGGTCCACCCACACTGGAGAGGGCATACTCAACCTGCCAAGTCCAGTGTTACCCAGAAATATCCTCACAGACATACCCAGAATAATGTTTAACCAAATACTGGAGCACCCAGTAGTCCACTCGACACAAAAAACTAAGTATCACAGGTCCACCCCTTGTCAACTTGGCACCTGTACGTGTCTCCTTAAACCATATTTAATCTCCAAATAAAGACACTAAGAAGGCCATAATTCTAACATGATACAGCTATCCTGCCATCAACTGGAAGTGGGTTAATCTTCTCCCCACAAAAAGAGGTAAAGCCCTCGAGTGGTATTTCATTTTCTCATTGATTTCTTGAAACTTAAATACTATGAGTTAAAATGAACAATAAATACTATGATATAAAGTCAATACACTTTATGTGACATGAGAGAGAAAATAAAGGTATTTGACATATAGATAAATTATAACCAAATAAGGAGGAAATACTCATGGCAATCACAGGCTTCATTTCCGTAACGGGTCATGCGGGCATGGTTGTATTTAGAACTACTTTCCTCCACCACCAGTTCTGTATTTCCTTTGCCCTCAGGAAGCACCTCAGGGGTCATGGTTCTTTACCTGGTGGAGTGACCCAAACCTTCATTCCTGAAAACCCTCAGCCTTTAAGGCGGGAGGGTGTAGCTCAGTGGTAGAGTGCATGCTTAGCATGCACGAGGTCCTCAGTTCAATCCCCAGCACCTCCTTTAAAAAATTAAATAAATAAACCTACTTACATCTCCCCCTCTTCACCAAAAAATGATCTTGGCCTCTAGAAGTCCTGCCTGAATTGTTATAAAGTTCCACGGACCTCAATCTCAGGGCACAGTAGTGCTAAGAAATGCCCTAAGGGATCTCCCACAGTCCAGACATACCCTCCTTTACCTGCACTGTGTAGTCATCCAATTTCCCCCTGGTAATGAGGATCAATCAGTCCCCTAGGCAGCATAAGAACTTCCTTTTGTGCTGCTGATTCAGAATCATAAGAAGCCCAAAGTGGCTGGGTGGCGATTTTAACCTCCATTTCAGTGGAATCATGGGTGTGCCTCTGGGTGGAAGTGTTCCTCTCCCTGAGACTAAGACTGCTAGTCTAGCAGAGCGCAAGGTCATGGGAACAGTAAGCAGTAATTTTGCTAATGGGTCACTAGGGGTAGTAGTGAGTGGTGCCACCCCCATTTCCACACCTTGATTCCTGGACCCGTGATTTCTGGCTATGGGAGAAACAGCACCCTATACTTGACTCTGATTCAGCGCACATACAGCCCTCTGGAGAATCCTCCCCAGCCCTAAAAGGTATCACCACCTAACTAGCACTGTAACTGTATGCTCAGAAGGTCATTCCACCATTCTATCAAACCAGCTGCTCCAGGATGGTGGTGAATCACACGGTAAGACCACTGAAGTCCATGAACAGGGGCCTACTGCCCCATTTCTTTTGCTGTGAAGTGAGTTCCTTGATCAGAAGTAAAGCTGTGTGGAATGCTCTGATGGTGAAGAAGGCATCCTATAAATCCAAAGATGGTATTTCTGGCAGAAGCACTGAGTGCAGAGGAAGCAAACCCATATCCAGAGTAAATGTCTATTCCCGAAAGAACAAAATGCTGCCTCTTCCATGATGGAATCGGTCTAATGTAATCAGTCTGCTACCTGGTAGCTAGCTGATCATCTGGGGGACTGGTGCCATATTGGTAACTCCGTGTTGGTGTCTGCTGTTGACAGATGGGGCTCTCAGTGGTGAGCATAGCCAGGTCAGCCTTGGTGAGTAGAAGTCCATGTTACTGAGCCCATGCACAACTTCTATCTCTGCCACCATGGCCACTTTGCTCATGAGCCACTGGGAGATGATGGGGTGCCTGGGGACAGAGACTGACTAGTATCCACTGAGTGGGTCATTTTATCCACTTGATTATTAAAACCTTCCTCTACTGAGGTCACCCTTTGGTGAGCAGTCACATGGGACACAGATACCTTCACATTTTTTGCCTGTTCAGAGAGGTCTATCCACATATCTCTTCCTCAGATTTCCTTGTCACCAATTCTCCAATCATGTGCCTTCCAAGTCCCTGACCAACCAGCCAAACCACTGGCTACAACCCATGAATCCATATCTAATAGGCCATCTGGCCATTTCTCCTTCCAAGAAAGTGAATAACCAGAAGCACTGCTCAAAGTTCTGTCCACTGAGAGGCTTTCCCTTCAGCAGTGTCCCTCAGGGATGTCCCAGAAAGGGGTGTGGCACTGCATCCGTGCACTTCCAGGCACCTGCCCAGCATACAGGGCTATCTGTAAACCAAGGGAAGACTCTTCTCTTCCTCTGTCCAGCTGATTACAAGGAAATCCCCATGAGGCCACGGGTGCAGACTGGGAGAGGGAGGGCAGTTTGGCAGGAGTGGGGACCATGGGCATTTGGTCACTTCTTGAAACTTACCACGCCTCAAGCGGGACTGCTGAGGGCCGGTCATATTCATGCTACTTCCACTTGATGAAGGGGTGTCGTCTCTGCACACCCAGCTTCACGGTTTGGTGGGTCAGAGAACACTCAGTTTACAAAGGGCAGCTCAAGTCACATGGTGACTTGGTGGTACATGGCTAAGCATTCAGTCTGGTAAGGCCCAGTATAAGCCAAGAGCTGTCTCTCCAGTGGACCATGGTTACTGTGGAGGGTGGCAGGGCTCTGCTCTAAAAGCCTAGCGTCTGTGCTGTGATTCACCTGCAGGGGCTGCCAAAGGCTCCCAACAGCACTGCAGTCGGCTACTGTCAGAATGGCTAGATTTCAGGACCCAAACAGCAGAGCACAGCCATCTGGACCTGTTGAAGAACCTTCTCTTGTCCTGAGCCCCACTCAGAACCAGCAGCCGTTCAAGTCACTCGGTAATGGGCCAGAGTAACACACCCAAATGAGGCATGTGTTGCTTCCAAACTCCAGAGACTTATGAAGCACTGTGTCCCTTTTTCAGTTGTAGGAAGAACCAGATGCAACAACTTTCCTTCAGTTTAGAAGGGATATCTTGGCCCCCACATCACTAGACATGTAGAAATTTCACTGACATAGAAGGCTCTTGACTTTCTGTTGTGTTCATTTCCCACCCTCTGACATGCAAATGTCTTACCAGTTAGTCTAGAGTAGTTGCTGCCTCCTGTTCACAATGCCATCAGTGTAAGGGGTCACTGTGATACCCTGTGGAAGGGAAAGGTGATCAAGAGCCCCGGGGGCAAGGAAAAAAAGAGCCCTAAAAACTAAATTATGACCCAGAGCTGGAGAGTTGACATGCCCCTGAGGTAGCACAGCAACAGTGTATTTATTGCTGGGCTTGTTAACTGGAAGAAACTGCTTTTGGTGGTCTGCACCAATAGGTATCAAACAGTAAAAGTGATTTGCCAGATCAATCACTACATACCAGACACCAGGGGATGTGTTAATTTGCTCAAGCAAAGAAACCACATCTGGTACAGCAGCGGCAGCTGGAGTCACCACCTGGCTGGGCTTACTATAATCCACTGTCACTCCCCAAGACCCACCTGTCCTCTGTGCAGGCCAAGTAGATGCGCTGAGTGGGGATTTGGTGGAAATCACCACACTGCCTCTTCCTAATCTTTGATGGTGTCACTAATCCCTGTAATACCTCCAGGAATTTGCTCTTGTTTTTGGTTTGCTGTTTTCCTAGATACATGCAGTTCGAACAGCCTCTGCATCCCACTGGAACAGCCCTCATTCCACAGGTCAGGAAATGAGTGTGGGGATTCTGCCAGCTGTCGACTGTATAACTACCTATTCTAATTCTTCATCCAGAACAGGGGAAATAAGCACAGGGTGGGCTTAGGGATCACTGATCCCACTGTGAGGTGGGCCTGACCTACAATTCCACTCATCCCCTGATCTCCATAAACTGCTACTCTGACTGGTAGACAGAGGTGACAGTTCCAGGCCAGTATCCAGTAGCTCCTGAAAGTCCTGATTACGTCCTTTTCCCCAATGCAGTTGCCCTGGTGAAAGGTGGCAGGTCCATTTGGGGAAGCCCGGGAGGAAGATTAACAGTATAAATCTATGGCAGAGTGCTGGGGTCCTTCCTCAAGGGGAACCAGTCTCCCCTTCATTCAAGTTGTTCTGGGTCTGTAAACTGGCTCAAACCTGGAAATTGACTGAAGGGTCATGACTTTACGTCTTTATGATTCAAGTTAGAGTTTTGGTCACCTGGGGCCTAGAACTTTTCTGCTTATACAGATCAGTGAGAATTGGTAAGCTTCCTGTGTATCTCACTTCTAGTCACACTGTGATCAGTCAGCCAACACCAGAGAGCTCTGTGAGTCAGGCTATTCTAATCGCTGCTTTGACCCTGTTGTCCATGACAGTTACCACGCCCACCTTGACTTCTGTGGCTGAACACCATCGCTCGGCCCATCACTCCAGGATCCAACTATAGTCAACCTTTGAACAACACAGGTTTGAACTACACAGGCTCACTTATATGTGACTTTTTATTCTTTCAATAAATACAATACTACGTGATCTGTGGTTGGTTGAATCCAAGGATGAGGAGCTGCCAATACAGAGGGCCAAGTATGGGTCTTGAGCATCCTCAGATTTTTGGGGATGCCTGGTTGGCCCTGGAAGCACCCCCCTGTGGATACTGAGGGACAACTGTACCCCGACAGCAGTTAGATTTCCCAATTCAGCAACTACTGTCCCCACTGCAAGGTCTGGTCTACAGAGAAGAGTGGTCACAGAGCTCTGTAAGGACACCAGGGCCCCCCTCATAAATCTATGTTCAAAGTATCAGTCAGAGCCATGTCTTCTGCACCCTCCAAGTGTGGCTGAGTAGGCCTTAAATAACAAATCCACTCTAACACACACTGTCCCTAAGTCTCTGAACCGCTTCAGATACATTAAACCATAGAAGGGCCAGCATTTCTCATTTTCCCACCATAGGCCACATTTTTCATGTCCATGTTTCAGCCAATCAACCAAATGAACTGTTTGAGCTCTTTCTAGCTCCCTGAGCCACAGCATTACGTGCAGGACCTGTGCTTCGAGAGCCCACATCAGTTAGCTCAGCCTGATTCGACTTTATGGTCCTGCTACCTTTATCCCACAGCCTTAATAACCATTCTCACACGTGGCCCCACACTTACGTCTGCATAAATTAGAAAAGTCAAGTAGTTCTTTGGATGTGTAACACACCTCCTTATGGGTCACACTTTGTACCTCATCTCTAGGGGTCTTCTGGGACTTGAGTCTAGCTATGGGTCTAAAGCAAAAAGAAGCAGTGGGGGGGGGGTCCTGAGGAAAACCAGCATTGTCTTGCACGATGATTATCACAATTTCAGGAAAGAGTTCACAGAGGCTGACTTGGGTGCACGGAGCTGCCCAAAATCTCCCAGAGAGAAGGTGTTAGAGGTAGGACAGCAAACTCCTTTGTGCATCTCCTTATCCCGAGATCTTTCATAGCACTTTCCTTCCTCCTTTCCTCCCTCCCTCCCTTCCTTCCTTCTGTCTAAATGTCCAGGGCTGGAATCTGAGAAGGTGGGGAGGACCTACTTCCAAAAAGATGGTATTGGAAGTGGGGAGGCCGAAAGAGGGCAGGAAAGAGGTGGGGGAGCACACACAGGCAGCCCCGACTCAGACTAGGACCACTGATCTCCACTACGTGACTGATCTGTGGCTTGCGTGCTTAATGGATCAGATCAGAATTCTAGCCCTGCTCCATCAAAATCGATTGCAAATGTTCGTCTGTGCCTGCTGATCTGTAATGGTATGTGATGTATTTCATCTTTGAAAAAGTCCACTGCTTTTGATTTTTTTTTCCACCATCTAAAAATGTAAAAAAATATTCTTAGCTCTTGGACCATACAAATACAGGCAGGGAGTGCCCCCCACTGCCTCCCTGCAAAGTTTGCCAATCTCTGCAATATAACTACAGAGTCCGTCTTGTCTCAGCCAGGTTGCTAGATGGTTATTTCCTGCTAGATGCCAGGATGGAATGCTGGCACAGTCACCATCAGCTCCAGGTGCTGTTTCCTTTCTAAGTAAGCAAGCTTAGTAAGCAACTTTAATAACTACTATTTATTTAGACAGAAGGAAGGAAGGAAGGGAGGGAGGGAAGGAGGAAGGAAAGAAGGAGGGAGGGAAGAGGGGGAAGGGAGGGAGGGGAAGGGAGGGAGGAAGGAAAGAAAGGAAAAAATATATTTCAAAAAGCCTACTATGTTGCTGGCTCTGTGCTACATATTGTATATATATTACCTCATTTAATCCTAATAACCCTATAAAGTATGTGTTATTATCCCATTGTACAGATAAGAAAAATAAAGCTCAGAGAGGTTAAGTGGTTGCCCTCAAGTCACAGAGCAAATGAGTGGCAGAGACCAGCTCCCCACCCAGACACATTTAACTCAGAAGTCCTGGGTCCTTTCCACCTTTTCCTGCTTCCTTGGAATCAGTCAAACTTATAACCAGTGAATGAAAAATACTGCAAACCAAATCAGTAAACAAAGACTGCTGAAGCCATCAAGTCCTCAGCGGCTGCCGCCACCCCCCAGTGAAGACAAGCCTGCAGCCCGGCCTCTGCAGCCACTCACGGTGGTGCACTCTGAGGGGACTCAGAATAAGAAAGGACAAGAGACTGGTCCCAGATAGCTAGATGCTTGTCAAAGGAGAGAATTCAATGAGCCCAAATGTTTGCTTCCTCCCATACATAGAAAAGCACTAAATTCTTTAACTTCTTGAGATGCCTGGTTTTCTTTAGTTAACTAGTAAACTTTAAATGTTCCAACTACCTGCTCTTCGTTGTGAAACTCCTATATATCCTAGCTCCTCCCCTACCTCTTCGGAGCAGTCCTTCAGAGCCATCTAGGAGGCTGTCATCCCGGGCTCGAAGGGGTTCGAGTCTTCAGAAATGTCCGCCAAATAAAACATAACTCTCAACTTTTAGGCTGCGCATTTATTTCCATCGACAAACCCCAAATGCAAGTCCTCATTGTTGTTGTATTCTTGTTTGTTTGTTTGTTTTTGGAGATTTTTATAGATAAGCTTATTTCAGCAGAGGCCATACCTGGGCTCATCCAGTATTTTCCTGGAAAACCAGGATAAAAAAAAACATTTTCAAGTTCAAGCAGCTTCCTGGCACTGGGAAGTGTTTGAGAAGAAAGGGCTCTTTGTCCCTGGTGTTGCACCATGGACGTAATCTCATTTTCAGCTAATCAATTCATATACAGTAAAAAGCCTAATGTGATTCCTCATTAGCTGAGGACCATAAAGAAACGGGTTCCGAGGCTGCACTAAATCCCAAAATGGCTGGCACCTCCCGCTCGGCGATTATCAAATTGGCTGGCATTAATCATTTTTAATGGCCAATTTGTGTTTTTTTTACTTAAAAAAAATGGGGAGGGGGAAGACTCGTCTGATGATTGGTGTAAAAAAAAACAAGCAGGTTTAGTAAAATCTTATTTAAAAAAAAAAAGTGGGAGAGAATTAATCAGGGGGGAGGGATGGAAAAAACGGAGAAGCTTGAATCACCTTTGTCAGGTATGTAGCTGGGACCAGCAAAACAGACCGTGGAGAGACCTTTCAGCAGAGGCCTGCAGGGGGGGCTGTCAATGGTCCCTTTATTTGTGAAAGATGGATTATTTTAAATAAATTACAGAGCACTTTCGCTGAATAAACAGCGTCTCGGTGGCTGTGGTGTGCTGCACATGCTTAATTGCGCCACAGAAAATCCTAAATGACTCTTGAGCCTGGGGCCAGGCTTTGAGTTTGCTATCAGAAAAAAAGGACCTGAGGACTCAGGTCGGGGCCCAGAGGGTTTGGGGCTGAAAGGCAGTGCCATAGAGAAGCCTAATCAGGACTATATCCTTATAACAGTTCGGAAAACCACAGGGATGGAGGATTCCCAAAACTGCACAAGGCTCCTCAGAAGTGAGCCATCTGCATGTCATTTTTATTTGCGTTTGATATGTTAAATGCCCCCCGATGTTTATGGCGTGGAAGCCCACTCAAACGTCGCAAAGATTCCTTGGCCAAAGCAAGAGGACACGCTCCCTCCTTAGCTACTGGGCCCCAACACACACCCCGCCCCCTCCCTCCCTCCGTAGACCCTGTTACTGTCCCTTCTTTGACCAGAAGGTTTACCGTGAGAATTGCACCTAAATAGAGAGTTTTAGATTCTTTTTAAGAATCTCAGTACAATCTGACCTTGTTTTAGGAACGGGTTAAAGTGATTTATTATGTGAGGACCCGGAGTGAGTACAGGCGGGAGTCAGGCTAATGCTGGAAGCAGGAAAGGGCATTTGAGCCCCTTCCCAAGGAACCTGGCCTCGGGCAGGGAGCCGGAATCAAGAGATGATGAAGAGCTCAGAGCGCAAGCAAATCAAGTCAGGAGAACAGGTACCGCTATGTTTTGCGGGAGGCATGGGGTATTAATTTTGACAGCTGGTATTACAGAAAGTAAAATGACTCTCATTTGCTAATATCCCCCAAATTGAATAGCAACAAGCAAGCAGCTACCAGTCTCCTTGATGAACAGCAATCAAGAAAAAAAAAAAAAAAAGAAGAAGGAGGAGAATATAGTCAAGCCTCACAAAAATCATAGAATCTGGGCTTTCTCTTGAGAATTTCAACACATACTACTTTAATAAGGGACTTACCACCCTCCCCCAAATGGAGCTGTGAAATTCTTCCCCAAAGCTGACACAATTAATTGCATTTGCAGTTAACACAATTAAAGTGTAACTGAAAGACTGGCCTGCACCTCATAAATCTCAGATGTTAAGAGGGATAATCAAGTTGATAAATCACTGGGTTGTACCACCTGAGAAAGTATATAAAGGTCCAAGATCGTGGGAAAGGATGAGGCATTAATGAGGGATAACAAGGTAGACCAGCAACCTTAACTGAGATGTCACAATTATTCTGAGACTTCTCCTGATTGTTTAATTTTGCATAGAATTGTGCAAACTGCTTAAAAGATGTTCATTTTGAACCTGCTGTTAACTGACTCCCTCAGAAGGTGGTCAGCCAACTCCAACATAGTATGTCAGCTGTGAGCGCTTCATCTTTCTTCCATATATCCGTAGGGCTGAGTTGTTAATAGGTGCCTATACTCAGACTTACAGTGAGGTAGGAAAAGAGGACATACACAAAAGAAAAATCAATCCTTCCAAAAGGGTGCCAGTCAGAGGGGGCAGGTTTAGCTCAATTGGTAGAGCACATGATTAGCATGCACAAGGTCCTGGGTTCAATCCCCAGCACTTCCATTAAGTAAATAAATAAACAAGCCTAATTACCTCCCCCTTCAAAAAATAAAAAATACTTTTTTAAAAAGGGTGCCAGTCAGAAACTGTAAAATCTGTAAAATGGGTATAACCCTGGATACTTCAATTTTCTGAGAATTAGGTTGCTCGTGTACAACTGAGGAGAATACAACCCAATTCAATATTCAAAATGTTGTTTTGAGGATTAAGGACAAAACAATACAGTAAAATCTCTAATAGTAGGTGCACAATAAACATCCAGATTTTTTTAAAGAAAATAAATGCCACAGGGGTAAAAGGAAAGTGTGTTTGGTAGCTAAGACATGTCTTATTCAGAGTGAAGGGAACTAAGTGATGATGTGGCAGCAACTTGCTTCCAGATCAGAGAAGATCTTAAAGGCTGCACTGTGGACTCTGTCCTGACAGCAAAGAGGAGCTGTGGATGGATCTTAAATTTGGCAGGGAGTCGTATTACCAAAGCTGATATTATGACAGGAATCAGCCCTGTACCAAAAGGAAAAAAGTATGTGAAGTGGGAGCAGAGACTACAGGTTGCAGCAGTGGAGACATGAATGCACAACCGGATGGGGCATTTTCAATGTAATTAAAAATGAGAGAACAAGAAACAACAGAGGTAAAGGACACAGGAAAGTCAAATCTTAATTTGAAATGTGAGGCCCAGGAAGTTGGGAGAACTCATTCATTTACTCATTTATTGATGGTCTCAAAATAAATTTAATAAGCACTTATTATTGCCAGATACTGTGCTAGAGAATATAAACAAAAGAATAGGCTGACAGTCATGCAAATAAATAAATACAGCATATGTCTTATAATCAGTACATACATAACAGCACACAAAGAAAATACAAATGTGGCCATATTGAATTCTGGAAAGTTAGGATAAGCCCCCAGAGGTAAGGTGATTTTGGAGCTGAATCTAAATTCCCTAGACAGAAAAGCAAGGAACAGCATCCAGGCAGAAAGAACAGCATGTACAAGAACATGGAGACATGAACTTGAATGCTACATTTGAGAAACATGCTAAAGTTCAGTATAGTTGGATTTTCGTTGTATGGTCAGGAAAATGAAGCTAGAGAGGTCAGTGGAGGCCAAATTATGAAGGTTCTTACGCATCAAGACAAAGAGTTTACATTTTACCCCACAGATCACAAGAAAGCTAATGAAGGCTTTCAGTGTGCTAAGCAGGCCGGTGCCATTATCAGAAATAGGTCCTGCAGGTGGAGACCTAATATGAAAAGAAAGATGTGGATTTTGATTTCAAACATGTTGAACTGGAGGAGACATCCAGGTAACCTACATGGAAGTGTTCAGTGTGTAGTTACAGAAATAACTCTAGTCTGTGGGGATGTAGCCAGGTGGAAAGATGAATTTTGAAGATGCTGCAAAAAGGTGACTGGTGAGATTTTAGAGTGGCTCATACATTTGGGGGAAGGTGCAGAGAGAGAAAAGAAGAGGACCCTGAACTGAACTGTGTAAATTCTATACTCAAGAAGGAAGAAAGGCAAGCCGGGCAAGAAAAGGCAGAAGGAGACCCAGCTCCCTGGAATGGAAGGGAAGCCCAGGAGGAAAGGAAATCAGCAGATTCAAGATAATCAAAGGAGAAAGGCAAGGACTAATAGAAGAGCTGAAATAACCTACAGTTGGACAGAGCCTGCAGGATGCTGAGCTTGGCAAAGGGCCCGAAACTGCAAGAAACACATCACATCAAGTAGAGAAAACAGTCCTTCCCCTAAGAAACTCAATATTTCACCCAGAAAATCAAGGTTAATCCTCCTTTTAAAATAGCAAATAGCAAAAGACAAGATATAACTCACTCTATAGCGTGCGGTACATTTTTAAGAGCTGCAGAAAATCTGAGAAGGGCAGGTTTTAATATCAGGAGAGGTTCAGGGATGCGTTTGACTTGCCTTGGCCTTGAAGGACAGGAAAGAACTGGCTGGGGAAACAGGACTACAATAGGCCATTCTAGCAGGAGGAAATTCCTGAGCTAAAGCCAAGAGTCAGGAATGAGAGTAGTGTTTTGACAGGACAGCGAGGAGCCCAAACTGTCGGGTAGAGAATTCAAATTTGGAAAGAGTAGGAAACAAGATAGGATAGGTTGGAATGAGCTAGAATGTGAAGGGCCTTGAAAGTCAGGTAGAGAAATGTGTGTTTGTGAACCCAGCCTTCAGTAGAAGCAGACAGATGAGCATGTACCTTTAACTCCATCCAGTTCTAAGCCAGCTTTTAGGCATCCATCCATCCATTCGCTGACTCACCCATTCAGTAAGTGACAAGCTGGATGCCTCAACAGGTAGGAAGACCAGGAAGGCTCAAGAGATCAGAACAATCACCCCCATTCTTCCTTCCACCATGATGTAAGTGCCAGCCCAGGTAAGACACTGTACGAGAACTGAGGTCTACGAAGCCCACGACAAGCCAGTGTGTCATCAGTAAGATCCTCTGTAACTGAGCTCCTTCTCTGAACATCCCTTACATCTTTTGTTCTCACTAAAACCTGGCTTCACCCTGAGGACACTGGCTTCTTATAACCTCCTCAATGGTGGCTGTTTCTCTACCAAATCCTCTAGAGCTGGAGGAGGAATAGGTGTCCTGGTCTTCCCTTTTTGGCACCTCTGACACCGATTCTTCCTCCTCCCTAAAACGCCACTGCTCCCTGGAAATGGATGTCAACAGCACACATCATTCCCCTGCTTGCAGCTGTCATCTGGAGACCCCGGGACTACTTTCCTCCCATTCCTTCATATTAGTCTGACTTACTGTCCCTCTTTCCAGCATCACCGTCATAATTCTTGGCAGTTATACTCACAAATGATTCTTCAAATAACCCGGACAGTTCCCTGGCCTCTTTCCTTCCCATGATCTTGTCTTCCACCTGCATTGGTCATACCTGAGAACATCATGACCAGTCACTGTAGCCCCTTCCTGATCCCAACTCTAAGCTCCCCTCTGTGCCCCACTTTCCAACCCTCGGTTTTCTCTCCTTCCTCTGGTGATTCTTCCCAGTTTCCTGCCTAACTCAGATCCCATAGGCTCTTGCAGAAGCTCTCAGTCTCTTTGCTTCTGCCTCCTCCAATGGTACTCACCTAGCAAATTCCAAACTCCAGGTAGACTGAATTCTGCTTCTGCACCTGGACGATTGAATATTCTAGTGAAAAAGCACAAACCACAGTGATGGATCTCACACTCAGTGTACGACAGCCACTCTCCAACACGTCTTTCATGCTGCCTGGCAACCCTCCAGCGTTCCCCTCTGACATCCATTCTCCCGCTCTCCTGAACAGCCTACACTACCTGCTCCTCACGTCTGAAATCACCGAACAGTCTCTCAGAGAATAGTCTTATCGATCAGATATGGGTGAGATCCCAGGTAGGAGTCATCCTGAAGCAAAATTCCTGGAGACCGTTGTGAATCTGTGAAACCAAACACATTATGTGCTTCCGAAATACAACGGCAGGACAGGCCCAGAGACATTCCAATGGTCTTTTGGAACAGTCCAAAAGGAAGAAAGAGGAAAGAAGGAAAGGGTGACAGGTCCCAAGAAATTCCAAAACCTAGCAAGGCAAATTCCATTAGATCTTAAGTCTCAAGAATAATCCTCTTTGGTCAATGCTCTCCCTGCTGGACCCACGAGAGCAGCAGTCCCAGCTTCAGGACTCCCTGGGGCAGTGATCCCACTCCCATGGCTCTGCTTGGCAGGGGCCACATCCCCACAGCTCTGGGCAGTTCCTGTCTGGCCTGTTGAAACCAAAGAGGTATCTCTGAGAAGGATCTCTGAATTGCCTCTAGGGTCAGTCTACTGTTGTCTTGAAGAATAGGGCACATTTGCAGCTAAATGGCTCTGTGGTTCTGTCCTGTAAAATCAAAAAAGTCCAACAGTCTTCCTTCTTTTTTATCCTCTTTGTTCAAACTAGCTCTGCTGAGCTGGCTAATGAGATCCACAGTTTATGCCTACACAAATCTCCTCAGATGGCTGTTTAGCCCCCCCCTTGGTTTTCTCAGGGATAGACTGAGACTTCTCCCAACCTTTATGTTACGATTCCTATTTGCTTAACAAGTCATACTTCAATTTGTTTCTCCAGTCTCACGTTTTACCGTAAGCAGTCAGGTGGGACAAAGCCACTTCTTCAACACTTTACCTGGAAATGTCCTCAGCTAAATATGAAAGTTCATCTCTTGGAAGTTATACTTTCCACAAGTCATTAGAACATGAACACAATTCAGCCAGGTTATTGGCCACTTTATAATAAGGATCATCTTTTCTTCATCGTCCAATAACATCTTCCTCAGTGCCACCTAAGACCTCACCAGAATGGTCTTCACCATCCATATTTCTAGCAACATTCTGTTCACGATCATTTATGCATTCTCTTAAAAAGACAGACACTTTCTCTGTATCTCTCCTCTTCCCATTCTGAGTTCTCAACAGAATCTTCTTTAACAATTTCTTCGTGGCAACCTTGGCTTTTTCTAGCATGAACCTCAAAACTCTCCCAGCCTCTACCCATTACCCGGTTCCAAAGCCACTTCCACATTTTCAGGTGTTTGTTACAGTGGTATCCACTTCTTGGTACAAGTTACTGTCTTAACTCAGGCAGCTATAACAAATACCATAGACTGTGTGGCTTTAAAAAAAAAAAAAAAAAAAAAAAAACAGGCATTTATTTCTCATAGTTCTCAAGGCTGAGAAGTCCAAGACTAGGCTACTGGCAAATTCAGTTCTTGGTGAGGGCTCTCTTCCTGTCTCGCACACAGCCAACTTCCTGCTGTGTGTTCACATGGCCTTTTCTTGCTGTGCATACATACAGACTCTGTCTTCCTCTTCTTTTGAGGGCAATAATCCCATCAAAAGGGTCGCACTCTTATGACCCCATCTAAACCTAATTACCTCCTAAAGGCCCCTGCCTCCAAACAGCTTCACATTAACAGTTAGGGCATCGACATACCAGTTTGAAGGAGACACAAACATTCAGTCCATAACTCTGTGTCTTATTTCACTGAGAATATACAAACAGAAAAGAACTCCACATACCTTGAGCTTATCCACCAATCTGCTGGCATGTATACCTAGATATTTTGCCTCTTCCAGTGTTTGTAAGGACTTGACCATTCTCCTAGCTAAGGTTAAGCTAAGCTTGGGACAATCGCACAGGTCTCTGGTGGTCCTGGAACATCTCCTCCAGCAGGTAAGGCGAGAAGGAGGGGGGATTTGTGAGTAGAGGGAAGAGAGTGCACAGGCACTCATGAGCTTGTTCAGGGAGCTGTTTGGGGGTCACTTTGACTCGAATGTGCCTGCATAGACAAGTAGGTCTGTGTTGTGGAGGATGTAAGTGTTTCCTGGCAAAACGGTGAATGCACCAGCATTGGAGTCAGACTGCCTTTGTTTTAACCCTCAGCTCTGCTACCTACCAGCTGGCTACTTTATCAGATGTTTTTGTTTGTTTGTTTCTTACATTGGAGAATGGGAGCTATGTTAGTCTTGTTTATTCTGATTCCTTTGTTCCCAGTACTCAGCACAAATTAAACAATAGTGTTAAGGAACATAAAATCTAAAGTCACATCCCAAGCGGGACTCCTAATGTCACACTTTAGCTGTGTGCCCTGAGGCGAACCATTAACTTGTCTAAGCTGCAGTTTCCTCGGCCACAACACAGGCCAGTCGCAGCACTCCCCGTGTAGGGCTGAAGAGGAAAAGGAGATAGCAGGCGTTGGCATTAGCGCAGTGCCTAACGCACAGCAGGCGCTCGACAAACGCTGGCTGTTGATACGATGTTTTATTTCAAGGCTCTGTAATTACATTCTTTCACTAAATGATCATCGATTTCTTTCCTGTAACACAGCTTTCATAAGCCCTGCCTCTACAAGTTTTGAGGACACTTTCTATGTAGATAAGCTGAACTTGTCCCATAATAGGTTCTTTTTTTGTCCTGGGTCTTCTACCATATTTTGCATCTTAGCCAAAGAGTAGAGGCTGTAATCAGCCAGGTGTGGGCGGCAGGCTCTTGCTTTTGGCCCCTCCATGAAAAACAAACTCTCCATCTCCCTCCTAGGAGGGCCCTGCTGCTCTGGCCCCTTGCTTTCTTCCTTTCCTTTGCTGCCTTGTCTGAGCACCAGGCCTTAAGTGGGGGGTGGGAGGGCTTGCCTTCAGCTCCACTCTAAGCTCTAAGATTACTGTTTTCATTTCCCCGACTGCTTGGTGACCGCGATGTGGCCCTCGGGTGAGGGAGCCCGGGAGAGGGTGTGACCAGCGGGGATCCCATTAAAATACAGAGCAGCCATGCAGTCCAGGCTGTTTGGCTCCTTCCCGCCTGCTCTCGCCACCCCGCCCCCAAATATGATCATAACAGCACAGAGCTATAAAGTTGCTTTTCATAGCACACACTGCCCGGCTCCCTAACAAAGTTCTGACTGTCAAGAAGAAAAGGAGGACATTGTAAGGAGGGGATTAAAGGAAGGAGTGGTGCAGAGAGGCAGTGTGGTATGGTGGAAAGATCCCCTACCCAAGAAGCAGGACCTGGTGATTCTTGCTGAATTCGGCAGGCAGCTCACTCTCTAATTCGAAGCAAGTCCCTCCTTCTTGGGCCTCAGTTTCTCCATTTGTAAAATGAGGACTAAGATGGGACTGTTTTAATGAGCTTTCCAGCCTCTGGATGCTAGAAAAATGATGCTTGACACCAAGCAGAAGAAGAGAATGTGATGTCTGCTTATGTCATGACCTTCTACTCGCAAGTCCTTTAGCATTTAACCAGCCCTGGGGCTTGGGTCTAGAATGGGGACACCAGACCATGGATTTTGAACTGGAGACATCTGAGTCACTTTGATCTGCCTTGGTTGTCACTGAAATCCTCAGATTGTTTTGGGGCTTATTCACAACACAGCACCAGCTCCTCGAAGATGTCAGTAAGCATCTTCTAACACATAATAGACGCTTAATGAATGCTTTTTGAATTGATGAATGAGCACATGGGGTAGGTTGGGAACAGATTCTTTTTCATCATTCATTATTCAGTCACTCACTATTTACTGAGTGATTATTATGTGCAAGGACCTGTACATACACATTAAAGATGAGACAAGACCAAGACCCTGCCCTTCTGGAGTCTACATTCTAGTAGGAAGATATGGAAAATACATGAATGAAAAAAATAATTGCTTGCTGGATAGTGATAAATGCTAGAGGAAAAATAAAGGAGGGTGAGGGAGAGGGAATTAAGAGGGCCAGGATTATATACAGTGTGACTAGGGAAGGACTCCCTAATTAGGTGACATTTGAGCAGAGACCTAAAAGACGTAAAGGAGCAGCCAAGGTGATGTTTCAGGAAACTGCCTGCCGGGTAGAAACGGTAGTAAGTACAAAGTCCCTGAGACAGGAGTCAACATAGTGCACTTAAGAAACAGCATGGAGGTCTGTACGGTTGGAGCCCAGTCAGCAAGGTGGAGATGCACAGATGGTGATGTCAGAGGGTTGGCGATCAGTACAGATTATGAGGATTTGATGTGAACTCTAACAAAGATTGGCATCCAAGGGGGTGAGACTGGAGACAAAAAGAGACAAGATGTGGTATATTTCAAAAAGCAAATATGGGCTGTAAAAACTGGCCAAAGCGAGAGAAGAAATCAGCAGGGAGGTCAAACAGGAGGCTACTGAAATAACCAAGAAAAGAAATGAGACTGCGTTAGACCATCACAGTGAGCTGCAATAGTTAAGAAGGGATCAGGTTTAGCGGGTATTTGGAAGACTGAGCCAGTTCAGTTAGCATCTATCCTGCACTACCACCTCTTCAAGGGCTGGTACTTCTTTCTCCAACTAGACCATAAGTTTCTCAGAGGCAACGACTCTATGTCATTCCTGCGTAGCACTCAGATTCTTGGCATATTTGTTAAACAGCAATGCAGACACCCAACAAGCCTCTCTTCACTCAACTCAGTTTAATCAATACTTACTAAGCACCAGGCTCCTCCCTCAGCTCCCACCCCTACAAGCCAGCATCACATGTTTAAGTCACAAGGAGCACCTTCTAGTCCCTCAAGCCAAGTGGTTTCAGTTTCCATACTTTTGGAAGAAGGGACTGGGTGGTCCATAGAGTGAGACATAAGGTTAAAGAAAGATTTGTTCTCTTTTTTGATGATGAGAAAAAAATAAATATGTTTAAATACTGATGGGAAGTTGCTGTCAAAAAAAGGAGATGAAGAAACCATCAGAGAAGGAAAAAGTGAAGGAGAAAAGTCGTGAGAGAGCCAGAGAGCCAGATGAGAAGATTTTAAAGAGGAAGGAAGGGCAAGGATACATGCTGGTTTATAGGTTTCATGGTAGAAAATGAATAAGGCCTCTGATGATTGTTTTTTATGTGCTGGGCATGAGAGTACAGTAGAAGTTGAGGTCTGAGAAGAGAGGAGAGAATGTGAACTATCACTAGACGACAGACAAGAATTCTGAAGAGCGAAACAGCCTGTCATCACTGGGCGGCAGTAAGGCATCTGTGGAGGACCATGTGTGTGAGTGCACAGTGGCCTTGATCTGTAGGACAGAATGGATTTGACCTTGACTGAATGCCAGCAGCCAGGCCAGGAGTGCAGACAGAGCAGATGACTGGAGTCACCCAGGGGTAGCAGGTCATGTGTATGTGACAACAGGAGAGTTAGAGCCAGGACATAAAGTTTAAAGAGTTGTTGGAGTGATGAAAAGTGGAGTCTGTGGATGCAGAGAGGGGAGAAAAGACAGGAGCTAAAGACTGTGCAGGGCAAAGAAGTGGGTCGATGAACTGGAGGGCCCAACTGAAGAACCAGAATTGAGGACAAGCGAGCAAGGGAATTGGAAGCAGAGGAGGGTTGTGGTCAGAGAGTGGGAGGTGTGGATTTTATGATTTCCATGGTGGAGCCCTTCCAGAAAATGACCAGCTACAGGGTGTAGCCACAAAAGTGGGTGAATGAAGCAGCTGGGAGGAGGTGAGAACAGGGACCCAAGGAACAAGGTGCTGAATGGCTCACAGGTGTGAACACAAAAGACCTTAAGAGCAGTGGCAGGGCTTGGTGAGTGGAGGGATGTGGAGACAGACACCAACATGTGTGATGCATGAGGGGGTGTGTCCAGGAAGTGCGCCCATGGAGTTACGTGGGAGGGCCAAAGAGGGTACCAGTGAATCAGAAGGGGCCCCAAGGGAGCAGATGTCATATTTACTAACACCTAGTTCAATCCACACAGCAGAGAGGTGACTGTGGACCCCTGGACCCTGTGAGGGGCCACATTTGGGGGAAGAGTTGGTGGAGACGTGAGGATCTGATTCACATGCAGATGCACAGGCATCTCTTAATCAGGATCAGACCGTAGGAGACACAGCTTTTCTGAGTCACCCCCACCACCAACCAAAATCCTTTACCAGTCTCCAGACCACAGGGGTCTAGGGGGGAAAGTTTAAGTGTCAATTTTAGGTACAAATCAGCCAGTTTATAATCTTAACCCAACTTTGAGAGTTGGACTAACTGGAGAGATGTTGTCAGATTTTGCGGCTCATGCATGAAATGATTAGGGGCCCGTTAGCTGGTAAATATCACTGCAGTCACAATACTGGGATTTCAGGCAAGAACAGCATCAAGAGACATGAAGGTGAACTGGAGAAGATGGGGAGGCAGCTGGAGGGGAAGGGGTTGATCTGAGTCTTGAAGGATATCCAGGCCGTTTAGAGATGAAGGGAAAGAAGGAGAGGGTCTAGGCAGCGTGAACACTCACCGCACGTGGCTGGGCAGGAGCTACCGCTTAAGAACACGAATTCTTAGAGGACTTGAAGGAGTTCCCAGATATTCTGCTTGGCTTCGAGCCTCATATAATCTCACAGAAGTCTCAAGGTTGAACTGAGACCTTTGAGGACTAATCTGCCTGAAGAGTTTAGATGTAGGCAGTAAGGAATGGGTTAAGCATGGGTGTGATGTGTGTAGGATCAGAGTTGTGCTTCTGGAAGACACTGGCTGGCAGAAGTGGGTGAGAGGAACACCGGGAAAGAACTGCAGCAAGCAGAGCATTTATAAGGCCACTGTGGTGGTCCCCCAGAGAGGCACAGAAGCCATAGTGGGAAAGGGACTAATGGAAAAGGGGAGAAAAGAGCAGAAACAGAAGGTTTCTACAGAGGGAGACATAACAGGTTCTGGAAAGAAATATGAACGATGGCTGTGAAGCCTGCCCACTGTTATCGGTCAAGTACTATCAAGTGTTATTTGGAGGCTCTAAGAGATTTGGGTCAACACAGAGATTCTGACTCCAACTAAAACCAAGTCAGCTGTTTACGTCTTAAAAGAAGAAAATCAGACACCACGAAGGGAAATTAACCTTTCCCTCACAGAAGCCATAAACAGCATCCAAATGTGGCAGAGAATAAAACCACAGGCCATGTGTTAAAAAGAAACATGATATCATTGGCTAACAGAGACAAGACCCAACCAGGAAACAGACTCCAGTATTAAAATTCTAGCACACGGGGCTTTTGGAAAATAAAAAATAGACACAGAGGGATGGAAAGACTCTACCTAAACGGAAGGGCCTGGAGAGATACGATCTACTGAGACACAGTCAAGAAGGCAGCTGGCAGAGAGGTTACCGAAACTGGGAACCAGCCACCAGAGGAAAGGTTATTGGCCACCAACGAGCAATGATACGAAAGAGATTCAAAACTGCTGCTTCGAATAGAAGCAGGAAAAACAGGAATACGATCGGTCAGGGAGGATCCTTCTCTCAAAGTGAGGCCAGGCTCCTGGAAACCCCCTGGGGTGCAGCTGCCTGCAGCCCTGCCTCCACTCTGCCTGGCCAAGGAGGCTCTGAGCCACAGCGGGCACACACGGGGCAAGTACAGAAATTCCCTGTGAACTTCAGGCTCCTGCTCTCACGGAACTAGACACAAAGGCAGACAAGACTTGTGCGTGACTACAGGGTCTGTCCACACTGACCTTATGTTTTAACTGACTGGAAACAATAGGAATGAGAGTGATTCCCATTTGATATTTCTGACATCACAGCTGTCCAGTGACCCTTGGAAACGGCTTTTTTAACCGGGAAGGACCACTGGTCAGGGCTGTTATGGGTCATATTAATGTAGAGCAGGAGGCACCTGAAGAAGGAGAGGGCTCGGTGGGCTGCTGGTGAGGATGTCACACATTGCTCCTCCTCTTGGCAGGGCACAGGTTCCTGTGGGTAAAGACTGCATCTTCTTTTTCTTTCCATCTCAGACATCTAGAACAATGCCAGATACAAAGCAGACACTGACAAGGTGTTTGTTGAATAGATGAATGTCTACCCTTTGTTCCAGTAAACTCCACTGAGTCAAGAATCCTGTGTACATCCTCAGCCTGTAGGGAATGACTGACCTGGGGTGGAGGCACTCAACGAGTGATCCTCCAATACAGAAATGAGCAGAACTTGACAGGAGTCAGGACTGCATGTGTTACTGTCTGAAAGGCTTTTCTGACCTCCTTGGCTTGGTTAGAATAGACACAACACCATATGGCCAAATTCAGGTACATACTTACATACCGACCAGATACCTAAGCATATTGTACGTGCACCAATAAGCGGGTACACTCGCGAGGACAGCTAGTGTCCCCCAGGCATGAAGATCAGTGACATCTCCATCCATTAGCTTTATTTTACCACCCTTTGAATCGCAGAAATAGTGAAGTTCCAGAGAACCAAACAATAAATGAAAAGAATAATTGTTTTTCTACATGGTGGGCTCCATGCTAAGTGTCATACAGACATTCTAAAGTGCAAAATTTACATCAATCTTGTGAAATATATACAAGTATCATCTCCATTTTACAGATGAAGAACCAGAGACTCACAGGAGTTAAGTAATTTGCCTAGAGTCACACAGCTCAACCACTGGCCTCTATTCTATAATACCTCTTTACATGGTATTAGGAAATCAATTTGGAATAGCGCTGTCCACTCCTTCTCCTGTTGAGGGAAGCTACAACAGACATCATTCTCTGGCTCCAGCCTTTTTCCTTTGCTGCCCTCGGGCTCTGGCCCACCTGATCTGTAGTCCTCCCAGCAGTCCTGGGTGAGTGGAGACCCAGAAGCTTCTGAGGCCCAGCCGATGTGGCGGGGCTGGCTGGGAGCCACTGCAGGGGAAGCTACAGGTAGGATCCTGTTTCAACCATCAGCCATGCAAATAAGCTGATGCTGGCAGCTGATCACGAATTGCTCACCAGTCGTTTCCTTAATGACTTGCTAAATTTCCTTGCATCCTCCCAGAAAGTCACTCTTGCAAGGTCCTGTGGCTCCATCCCACAGCCCACACTGATAGCACCAGGATTCCTGACCTGAAGCCAAATCCCAATTCTCAGCCCTTTGTGAGCTGACTTGAAGGAGTCCAAGGTAACTGAGGCACCCAGGGTCACACAGAGGTCTTAGCCAAATGTAGATTGGCGGCCAGGACCCCTCTGGAAGGGGCCTTGAAGGGGCTGCAGCGACGGGAGACCAACGGACCTCTCTTAAAGCAGAGGAAGCTTTGTTCAAATGAAATCTCCAATGGAGAAGGCAAATAAGAGCAGAAATGCTGGGGTTGATGCAGGAGTGGAGGTCCCAGATCTCTACCTCTGTGTCCCCTATGACCCCACGTTGCTCCCCAAGGCACTGGCCCACAGTTTCTGTAGCTCCTCCGAGTGTAGCCGAGATCCTCTGAGCTGGTTCACTCAGCCCATTTCCTTTAGGGATAAAGAATAAAAGGACAGAGAGTTCAGGGAACAGGGCCAAGGTCCACAGCCAGCAAGTGCTAGGATCAGATCTCAGAGCTCCCTACACTCAGCTCAGGCTTGGACTGTCACACAACACTATTTCGGCTTCAGAGGTGAAAGTTCTCTTGTGGCTGGCTAATTTTGTCGGTCCAGTCACCATGGGTAACAGTCACCTAAAGGTCTTTTACTCTCTTCTAAAGAAGTCTTCGCCTGCGGGCGGGGGGGTCAATCATCGTTCCGTGTTGCACCAAAGAGAGTAGGAGGGAGGACATGCAGACCTTCGCGAGAGCACCCTCAACAAGTGAACATACAACCCCTTCTCTCTGGGAGAAAAAAAAGGTTTACATGTGAGATTTTTCTGTCTGGAAAGCTCTCCTTGAGTCCACATGCATCTGTGAGGCTCTGGTTTCCTTCCAGACTATCCCATGTGACCTCCCCCGGGGACGCCATCCAAGGGACATGCCCCAGTGCCAGCTCTCCTTTCAGTCCCCTAACTGCATGACCTCCTCAATGGAGAGCTCGTGCGCTATGCACCAGTGCAGAGCATTAAAGAGCAAATTTCGCACATACAATTGAATGTAAATCTTCAGTAACGCTCACAGTTGCATAGATATGCTGCCCACTCCGCAGTCACATGTTCTTTTATCTCATGGGACAGAATTCTAGAATCTTATCAGCCCTCAGTTCAAGTCCTAGCTCTGGTACTCTCTAGCCGTGTGGCCTTAGCCAGGCCACTTACCCTCCCTAAGCCTGCTTCCTCCTTCACAACATAATTATAATAACTTGCAGGGTCAAAGTGAGGACCAGAAATAATGCAAGTGTACTCTCTGATTCATGAGAATGGCTGATAGCATTTTTCTCTCCCAGAGGGTACGCTCTTGTTCACAGCGTTGTCCCCCGCAACCAGCCAGTGCTCAGGAAATGTTGGTGGCAGTGACGACGGCTTGACAGAGTGACTGAGTGCACAAATGAATGAACTAATGAACAAATGTTCACTTTGTAAAGGAGCTTAACAGTGATCCACCCATCCAGTGGACCTTTTAGGTTTATTTATTCATTTATTTATTTGTTTAGTGGAAGTAGTGGGGATTGAACCCAGAACCTCGTGCACACTAAGCACATGCTCTACCACTGCACTACACCCTCCCCAAGAGTGGATCTTTCAGAGCACTGATGAAGGATGGCCATTTGGGCTTCAACAGAGCTGCCCACTAGCCCTTACTGCCCACGGCTGGGGACGTGTGTAATCAGAAAGGCGGGCCCGGCATTGAAAAGAAATACTACCATGGTCAGCCATCAGTCCACCTTTCCTAATTCTGGCCTCCCCACCATGGGGCATGTGGTATGTGCTCATTCTTTCATCCTTTTAACAGACACTTCTTCTTGGCCTTGTTTACTGGGTTAGGTAAACTCTGGAGTCACAGAGTGTGCAGAGGCAGCCCTGTCATTACACGATTTACATTTTAGCCAGAGACGGACATTAAACAACCCAGTGAATCATTAATTATTTAACAGCAATTATAACCAGCACACAGGAAGAGAAACACAGAGCACCACAGAGGGAGAATGATGGGGGAACATTACTGCTCCAGCTCTGTAAGGTAGGCCATGGATTTGACTGAAGAAGACTCGGGAGCAGGGGAGGGAAGGAATGATGGAGGGAGGGATGGATGCACTTTTTAATCTACTAGAAGTCAGCTCTTCATCCTCCCTGATAAAAAATCAAACATGTTAACACTTTTTGTCACACATGAACGGTTATTCATAGACTCCTGAAATATAAACAGGCCCGAGCTCAAGTTCTGAGCCCGCTGTTTACACCTCTGGCAAATGACGGCACGCCCTAAGCTCAGACTCCTCGCCTGTAACAGGAAGGGGGTGGACGTGGATCCTGCTCAGGGCTGCTACGGAAACCGATGCGAGGATGCTCCTAGAGCACTTGGCAGCGTCTCGCACGGTGAGCCATCGAGGTGGTCCCTCATTACCACCGTATTAACATGAACTGCTCCACATTCAGGTGGGGAAGTACAAGCTCAAAGGCATGACTCACCAGCTAACTGAAGGCAGAGGTGACACTCGGCCGCAGGGCTCCCTTAATCCAACCCTCTCCACAGAAAATGATGCTGCTTTAGATTTTTTTTTTTAAATCTCATAATCAGGAATGAAATACTGGCACAAAGCAACAGTAATGCTTTCCTTAGAGTGGAGCGATGACCATGCGGAAATTCAGAGCATGAACTCTAGGCTGGGAAGGATAAAAACTCCCCTTTTTCGGTATTACCTTACAGGTCTTTAGTGGGCAATGTTGTGGGCCCAGGACTGCTCTGGAAGCTGAACGGGGTATAAAGAATAAGACAGGGCTCTTTTCCTCCGAGGTTTTGTCATCTGGTTGAACTTCCCCACAAAAGGCCAGCAACATGATCCTTTGAGAATGGGAGGATTAAGACTTGAAGAGAGTATTTCCAAACATTCTCAGATATTTCTGGTTACTGCTTTACAGAAAAACCTTGACTTTTGAACAACTATGCACCTTAGAACACATCCACGTTATTAAAACCAACAGAATAATTTCCACTTGGATGTAAGAAGCATCGATAGCATTTAACCTTCAGGATTTCGGGACATTGACCATCACAGGAAAGTCATTCCTCTCAACTTAATAATAACCTAGTAATAGAAAATAATTATAGGTAGGTCAAAAAACAGGCTTTCCAAACCAAATAAACACCTCCGTGTTAGCCAGACTTCCTGAGACCATGGCACACTAAAGTCTATTCACTGGCCTTTCGAAAAGCAGCTCCTGAGCACCTACTAATAATAGCCACCCTTAATGAGGGCTTACCATGGCCAGACTCTCAGGTAAACTTCATAACGTCTCTGTGAGGCAGCAACTATTATTATCCCCACTCAACAGATGATAAAACAGAGTCACAGGGAACTCAAGTAATTTCCCTAAGTTCACACAGCTAGGAAGTGGTAGCATCAGGCTTCTCCTGGGGAGCTGGGAGCCAGGGCCCCTGCTCTTAGTCACCATGCTGTACTGCTGCTGAGAAGCACGTGCTCTCTGGATGCTGTGAAAGACACACACGTAAGCAGTCGGTGGTCCTGACCTTGGGGGCTCCTCAGTGTCCTGATGAGCCTGACATACCAAGGCGGACAATAAGGGGACACACGTGAGCAAATATTGAGCTCTTACCATGTGCAAGTCACAGACCAGCTCCTCTCCTCACAATGCCCCAATTATCCCCTCAATGACTTTGCAAGGGGTCATTGTTTCCAGTAAGGCAAGCAACGAGAATATGAGCGCAGCAGGAATTGACGGATGTCAGGTAACCAATTCAAGGTCAAGCAATTTGTGAAGGTTGTGAGCCAGAATTCATGGCCAACTCCATCCCTCCTGGAATCACACATGCTTTCCACTTCAGCCAGACGTCTACTACTATCTTACAAGCCTCACAGTGGTCACGGGCATCCCTAACACGCTCTTGGATACAAATGAGACAGTGGCTTGCTCTACCTGGGAAGGACCAGGAAGGCTTCAGAGAGAAAATAGTATAAGAATGGGATTGGGAGGAGTACTGGGATGATAAGAGACAGAGGAGGAGTGTTCCAGGCTGGGGATATATTTATAGAATGTCCACAAAAGCACAGAGATGTGAAAAAGTTTGCTTGCTCAAGACCAAGAGCCAGTGCAGCAGAGCAGCTAGAGTGGTGGGGAGGGGCAGGACATGAGGAGGGAAGGTTTGGGGGGCCAGATATTGAGGAGCTTTGCAGGACACTCCACTTGGCATTTATACTGGAGACCTATGAGAGTTGACTTGAAGCTGCCCAATGTGTGCAAAGTCTCTGAACAAGAGATATCCATGAATATTGTTTTGCTGTCTTTGATCTAGTTAACTAATTCTGCATAGAAAATATTTTTCAGAATATCTGAAGAGGGCTTTTGTTCAAGAATAATCTTCCAAGACAAAATAGAAATACAGAATATCATACGAGAATATTATGAAAAACTATATGGAACCAAACTGGATAACCTAGAGGAGATGGACAAGTTTCTGGAAATATACTGTCCACCAAAACTGAATCAAGAAGAATCTGAACACTTGAACAATCCGATCACTAGAAAGGAAATAGAAATAGCAATTAAAAACCTCCCTACAAGTAAAAGTCCAGGACCGGACGGCTTCACGGGGGAATTCTACCAAACATACAAAGAAGAACTCATACCAGTCCTTCTCAAACTCTTCCAGATGATTAAAAAGGAGGGAATACTCCCAAACTCATTCTATGAAGCCACCATCACCCTGATACCAAAACCAGGCAAAGACACTACAAAAAAAGAGAATTATAGGCCAATATCACTGATGAACATAGACGCCAAAATCCTCACCAAAATTTTAGCAAATAGAATCCAACAACACATAAAAAAGATTATACATCATGACCAAGTGGGGTTCATCCCAGGGACACAAGGCTGGTTCAACGTACGCAAATCAATCAGTGTAATACATCACATCAACAAGAGAAAGGACAAAAACCACATGATCATCTCAATCGATGCAGAAAAAGCATTTGATAAAATTCAACACCCATTTATGATAAAAACTCTCGCCAAAGTGGGTATAGAGGGAACATATCTCAACATAATAAAAGCTATATATGACAAACCTACAGCCAGCATAGTACTCAACGGTGAAAAACTCAAAAGCTTCCCACTAAAATCTGGGACAAGACAAGGATGCCCACTATCACCACTCCTATTCAACATAGTCCTGGAAGTCCTAGCCACAGCAGTCAGGCAAGAGAAAGAAATAAAAGGGATCCAAATTGGAAAAGAAGAGGTAAAAGTGTCATTATATGCTGATGACATGTTACTATATATAGAAAACCCTAAAAGGTCCACACAAAAGCTACTAGAGCTGATTGAAGAATTCAGCAAGGTAGCAGGTTACAAAATTAACGTTCAAAAATCAGTTGCATTTCTTTACACTAACGATAAATCAACAGAAGAAGAAAGTAAAGAAACAATCCCCTTTAAAATAGCACCCAAAGTAATAAAATATCTGGGAATAAATCTAACCAAGGAGGTGAAAGAATTATACACAGGAAACTATAAACCATTGATGAAGGAAATTAAAGAAGACTTTTAAAAATGGAAAGATATTCCATGCTCTTGGATTGGAAGAATCAATATTGTTAAAATGGTCACACTGCCCAAGGCAATCTACAGATTTAATGCAATCCCTATCCAATTACCCAGGACATATTTCACAGAACTAGAAAAAATCATAATAAAATTCATATGGAACCATCAAAGACCTAGAATTGCCAAAGCATTACTGAAGAGAAAGAAAGAGGCTGGAGGAATAACTCTCCCAGACTTCAGACAATACTATAGAGCTACAGTCATCAAGACAGCATGGTATTGGTACCAAAACAGACATATAGACCAATGGAACAGAATAGAGAGCCCAGAAATGAACCCACAAACTTTTGGTCAACTCATCTTTGACAAAGGAGGCAAGAATATACATTGGAATAAAGACAGTCTCTTCAGCAAATGGTGTTGGGAAAACTGGACAGCAGCATGTAAAACAATGATGCTAGAAGACCATATACAAAATAGAAAATATTTTTCAGAATATTTGAAGAGGGCTTTTGTTCAAGAATAATCTTCTTGAATATAATAATCTCTATCCCTTACACCATATACAAAAATCAACTCAAAATGGATTAAAGACTTAAACATAAGACAAGATACAATAAACCTCCTAGAGGAAAACATAGGCAAAACATTATCTGACATACATTTAAAAAATTTTCTCCTAGAAGAAATAAAAGCAAGAATAAACAAATGGGACCTAATGAAACTTACAAGCTTCTGCACAGCAAAGGAAACCAGAAATAAAACAAGAAGAAAACCTACGGAATGGGAGAAAATTTTTGCAAGTGAAACCGACAAGGGCTTGATCTCCAGAATATATAAGCAGCTCATACGACTCAATAAGAAAAAAATAAACAACCCAATCCAAAAATGGGCAGAAGACCTAAACAAGCGATTCTCCAAGGAAGACATACAAATGATCAAAAAGCACATGAAAAAATGCTCAATATCACTAATTATCAGAGAAATGCAAATCAAAACTACAATGAGGTATCACCCCACACCAGTCAGAATGGCCATCATTCAAAAATCCACAAATGACAAATGCTGGAGAGGCTGTGGAGAAAGGGGAACCCTCCTACACTGCTGGTGGGAACGCAGTTTGGTGCAGCCACTATGGAAAACAATGTGGAGATTCCTCAAAAGACTAGGAATAGACTTACCATATGACCCAGGAATCCCACTCCTGGGCTTGTATCCAGAAGGGTATCTACTTCAGGATGACACCTGCACCCCAATGTTCATAGCAGCACTATTTACAATAGCCAAAACATGGAAACAGCCTAAATGTCCATCAACAGGTGACTGGATAAAGAAGATGTGGTATATTTATACAATGGAATACTACTCAGCCATAAAAACCGACAACATAATGCCATTTGCAGCAACATGGATGCTCCTGGAGAATGTCATTCTAAGTGAAGTAAGCCAGAAAGAGAAAGAAAAATACCATATGAGATCACTCATATGTGGAATCTAAAAAACAAAAACAAAAACAAACAAACAAACAAAAACAAAGCGTAAATAAAGGACAGAAATAGACTCACAGACAGAGAATACAGACTTGTGGTTACCAGGGGGGTGGAGGGTGGGAAGGGATAGACTGGGATTTCAAAATTGTAGAATAGACTACACTGTATAGCACAGGGAAATATACACAAAATGTTATGATAACTCACAGAGAAGAAAATGTGACAATGAGTGTGTATATGTCCATGAATAACTGAAAAATTGTGCTGAACACTGGAATTTGACACAACATTGTAAAATGATTATAAATCAATAAAAAATGTTAAAAAAAAAAAAAAGAATAATCTTCCAAGATCCTCAAGGACTTGTACTACGTCATATTTACTTTTATTATCCCAATGACTGCTGCTCTGAAGATTGTGGAAAAAGTGGTTGGATGGATGGATAGATGGAAGGGTGGATGGATGAGAGGATGGATGGATGGATAAAAGACTGAATTAATTAATGAGAAATAAGCACAGTGATAAATTTTATGGTAGGAGTGGCATTATATGTAGGCAGAGTTACTGGCAATTTACATATTCAATGTCAGCACTAAATGTGTGCCTCTCTCTAGAGTCCCTGATTACTGGAATTCCTATCACATGGAACAATGTAATTCATTCAATAGTAAAGAATAAGATTGAAAGTACAAATACTTTGAAGAATTCTCCAATGAATTTTGATTGCTGAAAACAGGAACAAGAAGACATGAATTCATACTAAGATGTAAATGATTGGTCCTGGGTCATTTCCTGACAGAGTGTAGGGATAGGAAAGGAAGGCAGAGGATGAAGTCTGAGTTTGTTAACTCCTTCCATTCCATCAGAAGCTTCAGTCTTCCACCAAGAATTACCTTACCATTCAAATATTCACTTTCTTTTAAAAATAGATCCCAGGGAAGAAATGAAGAATCTTGTCCTCATCATCTGTCTCACCACTCACTCACTTAAACACCCCTCTTTACTAACCAGGCCAGCCTGTCTTTATCCATAATCCACGGACATCCCCACCTCACTGTCTCATCTTCATCTTCCCCCCCTCCTATGGTGCTCTCCCCACCCCATCAGGGAGATGGGAATCCTTTAAAATCTTTCAAAATCCTGCCTCATCTTCTCAGCAAGCTCTCCCTCCTAAAATTCCCACAGTCACAGAAGCAACACCAAAGCCCATTTTCCCCATTCAGTCTTAACTATGTATCATAGTCCTGGCTCTTTGGTCTAGGTTGTAAGTTCAGTAATCTTTTCCCAGTTACCATAATCATAATCATAATCATCTACATGCATTGAGCATGCCCTTTATTCTCAGAACCTGGATTTGGCACACATTATATCTCATTATAAGAGGTAAAAATTTCCATGCCTGTTTCGTAGACAAAGAACCCAAAGATCAGGAAGGGTAAAATACAAGCCAAATAAATGTCCCTTGCCTTCAATTCCAGCTCTTCTAATTCTTACTCATCCCTCCTTCCCCTACTCAGTACAGCTACTGAAAAAAGATGATATTTTGCTTTATCATTAGACATTATATTTAAAATGGTAGCTCAATTTGTTTAAAACCTCCATAAATGCTTTTTATAATAGGTGTAGAGTATTCCACAGACTACATATGTATTAGATTTTATTTAACCCTTATTATTGGATGTGAAGTTTGCAGCTTTGCTTTTAAAATTATAAGGAGCACGACTATGAAAAATTGTAGGTTTCTTTTCCTTATTTTACATTATTTTCTTATAATAAATTTCTAGGAGCAGGATTATCATGTCAAAACACATGAATGTTTTATGACTCGGAATACACATTATCAATGTGCAGTGACATGCACTAACATACACGGCTGCCAGCAATGCTTTTTCAATCCCAAGTCATAGTCCCCAGCAGCAAGGAGCATGATCATTTTGCCTCCTTATAACTAGTGAAGTCAAACACCGTCTGCTAATCTATCTGATGTGAATTATTTCATGTACCTCTTGGTATTCAGATTGCATTTTTATTCATTTGCACTAGTTCTTCATAACATGGTGTATATCCTGTGCTGGGCATACTGTCTGTGCTCCACCTAAATCCATTCAGATAATTATACTGATTTTGGCATCAAATACTTGATGATCACCCACAATGTGTCACCATGCTGGCATTGGGGACACCCAAATGAAGAAGACACGGCTTCAAGAAACCTGGAGACAACAAAAAAGAGATCTGATGTTTGGCACTGTGGGGTAAACTCTGAATTCCAACTACAAGATATTTCTCTCCAAAATGGGGAGATGGAGAATGAGAAGGATCACGATTTGGACATGGCAGGGGCAGCCAGGGAGTGTCCTAGGGCTTCAGAAGAGGCAGAGAAGGGAGAGTTTCTGGGCATCTTCATGGAAGGTGCACGGTTTAAGCTGGGCCTGAGGAACAGTAGGATTTGTGGATAAGCAGAGAGGCGGGATTTCTGGTTAAGTTGCCTTGTGAATCAAAGCCCAGAGCTGACATCACAGCTGAAAAAGCAAGTTCAGTGAGCGGAGGGGTGGTGGGTGCATCTGGGAAACATTTTCTGCATGAGGACCCAAGAGACATTTGTTTGTTCACCGAGAAGTCTGGCCACTATCACAGGGGTCCAGAAAACAAGACCACTCGGATGAAAGTGGTATCTCTTTTCCAGAAGTTTCTCCTTGTGAAGGCTGCCAAAGGGGCCAAGGAGGAGGGTACAGCTCAGTGGCAGAGTGTGTGCTTAGCATGCACGAGATCCTGGGTTCAATCCCAGTACTCCATTAAAGTTACATTAATTAATTAATTAACCTAACTGCCTCCACCCACCCCCCCAAAAAAATATTTAAAAAAAAAACAGAAGCAGTGAATGACAGTTTGGAACAGAAAAAAATAAGATAATTAGGAAAAAAAAAAAAAAGCTGCTAAACTGACAGCATCTTTAACCAACCAACGAGGGGGCCGATTAAATTCTGATCCTGAATGTTCTTAGTGTGCCAAATGTAGTCTTTCCCCAAGGCCTGGTTGCTTGGACCCAGGAACTAAAAGGGATTCTTCTGCTGAGACAGGGGAGGGTTTTACAAAGACATGAGGATAAACTGCCTCGCCCTCCAAGTCCTTTGTAAAGTGGGTAAGTCACGGAGTTGTTCAAAGCAGTTCCCTGTTTAATAAGCACCAGCGGGTTATCCATAATCTGAGGCCAGCAAAGTCTCCCTACCAGATTGGATTAATTCAGTTAAATAATCTTACTTGCATTTCTCAGTGGATTCCTTAAATCCAGCCTGAGAGTCCTGTCTGAGCATCAGGAGGGAAACTGCATCCATTGTCCTGCATCCCCAGTGCTGAGTGTTAAGACATCTTACTCTCAGGAAATGGCCCCATGTCCACAATGATAGATGTCAAAGGATCAACCAACAGTGATAATGGTGAAATCTCTAGAATTGAGCAGAAAACTGTTCCTAAGCTACCAAAGCAAGGTTCCACAGAGTCTACCACAGACTACTAGGATCATAGATGACTAGTCTTCAACAGAATGCTCGTTAACTGGACTAAAGACTCAGGATCCAGAGTTACAAGATCCCTCACCCATCTCCTGGTCACCAGGCAGGCCTTGGAGCATCTGCTTAGCATCACACTCCTGCCCAACTCCAGGCCTTGGATACAGTGATGGACCTGATGGCAGAGCCCAGGAGTCCCGACCCCTCAGCACCAGCCACCCTTTGCTGTTTCTCAAACACACGACCCACCTCTAGGTCTTTGCATTAACTGTTCCTCCAACCTGGAATGCTCTTTCCCTAGACACTGCTCCAATGCTGCTTCCTCCCAGCAGGCTTCCCTGACTAACTTGTATAAAATAGCAACCTTTCACCCTCCTCTTAGCATGTGAGACTTTCTTCCTAGCACTTATAACCACCTGAAATGCTAACCAGAGTTAAGCTCCATGACATCAGGGATCTGTCTTGTCTGTCTGCTGCTATGGTAAGCCTTCGATGATGATTTATTAAGTAAGTTACTCAACTTTCACAGAGCTCTAAGGAGTCCCTATAGGCTAGGCCTTGAACCACACTTTGTAAGCTGTCATCCTTAGATCCTAGAGACAAATTTTACCCCTTTGAGTCTCTCAGGTCTACTTTATCAAGACAGCTTGGCTCCTCTATCATGCCTGGAGCCCCAGAGGAGGATTTAGTGACATTATGGACCCCAGGAGAAGACGACACACTGATCTTATGCAAACCTCTCAGAAAACTGACCATCAGAGAGTTTAGCTACTGCCCAGTGTCCCACAGGCACTATGTGAGTAGCCGCTGGGACAAAGGACCCTGGTTTCCTAACTCCCATTGCACGTCTCACCCAACACACCATCCTTTCTCCCGTTGCTGCAAATCTGCCCAAATTTCAAAAGCAAGGAGCATGTCCTTCTAATAGGAGACTTTTTTTAAAGGAGGCAGGCAAAACGAAGAGGAAGACCACATGTTGAATGAGGAAGAAATGCAAGACCTTGCCATCACAATCAATTGTGGGGCGGATACCCTGGGAATGGAGAGATTTAGGTGGCCCCAGTCTTTGCAACTCCTGGACAGTCTGTCCAAGACCTTGCCAATCCCAGGGCACCACAGGCAAACCACAGCAACAGTGGCCAGCAGGACCAACCACATCCGACCCTGACCTGGGTCTGAACACGTGCACCAGGACTGAAAGAAAGAACATCGAGGGGGCAGGTAAAGGAAAAAGAAAGGCCCCAGAGAAGAGGGAGGGAGGCCAGTTAGGAAATGAGCCAAGAATATGACGGACACAAGAAAACATAATAGACACGGAAACCTGGCAGAAGGAAAAAAAAATGGCAAAGAAAAGCAAGTTGGTGAAAAATAAACGCCATCCAAAAACACAACAAAACATTTTTTAAAAGTTTATTTTACCTAGAATTAATGACAGGAAAACCCCATAAACGTGGTGCAAAATGTTTAATGCCCCATTGAATGCCAACATTATGCCATTCATCTGTCCTTGCAGGTGTATTATTTCTAGCCCCCAGGATGAAAAGAAAAGTTGCTTTCCACATCTTTTATAGTACTTAAAAATACATATTTCCAGGGCTTTATGGCCAAAGGTCCCGCTTTCTTCCAGAACCCACAATAACTAATCATGTTACTGCCACCGAGTCTCGGAACTGGAATTAATAGTTGGTGGGAGGGTTTGCTCCCATCCTATGAGTGATCTTTGCTTTAACGACCCTGAGAGTTAGTGATTTCTCCTAAATATTTATTTCTCCCTGAGGGAAAGATTTCTCTAAGAACTTTCTCTCTGCCCTCAATAGTCACAATTCCCGATCTGTTTTTCTTCTATTTGTCCACTTAGAGTTTTTGCTGGAATCAATTTTATTAATTTCCTTCTGAAAATTAGCAAGTCAGAGTAACTCACAGGGAGCTTTTTCCTCTCTACGATGTGAATCAACCACCCTCCACTTTCCCGGGTTTTCCCCCAACACTAGGTCACCAAGGCTGAGATTTACCCTAGTTTTCCTTCAGAACTTCTCTTCAAGTTAAAAAAAAAAAAAAAAGGAAAAAAATTTAAGGTGAGACAGAGAAAGCCAGAGAAGAAAGGAAGGAAGGAGAGAAAGGGAGAAAGAAAGGGAGAAAAATTTTAAACTCATCTTTTAAAATACTGCAATTTAAACACTGCAATTAACAGCTATGCCTTCACCACTTTTCTAAAGGGTGCCCCCTTTAGATTCAGGAGACCTCGTTTATAGTAAAAGACATTATCCAACATTTCCTCAGCATCTCTTCCGTCCGCCATCAAATTGACTGTTAGGCAAAACTTCTGGTATTGTCAGCCTTCTTCAAGGATTCACCTTCAAATTACAGGATTAAGTAAACCACCATCAAAATTAGGTTTCAAAGCCCGCAGCCACTACCAGACCCATGGCCCCCTGAGCTTGCTAAGTCACTTAAACTTTCTGCGTGGACAGATTCCCCCTCTGCAAAATGAGGTGCTAGACCAGATCGTCTCCAAGATCCTTTTAAACTGTTCTACCCTGCTTGTATACTCTTTCTCAGCTCAGTGATTTTCATTTTACTTTATGAGAACACAATATTCATCAATTCTTCAGGGACTCTACCTCGCAATTTTGAAAGTCAAAAAATGAAAGGAAATAAAATAACAAAGGCTTTGGTCACCATGGAACCTGTTCCCAGAACTAGGGATGCACTTAGAGGCGTTCTGCGGCCCGAGGTGTTCTCATTGGCTGCTCTGGTGGCAGCCGGCTTGTTAACTGACTTTTATCATTTGTTTTCACAACAATCTTGAGACTCCTTAGAGCAAATTGAAATGGCAAAGCATGTTCTCCAACTGGCAGCTGGGAAATCCAGATCTCAGGCCCCAGACGAAAGGCTGACTCCCTAATTCCAGCCTGATGATGGGAACGAGTTATCAGGAGGTTAAGTGAGTTATGCAGTTGGACAGAGCCAGCCGGCGTCTGCGACAGGATTCTGGACACAGAGCACTTGCCACTTCGGACAGCGTTCAATTCTCCCAGCCGCATTTCTTCCCTGAATGCTTTTTAATCTGGCAGGATCCACAAATAAAGGAAATTGTGGTTTTCACATCATGATGGAGATTATTTTTCCATTGTGAATAATAAAAGCAGAGTAACCCATTCGTAGCTTCAAAATGTTCCCCTTCCAGCCCATGTTGTTTATTCCTCCGGCTTTCAACAGCTTTTACTTCAAGATGTCAGTTTTGAACATGTTTGCATAATTCTGCATTTTATTTCGGGATTCTCTGTCATAACCATTCATTTCCCCCCACCGGCTAAGCTGTTGAAAAAGAAAACTGTGTTTCGAGGCCAGTCCAATCCTACAATTTAAAAGCTGGCAGGATCCGTCTTCCTTTTCTCCCCTGGGAGGATTAATTTGCTTCTTTTTTATTCTCCAAGTTTTATGATTCCAAATAAAGGCTATAATGGTGCCATTGAGAGTTGGGGAAATGTGGAAGATAAATAGCCTATGTGGGAACCGCTTAAAATGAGAATCGAAGTTTTGGGGAAGGAGGCGGGAAGAGTGGAGACGTTTTTTATCATGTGAGTGTGGCCTGTTAATGATAAAGGAAATTTCCTCCTTCTAACGAGCCTTGCCTTTATAGACTGAAGTGAGAGCGAATGGCTCCATTTGTATCATAAATGTAAAGAGGCTGAAATCGTACTCCCAAGAATGTAATATGTTTAATTTTGAAGTTAGGGGAACAGCGTTAAAATTTGACTTTTTTTTTCTGGGTCCTCCAATACGGAGCCTGGGCTTTTAATCTTGATTTTTTTGCCTGAACACTGGAACATTTTAGAAACATGCTAAAATCATCTGCGGGAAACTAATTGACCAAGGGAAGTCATTTGAATAAATTCTTTTGGTGGAGTTCACCTTAATTAGCTCCCAACTGGGTGGGAGCCATCTCCATTAATCCCATTATTTCAAGAGCCCAATTCATCATCAAAGAACTGTTCTTAAGGGCCCTCTGGAATTCTGCAAAATAAATTGGGCAAATGTTATTAACCTCCAGGAGCTTATAATTAAGGTCAGTGCAGTAGACATTCACGGACCAGGCACTGTGTACAAAGCACTGGGGTGCCAGGGCCGAGCAGGGCATGGGTCCTCCCTGCAGAGCACAGAGACAGTGGGACAGGAAGAATGTGTCCCTTCATTACTCTACAGACACGCTGTGAGTCTAGGACCCCAGGAGGGGTTCACACTGCTACAAACGTCTCACAGCACGGCTACATACAACTGGCCCTAAAACAGTAAGAAACACCACACTGATTTGATGCACATCTGATCACATGACACTGTTGCTTACACACTCTTTTAGCATCCCCACCTATGCTGACTGCAGCCTAATCCGTTACCCCTGACCTTCAGAACCCTACACACCCTGAGCCCAACCTAGTTCTCTTACCAGATTTCCTACATCCCTCCTTGGCTCATACCCTTCTGGTCTCCCAGCTGCTTGGTGTTTCTCAACCAATCCAACCTTACCCTGCCCTCGGGCCACCTCTCCAAATGGAACAGCTGCTTCTAAAACACATGGCTACTGCTTCCGGGCCCCATCTCAGCTCAGGGCTGCCTCCTCGGGGAGGTCTTCCCTGCCCACCCACCTTAAATCCGGCTTCCTCTCCACCACCACTCTCCTCCCCCATCACCCTGTTTTACCTTCTTCATAGCATTTATTATGCTCAAAAGTTATCAGGGATGGGCAGAGTGTATAGCTTAGTGGTAGAGTACATGCCTAGCATGCAGGAGGTCCTAGTACCTCCATTTAAATAGATAAATAAACCTAATTACCTCCCCCCGCCCCGAAAAAAATAAAAACAAAAAAAATTGTCTAAGTTATCATGGTTATTAATTAATTTACTTATTTATCATTTGTCTCTCCCTTTGCCCTACCCTACAATGTTAGCTCCACAAAAACAGGGAATTTTCTGAGTTATTGACTACAACATCCCCTGCACCAGGGCAGTGCCAGGCGCTCACTTAACATTAGGTGAAGGAATGAAAGAATCAATCAATCAATGAAAAGAAAAAGATCAACAATAGGTCGTCATCAGCAGGGTGGGAGATGGGGAGCCAAGAACAGACACAGAAGTGAAGGTAGGTTGCAAGGTAGAGCGTATGGGTGCTTGCAGGGAACTAACAGAAATATGACTTAGTAGGGACGCTGTGGCTCTGAAAGCCACAATTCACTCTCCAAACTTCCAGAGAGCTGGCTTCTAAGAATCAAAGTTCAAGCTGGTAAAGCATTTGGGGGTGTCTGCCTCCCCTCCCCATCCCTCAAAATGTGCACCGCTGATAAAGGGCATGTATCTCACCCGTATTTTCCTAATGCATCCAACAAATATTTGCTGAAATGTTGCTCCCTCCAGGGATAGATCCCCAATCTCTAGTGCCAAGTTTTACAATCTTCTCACAGAGGAAAGAGACCTTCTACACAAACGGAAAGCCCTGAAAAGAACCACTTGTTCCTTCCTAAGCATGAGCAAGAGAGGCTATCACTTTAAAAATGTGTGGTTTCTGTCCTGGTCGCTGTGGTGGACAAGCCCATCTTTAAATGTATCCAAAAATGTCAGCTGTCACATTTAAGGGCAGACATCCAGCCCCAGCCGCCCCACAAAGGTGGGCATGTTATCAAAAGGCCATCACAGAGCACTTAATGGACCTCCAGTCCTAAGTAAACACGGCAGGGGGACACGGGGTGCCGCCCCACATCCCGGTTGTTTGTGTGTTCCTGTCAGACTAGTCAATTTCATTGGCCTACGACGTTACATTTACTTCTTGGAATATGAGATTGCCCAGATCTGCCTTCGTGGGTGCTGGTGGCTTAAATGGGAATGGTTTAATGAATCTCGAGTCAGATCCTGTGTATAAAGTCCACATCGCAAGGGGATAGCCGGGCCTCTGCTCAGCACAGGAAGATTTATCTTCGCTGGGTTAGACTGTGACCCCCTGCCCCCTCACCCTCCTTTCACACCAATAACAACTCTATCTCGCTCCCTAAAGGGCCCACGGGATCTTATTGGAGGCCCTTTAAAATCTGGAGCCAGATTATTCTTCAAGTGTCTAAATGATGTTTTAATTGCACTGGTCACAGTGAGGTGCCACTTTAACTCTTTCAGTGGAAAGTGAATGATTTTACAAAGATGTGCTGAATTAGGAAGAATTCATGGTCTTTGTCTTTGACACCGAAGTCCAAACGCCTGGCGGGCCTGAGCGCCCTGTATCCATGCTCCATAGTCCATCAGCCAGGTGAGCTTGGAGGGGTACAAAGAGTGAGTCTGCATTTAGGGCAGCCCTCCCACCCAGGCCGCCTCCAGCCACCCCTGGTGTCCACCACCCCCTCCTTACAGACCCTTTCTTTGGCACAAGCCTTGGAGCTCCTCTCCTTGCCTGTTACATAAAAGTACATCCAATTGGGGTCACCTGTCACTACACTTTAATGTGAATAAATCTGCCCTAGTTTTAGGTATCAGAAGGTGTGAATCAGATTCCACTAATATCCTTCCAATCCGGTGAGCCTGAGTCCACAAGAATCTCTCAGTGTCCCTCGCTTCTCTTCTTTCTGTCTGTGGCCGAATCCCCACTCCCCACCGACCTGTGGTACCAACTTCTTAATGGGTTTTGCCACAAACATAACAGACACAACCTACACTTCCCAGTCCCTCTCCTCATGTCCAGCACCATGCCATCCAGCAGGAGAGATCTCCTCTCCATGTCCAGCTGTCTCACTTCATCCACCCCAAAGATTCCTCACTTCCTGGGGGTCGCCCTACTGAGCGGAGATTCTCTTCAGAGTCTCTCTCCTGAAGGAAGTGGAAGAGGACCCAGTTCCGGTGGAAATTCTGAACGTCGAGACCTAATTTTCGGCCTTGGAAGGAAGGGGTTTTTACTTCCCGCTGTGAGCTTGGCCTGGGGTTTTCTTTCCCCGGCCTCCTCTCTCCAAGAAGGAAGGCAGACTCTAACGTGAGAGGTGATGCTGCCCAAGATGCCCACTTCCATTTTTTTTTTCTTAAAACACAAACTGTAAGCCTAATGTCTCTTTGTCCTCATTTCTAAGAGAGCAATACTTCTCTACTTTCAGCAAAAATGAGAATATAAGCATATAATAAAAGGCATCTGACTCTTAGCTTCCATCAGGGAGATGAAAGGGAACGGTGGGGATAGGGTTTCCTGGAGAACACTTTTCCTTTCCCTTTTAAGTGTAGGAGACACCATTCAGTCCCAGATAATTCATACCAAATAGGACAAGAAAAATTAAAGAAGCCCTCAAACCTATTTTTAGGAGAAATCTCCTCATTTATAGGTGTCAATTTAAATCTAAAAAAAAAACCCCAAAACAAATAAAAACAACATAAATCAGTGTGCAACAGTTGACGTAAGACAAATATTAAGGGATGAACTTAAGTTATTTCCTAAAATGTATTTTATGATGCTACAGATTTCTGAAGTGTTTTGGGCCCCATGGTCCTGTAAGTTCAGAAAACAGTGATACGTATCATGTGAAATCAAGCTCTCATCTCAGCCTTTACTCTGCATTTGTGTGCACTGTGGATTTCTGAGAGGCAGGAGGCAGGTTTTCCTAAGTATCAATGACCAGGAGAACCCTTCTCCCAGGAATACCTCAAGGGACTGCTGAACCACAGAACAAGCTGGTGGGGTCCAGGGAAAAGGGTTCTCAGAAGATGGCCAGGCTGCTCAAATTGCTGGCCTCAGGCCAGGGGCACAAAAGAAGCCTTTGTGATCCACATAGGCCCAGTCCAGCAACCCAGGAGGCTACACTGAGGTGTGGGGAGAAAGCCCTTTCTAGTAATAAAGTGTTTGTTTTCTAGGCCTTGCACATCTGTCTCCTTTGGAGGCCTCCCTGTGTGACTCTAAGGGGTCTTTCCTTCTTGTCACAACAAACATTGGGCGGAGGGGAAAACAGAGATGTGCAAAGACACCCACATCTTCTTGCAACACCTGGAGTCTTGGAGGAAGCTAGAGGTGCAGACAGAAAAACGCAGAAAGTAAAGACAACTGCTCTAACCAAGGTTTGTGCAGAGTGGAGGGAGTGGAGGAGGAGCACCCAGACTTGAGAGTCAAGAGAGATTCAAGAGCTTGCCAGATAGATGGGCAAGGGCAACCATGTTTCAGACAGAGAAAAACCAGGGACAGTTTTGCTCCCCCAAGGGACATATATTCGACAATGCCTAGATAGATTTTTGATTGTCACAACGGAGGGGGTGGACTTGCTACTAGCATCCAGTGGGTAGAGGCAGAGCAGCCCCAACAACAAAGATCCATCTGTCCCAAGTGTCAACACCCTGGGGCTGAGAAGCCCTGCCACAGGCCAACACAGAGGTGTGAGGACAGGTTAACCTGGGCGTCTTCGAGCACCTGGCGCAGCTGAGTGGCGGTAGCACAGAGCCGTCTCCCTCCACTCCCAGGTCATGAACTCCTCAAAGGCACTGGCTTATCTTATTGGTCTTGATATTTCCAGGACCTAGACTCTGATAAGCACGAACTGAATGAATGAAATAGGTCTCCCAAGGAGCAATGTGATAAGAATGCTGGGGGAACATACGTGTATTAAGTTCCTCCAGCACTCATAACAGATCACCACAAGTTGGCAGCTGAAAACAACAGAGATGTGTTTTCTCACAGTCCTGGAGGTCAGAAGTCTGAAATCAAGATGCTGGAAGAATTTGTTCCTCCTGGAGGTTTTGAGGGAGAATCCTTCCTTCTCTCGTCCATCTTCTCCAGGTGTTCCCTGGCTTACAGAAGCATAATTCCAATCTCTGCCTCCATCTTCCCTTGGGTCTTCCACTTGGCATTCTCCTCTGTGTCTGTGTCTCCTTCTTTTCTGTCTCTTATAAGATGTGTGTCACTGCATTTAAAGTCCACTTGGTTAATCCAGGCTGAGTTCATATTAAGATCCTTAAATTAACTACATCTGCAAAGACCCTTTTTCCAAGTCAGATCATATTCACAGGTCCTGGGAGTTAGGGCTTGAACTTAGTTTTCTGAGGGGGCCACCAATCAAGGGGCTACGATAGGGGCCATGTCCTGGAAGGCAGAATGGGAAACAGACAGAGGAAGAGAAGAATGTATCCTCTACCTGGATCATCATTTCTCCAGGAGTTGGCCACTCAGAGTCTCACTGAGTAAGACGGCAAGATAAGATGGCAGGGGCATTTTATTTTGAAGTAGAAAACACTTATGTACAGAGCACATGGGTACAAACTATTTTCAACGATAAAAGAGCCTGTCAAGGAGGAAGTTCAGGGGAGTCAATAAAGATTCCACCAAATTCACATGACATCCCTAGATTTCAAGTCTCTGAAATCTGCTCTGGGCATAGATTCAACCCGTGCTGTTGGTGGGAAGCCTCACTTTCCTGGGAGCAAAGAGGAAAACTTGAGAAGCTCTCTGCAAAGCTCTAGATGCCACGAAGTAGCTCAGTCTGAGCCCAGTCCCCAAAATAAGGAACACTGGGTGTCTGTTTTTAAAATTGGTCTTGTCACCCTAAATTATCCCCACTTCTTGTCTTGACACAACCTCGAAAAGCTGCTCTCAGGCGTGGATCCATCAAAGCTGCATTGGGGCGAGAGGGGCATATTTTAAAATGACAGATCTAAGAAGCGAGCCCTCAGCACTCTAAATGAATATATCATTTTAAAGATGGAAACGACTTCTGGAATACCCTGTAATCCGACATTTCTCAATAAACCTCACGTAATAAGTTCTTCACAGGTCCGAAGACCCGGTCTTGGGGTGAACAAGTACATTCTGGAGCCACACTGGGGGGAACTGAAGTAAGCAGGGCAGAGGGCAGAGGGTCGTGGGCACCTTTGAAAGCGACTCCAAGATCGCATCACCAAAGCAAGCTTGATTTTAGAAGAGGGATGAATGGCCGACTTAACTGAGCTCCCCTCAGACCTCTAGTTGGTCAAGATGGATTCTCCCATTTTACACAAATACGCTGGTTCCTTGCTCCTCTGAGAGACTGGAGGCTGGTTGGGAAGGTTTTTCCACTGAATGGTTTTCAATGTAATAATACTTAATACTCCTTTTTGAAACAGTTTCCTCTTTTTCTGAATATTTTCATGGGACTGTAACCCATTTGTACATAAAATTGGTTGAAAGTGACATGTTGAAAAGTCCGGCAAACACTGCAGCGCACTCTATTTTCAAGGAATATAAAATTGGGCTCTGTCTGACACCTTGAGTGCGCTTGTGAAAACAGAATGTCACATCTCAAAGGGTTATTCTTGATAGTTTAAAAAAATAAAATAAAATAAACAGACCTCTCTAGGCAAACAGCCCCCTTTGTACTCCAGTTTCCTTGGAAACGCTGGCAATTGTATTTTTCATGGCATGGTCTTTTTCACTTGGTTTTTAAAAGTCTGGTTTAGGCAGCTGACTTAGTGACCCTCAGAATTCAGGAAATAATCTTTATTAAGGCAGTATGTGATATTTTAATAGATCCTAAAGATAGTACCTTTACTGTAGACCTAGTAGAAGAAAAGAAGATGTATAAATTGTTGTACAAGCTGGAAGAAATGGACCTCATTTTGTCCTGAGCAATGCTGCTATGATAATCCATTCTATCTAACGTCCCTATTTGAAAATTCCTGGCTTTAAGGGACTAAATATAGTATTTGGAATCTTCCTTACAGAAGAATTCCCAATATTATGTGTCAACAATCCCCTCTCCAGGAGGTGGAGTTTAACTGCCCCCCACAATCCCCCTGGGGTTGCTGGACTCAGTGACTCACTTCTGAAGAATAGAGTATGGAAAGGGATAAATAATGACTTTACAATGAGACCTGGTGGACAACGTCTTAACCAAGTGTGAAGGTTAATATCCTCAATGGTATGTCACATGGATCCCATGACCTCCCTGACATGACATGATTAGAAGGGCATTTCACCTCAGTTTTGACAAATGTACCATGCTTACCTGTTAGAGAGGGAGGGAAAAATGGGTGAGAAACATGGGAACTTTCTGTACTACCTTTACAATTTTATTATAAATATAAAATTATTTTAAAATTAAAAGGCATATCTTAAAATAACTTAGCACGGTTAAAAATAAAAAATAAGAGAAAGTGCCATTCTTTTGTGTTATGAGGTAGACTCAGTTCAAGAGGACAATACTGAGACAGGATTAGAAAAGCAAAAAAATAAAGACAGAAACAATACAACTGGATACAAAGGTCTAAATCCTAAAGAAAGAAAAATCTGAGTTGAAGAAAAACCCCATTAGGCAGATTGTTCCCCATTGCCCAGGACATGGGTTCTTAAACTGCAATTAATTTGTAAAAATTCAGATTCCTGGGTCCCACCTTCCTGATTATCAATAGATAAGAGACAGGATCAAGTCATGCACATTTCACAGAGACATCATTGCCTCACTGTGATAAAGCACACAGACTCTGAAAGAAGTGGAGTCTCTTTCCATTCCCTTTGAATCTTGCTGGTAATGAGCATTAACCAATAAAATGCAGCTGAAGTGACTCTACATAACTGTGATGATTAATTTTATGTATCAATTTAATTGGGCTACCTGGTGCCCAGATACTTAGTTAAACATTATTCTGAATGTGTGTGTCCAGGAGGATGTTTCCGGATGAGATTAACATTTGACTTGGTAGACTGAGTAAAGCAGATTGTCCTCCTTAATGTGGGTGGGCCTCATCCAATCAGTTGAAGACCTGAATAAAGCAAAAATGCTGACCCTTCCACGAGTTTTTTTCTTCCCACCTGTATGTTTATCATCCTTTGAATCTAGTGGGGAGGGGTATTTTTACAATATTTCCTTGTTTACTTATCCTCTTTTAGTGTAAAGGGGGGCATATTAGAGAGCAGCAGTAATTCTTTTTTTTTATTGAGACACAATTGACATATGACATTGCATAGGTTTAAGGTGTATGTGCTGACATTTGACACATTTATATACTGCACCATGATTACCACCATAGCATTCGCTAACACCTCTATATATCACATAATTATCACTTCTTTTTGTGGTAAAAACAATTAAGTTTTATTTATTAAGGATATCAAAACTTTGTAATAATTTTTGCAAATCTTCTCCCACTCTATTATTTGCATTTAAATTTATGTATTGTTTTCCATGTATAAATTTTAATTATATTGTAAAATTAGTTTTCTTCTATGTTTGCAATTCCTTTCACTGTTTTATGGTCAGAAAAGTATTACACATCTGGAGATTAGAGAATTACCTATGTTTCCTTCTAGTTTTTTTTGAGGTTTCAGAAGTTGATGAATACATAGTTTATCTGGAATTTACTATGATGTATAACCTCTTTGGAAGGCCCCTTTTTCAACCCAGAGAATCTATCTCCCTGGTTTTAAAGGCCTATTTCTTTGAATTTAGTATACTGAAAAAATACTTTAATTGAATTTTAAAATACCGTTGAAAGGTTAAAAATTATATAATTCATACCAACAGCAAGCCTGCTCTACAAAGAACAGTTAAAAACTAGAAAAGCCTCATAAAAGTGAGTAGGTACCCACTGAATAAAATATTTGAAAGCCAAAAAAGAAATATGCAAAAGAAAACTCAGATCTATCACCTGCTAACTGTGGGATCGTGGACAAGTTTCTTAACTTTCCACCCCTGCAAAATGATAATAATAATACCTCTCTTGTATAGAGAACAAACTAGCGGTTTACCAGTGGGTGGGGAGGGGCATCTTGGGGGTGGGAGGGGCTGGGAGGTACAGATTTTTGGGTGTAAGACAGGCTCAAGGATGTACTGTACAACACAGGGAATATAGCCAATATTTTGTAGTAACTACAAATGGAAAGTAATCTTTAAAAATTTTATAAAATTAAAAAAATAGTAATACCTATCTTGAAAGGTTCTTGAGAGCAGTAGATACAAAGCATGTTCAGAACTCATTGCAGGGCCTCGAATACCAGCCACTGTGAACTTAAAGTATAAATTCTTTCCTCCTCCATCCTCCTTTTGAGAGGTGCACGTACTTGCACTTTTACACATACTATGCCAGATTCTATGTGTTTGTTTCCTGTCTGTCTCCCTTCTGATTGACAATCTTTAATGGCTAGCCTATGGCTTTATTTCTGTATCCCTAGTTCCCATTTTGGCACCTGAAGTACAGCAAACTCTCAAATAGTTTGTGTTGAATGAATAAATGGCTTTAAAATATCAAAGAAGCATATCAGTAAGTGCAAGAGAGTATCATCTGGACTAAATACAGAAAAAAAAAAATTATCAAGTAACAGATTGTAGAGGAAACAACTTGCTAAGCTTTGAAGTAATCAACAAACACCCAAAGGTAACACCTATAGATGCATAAGGTGAAGCTGGAAAATTTGAGTGGTCCATAAAAATGTATTAATGTGAAGATGTTCTCACACTGCCCCTTGTCTGCCAATTGTGTTCTGAATTTGCACCTTCCTCTCCACCCAGCCCGGAGGAGGAATGGGTTCAGCCTGGCTTGCCCGGAGGCTGTGGGGTACAGGGAAGAATGAGACTAGAAGGTGAGGAGGGATTAGGGAGAGGTTAGGACAATCTTCAGAGTGAAATCTGGCTCTTGGAGGAGGACACCTTCTAGCACACTCAAGAGTGAAAGGTACAATGGGTCCCCTTGTATTCATCACCTAAATACAACTATCTACATGAAGGATCTTAGTTTACGTAATTCCCATCACAAGTTCTTATGTCAAGTAAATCCCTGTCCATTTTCAAAGTTTCTACTATTTCTAAAATGGACAAGAAGATTCTTTGATGGAGGAAGGGTGTTTTGAGAGAATGAGCCATTTTATTTTATTCCATTTTTTTAATGGAGGTACTGGGGATTGAACCCAGGACCTCGTGCCTGCTAAGCATGTGCTCTACCACTCAAGCTATACCCTCCCCCTCGAATGAGCCATTTTAAAGAGTGTGGAATATGAGAAAACTAGAAAACTGTAAAAAGGGAATATGAAGCATGTTGCTGATCCTTATGTAGAGGATCCCCTTTAATTCCTTCTAGTGACATACGTGAAGACTGGGATTCTTCTTAATCAGCTTCGGGCTAGTACTCAAGAATAACCTAGTCAGTCATGGGGGCTACAGGACTGCAGGTCAATACCAAGGGAGTTAAGAGACAAGCTGTCACGTGCCCAAAATATTCTTTATCAAATATGACAAAGGGTTAATTAGTCATTAGAGAGAACAAAATAAAAGCTGTTTAAATTCTTAAGAAAAAACATCAAGACCTGTAGTGAGCTGAATAGTGGCTCCTACCCAAAAAAGTTACCCCCACCTTAATCCCCTTAATTTGTAATTTTATCTTATTTCACCTCATTTGGAAAAAAGGTCTTTGCAGATGTAATCAAGTTAAGGCTCTTGAGATGAGAAGGTTGTCCTGGATTATCCAGGTGGGTCCTTACCTAATGACAAGGATCCTTATAAGATAGACATACAGAAGAGAAGCCTCACACCCAGATGGCAATGTGAAGACAGCAGAGAGAGGCAGCCACCAGCCAAGGAGAAGCAACAGTGCCAGAAGCAGGAAGTGCCAGGGATCGGGTTATTCCCTAGAGCCTCCAGAGGGAATATGGCCCTGAGGAGACCTTGATTTCAGGCTTCTGGTGTCTAGAATTATGAAAGAATAAATACATTTCTATTGTTTTGAAACACCAAGTTTGTGATAATTTGTTACAGTCACCATTAGAAAATTAATACAAACCCAAAGAGAAACATGGGCAAGACAGAGGAAGAAGGAAAAGACAGAGCACAGAGCTTTGCACTGAAGAACTGAAGACGTCCCATGGTGGCTGGAAAGTGGAGTTCCAGGTAGGAATCAGGGAGAAAAGGAAGAGTATAGATGGGGAGGAAGAACGATGGCTTGGGACGTCTTCAAGGTCACAGAGCGGAGCCTGAACTTGACCTGAGAACAACTACAAGCCACTGAACAGGCCATTTCACAAGAGACCCAGGAAGGGGTATGAACAGATGCCTCAAGAAGAAAGAGAAATAAAACATGAAAACCAAGAGTGTCCATCCTCAGTCTGATCACACAGTCACTGATTCACTGGACCAAGGACACTAAGTGAAGAGCTTGCAGACTAATGAGGAAGACAGAGGTTAATGAAACAGTCACATAAGTGAATGCACAATTACAGGCTGAAATAAGTGCCCCGAAAAAGCATTTGGTTCTGTGCATTTCATACCTGTCCTAACACAGGGTGCAGGAAGGGCTTCCCCAGGAGTTATGCTTGATTTGAGAAGTGAAGGAGTGCTGGTGTCACCAGGCATCTTAGACAGCTTGTCACGGTGTAGGGACCATCTCATTTCTTTCTTTTCAAACAAAAATTAAGGAGGGTGTGGTATTATGATTTGTAGTCAGAAATAGATACTTGATCTTCATCCTCATTTCTGACAGAGTTCCTAAACCCTTGGAATTTCCTAAAGGATGAGAGCAATATAGGGGTCTTTTGTTATGTTAATGAGGTGATTTTGGAAACCCTGTGATTAGAAGGTTGAAACTTTCATTCTCACTCCCTTGACCTCTGGTGGGTGGGGGGAGAGTGGCTGGAAGTTGAATCAATCCCCAGTGGCCAATGATGTTATTAATCATGCCTTTGAAATGAAGTCTTCAGCAAAACCCAAAGTGATGGAATTCGAAGAGTCTCCAGGCTGGAAAATCGGAAGGCATCCACATGCCACCGTTCTGTGCACCAAACTCCACAAGGAGTGTCTCCTTTGTTTGGGAACTTGCCTTTTATATTTCATCTAGCTGTTGATTTGTATCCTTTGTAATAAATCAGTACTCTAGTGGGTAAACAGGCTTCCTGAGTTCTGTGAAACACTCCAGCAGATCAGTCTAACCCAAGAAAGGGGCCATGGCAACCTCTGATTTAAAGCTACTTATCCAGAAGCACAGGTGACAGCCTGGACTTACAACTGACATCTGCACTGGAAGACAGTCTTGTGGGACTGAGCCCTTAACCTGTGGGATCTGACACTCTCTCTCCAGGTAGTTAGTGCCAAAACTGAATTTAATTGTAGGACACCCAGCTGGGGTCAGAGAATTGTTTGGCGGTGTGGAAAACACACACACACGCGCGCACACACAGACACACTCTGGAATTGGGCGCAGAATCTTTAGAAGGAATTATGGAAGGGCCACTGTATATCTAAAGATAAACACTTTTAAAACTAGGTTTCTATTTTTAAAACTACACTGCTGTGTACTTCTAGTTAGCAAGCCTCATCGGGATATCATTGTTACTAAACAGGACCATATTTTCCTATAAATTGGGAAATTCAAGGTTTAAATTCACAGAGAAACTTTATTTTCCAACTCTCAACTAGTCAGCGCCAGGCCTGCCACAATAACAATACTGAAAGTCTGGTCTTCATTCAATGAATTTGACCCTGAAGACAAGTGAAATGAGGAAAATCTTCTGTATTGAAATAATCTGGCCCCAACATTCTCATGATTGGAGGTACCAGGTAATTTTTCCATGTAGATTTGGCCTGAAGATACAAAGGAAAAGTTCAAACAGGGACACAGCGTCTCTTTGGCTTAACCCCGCAGGGATGTTTGCCTTGACCATACATTTTTTTATTGTCCAGTTAAGTTTTGAGTAATTCAGCTGATGGGATTTTCAGCCCTGCCCATGGGCTGTGACTCATTCCACCATCAAATTAACAGCTCTTTTGGAAAATGTTTTTTCATGACTTGGCCAAAAATTTCCATGGCTTAATTTCATCCCTTTCTTCCCAGAGAAACTCTTTGAACAAGCCCAGTGAGTGCACACTTCAGAAGAGCCTTTATTTCTAGCCACAGCAAATGCCTGACCAACCTGCCGATTTCAACTTTCCTCAGCACCACTCCCGAACGCCTTCACCAGCCCTTCACAGCTGCTTATCAACTCTTTCTCCCCTGCTAAAGCAGATTTACAGTATCTTGAAACATCAATTCACGGGATTCATTTGGCAAAAGGAAAAGATGCAGCAGAAGGGCACATCAGGATGCCTGGATTCATTCTCCGTGCCTCTAAGAAAAGTGAGATTTTAGCCAAATTGCTTTTTCTTTTGACATCTTCATCTGTAAAACGAAGAGACTGAACTAAATGACTTCAGGGTAACTTCTACCTGTAAAACTAAAGAGCTCAATTCATTCAGGTCAATATGAAACTATAGAAAAGTTTGTCTACGGAAGTCAAGCAACAGGCATGGCATGATACAGAGTTGACGGAGAACACTGGGAGCAGAGCTGCAGAGTCCTGGCCCCTAGGTAAGAGGATGCATGCACAATGTATTAGTCAACAATCTCCTCAATAACACTGCATAACAAACCAGCCCAAAGGTAAGTGCTACCATTAGTAAGCCTGTATTCTCATGCTCATGGATCCACTGGTCAGCTGGGGCAACTCTACTTCATATCATGGGCTGGGTGAGCTGGGCTTGGCTGCAGGCCACAGGTAAGACTCAGGCCTACTCCACACATCTCTCATCTTCATTGGGCCCGCTCTTCTTATGATTACTGGAGCCAAGAGCCAAGTCAAACTACATAAGCACATTTAAGGTCTCTGCTTATGTTCTACCCTCTAGCATTCCATCGGCCAAAACATGCCGCATGGCCAAGCCCAAAGTCAAAGAGTCTTAAGTATACTCTGCCCATATGGGGGAAGAAAAGTGAACATTGCTGAACAGTCATCAACCACATACAGCTCTCCTTCTCTCATTATCTTTTTGACATGGTCCTTCTATATATATGCATTCAGTTGACTTGAGGATCAAACAGAACCAGTTTCTAGAATGCACATTTTAGGAGGAAAAGAGTCTTTAAGAAATAATTTACTATCTTTCAATTTTCAGGAGCCCAAAAGCAAGCTATTCTGCAACTATGGATAATTATATAATAAAAGTTAGAATCTGATGAGGGCTGACTATGCACCCGGTACTATTCCAGTATCTTTTCATTCCTTATCTTATTTAATTGAACTATCATGTAAGCATCCCAGCTTGGTGTTGTACCACATACAGGATACCCTGTATAAGTATCTTTTCAATTCACAGCACTTTAAAATGTTGGTATAAAAACATTTCTTCATTATTTAACCAATTTAATTAGTATTCACAAAATACCTCGAAGTCTCAGTTTTCCCAGCAAAAGCTAAAATAAAGTATTATTATCCACATGTTATATATAGATCAGGAAAGTGAAGATTAGAAATGATTAAATAACAGCTCAAAAGGAATAGAGTACGCAAGTTCCAGTAACTGGCTATATAATCAATACCTTATATATCAAAGAAAAGGTTCCTAAAGAGGAAAACATTATTTTCTTGAATGACTTTTTTGTCACTGATGGCAATAAATTTCAAAGTGCTCAGAGAGGTGTGTGGGAATTTTCTCTGTCCATGCCAAACCTTAGCCCCTGACTATGGTCTTAACAAATAATGCTAGTGCATGATAATAGTAAGAAAAAATAAGACCTAGTTTATTTTGAGACCTGCAGTCACCAGTTAACCAGTCCTATTTAGTGTCAGTAGGACTAATGACAGTATCTATAATTTATGATGGGAGGTACTAATACTGTTATCTTTATTAAAAAATGGTGATGAGGAATGATATTCCCATAAAGAAGACAACGAAAATGAAAGGTAAGCTAATACAGCAGCTTCATCAAGAGTGGCTGCTTCATTCTGATTTACTTTCAGCCTTAAAAATACCCAAACCATAAGGAGGAGAGAGGGAGAGAGAGGTAGAAGGGGAGGGGGAGGGAGAGACCAGCCATGATGCAGTATCAGCACTGGAACAGTGGAAAGAACGGGGGGCCTGGGGTTAGATGGCGTGGCACTTAGCCTGGACACAGGAATGTTTGAGAAGGATGCTTATTACCTCTGAATGTCTATTTTCTTAGCTGTAAGATATAGAAACAATATAAGGCAGTGTCAGAAAAGCTTTTGTAAGGCTTAAACCATCATAAACGTAAAATTGAGAGTCACCTGCACAATTCCAGTCTGGCTCCTACTAAAAATGTGATGTCTGTCCCATTTTAAAAAATGCATTTTTACTCTAATTTCTCAAGCTCTATGTATCAGTGGGCAACTTTATTTTAGTCTAAAGCTAGGATAACCTTAGGAAGAAAAGACACTTCTCATGTTTTCAAAGCAGCCTGGAGAGTTGTGTTTTAAGCTTCCTACTGAGATTTTATTTAGTCCTGTGGTCTTCCCTAGAACTACAAGCACGACTTTGACTCTGACAGCCAGAATCTGACAACGACTGAGAAACGGAGCCTTGAATTTTAGGCACCTGAGAGCTACACAAAACTGTGCAATTCTTATAAACGTTACAGGTCTTCTGGAGCCTATGAATTACCTCCATTTAAACTCAAAAGCCCCATGACACGGTTCCCGGGGCCTATAAACCCTGTGATACCAGGCATAATAACTCCCCTGGCAAGAAATAAGCCTCACTTCCCGCGGCCTATAAAGGACCTGGCCTGACCTTTAATATCAATCAGAGGAAACATGTGCTTGTGAAAGCCCAGGCCTGGGCCTGAAACGGGGAGCGGGCCTGGAGCCCCCAGGACTGCAGTCCTGCCTGGCAGCCTGGCGAATGACACCGTCACACCTGCTTCTATGCCCAGAACCCCTACGAGTCTCTCCTCCCTCATCTCTGGGGAGCAGATAGGACTGACTACCAGTATAATTGATGGAAAGAGTATCTTATACCAATCACTGTAAAAGGTGGGGTTTGGCCTGGACCTTGAGGGGTGCAGAGACCCGGGGGAGAAATAAAGCCAAGACAGGTCACTTGAATATATGCAGTCTGTACAATAAGAGGCCAAGCATATGGAAGGTGTGCAGTAAATGCTGATCTCTGCTTGAGATTCATGGACTCACAGAACTTACCCAATGTTAGGTCCCAAATAGCCTCAGCAAATCCGGCTTAGAGCTCTTGTCCTGGAACTGTCATTCCTTTCACCATTAAAAGTACAGCAGATAGACAGCAAAGTATATGGCCACCTCAGCCAACAGTCTCGCTTTTGCAGAAGAGGAAACAACAGCCACAGGTGAGAAGGGCTTTGCCAGAGCTGACACCCACACCCTGATACCCGCAGTCATTCTGTAAACCCTGGAGAAACTCTGGAATCCATAACCTCCTCTGTTTTCTGAGCACTTCGCACCTGGCCTGGGCCCACTGTCTGTCTCGGATTCTGATAGTCAGAGTCCCCCCCCCCTTATGTTTTCTGAAATAACTTGAATCACAGATGGTGAGATATGTATATGCAAGTGGCAATCTATGTCAGTGAACTGACCAAACTATGGTGGCATTTATTATTTATTTCTATTTACAGCAACCTCTGGACCCATACAGACTGAATAATGAGGAATTGTTTGGAGGTTAGTAAGTAGCAAAATGGAACTTTTCAGCATAAATGCAAATTCCACTCCTTTGTTATCAAGTAAAGTGAGCATCAGATATTTACAAGAACGCCACTAAAACACAAGAATTCAGTAGAGATGGGCAAGTAGTCACTGAGGTTTTGTGTTGTTTGTTAGGTAGCAATAGCTGACTGGTACACTACAATAATAAAAGGAGAATAATTTCTGTCCACCAGAGCTATATGAGAAGTTTCAGAATTTTGATGCAAAAGATGAATCCAGGAACTAATGATAAAGCTGGACAGAGGAATCATAATCAGAGAATGGAAGCTATGGTCCCAAGTCTCCTCTCCAGGCACCTGTGATCTCCTTTGGGTCACAGGAGTAATGCAGAGGTGAAGACACTCAAAGTCATGTGAATTGAGACTTATTTACCACTGGATTCTGCATAAATAAGAGAAAAGGCTGTGTTGTACCATACAAATCTCAACAGTTGGAGATTACACAAGACCTGATGATATTTCAATACTTATTCCTTGCTTATGCACAGTTTTTAAAATATGGATTTATATCCCTTATTAGTTAGAAAAGGGTTTATGGAGTGGCTAAAACCCCAAGTCAGATATATTCAAACCCAAAACCAATATGGCACCTAAGGAAATTTCTGCAGAGGTAAGAGGGAGCCTCAACAGGCTTACTTCCATGCATCCCCACCCTAGATTCAACCAGAGCAACTCCACTTTTCATTGTTTTATACCCTGGGATTCTGCACAAAATTCTACCTTAACATGAGTGAGCCCCAGGCTGACCAGCCTTGCAGCAAAGATGAGAGCTAAAGTTTCTAAAACACACGACTGAAACTAAATTCACTGTTTTCCCCACCCCCATAAAATCTCCAACTGTCAAAGAACTGAAGGTGGTTTCCAGCTGACAGCCAGTGTGGAACTGAGGTCCTAAGTCCAACAATCTGCAAAGAACTCAATTCTGCTAACAACCAGTTGGGCTTGGAAGTGGATCTTTCCCCAGCTGAGCTTTCAGATGAGATCCCAGCCCCAACTGGCACTTTGACTGCAGCCTCATGAGACACCAAGGACCCAGCTAAGTTGTGCTTGGATTCCTAACACACAAACTGTGAGGTGATAAATGTATGTTGTTCTCACCGACTAACCGATAATTTGCTACATAGCAATAGATAATTAATACACCCCTCCAGTGCACACTCAACACAGCATCCAGAGTGATAGTTCTATGCACAAACCTGATGATGCCCTTCCTCTAACTGAAACCCTTCCTTCAGTGTCATGGAAAGCAAAAGAATGGTATTCACTGAGTGCCTGCTATGTATTGATGCTTTTATGTGCTGTTTCATTTAATCCATAGAGTAACGCAGCAAAGTCTGGGTTATTAATCCCCTTCTGCAGATGAGAAAACTAGAGGATTAAGTAACTTATTCAAGGCTACAAATCTAGGAAGTGACTAGTCAGAACAGGGGGACCAAAACTGTCTGGCTTGAAAACTCTTCCACTACACCAGCCTTCAGTACCTTGGTGCAGCATTAAATAAAGCCAGGCTAACCAACGCAGGTGAACTTTTAGGCCTAGGGAACAGGGGAGTTCAGCAAAACAAGAGGGAAGAAAAAATTGTAATGTTTCTGCACAGTCTCTGACTTAGGAGAGTTTTATTGATCTCTTTTGAAACAATGGAAGTTCAGCAAAAATAAGTTTGTTTATTATTAATTCCAGGAATCTGAACCTCAATGGACTTTGTGAGAGGTGTTTAAAACTCAAAGGTGAAATTCCAGAGTTGGGAGTCTGTGGGATTCTTGTCAAGGGCTACCTTGTTGGGCAGCTTTCTAAAAGACATCTTCCTGATATCGAAAACAAAGGCAATTACTTTGTCCCATCTCAGCTTAAAAAGTGTCCCTGGGACCAAAAGTATACCCTACTCTTTCGTCACGATTCAACCCTCTGGCAAAAACTTACATCTCCTGGAAGTATCCCATTAACCTCACAAATCCCCCACATACCAAAAGCTACATCAGCCTTTAAAAACCAAAAGGGCAGAGGGGAAAAGCTCACAGAAATCTTACAAGGATGTTGAGGTGTTACAGGCGTGTTCTTAGAGATGAGGTCTTTGATAAATCTAGCATGAGCCGCTAAGAGAGAGAAGAGCCAAGAAGTCAACCTCTTCCTCCCCTCAGATTTATGAATCTTCCAGCCAGAGGCAAAAGCATCACTCCGTCAAGATCAAAGCTCAGAGAGGTGAGAAGAAAAGCAAGAAGAACAGAGATTCCCCTGGGATGGAAGTATGTCTGTTTTATGTAACATACATGGTCTGTGTTCTAGAAAGCACATTGCATAGGAAACCCATTTACTAGTCCCCATAAAATAAATACTTCCTTTGCATTAAGAATACAAAAAGATGGATATGCTCCTTGCTTGGAATGTATAAAGCAAAGGTTAAAAGTTCCACCGTGTTTTCTGCTCATGGAAAATAACTTTTGATTCCTCAGCCCAGAGTCCCGATATTTTCCTGGAAGAATCGAACCCGGAGACCAAGAGTATTTGCAAGAGTATTTGCAAAGCCAGCTGCCACAGGCTGTCGTGGCAAGGTCTTTATTGTGTAAGGGTGTTGCTAGTCACTGAAGTCAAAGCAGGCTCCAAAGACTGACGTAAAAGACAACAGCTACAGCAGAGAGGCGTAATCGTTTGCAGAACTCTGTGATACGAGTTCTTAGAGGACTCTGCATAAATTCCACGTGATTCACAGACCCCTGATACTCCCCCTTTACCATCTGCTGTTTGGCGCGATGGTCATTAACACAAAGCTATTAGGGAATGCTGTGATTATCGACAAAGAACAAAGGCTGAGAGAAACCAACTTCTCAATTCTAAGGGAAAAAAAACACCAAAAAGGAAATGAAAATATCAAAGGGCCTTGTGTCCCATGACGCCCGTTCCAGCCAAACGCAGACGTGTGTGAAGGGCTGCTCAGCCTCGTCTGAGGAGCACCTCACTCTTCAACATCTGCAGAGTTTGCAATGGCTGAATGAGGACGAAAAAAGAACATCAGGATCTAGACAATCAAGTACTGGATTAGAATAGGAGTCAAAGGGCATTGCTTCTGATCCAGGTCTACCTTCTCTTACTCATCTGTAAAATGGGAACAGCACTGTTCGGGTTGCTAAAGTCTCTTCTTTATTCAGCTAGACATCTGTTTTATTTAATCATTTTAACATGTAAGACACTAAGTCTGAAGGTGAAGGCACCATGGGCCCTGCCCACCCAGGGTTCCCAGTAGGAGCAGCGATGAGACACGTACATGCAAAATTGCATTCTCTCAACAGGGGTAAGTGTCATATTAAATAACCAACCAGAGGAACAGTATCTTCAGCTGCCAAAAATTTAATCCCAAACTTGCAACTTTCTCTCTCACATGAGAGGTTGTTACAGCATGTCTTCTCCGTTCCCATCCCATTCATGGTGCCATCTTCCTTTCTTACACTTTGCTCTTTGCCAAAATTTTCCCCGTCATTTTAGGTTTATTCTCCCTAGAAATGTCATCTAACCTTCGTGAATAACTTTCTTGAGAAATGAAGATTGTAAATAAAGGGATATGTGGTGCCTCGGAGAAGCCTTCATGAATATGTGGTTGACTGCAGGTGACTGGTGTGTACACGGAATGTACAAATTGTTAACTGCTATACAACATAAGGAATGGATGTTCTTGTAGTCATGCTGATACAGAGGAGGAGAATTATCTTAATGCAAAATATTTCTATTTGTATCAACATAGAATATAGATTTACAGAAATCTTTTCTCACAAAAGATCTAACGGTGGTTCTAAGCCACAATAAAATAACCTATACCCAGTCAGGGCTGGGTACGCTGAGACGTTCCCTGGGGCTCTGGCTCAGCCCTGGCAGCTGGAACTCATGTTCCCCTCATGGCTGACTAAAGGCTCAACAGGTGAGCCTGCTTCTCCAGACACCTTTGTCCCTCAGGACAGACTCCCAAACCCAATTGCCAGGCTCTGACCTGCCTTCTGTTCTGAGGCAACAACCTGCCGGAATCTTCTCCCTGAGTAAGATGCTAGAAATAAGGGAACAGGTAAACACATGCCTCTCAACCACTCAGGGTGAGCCGACCTCATGCTGGTCCCTGAGTCTGAAATCCTGTCCTGTTTGCTCTGCCTCTCGGACTGTTACTCATCTTCAAAGTCCAGCCCAAGTGCCACCTCCCCCATTAGGGCTCCTTCCCCATGCCTGGTGGCGTGGTCTGCGGCCTTCTCCCTGCGCCCAGCCTCCATCACAGAATCACAGTGTGGTCCCTGCAGTCAGCGCGCCCTCCGACCAGCTCCTAGAAGCAGAGGTTTTTCAGAACCATCTAACTCATCCCCGGGAACCCCCGCCTCAGCAACCAGCATGGTGCCCAGAACTTGCTCAGTGAATACTTATTAAATCATCTTGTTTTTTATCCAGCTCTCCTTTTCTTTCTTATAACTACTTGGATAACAAATAACAGCACAAACACTCTTCAAGGGAGAAACCCTCAAATATTACGTGTCAGGCTAATAAGCAAGAACACATGTTGTCTTTAGCTGAACATGAGAACAAAGGCTACAAGGAACACATTTCATTTTTCCCCGCAGTGAAGAGGAAATAGCACAGCATGGCACCAAACAGATCTGAGTTCGAATCCTGACTCAATGATTTAGAATCTGTATGACACTTTGAAAGTCTCTGAACCTCTCTGACTCTCATTTATCACCTGTAAAACTAGGGCGATGAAGGACAGTAGGGGAGACCCGGTGACAGTGCGTTAGAGCATCCCAGGCCTGAACACAGTAGTCACTCAACAGATGTGGCTTCCTTCCTCGCCCCGAATAAGGAAGCCAAACTAATCCCATTCTCCTGGGAGAGAGGCAAAATATATATAAATATACATGTACATGAAAAGAGAATTGAGTACTGTCAGAAAGAGCAAGCACATCTGTATAAAGACCCACTCCTGCTGATGTGGGTATAACTGAATAATTCATGTTTGCACCCAATGCAATTAAATGGCCAAGCCCCACAGACATTCTCTATGCTCTAGACATGGGAATTTATATTAAATTTCTAGTATGCTTGGGAAACATAATTCTAAAACTAAATAAGATTGAGCTAATGATGAAAGGCATACCATTTTTTAAGTCAAATTTTGAATAGCTTTTTTAACAGAGCATTAGTGTACCATACATACATATATGACTTGTACAGTCTGCTCTACTGAAAAAAAAAGACATAACGAAAAGAAGTCCAATCGTAATTGGCAGTAAGAAAAATTGCATTCCTCCTGCCCTTTGCTCAGGCATAGAGCCATCAAAGTGTTATGCCATAAAATTTAATTTTTGAGTTTTGAATGATTTACAGTGGAGCAGAACTTATAAATCAGAACAGTAACCATTGCTATGAATAGAGATGTATGTTTTTCCAAAATGTCTAAATGAAATACCTTGAAACACATGAAAAGGCCTGCACACTTCTCCAAAGGCAGTCATAATTGAAGTTAATCATTCTTGTTTGGACAGAAGGAAATTTACTGACACCTAGGCACCTCCCTCTTTTTAAAACGAAGTGATCAAATAGTCATCATCTCTTCTTATGAAAGCAGTTAATCATGGTAATATATCATATTATTGCAGGTCAGTTTCTCGCCTTATCCGTTAAGTTTGTAAACCCTTTCTATTATCTTTGACTGTGTCTTGAATCTAATGCACTTCTTAAAATAGTTAGGGTACCCAGAGCATCATTATGTGAGAGCCCTGTGTGCACGAGCTCACTGACAGAATTCCTCCCTTTCTTTCACATCTCAGTGTCTAGTCCAGCAGCAAGTCCTCTACACTTCTACTATTCCTGCCCACCTCCTTATTCTGTCCCCTCCCCATCTCTTACCTTTCTCCTAATTTCCTGCCTGCCTCCAGTGTGGGGAGAATATAGGAACAGGCTGCCCAAAATGTAAACTGTATCATTTCTTAAAATTCTCCAGTGCCTTCCCATAACACTCAGCATAAAAGCCAGCCTTCCCATGGTGTTTTACGGGGCTTACATGAGCCTGGCCCTGCCCACCCACAGCCCTCATCCAATCTCTCCTCACTGACTCTTCTCAGTCTGAAAACATACCACTTTGTACATACTCCATGATCTCAAATTTGTGAAAAGTTCTAGATAAACGGATAGAGATGGATGGGTTTATATATCACATACCAAGAAACACAGGCAGAAAAAACACCAATGTATTAATAGCTTTTATCTCTGGTGGGATTTTAGGTAATTTTATATTCTTCTCTCTACTTGGCTATACATTACAAAATACTGGAAATGAACATATTTTAGTTCAAAAGGGGAAAAGACATCAGATATATTCTGCAAGACTTCAGAGGGCAGAAGTAGGACTCTTAGGTGCAAACTCACAAAAGATGCCAAGGTTTAGGTCTTTAATTTCCTGCAGAACAGAAATAACACAAGTTTTCATTCTGATTTTTATCACTCCCAGAAGTCTTCTCCAGCGCCTGACCAATCAAAACATTTGTTGAACAGATGCGCTCTGATCTCTCTCCCCACCCCACACTCAAAATGTGGACAAAGGGCATCAGGAGCCAGCATGGACCCTGGAGATAAGAGCAGCTGCTGAAAACAGCACCAGAATCAGGGATTCTGAAATCATGTGGGTCATCACGTATCTGGTAATATTAATAAATACTTATAATTTTTCATCTCTCCAGCTAGATTATAAGCTCTATAAAGGCAGGGATCACATCTACCCATCTTGTTTTTTCAACAAACATTTGCAGAGTGCTCCCTCACACAAACACTGCTTGAAGTGTTGCAAACACAGCAGTGAAGGAGAGATACCTGGTCCCTGGCCTCAAAGGATTGAATTCTAATGGGCAGAGAAAGAAAATAAACAAATTACAAATGATACTAGAGTCATAAGTGATACCAGAATAGAGAAATGTGGTGGAGGAAGGCAGAGTGGTTTCTTTAGACAGGATGCCAAGAAACGTTCCCTGGCGCCCACAGCAGGGCTGAGACAGGAGCACAGGAAGGAACCACCCCAGAATACTGTCATCCAGGCAGGGGGATGCGGGGCCAAAGTCCTGAGGCAGAAACGAGGTGTGTGAAGAACAGAAGCAAAACTAGCTTGGCTGGAGAGAGAGAATGAGTAGCAACAATAGGAGATGAAGTCAGAGACTCATTGAGGGGGTACAGATTATAAAAAGTTATCATGATAAGGAGGCCATCTTTTTTCTAAGTAGAGTGAAAAGCCATTGGGAGATTTGAAGCAGGGGAATGAAGTGATCTGATGTAGCTTTTTAAAAAGCTACTCTTGCTGCTGGGTAGAGAATGAACTAGTGGACACAGGAAAAAACACAGAAGGCTATCACTGAGACAATGAGGTCTTGAGGTAGGATGGAACCATGGAGAGAAGAGAAAGGAATGGCCTCCTGGCTGGAGGTGGTGTTGACAGCAATGGACTAAAATGTGGAGATATTGAAAGTAAGGAAAAACTGGAATCATGGATGACTCCTGGGTTTACAACTTATTCACAAGTGTGTTCCCAGCACCCAGATCAGGTCCTGATACAATGAGCACTTGGTGATTGTTTGAGTGGATGGATGGATGGATGGATGGACGGACTGAAAGATGAATGGATGAATAAATGGACAGACGGATGGATGGATGAATAAATGGATAGTGAGGAGAGCTTAGAGAAACCAATATGGGGTGACAGAGGAAGACAACAGCCATCTTCTTCAATTCCAGAGGCCCCATCTGGCATTTTCTAGGAGTCCTTCCAGGGACAGCAGTAGGGAGGGCAGGATTTCAGAGCAGGTGGAATTCAGTGATGCTGTGAAGTCAGACAGACTCTGACTGTATTGCATTTAAGACCTCGCTCCAAATCTTGCTCACTGTGTGTCCCTGTACTTTGTTAGCCTCTCTGAGCCTTAGTTTCTTTATTTATAAAATGAGAGTAACTATCAACGTCATAGTCTGACCTCTGTGTACACGGCTTATGTGGCCGTGGGTGAGCCACTTAAGCGCTCTGAGCTCCAATTTCCTCATCTGTAAAGTGGAACAAATAACCACTACTACCCCTCTCCCAAGACAATTGGAAGGTTAACTAAAAATAATAAAAAAAACAGATGGGTACAAGAATTTATTGTCACCTTTGTGACAACACAGACCAGAGTACAGCTCCCCCATCAACACCTGAGTCAGTGAAGCCAGGCAGATGGAGGAGGATCTCCCGTGGCCAAACCAACCTTCTACCTTGCCTAGAGGCAGAGTCCCCTTCCCGCCAAGCCCAACATGGCCATTATTCTCACTGTCATGGTTCCAACAGGGCCAAGGCTGTGCCCCACAGATAACTGTCAGGACATGAAGAGAAAAGGTTTTTAAAGACCAGAAAGGAGAGCTTGGGGCACCCTGTGTGGCCTCCCTGCAGCCTGTAGGAAGAGCACGGCATTGTGGGCACTTCAGCTCTAATTGAGGATGACGGGCTGGATAAATGTATTTATAGCTGCAAAACCCAGAGCTTTCTGGCTTGCGCCCCATCCTGCTCTAAATGCTCCACACCTGAGGCCCACTGGGCAGGCAGGCGGCGGGGATGGGAGGTACCAACAGGGCCCTGAGGGCCAGAGGACCAGATATAAATCCCATCCAGACTTCCTTTCCTAAACTCAGGAAATACCAGTCAATTTATATCTCATCATCTTAACCCTGCAGGTCTGGTTAATGGTTTGACCCATGTATTCTCTCCTTTTCCAAAATCTTGTCCCGTTCCCTCTTAACTTGATTTACTCTACTTACTCCAGTTGCTGACTTTGGCAAGTTTTCTAGCTCTCAACCGACCACTGCATGCGGGCATCATCCTGAATGGTTTCCATGGCAACGAGGGTGCAACTGCTCTGGCTGCAAGCTCCAGAAAGTGCCCACTCTCATAACCTGGGCTGGAAAAACACCCTCCCCCCCAGCCCCACCCCCTTTTCACTTTCAACACCCAGGCACACTCTGGGGCGCAGCATGAAAAGCCAGGCGAAAAGGGGCTTATATTTTTACACCATATTTGAGTTAGCTGTTTTATCTGGACATGAACCTGAGCAGGGAGACGAGAGGGAGAGAGAGGGGCTTTATGAACTCAAAACCAAAATAGACCATTTAAGCAGGGCTGAGTGAAGTCACCGAATGTGCCGTGGAAAATACTTCCAAGGCATTTTATAAATTTTGCACCCAAAAAAATGCCTTGGCCAGGTTGGCCTCGCAGCTTTCAGATACTCAAATCCTCCGTTTCTCCATGATTTTCCTTACAGCTTAGGGCTTTAAGAAAACAATGAGAACGTGTCCCAAAAAGTTACACGAGCACGGCAGGTAAGCTCACTTTCCTACAAATGAGCCACAAAAATCACAGGCTCTGAGAAGAAGTGACATTCTCAGAAGGCTCCCTCCTTCCTCCTCACCTTCTTCTCCTCCTCCTCTTCTTCCTCTTCTCACTGTTACCAGTAACATTAATGGACCGCATCACTGACAGTTTCTGTCTCCTGGGCTCCTGGTTTTACTTGTGCTTCTACGGAAGGGGGGCTGGGCAGTACTGTTAATCGAGAAACCAAACTCAGCATCTTTTTTTTTTCTTTTTGAGCTACACTTTTAGTTTTTATTTATTTTCTTTAGTTACTTTAATCAAAGTGTGGTTGACTCACAATGTTGCATTAGTTTCTGGTGTAGAGCATAATGATTCAGTTATACATACATGTATATATTCTTTTTCAGATTCTTTTCCATGATAGTTTATGACAAGATATTAAGTATAGTTCCCTGTGCTATAGAGTAGGACCTTGTTGTTTATCTATTTTATACATAGTAGTGTGTATCTGCTAATCCCAAACTCATAATTTATCCCTCCTCCCCCTTTCCTCTTTGGTAACTATAAATTTGTTTTCTATGTCTGTCTGTTTCTGTTTTGTAAATAAGTTCATTTGTATCATTTTTTGATTCCACATGTAAGTGATATCATACGATATTTGTCTTTTTCTGACTTACTTCACCACTTAGTATGATAACATTTACATCCATCCATGTTGCTGCAAATGGCATTATTTAATTCTTTTTTATGGCTGAGTAGTATTCCATTTTGTGTGTTTGTGTGTGTGTACATACATCTTCTTTACCCAATCATCTGTCAAAGGACATTTAGGTTGCCTCCATGTCTTAGCTATTGTAAACAGTGCTGCTATGAACATTGGGGTGCACGTGCCTTTTAAAATTGGAGTCTTCTCTAGACACATGCCCAAGAGTAGATTTGCTGGATCATATGGTAAGCCTATTTTTAGTTTTTTAAGGAATTTCCAAACTGTTTTCCATAATGGCTGCACCAAATTACATTCCCATCAACACTGTAGGAGGGTTCCCTTTTCTCCACACCCTTTTCAGCATTTTTTGTTTATGGACTTTTTAATGATGGCTATTTTGACTGGTGTGAGGTGATACTTCATTGTACCAAACTCAGCATATTAAGTGATTTTCCTGAGAAATCTACCCAACCCAAAGATATCATGAGAGTTGTGTCTACGCACCCCGGCTCCTCTCGTACTCCCTTGATGGAGGGCACTGCCATCATGCTAGAGGACCCCGTGCCCCACATATATGTCCGCCCCAAAGTCTTTGCTCCTCCTGGTAGAAAATCCTGCTCTTCCTCAATCCTGCATTCTCCATTCTATCCACTCAAGTCCCCCCACCACAGGCCTGGCTCAGTGCTACCTCCCCCATGACTCTCCAGTCTCCAGCTCCACTGAACACTTCCTCTGTTTCCCTTCCACCAAACTTCATTCTTCCTATCTTGCCTAAAACTGTTGGCTGGTCCCAGATGAGCATCTTCATTCTAAGACTTGTTAGCTGTGTGATCTTAGACAAATAATTTAAACTTCCTAAGACTCAGTGTTTCTACTGAAAAATACAAATAATAATATTTATCTTATAGAGCTGCATGAAAATGAAATATAAAAATATATGTGATTACTCAGCCACAGAAAAAGAATGAAATAATGCCATTTGCAGCAACATGGATGGACCTAGAGTATTTAGTATTTATCATAATAAATCAGACAGAAAAAAGACAAATATCACATGATATCGCTTATATGTGGAATCTAAAAAATGATACAAATAAGCTTATTTACAAAGCAGAAACAGACTCACAGACATAGAAAACAAACTTATGGTCACCAAAGGGGAAAGGGGTGGGGGAGGGATAAATTGGGAATCTAGGGTTAACAGACACATTACTACATATAAAATAGATGAGCAACAAGGTCCTACTGTATAGAACAGGGAACTATATTCAATAGCTTGTAATAATTTTATATAACCTACATATATATATAAAGAATATAGATATCTTTTTTCAGATCATTTTGAGATAGATAGATAGATAGATAGATAGATATCTGAACCACTGCTGTATACCTGAAACTAATGCAACATTGTAAATCAACTCTCTCTCTCTATACACACACACACACACACACACACACACACACACATATGAGGCTCTTAACCCAGTGACCAGTACATTCCAACAGTGCAGGAAATGTCAGTTGTTGGTTTATTTACTACCTTGTCATATAAATACTTGAGTCTAATCATATCTCTTCTATTATATCATAAACTTCTGAATATTGGGATTAATATATAGTCTTCCTTTGTCTCTCTCACCATCCTAGCTAGAAATGACTGGATACATGTATCTGCCAAGTCGTGTGCATGCTGCTCTAGGTTTGTGATGGTAGTTTCATGTGTCAATTTGGCTAGTTGTAGGCTAGAGTAACCAACGTCAACCAAACAATAAGTGAGGTGGTGCTGTGAAGGCATTTTGTAGGTGTGATTAACTCTTACAATTAGTTGCCTTTAATTAAAGAAGGTTATCTGACTCAGTCAGCTGAAAGATCTTAAGAGCAGAACTGAGACTTTTCAGAAGAAATTCCTCCTGTGGAAGGCAGCATCAGCTTCTACCTAAGAATTCTAGTGTGTCCTCCCTGATGGCCTGCCCTACAGATTTCAGACTTGGCCAGCCAGCTCCCACAATGGTACAAGCCAATTTTCTGCAATCAGTCAATCAGTCAATCAATCAGTCAATCAATCAATCACTGGATATGTTTCTCTGGTGAAACTCTTGACTAATACAATATTAGTACATCTTAATATTAGTATCTGTACCTATGTATGATAATTAATTTTATGTGTCAACTTGGCTGGGCCTTGGTGCTCAGATATTTGGTCAAATATTATGCTGGATGGTTCTGTGAGAGTGCTTTTAGATGAGATTAATATTTAAATCAGTGGACTTTGAGTAAAGCAGACTGCCCCTCATAAGGTGGGTGGGCCCCCACCAATCAGTTGAAGGCCAACTGGAACCAAGATTGACCTCCCCTGCATGAAAGAAAGCAGTTGGCCTTCAGACTCAAAAGGAAGCATCTGTTCCTAACCTGGGACTCCAGCCTGCTGGCCCAGCCTGCATATTTTGGACCTACCAGTGTCCATAATTGTGTGAGCTGATTCCTTAAAATAAACCATTTTCTCTATATCTACATATTCTCTTGATTCTGCTTCTCTGGAGAACCCTGACTACTACAGAGTGTTAGAACAGGAATTGCTTTTGCAATTGATGTTGCTATCAGTATCAGCAACAGTATTAATACAAGTGTTAGAATTGGTATTGGCTTAGTATTCGAATTAGCATTATTAGGATTTGGGTTCAGATTGACACCCTATTTCATACCAGAAACTGCCAAATAGTATAGTGTTAAAGGGAAGTGACTTTGGAACTTGAATTCTAATCCTGTGAAATACAAATGCCATGCCACTATCCACCCACTGCCTCCCAAGTCCAGGGGCTCACACCTGGGAGGTATTCAATAAATGTTTACCCTGCCCAAACTGAGCAAATTGCAAAATGTGCAAAATCCAGTTTCCTTGTAGTATCGAAAATTTAACGAGACAGATACTTCAGAGAATTTCCTTCAAACTCTGAGGATTTTCATGACTCCAAAGAAAGTCTATTTAAAATAGTTCCCACTGGAGCAAAGAGAAGTGCGTGAAGCCGGAGCACCTAATATATGAGAGTCATCACACATACGTGCTGTAGGTCAAGTATTAAAAGGATAAATGTTTCACGCCGGAAACATCTGAAATACGTACGTTATGGATGGACTTCCCAGTAGGTGGACAATCATGACCAGCCTGAGGAATGGCTGTTTTCATCCATCAGCAATAAATAGCCCCAGGGGACCCTGCCTGTGACAACAGGGAGGGAGACACCGTGTTCATCTGAAGTCTCATTTTCTTGGTTTGGGGTCTTTTGAGTCAGAAACTTCCCCTCTGTGTCAACAAGGCTTATGTGAACACTTAATTTATTATCCTGAGGGTCCAGGAGACAAAAAAATTATTGTGATGACTTCTTTTTCATGAAACAACTATATCTCAACTAGCACATTAAATCAGAAATGCAGTATAAAGACAAATAAACTGTCATGATTAATGTTAGCCTCAGTCATGGACAAATACATCTTTCTTCTACACGGAAGGAAGGTAAGAAAGAAGTAAGCCAAAGGTTCTAAAACACATTTTACATAATTAATGTAATTCTCTCCCTCTCTTACAAAGTGAGCCAGGCTCTTCCAAGCTCTGCCATTGTTCCTGTATTGTTTTTCCACCCAAATCTCCGTATTTCTCATTCCCCACTTCTTTGCCTAGAGGACACACATCTTTGAAGAATCAGGCTGTGGTTCTCAACCACGGCTATATTCAAATATCATCTGTGATTAGAGTTGCAAGATTCAGCAAATAAAAATGCAGGACCACCCGTTAAATTTGCTTTTCAAAAAACAGTGAACAATTTTTTTAGTATTAAGTATGTTCCATAAGATATTTCCAACATACTCAAAAGACTCTTCATTGTTTATCTGAAATGCAAATTTAACTGGATGTTCTATACTTTGTCTACAACATCTGGAGTGTTTGCCTTTGCCTCTGCCTGTCCCTAGAAATTCTACTTTAATTGCTAGAAGGTGCCTCCTCCCCACCTACACACATGAGCACGCTTCCAAGTTCTCTTCTTCCTTATCTCTTCTCCCCACACTTTCAGGTAACTTGTACCTACTTGGAGCGCCTGTTAACACAATGTCTGGGGGATAGGATATCTATTGAGATCATTAGTGTTTTGTTGCTGCTGCCTGCTGTGAAATATTCAGAAAAAATGAGCACTATTTGTGTTTTGGGCTTTTCACTTTTCTCTTGCCCTCCAAGATCAGGTGAGCCTTGGTGTCCTCTAACTTTAGAAGCCAGCCCAATTTAGAAGGTGTGTACAGGTTATGGAGGTCATTTTGGTTCTGGGAAAGTCTTCAAACACATGCAGCCAGCTTTCCCTGAGCAAGGAAGGGGAGGGAGGGAGCACATTTGAAGGAGGTGGGGTGGCACCTAAACATGGGACAGAGGAGGGAGGCGCCCCAATACTGAAAGAAATTATTGAAATAGCACCCTAAGTGTTCTTCCTGCTTCAGTTCTTGCCCTCTACCCTCCCTCCCCTTTAGAATGGAAATCAGATCACATCACTCCCGCCCAGATTCCTCCCGTGGCTCCCCTCTTATTCCAAATAAAAGATGGGGCTTGGTCTGCCCCAACACAGTTCATTCCATCTCCACACCAGGCTCCTAGCTGTTCCCAGAGCATCCCAGGCATGCTGTTCTGCCCTCTTCGCATTTCCATGTTCATTTCCCTCTGCCAGGAATTCCCTTCTTCCAGAAATTCGCCAGTTTGTTTCATCACCTATTTTGCCTTGTGCAAAATGCGAGGTTCATCCTGACCTCCTCCCAACACCTCCCATCCCTCTTCCTTACTTTGCTTTCTCTGTAGCACCAAACTCTTCCAAGCTTTGATACAATTTGCTTATTGGTTTTATTTGTTGTCTGTCTCTCTATGACTCTCTGTTATTGAGCATCCTGAGGGCAAGAGTTTCTGTCCGTTTCACTTCTCTACACCCAACACAAAGGCTAGTCCCTGGTTTATAGCTGACACTCTATAAATATTGGGAAAGAAGGGAAGGAAGAAAGGGAGGAAGGAAAGGAGAGTGGAAGGGAAGCAGGATAGCAGGGAGGGAGAGGAAAGCTCAGAGATCTGAAGATGCCCAGTATAGTGAGAATGAAAAGACCCTGCTTCCCAGGCCTAGGGGAAGTGGCAGGACCTTTGAGAGATGCAGGTCTCTAGACACAGGTACCTAGGATTGAACTGATTCCTCTGTCTAAGTGTGTCACTGAATCAGTAAACTCTCCAGATGTTCAGGGACCACACAGAGCATTAGGGGTAACCATGAGGTCGACTAGGTCTCCCAAAACTGTGTACTCCAGAGATGACCCCTGGGATGTTCTGTAAAGTCTAGGGAAGAAAAAAGTAAAGATACAAAAAAGACCAATGAGACTGAATTTCCCACCACTATGTGAGATGGGAGCTTAGAGTCAGACTAAGATTGATTTAGAGAAACTAAAGATACATATTTCTTGAAAAAAATCAGTGAATGAAGTTTGTACTGGTTAAATTTATGTATCTGTTAAAAACAGTGTAACCACTGAACTGTAAAAATACTGTAGTCTTGGTGCCCCGCTTGCTAGCTGAGTGACCCTGGGTGAGTCACCTCCCTGAGCATGGAGTGTCTCATCTATAAAGTGGCATCACTGTACCTCACACATCAGTCAGAATGTGTTAGGTGATGCTGGAGTAACACGTAAGCTCCAACTCTCCATGTCCTGAAATAGCAAAGGGGCATTTCTTGATCACACACATGTCCTCCCAGGTCAAGGAGAGAGCCCTGCTCCAAACACATTCAGGAACCAGGCCAATAGGGCAGCCTCCTTCCACACACCTGGTGGCTGTGCCAGAGGGAATACAAGCTCCAGAGACCCTCTTGGTGGCACCCAAGGGCCACGCCCCAGAAAGTGGCACATGGCACATTAGCCTTAAGTCTGTTCTTTGGCCAGAACTAATCATAAGGCCCCACCCAACAAAGGGGATCAGGAGTGTGATGACACCATGTGCCTGGAAGAGAAAGAGCAGCAAATATTTAGGAAAACATCCCACAGGGGTACCAAAGGCAAGTGTGAGGGTGAAATGAGGTAATATACGTAAAGTGCCTATTACAGAGCCTGGCACATAAAATACACACCACGAATGAAAGCTGTAATTAGATCCTTAAGAGTCTTGGGGAAGGCTGAGATGAAACCTATTTTATGCCCAGTCATTAGCTCAGTGCCTAATAGGCATTCTTTTGTTTGTTTGTTTTAATTGAAGTACAGTCAATTTACAATGTTGAGTTAATTTCTGGTATACATATAGTGATTCATTTATACATACACATATAAGATTAACATACAGAAATCAATTGCATTTCTTTACACTAACAATGAACTATCAGAAAAGGAAGGTAAAGAAACAATTCCTTTTAAAATCACATCAAAAAATAAAATAAAATACTTAGGAATAAACCTGACCAAGGAGATGAAAGACTTATACATGGAGAACTACAAAACACTGATTAAGGAAATTAAAGATGATTTAAAGAAATGGAAAGACATCTCATGCTCTTGGATGGAAGAATTAATACTGTGAAAATAGTCATACTACGCAAAGCAATCTACAGATTTAATATGATCCCTGTCAAATTACCCAGGACATTTTTCACAGAACTTGAAGAAATAATTCTAAAATGTATATGGAATCACAAAAGGCCTAGAATTGCCAAAGCAATACTGAAGAAAAAGGAGAAATAACCCTTGCAGACTTCAGTCAATACTACAGAGCTACAGTAATCAAAACAGCGTGATATTTACACAAAAACAGACATATGGATCAATGGACCAGAATAGAGAGTCCAGAAATAAACCCACAGACTTACAGTCAATTAATTTTCAACAAAGGAGGCAAGAATATACAATGGAGAAAAGACAGTCTCTTCAACAAGTGATACTGGGAGAAAGCTGGACAGCCACATGTAAATCAATGAGGTTAGAACATTCCCTCACACCATACACAAAAATAGACTCAAAATGGCTTAAAGACTTAAGCATAAAACAAGATACTATGAACCTCCTAAAAGAAAACATGGGCAAAACATGTTCTGAGATAAATCTTGGCAATGTTCTAGGGCAGTCTACTCAGGCAATAGAAATAAAAAGCAAAAATAAACAAATGGGACCTAATTAAACTTATAAGCTTTTGCACAGCAAAGGAAACCATAAGCAAAACAAAAAGACAACCTACAGAATGGGAGAAAATATTTGCAAATGCGGAGGCTGACAAGGGCTTAATTTCCAGAATATATAAACAGCTCGTACAGCTTAATAACAACAACAACAAAAAAACCCAATCCAAAAATGGGCAGAATATCTAAACAAGCAATTCTCCAATGAAGACATGCAAATCGCCAATTGGCACAAGAAAAAATGCTCAATATCCCTAATTATCAGAGAAATGCAAATCTAAACTACAATGAGGTATCACCTCACACCAGTCAGAATGGCCATCATTCAAAAGTCCACAAATGATAAATGCTGGAGAGGGTGTGGAGAAAAGGGAACCCTCCTACACTGTTGGTGAGAATGTGGTTTGGTGCAGCCATTGTGGGAAACAGTATGGAGATTCCTTAAAAAACTAAAAATACATTTACCATATGATCCAGAAATCCCACCCCTGGACAACCCAGAGGGAACTTTAATTTGAAAAGATATATGCACCGCAATGTTCATAGCAGCATTATTTACAATAGCCAAGACATGTTAATAACCTAAATGCCCATTTAGAGATGACTGGATAAATAAGTGGTATATTTATACAATGGAATACTACTCAGCCATAAAAAACAAAATAACGCCATTTGCAGCAACATGAATAGACTGGAGATCATCATTCTAAGTGAAGTAAGCCAGAAAGAGAAAGAAAACTACCATATGATATTACTTATACGTGGAATTTAAAAAAAAAAAAAAGACACAAATGAACTTATTTACAAAACAGAAAGACTCAGACATAAAAAACAAACTTATCATTACCTGGGGGAAAGGGGGTGGGAGGGATAAATCAGGAGTTTGAGATTTGCGGATACTAACTCCTGTATATAAAATAGATAAACAAGTTTATATTGTAGAGTACAGGGATCTATACTCAATACCTTGTAGCAACCTATAATGAAAATGACAAAGAATATGAAAAGGAATATATGTATGTATATGTATGACTGAAATATTATGCTGTACATCAGAAATTGACACAACACTAAACTGACTATACTTCAACTAGAAAAAAGAAACTCTGAAATTAAAAAAAGAAAAAATATACATATATATTCCTTTTCATATTTTCATTATAGGCTATTACAAGATATTGAATATAGTTCTCTGTGCTGTACAGTAGGACCTTGTTGTTTATCTATTTTATATATAGTAGTTAGTATCTGCAAATCCTGAACTCCCAATTTATCCCTCCCCACCCCCTTCCTCCCTCGCTAACAGGCATTCCTTTAATGAAGACTGCTGATTGAATTCACTGAGTTTTTTCTATATTTCAGACAATAGTCCCTCATGGGGAAAGGGACGTAACTATACACAAGTTCAGCACTGCACCATTCCCATGCCTCCCCAAACCTACAGAACCAACATTGATGTAATGCCTCTTATGTTCTAGGAAAGTGCTATTCCAGGCCTGGGGGGATACAGAGTGAAGCAGACAGAGAGCCCCTGCCCTCAACAAGCTTACATCCTAAGGAAAGATGAGGAGGCAGAGAGGACACACTTAATCAAATATGTGAGATGGTGGTGCTGAAGAAGACACCGTGGAATAATGCGGTAGGGAGCAAGTCTCTACGGATGGGAAAGGAGGCCAACAAGGAGGGCTGCCTGAGGGTGACTCTGTGATGGGAAGGAAATTTGCCGCAGGAAGATCCAGGGATCCAAGCAAAGGCACCTGCAAATGCAGAGAGCCAGAGACTGGAAAGAAAGAACCATGTTTAAGAATCAGAAGCAATGTCATGTGACTGGGTCCTAGTGCACAAGGGGGAGAGAGCAAGGATGAAGGAATCAGAGAGGCAGGCATGGTCCTGCAGGCCAGGATAAGAAACTGAGGTTTCATTCAAATTATAGGAAAGAACAAGTGCAGAGTAGGTGGAGTACAATTTGGGAAACAAACAATAGTGCTTTGGCCAAACCAACTTTTAGCCAAGCCAAATCAAGTTTGAGGTACCTATAAAACATCCAAGGTACCTATTAAACAGCAACTGGATACCAAATCTGCAATTCAGGAGATTTAGACTGGAGATACAAAACTGAGACTCTTTAACACAAGTCAGAATACAGAGTCTTTAAAGAGAACACTGGCCTCTCTGGAGCTGGTACTAGCTGAAAAGTCAACGTTGCTTAAATCAAGTTAACAGAAGAGATGCTGCCATTCAGAAAAGTTCTCTTGGGCATGTCACTGCTAAATCAGACACTACTGTTACAAATAGTAACTGCAGATTTTTTAAGCAGTAACTTGGAAGATGGTGAATAAGGTATAACCATGAAGATGCATGAAATTCACCAAAGGGAAATGCCATAATCTGAAGATGAATTTTATCAGTCAGAATAAGTTAGGTTCTGCTGTGATAACAACAAATATCAATGTATCAGTGGCTTAAAGCAGCAGGGATGTATTTTTACTATCACACGGCATGTCCATCAGCATAGGGCTTTGCTCAACAGACTCACTCTGGGAACCACGCTAACAGAGCAGCCATCTCAAAGAAGCCAGTTCCAGGTGAGAGGGCTTGAAAGGGTCTCACATAATAATTGAATACATGAAGGAGTACTGTCTCTTCTGTTCACAACCCAAGTCATCCCAGCCACAAGGGGGCCAGTATGCACAATCTTACTAATGTGTCCATTTTCCAACATTTCCAATTCTTCCCACTCTTGTCATCATTTTTTTTTTTACTAGAGATAACCCTCAAAACTCTCATGATAGGGGAAACTAGGAGAAATAAGTCATGATTATATGATTCGTGATATCCTTTAATTTTCACAACAACCCTATCAACTAGTTTTTATCCTTCCCATTTTGCAAATGTGGAAATGAAGGCTTAGAGATATTCAGTAGCATGCCAAAGGCCCCATGACAAGTAGACAGGGGATCCAAGATCTGTAGGTCAGGAACAAACACAAAGTCATCGTTATTCTTTCCAGAATAACACACTACCATCTACTCTCCTGCGTCCCCTTTAAAATGACTGGGTGTTTTCCTCTTAGATCCATCCTGTCCAAGCCAGAAAAGGAGAGGGAATACTTAGCAAAATATATTTAATTAGAGAAAAAGAATAAATGTAGCAAATGTTGGATTAGCTCAATTTTCTTTGGTCGTCTTTGTCTTCTGTGAGTGGAAGGAGAAAGGTGGGGGAATAGAACACAAGGCAGATAAGAGGCCTCTGATACTGCTGGGGAAGCTGAGCTGATGCTTATTTTTAAAGATTCTTCAGGGATTCAGACATGTGTAGGCCAGCTCAGCCTCAAAATCATGTTTCATGGAGTTGATTCCTTATGAACCATAAAACAGTCTTCACTTGTCCCCAGTGTTATTCATAGAAATGCGTATCAGAGAGATCAGAAAATGATTACACATTCTCTTTTCCAAGGGCCCCAGTAAGCAGTCTGTTATATTTCTTGGTTAGGGCAGCGTATTCAGTTATGTTTCAAGTTCCTGCCAGTTGGGACTGCCTTTGTACAAAGCTTTGCACAAGGTTAACTTTCAACTAGAACACAGGCGTATCCGTCTTGTTCCAAGGCTTTGATTTAAACTTTCTGTAGATTCAACGTGTTGACTTAAGTTTGTCGTGTTTATTTGTAAAGTATTTTCTGACACCTTGTTACAGTTACTCCACACCCCCAATTACAACCTGGGTCCTGAGAGAAAAATCCGAATCACGGCCTGAGCCACCTGCTCTGCTACAAAAGCCTCATTTCTCAATGCTCAAAGATGCCAAATTCTAAAAGAAAAGCTCCCAAAATAGGGCAAATCCTCAGTCAAGAAAAGAACAGAAGATAGAAAAGACAAAGACTGGGTTACGAAGCTTGAGATTGCAAATGGTTTAAACTTCTTCCTTCGCCAGTGCTTCATCTCCATTTTACACACAGGTAAAACAAAGCAAGAAAATGAATAAACCTGGACTGGACCCCTCACCAAAGGCAACTGTCTTACCACGTTCCACCAGGCAACTCATGAGAGGTCTCTACCACGTGTTGGAGCAGAGAGAAACCGTACAACGTGAAGGCCAACCCACAGTATCTCCCCAACAGCAGTACTAAACCGAGGTCAGATCTGAAGATTGCAGGCAAGTCGTCCCAATGTCAGAAACCGAAGGGACCTGGGACACTGCCACGTCTCAGTATCTTTGGTGACACAGGGGGAAGCAGAGGCCCATGGAGCTGAGATGACGGTCGAGCCATCTTGGCTCCCTAGTACCAGAGCCAGGCCTGAATCCAAGCCCTTCCTGAGGGTCCAAGTGGCCCCCTTTTGGAAAAAGCTTCAGGTTAAGGGCTGGTTCCCAGTTGTGACCAAGTGCTGAGTGGCCTGGTAGCTCCCAGCGTTCCTCGTCTGAGAAATGGGGAGAGTAGTATTTACTGCTATGGGACGGTGGGAGCATTATCAGAGGAGCATCAATATACGTCCCACAATAAACCGTTCACATCTCTGACACTCCACTTTGTAAGATCACCGAAAATCTGTGCATGTGGGTCTCCTCGCCTGGCTCCTGCCGCAGACCCGCCAGCGCCCGGGCTGACCTGAGGCGACGCGGTCAGCGCCCAGGGTCGCGGCCTGGCTTCCGTGGGCGCCTTCCCCCCGGAAACCCCGAGAGGACAGCGGACACAAAGCCTCAGCACCCCAGCCCAACGCCGTTTTAGAGCCTCACGCTCCTTCTCTCTCACCTTGCCAGGGTAAAGTCCGCAGGAAGCAGCCCAGACGGCGCGGGGCAGGAGGAGCGGGAGACGCAGGCGGGCGGTTTTTGGCGCCAAAGCCTAAGCGTAAATGAGGGCGCAAAAGATGGGACTGCGCAGGCGTACGGCGTCGGTGTGCTTTACAAATCGGACAGCAGGGAGGGTGCGACCAGAAAACGCGGTCCCCCAGGACACATGTTTCACTCTAAGGAAGTTCCCTGTCTCAAGATGCTCCTCAGCAGAGTCCTGGGGCCGGGCATCGTGACTGGGTCACTTCTGGTAAAACTGCCCCAAGTGTTTAAACTCCTGGGAGCCGAGAGTGCCGACGGGTTGAGTCACCAATCTGTAATGCTAGCTAGCGTTGGTGGCACTGACTGGGACCATGGCCCACAGCTTCACCAGCAACTTCTCCTTCAGCTCTGGGGGTGAAGCCCTGTTCCTGATGCCTTCCGGGTCCTGCACTACAGGGGAAAGACTGTGAAAGGTGTCGCTTTCCCAGTCCTGCTGGTTGAGCTTTCACCACTGAAGCCCCTGGCCTTTGTCACTCTGCTCCAGGCCTCCCACCTGCCTGCTGTGATGGTGGGAGTGTTACCGAGTCCAAACTCGTTCTGCTCCCCTCAGGACAGGCCAATAAATGCGGAGACCTGTTGGGGCAAGGAATAGCGACTTTATTCAGAAAGCCAGCAGACCAAGAGGATGGCAGACTAACCTCTTGGAGAACCATCCTATTCTAGTCTTTTATACAAAAAACAGGGGAGGGGGTGTGGTTGATTGTTGCAAACTTCTTGCTGTAGGAATTCTTTCTTCTTCCAGCTGTCCATGTGGGTCAGGTCATGGTGTCCCTGTAAACCTCCACAAAACAAAGGTTATTTCCTATTCTGCAACTTGTTATCTTTACATAAGTGCAGAAGTATTAACATCGTTAAAGGTTAGAGCCTTGAGAACAGGCTCTCCCTTACATTTCAGGCTAAAGGCAACATTGTTTGACAAAAGGTGCAGAGCTACCAAGATTAAGCCCAGAAACAGGGCACAGTGGTAAAAACCAAAGAAACAGATCCAATGTAGTCAGATTTGTTCTCCTGTATTATAGGAGGGCTGCTCCAGACAGCCAGCAACTATCCCAAAGGGTACACGGGCCAGCTCTCAACAATCACATTCTATCTACTCTTTGGGGGCTCCCTGGCCAGAATCTTCACCTCCATGCAGGAAACTGGAGACCCCCTCATGTCTGGAACCTTTGCAGTCTCTTCCCTCTGCAATGGCCTTATCACTGCCCAGCTCCTCCATTACCCCACAAGGAGACAAAGGAGCAGTAAAACTGAGCTGGCTACTGGAAGTACATTCCAGTGCTGCCATTCATCCACCCAACCTTAGGGTCCTTCTCACCTGAACCAGCCCCACACATCTGGTGTCAGAAATGTGAGTATGGTAGTAGGTGCGAGTGAGATGTACATGGAAGGAAGACTGAGTTTTTCCCAACACACGCAAAATTATGTTGGTCTGCTCATGAGTATATTTGCCCCACTAGACTAAGACAGTGTCAGAGAAAGTCCTATACCTTGTTCCTTTTTGTGTCCCTGTGCCTGAACAGGGGCAGTCAAATGTTTGAGGACTGAATACTCAATTAAATGACATGTGTAACTTGTCTAGCACAGTGTCTGGTACTTAGAAGTCAATCCGGATGTCTCCCAGTTCTCCTTCAAATCCATCTTAAGACCCATTGCTCTTTGCATTGTATTATTCTGATACCCAATTGGGAAAGTCTACCTGTATAATTGGCTAGGACCTCTTTTAACAGTGTGAGAAGTTTATATTTAATAGTCTAGAATGAAATAAGCACTTAACATAGACAAATCTAGCATCTTCTTTTAAATAGAGTAACCTAATTTATGTGTTTTGAAATTATGTAACATTTATTTTCTATCTTAACAGCAATAAACAAGCATTGCCCCCCTCCCACTCACCCCCCACCCCCACTCAGGGTTCTTTCCTGCTCCAGCTTTCCATGTCTGCTCTGCCCCTCCTTCAGTCCAACTCCAATACCACCTTAAAGATTCCAGGTAAGCTGATCACCTAAATCCTCTAGGTCAAATGGATTTTCACTGAGTTTCTATAGGAGTTTTATGCCCACCACTCTCCCACACCTTTATACATACATTATGCCTTTCTTTAGATCCTACTCAAGTCCATTCATGTAGTTGTCATCAATCAAGCCAGCTGCTAACTTTCTCCAGGTCAAAGAAGTTCCTTCCTTTCCTTCTTTTAATTCCCTGGGCTCAGAATAGCAAATTGCTTCCGTCCTATGAAACAGCTCTGATCAAGGAGCTACCTGGGACTCCAAGGTGAAAAAATCCAGGCTTAGCAGGAAAATGAAGTGAAATATGTGTCTTGACTCTCCCTAAGTGGTGTATGGCCTAGAACTGAATACATAGCTCGTGATTCAAATATTAAACCTAGACTTACTATAGCCTCCAAGTCTAGGAGACAGCCCTTACACCCTCCCATCAACACACAAACACACACACACACACACACACACACACACACACACACACACACACACACACACAGTGGCCTCAGAATTGGTTCATCCTACAAAAAGATGGCCCCCAAAATTTAATCTCTTATTTTACAGATTAAGAAACTGAGATAGAGAACCCTTAAATAGATGGCAAATACATCGAGCTGGAACCAGAAGTCCAGAATATAACCCTCGGTCATTATCCCTCAGCAGCCCAGTTAGAAGCAATATTCAAAAGAGGGGTGGGTAGGATCTAGTAGAATCAGTAGTACCTGGTCTTTATCTAGTTAACTGCACAAAACTTGGGAGCTTAAAAAAATCATGAGGCTTTTTTTTTTCTTCCCTTCAGAGCAACATGGCAAGAGTATCAGTTGGGAGACTCGAGCCCCTCAGAGCTTCTCCTCTTACCAGGCCAGTGTTCTAACAGATTCCCCTCTTTATCCTGACCATGAACGCCTTGATCAGCATTGCACCAGGAGGAAAAACAAGCAATGAGAGAAAAGAACAGGAAAACACACGCTTCTGCAAGTAGAAATTTAAGCTGCTCTGAGTGTGTGCTAAGTGAGTGAGCCCAGTGACAGCCCCAGGATCAGAGTCTGGGACGCCTTGTGGCTGCATCCCAGACCTTGGGGCCAGCAGACGCTGTGCACATCCAGCCCAAATCAGCCGGTGCTTCGTTCTCTGGGTGGGACATTCTGTCTCCCCACGATGAAGTTCTTGCTCTCCGGGGAGCTCCTGGCTCTGCCCTGCGCATAACTAGATACGCTCAGATTCTGTTTCCCCGTTTTGCTGGTACAACACTTTAGACTTTAACTCTGAGAAATAAGTATATGTAAAACTAGATGCAAAACAAATTATTTCCTAAAGAATAACTTAAATGAAACACTGTCCTAAATGAAGACACTTCTAAATGTTCCTGGATTCTTTCTTTGACTCCAAAGGACAAAAGGGATTAACTCTAGCTACCCTAAATGAGTTACTCAAGATGCCCAATTAATGGGTGAATTAAAACTAAACACAGTTACTATTTATTGAGCTCAGTTCCAGGCACCGCGTCAAGAAGTTTACCAACATCTTTATATTTCATCTTCATGACAATTCTATGAGACAGTTCTTCTTGCCCTCATTTCACAGATGAGGGGACAGACTGAGGCAGGTGAGTGATTTGCCCCTGGTCACACACCAACACTAGACCAGGTAAGGAATGAGAAGCACCTAAGTGCACAATTTAAGGAGGCACCCACTCTCAGGGCTATACAAGGGCAAGGCCATCACCGGAGTGTGAGTGCCACCTTAAATTTACATCCTAGGAGCCTCCCTTGCCTCACCCTAACCATGTCACAGGTGAGCAACACAGCAGTAGTACACCTGGGATTCAGACTCAGATCTACCTGGTTCCAAAGCCCTCGCTCACACCACCCATCCTGTCGTAGAGATAAGCAACTCTACCCATGATATTTTGTTTCAAATCACAAGTCCCTGCACAAGCATCCTTGAGAGCTGAGATCACAGAAGGGCAGCTTCAGCCACAGGAACCCAGCAGAGTGGCACGGGGGTGTGGCAGGTTCAGACCTACACCAACCCTCAATCATGCTATAATCACAGGGTACACCCAATATCCTAAAAGGAAAAACTATTTTGTAAATATCCTCAATATGAAACACAAGAGTACAGAAATCTGCTCTATTTTAAACCTAAGTTAGTGATCAATTTGTTCTGAGACAGAGAATACAGTGCATATTTTTCATGAATGTAAAAACCAAAACCAAAGTTCTGATTAAATCCCATGGCCAATTCCCCAGCCTAGGCTCTACCCTGCTCATGGCTGAAGCCATAAAACTTCTAATTGCTCACCAGGGGTAGAATAAAACACATTTCTTGAGGGCGAGAGCAGAAAGCTTGACTGCCATGAAGCTCACCATCCCATCTGTGGGCTGGAAAGGGGAGGAGAGCTCAGGCTTTTGCCTTGTGGACAGCACTCTTTCCTGACCTCTTTTTGGCAGGGAGGATGTGTGGGAATTCTACAACGTCTACGTTTGTCAAAATTACCCCCAATTATGAGAGATATTACCCCAAATGACTCTTTTCCCTTGCCAGCCACAATTTCCCATTGTAATTTTCATTTTCATCTGAAAAACATTTTTTACCAAAAATAAAATTGTATATTTAGTTTGAAAATGGGTATCAGCCAGGTGTTGGACATGTGACCTACCAGTCATAACTGAGTTGGTCTAAGATTCATCCATCAGAAGCCACCAAGCTTAACTGAGGTGGTAAGAGGATGTGGGGAGATACCTAACAGGGGGAGTGAGAGGGAACAAAAGTTTTGATACACCACACGATAGACAAAGATTTCTAATAGCAAAATACCAAAGATTCAGCCTGGCAAAACTGATGGAAGGTTGGATCTTAAATTTCTAGTGCTCTTTTTAGCATAGTTCCAGAAAACAATGAAATCATGTTATTTCAATTAGAGTTTCCATCCCAGGCCTTGTATTTTCATCTTCCCCAGCAAAGGAACAGAGAATGGTGGAACTTGCCCTGTGTGTAAGATGATGCTGTGTCACTTTAATGCTTAAAGATTTGTTACAGCCTTGAAGCTTCTGGCATCTCCTGGGAGCTGGTTAGAAATGCAGACCCTCAGTCCTTGCTCCAGACCTACTAAATCAGAGACTGCATTTTAACAAGATCCCCAGGTGGTTCGTGGGCATATTAAGGTCAGAGAAGCACTGTGTTAACTCCAACTATGATTAGGAATGAAGAGCAAAGGAATAGTAAATTCGCCATTCCCACTGATGGAGTGATGAAGATGCTATGAGCACCATGCTCCTGCCCCGCTCTTCTCTACTTGAGATCGTTTACTCTCTGTGGCAACCCAGAAAGGAAGGCATTATCCCCATTTTACAGATGAGAAAGTTGACACTCAGGAAACTTAAATAACTTCTCAAAGGTCACTATTTAATAAATGGCAGAGCTGAGATTCTTTCTCAAGTCTCTCTGGTACCAAAATCAGTGTCTGGTACCAAACCCAATCTTTGAGAGTGGTTCAGGATGCTCTTGTGATAAAGAATCCACAAACTTGCTAGAATTACTTGGATTCCATGATGTGACTCTTGGGCCCAAGGATAAAATGCCACATCTCTTTAGGTCATTCTGAAATCTTTCCTGTGGGAATAAAATCCTCTTCAAAACTACACTAAAGGTTACTACAAGATATTGAATATAGTTCCCTAGGCTATATAGAAGAAACTTGTTTTTTTAATCTATTTTTATATATAGTGGCTAATATTTGCAAATCTCAAATGCCCAAATTTATCCCTTCCCACTCCCTTTCCCCAGTAACCATAAGATTGTTTGTTATGTCTGTGAGTCTGTTTCTGTTTTGTAGATGAGTTCATATATTGAACTATATTCAACATTTTGTAATAACTTTTAATGAAAAAGAATATTAAAACGAATATATGTATGTATATGCATGACTGGGACATTGTGCTGTACACCAGAAATTGACACATTGTAACCGACTGTACTTCAATAAAAAAATTAAAATAATAAAAAGATGAAAAAACAAACAAAAAACTACACTAGATGTGAATACTCTTTATAATTAAACATGAAAAAAACTGCTTGCCTTCCCTCTAAATAACACACTATAAATACTATAAATGTAACCAAGAGCTTGTAAATTATTAAATAAAACTTCATGGAGAAAAATCACTTCAGTGTACCAGCCCACAAAAAAAGTGTCTTTTGCAGCATCCCAGTAATTAGTGAGGTCAGAATTAGTATCATTGACAAGTTCTCTTATCACTGATAAGTAGAACTGATAAGCTCTCAGACCATGAGCTCCCCAGGGGCAATGAAAATATATTTTTTTTCAATCCTTTATTTTTTCCAGTCAGTTTTATATTTACAAGAAAATTGAGAGGAAGGTACAGAGATTTCCCATAAATCTCTCCACCCCCACACATTCACAGCCTCTCCCATCATCAACATCCCCCACCAGAGTGGTACCTTTGCCACCACTGATGAACCTACATTGACACATCACAATCACCCCAAATCCATATTTTATATTAGAGTTCACTCTTGGTGCTGTACATTCTATGGGTTTGGACAAATGGATACTGACACGTATCCACCATTATACCACTGTCACACTCACTGCCCTGAAAATCTCCTGTGTTCTCTCTATTCACCATCCTTCCCCTAACCCCTGACAATCACTGTTGTTTTTTTTTTAACTTGTCACCATACTTTTGCCTTTTCCAGAATGTCATATAGTTAGAATCATACAGTATGTGTAGCCTTTTTGGATTAATTCTTTCAGTTAGTCATATGCATTAAAGGTTCTTCCACTAATTTTCATGGTTTCATAGCTCATTTCTTTGCAACACTGAATAGTATTCCATTGTCTGAGTGTATCACAGTTTATCCACTCACCTGCCAAAGAACATCTAGGTTGCTTCCAAGTTTTGGCAATTATAAATAAAGCTTCTGCAAACATCAGTGTACCAGTTTTTGTGTGGACAAAGGTTTTCAGCACTCTTGGGTAAATACGAAGGAGCATGATTTCTCGATTGTATGGTAGAATTATGCTTAGTTTTGAAAGAAACCACCAAACTCTCTTCCAAAACAGCTGTACTGCTTTGCATTCCCATGAAGATATCTTTTTTCATTTTATACCCCTACTTTCTTATACCATAGCATAGAGTCAGCACACAGCAGTTGTCCAATAAAAATTTATGGATTAATGAAATAATGAATGCCTTATATACTTTTTTCAATCATTATGCATGCATTTATTCAGCAAATATTAATGAAGCACCAATAAATTCACACATTATGTTAGGTATTAGAAACACAAAAGAGAAAAGACACTGGGCTTAATTTCGTATGTTTTCTAATAGTCAGAAGAGGCACAGGTTTTAGATCATCCAGATCAAGGGATGCACCATCTCAGCCTCTACAGGTCTGTTCCATCAGCTACAGAATGCAGAGAACTAGAGTTACTGTTCAGGGTGGTTGAGTTAACTAAAATGATGTATATTGAATGGCAATCACTGCTTATCACATATAAGCTCAAAAGTAGTAGCTATAATCATTGATATCATTTGTTTATAGTAATAGATTTTTAATCTTTTAAACCTTCACAAGAATGGATATAAGTCCATAGCCTTCACAAACCCATTTTCTTTTTAAGGTGAAGTTGGTTTCATAGTGATCCTCTTTAAGGAGAAAATGGTTTAGGAACTCCAAGAAGAAGGATCAGACATCTTAAATGTCACCCAATGATCCAACAGCAAAGAAGCCTTGGGGAAACCCAGTGCCAGTCTAAGTGGGGAGGGGGAAGCATCTCGCCTTTGCTGCTGGCAGAGCCTCGTGCTGTAGGCAGGCCTTCAGCAGCAGATCAAGTGATCCCTGTGTAGGTCTTCCAGATCCCAGAGAAATAAAACACAGTTTACTATGACATTATCATGGTAAGGGAGGGAGTCTTTTTCCAATGGTTACTGGATGTGACTCTGTCACTGGACACCTTACCAGGCATATCTGACATGGGAAACTAGCTAAGTCACTTGCTGAGAGTTCTGCTATCTTCTTTCTTCTATAGCTTCCTCAACAAAAACCAAGCAAAAATGACTTAACTTCAATCCAGCAATCCCACTCCTGGGCATATATCTGGAGAAAACTGTAATTCAAAAAGACACATGCACCTTAATATTCATAACAGCACTATTTACAATAGCCAAGACATGGAAACAACCTAAATTTCCATCAGCAGATGACTTGATAAAGAAGATGTGGTATATTTGTACAATGGAATATTACTCAGCCATAAAAAAGAATGAAATAATGTCATTTACAGCAACATGGATGGGTGTAGAGATTATTATATGGAGTGAAGTAAGTCAGACAAAGACAAATATCATATGATACCACTTATATGTAGAATCCTAAAAAAAAAAGATACAAATTCTGTTTACAAATCAAAAACAGACTCATGGACATAGAAAACAAACTGTGGTTACCAAAGGGGAAAGGGCAGGGAGGGATAAATTAGGGGTTGGGGATTAACAGACACACTATACTATATGTAAAATAGATGAAAAACAAGGACCTACTATAGAGCACAGGGAACTATATTCAATTTCTTGTAGTAACATATAATGGAAAATAACTTGAAAAGAAAAAATACATGTGTGTGTGTATGTATGTATGTTTGTGTGCATATATATATATATATTATATATATAATATATATATATATATATAAAATTGAATCACTTTGCTCTACACTTGATAGTAACATTGTGAATCAACTACACATCAATGAAAAATTTTTAAAAAAAAGCAGCCACCAGGAATTGGTCTCAGCCCTCCCCTGGCATGATCTTCAGATGTGTATATGCTAAACCCTATGCACCTCCTACCAACCCACATGGCCAGGCATCTCTCTGCCTTATGAATATTCACTTTTACAGGGCTCCCCAAAAGCAAGTTCCAAGAGGCTCTGATGGTGTCTTTTTGAATCAATGTTCAAACAAACCAAGATGTTTGCTTGCACTTGTTAAGAGTATGGCCTCTGAAGTCAAACTGGCTGTAACTCTCATGAGTTGTGTGACCTTGCACAAATCATCTACCTCTCTGTGCCTCAGTTTCACCATCTGTAAAATGAGGATAATAACATTATCTAATAATAGCATGACTTTCAAAAAGTTAAAAAACATGGCACAGATGTACAGCTGTCAAAGCTTTTTCTAACTCCTTAAAGCAAGGGGCCGAAAGATTGGTAAAAATGGTTCAAAGAACATTTGAAGAACTGAGATTTTTGTAGGCACTAGAGAAAGAATTGGAGTAAGATTGTCAGATTAGATGTTAAACAAACTGGTTAATGTCCTACAGGCAATAAATCTGTAACCTTTGAAGTTACCTTTTTCATTAGACAGAAAGAATTTGCATCTCTACCAGACAAAACCTCTACGTTGACAGGTAGCTTGAAGAGTCTGTCTGGGCCCTAGTCAATAATAGTCAGTGGAACAAATGTTCCCCTCTAGAGCTGCACCACCAAATACAGTAGCCACTAGCCTCACACGGCTATATGTAAATCCAGGTTAATTAAAGGTAAATAAAATTAAAAATCCACTTTCTCAGTAGTCACACTTTAAGTGTTCAGTTTCTGGGGGTAGCTGGTGGCTGCCGAATGGGAGAGGGCAGAGTAGACATCTCCATCATATCTGCACCCTCTGGGGGGTGGCACTGCTAGAGAACTCTGGGGAGCTGAAACAAACTACTACAAATCTAGTGCCTTAAAACAATGCCCATGTATTATCTCATGGTTCTGTAAGTCAGGACACTGGCTTACCTCCACTGGTTTCTCTTTTCCAGGTTTCCCAAGGCCAAAGTCAATGTGTCAGCCAGTCAGGCTCTAATAGGGTGGCTGTGGGAAGAGTCCGCTTCCAAGCTCCACCTGGCTGCGTGTGGGACTGAGGTCTCTGTTCCCTACTGGCTGTCAGGCAGGGGCTGGTCTTGCTCCTAGAAGCTGTGTGGGCCCCTCTAGCAACATAGGTCAAATCCCCCTCACCTTCGAATGTCTCTGACTCCCCTTCTGTGGATTTTTGGACTGAAAACAGCTGGAGAAGGTTCTCTAATGATTAGCTTGTGAGCACGTACAGAGTCCAATATGATCTCCGCACCATAAATTCTATAACCCCAGTGACATCTGCGAAGTCCCTTTTACTATGTAACATGACAAGTTCACTGCATACAGGGATGAGGATGAGGACATCTTTGGGGAGCCATTGTCCTGCCTATGACCGCAGGCTCATTAGACAGTGTTGAGTGGGACTTCAGGAGAGTGTGCCATCCCCCTTTTGCTTTATTTCCAAGCATTAGATAATTTTTTCTAACAACTTCCTAGCGTTATTATGAAGAGTAAATATATGAACCGGTCTGGGTGCAGAAATAAGTGCTACTTAAGTGTAGCACTAAACTTCCCGTGCCTTGGTTTCCTCACCTGTTAGATTTGAGTAGTATCCATGTCGTTCACAGGAGGTCGTTGTAAAGATTTCAGAAGCTAACCCATATTAAGAATTAAGCACAGTGTTCTACACATAGAGGAGGCTCAGAATGCCTCCGGTCTTGGTGAAGGAACCAACAATGTTGACCAACAGTAGTCCCACCCCCTGTGGGATGGAGGAAGAAGGGGCCAGCATCTTCCCTCTTCACCCACCCCCTTGGCTCCTGCATTTCAGGTGCAGATGGACGGATGGAAGCAAACCCACAGAGGCCCAGTGAGGACAACTCGGAGTGAGCAACGCCCTCCTTTGATGAGCGATCTGTCTCAAGTGAAATATCTCACATTTCCTCCCGTGGGGCAGAAGGAAAACGGGAACGTGCTGGACTGCGAGCCAGGGAGGCCAGAGGGAATGGAGGCTGGTGGAATGATGCCTTGGGGGTTTCCTGCCATGGAAACCAAAAAGGCCGTTGCAGGTTTAAAGTCATCCTCGGTAGCCTTTTGTGGTTTAAAATAAATGTGCGAGGGCAAATTCTTACTGGCCTCTTGTTAAATGCTGAACTCAAGATCTTCGTATCTTGATCTTGTCTCGTTTATTAAGTCTTTCCTGCCTCTCAAGGAGGCATTGTCCCTCTGTCTTTTGTGTCCCTGCCGCCCCTCCCCGGAACATCCAGTGGCAGTAATTCTGACACTTCATGGCACTCACTTTTGTTGCAGGTACAAGTCTCATGAGGGTCATGAATTGCACGTAGGTGAGAAATGTGCCTTTCTTTTCTGGAATTTAATATAATTTCTATTCTGAGCCACTGTTCCCTCCACGAGGCTCACATCAGTCAACATAGGGTTTCCCGACCCTCTGTGCCAGCATCTTACGCACAACTTGAGGCTGACATAGAACCAAAGCTATAGGAGCTACAGAGGCTGGGAGGACAGCTGCTCTTCAGCTGCCACCAAACCACACCTTCTCAGGTGGCATGTCCCACATCCAAGAGGAGCCTCGGCAATTGGTTCCCACAGGACACTCCCGGGTCTATCACATGTTCCACACTGAGAGCAATTTTCCTCTAAGTCTGTGCTGTTCTGTGCACACAGAAGCATTTTGTGTGGAGGACCCGTCAAAGCCATCCCAGACCCATCACCCAGGTATCCCAGATAGCCATTTATATTCGACTCATAAAGCTTTTTCTGGAAATAATCTCTGGGCACAGGTATACACACGCACACAGCCCTCAGCACCTCTCACTTCTTCTCCAGTCAGGGTGCAGCCAGCCAAGCCTGCTTCCTCAGCCCAGAAAAGCTGAGTGCACCCAGACTGGTCACATGGATAATCACTTAAAACTAATTACTCACTTGTGTCACAGAGATGGCCCCCAAACATCTGGTTCAGATAATCCACCCCCCTCCTCCCCCTCCTCCAGCCTGAAACGTTCTACCAAATGTTGCAGGAAAAAATACAACCTGTGCAGCGTCGCAGCTGGTCGATGACCCAACGCTGCAGGCTGACACCCGGGAACAAATCTGCACCCGGCAGAGAAGATCTGATTTCAGTGTGGTCGTTTTCCATGATTCAGAGCCGAACGCTCCTACTTCCTCCCTCTCCCTCACCCCAAGGGAAGAATTTCACCCAGAAATCAGACCCTAAACTCAAAGGAACTGGCACCAGGGAGGCTGCCCCAAGAACTTTGTGATACGGGCACTTTATGCTTTTCATGAAATCACTCCAAGGCACCTTACTCTGTTCGTTTATTTATTCAATAAACCTTTATTAGGACCCCTAACACATGCCAAGCTAAGCCCAGGGTGGTAAACAGTAAGAATTTCAGGAAAAGTCTGAAAGATCACCTATTACAAGCCTCTCTTGCTATAGAGTAGTCCCAGCGACACAGCTACTCAGGTGACATAGCCTGGTCTGGAACATCTCACACCCACAGGGAAACTGAGGCCTGAGGCTCACAAGCACAGCTGGCTGAGGAGCTCAGCTCAGACACATAGACCTTCTCTCCAGCCTCTTTGAAGTTAACAGCCACCCCCAAGACCAAGGAGAAAACAGTAACTTCATTTTGCGCTGTCTTTTGTTATCACAGCAACTCCATGCATGCCAGAAAAGAGATCCTGGTTACTAACCTGGTTGCTGTTCAAAGGAATTTCAAAATGTCCAGACCCTCTAGGGCATTTGCCACGCTGAGATTTGTCTAATACTTATCTGCAGTTGTTACTTGGCTTTTTCCTTTGAGGGGCTTGCAAAGCACCTCAGTATTAGGGATGCCTGTGCTCCTTGCCTTCATTTTAATTCCAAACTCTCTTATGGTGCATCACGTCTATTTCCCCTCTGGACCTGGAGTGCTGTCCCTTATCCCTGTCTTGGTTCACACTCACAACCCCTCTCTTCACACCTTTTCACAACGATTTTCTAACTGAGTTTTTAGCTTCCATCTACTACTGTCATTGAAACGAGTTTCATAAAATGCAAATCTAATCAGAACCTTTGCCCACCCACCCCACTTAAGTCATCCTCCTCACGGCCTCCTCCAGCTAGAAATAATTCTGAAGAATTTCATTAGCAAGACCTTCCACGATCTGGCACCAACTGACCTCACCAGCTTCATCCTCCATCAGTCCCCACATCCCTCCCCCCAGCCCTACGATCTAGTGAAATTACATGCCACTCTATTCCCCACAACTGCTATCCTCTTTTGTGTTTTTATACCATCCCTCATACCCAGAACGCCTTCCTCCCACACCTCCACCTGGAAATCTCCAAGTCACCTTTCACCCCAATTCGCTTGTCGCCGTGTTGGTTAACTATTCACCATTACCCTAAGAAAGTGCATTGTGATTTCCTCTACTCCTATATTTACCCATCTATCACATTGTTCGTGGTTTGCCAAACTAAGCCAAGAGTTCCTTATGGAACTAGGTGTTAGGAGCTGAATGGAGTTCATCATCCATTACTTATGATCTTGATACTATTATTTTATTGGTGACAAGATTGCATTTTTTATATCTCCATTTCTAATTCCTAACACAGTGCCATGGCATATAGTAAACATTCAAATTATGCCAGAGAGAGAGGGAGAGAGGGAAAGGAGGGAAAAAAAGGGAAAAAGAAAGAGAAATAAAGGCAGGGATGCTAGTGGCCCCAGCTCACCTATACTTTCTTTTCATTTCCTACCTCTGTCCGCATCTGACCATAACACTGTGTGTTCATTGGGCCATTTCTTAACTTTGGGGTCCTCCAGGTGAAGGGGCTGGAGTGACATGTGCAGTGCGAGGCAGAATTTTTTTCCTATATACTCCTGTCAAAGCCATCGATAAATTAGTTGAGTGGTTTTGACATTTTCTGCCTACTTGCTGATCTAAGCCTCTAAATAGAGCCTCTACAGTCCTTTCTTGCAGCCCATCTCAGTGTTTATAAGGTGGCAGAAGTTGTGGGGCTTACCTGTCGCTGGGCCAAGGTCAGATGGAGCAAAGCACAGCTTTATTAGACTTTGGAAAAGTTCCCAATAGGAGGCTCCTTCTCACATATACATGTCGTAGCTGGTAAAATACCTGCCAGCAGCTTCCAACCCCGCTGAAAGGGCGGCCATGGCCAGTAACCCTCACCTAATATATCAACGTAAATCTCATTCCTATCCCCTTTTATTCCTTACGCTTTCTCTCCACGGCTGGGCTGTACGAGGTCACCAGGAAATTGTTAGAGTTCCCGTCCCCCAGGACCAAGGAACACACTTCACGTTTCATTTCTTGCTACTCAGACTCACCATGGTTGGGGATTGGGGGATTATGTCGGGGGCTCCTAGAACCAGGGGTACCTTAGAAATCAGCGATCCCAGTTTCTCACTTTACAATGGAGGAAACGGGGGTGGCGGGGGGCGTGGGATGGCGGGGGGTTGCAGTCTGCCGGGGAATGAGCGCTCTGCTCTCATTCAGCAGAAGTAAACTGGTTTAAAAAGCATCAGAAAGCTGCTACCCACCTGGCTTTGCTCCCTCTGGGCACCAGAATCTTGACTGAAATAGACAATTCTATTTGCAGCACTCAGGAATGTCTACAGAATGAGATCCATAGAGATCTTTAACTCAAGACCTTATGACAACAGTGTTATTTCAAAAGCACTGACTTCATGCTCTAAAACAAAAACTAGCTTCATTTTTCTGGAATAATCATCGAGGCTTGTATTCCTACAAAAACAACCAGCTTCGAGTTCTTGCTAAGAGATGGATGAAAGTCCTGAGCTACAAAGAGTGAGGAAAGGCTCCCTGCTCTGGTCTGCTCTGAAGTCTGGTCTCCGTTCAGACGATGTTAACCCTCTGAGGGCCCCACAAGGTTCTCCTCCCCCGTCATTGCCACATCCTGTCCTGAGTCCAGGTCATATTTTCAGCTTCAGCTTGTGCTCTGCTCTAAGCTTCTCTGCTACAGCAATAAAAGACTAGTTTGACATTTGACAACTTTTTATGAAAACGTTAGTTGGGATGGGAGGGGGTGGGTGTCCAACATACAAATGGATTTGCTCCATTGGCTGGAAGCAGGGTGACTTGATATTTCCTGTGTAATATTAATAAACACTCACCCTAAGAGGAGCAGGCCAGGGTTTTTCCTGCTTAACCATTTCATGACTCTGTTCCAAGGATGACATTGGCAGGGAGTAGTGAGTCCTTGGGGAGCTGTTGGGATTTCTTTTTTAATATAGCTTGATCTGATGCAATAACTTTCAGGGAAATAATTTACCTAAATTAAAAGAGTGATTTTCCCCTGGACAGTGCTCTAAATCCCAGCCTAATGAGATTCAGTCCCTTCGAAAGAGATTCAATCTACCAAGTGTTAGACTCACAAGGCACTGAGCTAAAGACTTAGCATTACTATTATTTCATTTAATTCTCACAACCCTATGAGATGGATACTGTTATGATTACTGTCTTATGAATAAAGATGCTAAGACTTAGAGAGGTTAAGCTGTGCAATACATGTGTTAACAGGAAGAATTAGATCCACCTGGTGCTACAGCCAAAGCAGAGAATTTAATCATTGTACCAAAATGCTCAGGACCCATAGTAATGGACAGTGCTGTACCTTTGTGTTGCAAAGATGCTTTAAATACAAGCCAGTTTCTTAGAAAGCACTCTTCCCTGACTACCATTCAAGTACCATCCTCTTCAGAACTGATGTGCAACCTCGTGCATCCTTTCATCTGTGCTATTGCTAAGTCTTTTGTCTTCAGTCTTCCAAAGTCTCAACACTTTGGCAAGTTGGTTTCTTGGCAAAGCCAGAAGTGACAGTAGGCTGTATTAAACCCCAGGGTTTACCTGTGAAGGGGAAGGAGAGATCATGACTTGAGTGACTGAGTGAGAGTTACATCCTGAATAAAGAGATTCATGTCTGAAAATTCAACTGAGTGTCTTTAAAGTCTGGGACACAAACATATGAACCCAATTTGCCTCTTTCATATGCCCTTGAGTTTAAGTGTACTTGGCTTCATGTTTCACACTCTCTGATTATTCCCAATGCCAGGTCTTTATGCCTTTTCTACCTGATTCCATACTTCAGATTTGTTTTATTCTGCAGCTGTTGGATGGAGTGTTCTGTAGTGGTAGGTTAGATCTACTTGATTTATAGTGTTGTTCAAATCTTCAGTTTCCTTGTTGATCTTCCTTCTAAAGTTCTGTTCATTATTCAAAGTGAAGTATTGAAGTCTCCAGCTATTCTTGTTGAATTGCTTATATCTTTCTTCAGTTCCATCTGTTTTTACTTTATGTGTTTTGAGCTCTATTGTTAGGTTTACTTTCCATATACCTAGTGTTCACAGCAGCATTATTTACAATAGTCAAGATATCAAAGCAATCTAAGTGCCCATCAACAGATGAGTGGATAAAGATGTGAGATATATATATATATATATATATATATATATATATATATATATATATATATATATATATATATATATATATATATATATGTATATGTTTATGTAAAAATATATATGGTGGAATATTACTCAGCCATAAAAAAGGATAAAATTCTGCCATTTGCAACAATGTGGATAGGCCTAAATAGTATTATGCTTAGTGAAATGTCAGAGAGAGACAAATACTCTTTTATATGTGGAATCTAAAAATTTTTTTTTAATTGAATGTGTATAACAAAGCAGAAACAGACTCAAAGATATAGAGAAACAAACTAGTGGTTACCAGTGGAGACAGGAAAGTTGGGAGGGGCAAGATAGAAGTGTAAGATTAAGAGACACAAACTATAAGCAAAAAGGATATATTGTACAGGCAGGGAAACATAGACATTATTTTGTAATAATTTTAAATGGAGTATAATCTATAAAAATACTGAATCACTGTATTGTATACCTGGAACTAATATAATATTATACATCAACTATACTGACATAAAATAAATAAATAAATATAGATTTAATAAATTATATATTTATAATTATTATAACTTCCTGGGAAATCAGCCCTTTTATCTACATATAATACCCTTATCTCTTGTAATAGCTTTTTTTTCACTTAAAGTCTACTTTATCTAATATTATTATAGCCACTCAGCTCTCTTTTGTTACTGTTTTCATGGCATCACTTTTTCAATCCTTTTACTTTCAACCTATTTTTGTCTTTAAATTTAAGTGTGTCTCTTGCAGACAGCATATAATTGAATTTTTTAAATCTATTCTGTCCATCTCTGTCTTTTAATTAGAATACTTAACACATTTTACATTCAATGTAATTACTGATAAGGTAGGATTTATGTCTGCTGTTTTGTTATTTGTTTTCTGTAAGTCTTATGTCCTTTTTATTTCTCTATCTTTAAATCATTGCATTCTTTTGTGTTAAATAGATATTTTTTAGTCTCATACTTTAATTCCTTTGTTTCTTTCACTATTTTTTCCAGCCATTTTCTTAGTAGTTTCCCTGGGAATTACAATGTATTTTTTTAATTTATAATAATTTAGCTCAGATTAATACCAACTTAATTTCAATAGTATACAAAAGTTTGCTTTTCTATAACACCATTCTCTCACTCCTCCTTAGTGTTTTTATTGTCAAGCAAATCGCATCCTCATACAATGTATGCCCATTAATACAGATATGTAATTATTGATTTATGCCATTGTCTTTTAAATCAGACAAGAGAAAAAGTTACAAACAAAAAATACATTTATACTGTGTTTTATATTTACTCATATAGTTACCTTTACTGATGTTCTATATTTCATATGCAGAATTTAAGCTACTCTCAGATGCCTTTTATTTCAGCCTGAAGGACCCCTTTAGTATTTTTATAAGGCAGATCTGTTATTGAAAAGTTTCCTCAGTTATGTTTATCTTGGAATGTCTTAATTTCACCTTCATTTTGGAAATATAGTTGTGTAGGGTAAAGTATTCTTGTTTGATATTATTTTCTTTCAGTACCTTGAATATGCCATCCCACTGCCTTCTGGACTTCATGGTTTCTGATGAGAAATCAGCTGTTAATCTTACTCAGGGTCCTTTGCACATGATTGGTCACTTCTCTTCTGCTGTTCTCAAGATCTTCTCTTTATCTTTGATTATAATGTGTAAAAGTGTGTATCTCTTCAAGTTTAGCTTATTTGGAGTTCATTAAGCTTCTTTGATGTGTACATTAAAGTTTTTAAAATTATGTTGGGGAAGTTTTCAGCCATTATTTCTTCAAATATTATTTCTACCCCTCCTAACTCCCCTACCCTACACATCCTTTTGAGACTCCTATTATATGTATGTTGGTATACTTGATGGGTGTTCCATGGGTTTCTCAGGCTCTGTTCATTTTTCTTCTTTTTCTTTTATGTTCTTCAGATGGAATAATTTAAATTACCTATCTTCAAATTTCCTAATTTTTCCTTTTTCCCTGTGCAAATCTGATGTTGATACCCTGTAGTGAATTGTTCATTTCAGGTATTGTAATTTTCAACTTCAGAATTTCCACTTGGCTCCTTTTTCTAATTTTTCATTTTTTTATTGATATTATTTTGGTGAGACATGATTCTCATGCTTTCTTTTAGTTCTTTAGACATGCTTTCCTTGAAATCCTTGAATATATTTTAAATAGCTGATTTAAGTTCTTTGTCTTTTAAGTTTAAAATCTAGGCTTCCTCAGTTTCTAGTGACTACATGTTTTCTGTGTAAGGGCCACACTTTCTTGTTCTCTGCATACCTTTTTTTTTTTTTTTATCAAAGCTGAATATTTTTTAAAATGTGGCAATTTTTGAAATCAGATTCTTCTCCCATCTGCCAACCAGGGTTTGTTGTTACCGTTTATTGTTGCTATCATTTGTTTAGTGACTCTACTGAACTAATTCTGTAAAGCCTGTGTTCTTTGACATGGGTCAATAGTGAAGTCTCTACTTTGTTAGTTTAGTGGTCAGCTAATAATTAGACATAGATTTCCTTAAATTCCTGGAACCAATAAGTCCCCTAGTCTTTGCCAAAAAGTCCTGTGTGCATGCTTAACATGCCCTCAACACTCAGGCAGTTAACAACTTCACCTTAGCCTTCAGTTTCCCCCTGAGAAGAACCTCAAAACCAGCCACAGATAAGAGCTTACAGCCTTCTCAGGTCTTTCTTGCATATGAGCTACTAGATTTTCAGGAATATGTCAAAGCTCTTGAAAGCTCTGTGTGAAGATCTTATTCTCAAGCTTTTCCTTTAAGCTTTTCAGTTAGCCCATTATTTGCCCAAATTGTTAGCTACTGTCTTAGGAAGCCACAATATTAAGCAATTGTCCTTTATTGTTTTCAACAAGTGCTCTGTGGTAAAGACTTTTTATGCTAAGCAAGCTAAGGACAGCCTTGAGAATGGAGTCTTCCAGGATACCACCAGACTAATTAGATAATGTCAATGCTCTGGAAATAGGGTTTTGAAATGGTTCCAATCCTGTTTTGCACCCTCTAGTGGATGACAGACTGCTAGTTTTCACTAATATTACAGGTTGTTAGTTTCAAGGTTCCCATGGAGCTAAAAATGAGGGAATGGAAAGAGGAAAAATTAAAATTTCACTGTTCATATCAAATTTTCATACCCGGATTCAGTTGTGTTTCTTGAATACATGCTCCTCAGGTTGCTTCAAGCCTTTAGTTAATTTCCACAGTTTTGAAAGAGTTAATTCTGACAATTCTTGCCAGTGTTCTCATGGCTTTTATGAAGGAAAGGATCTTCAGAGATTCTTATTCCATAATTTTTACTAAGGTCCAACCCAGACTCATTTTATAACAATGTTTCTTTGCTCTGTTTGACCCATTTGAGTTTATTGCTGCTCTGTTTCTACTCCTTTTAATTCCAGTTCCCTCATTTCCCACTTTCAAGCAAAACATATTTTTCTGCTTCAAATCTTTTGAATATTCCTTTATTTCCACTGCCAATGGCCTTACCTAGAAGTTTTACCATCTCTCACCCAGATTACTCTGACAGTGTCCAAATTGGTTCCTTTGTAGCATGTCTTATTCTCTTCTGATCTATTCACTATTCCACAGGTAGATCGATTATTTCAAAACATATGACTGTGTTTTCCCTTGCTTAAGCCCCTCCATTGAGCCACATCATCTACAGGATAAAGTCTAGTTATCACCATGGCAGGGTATAAAATGCCCTCTTGATTTAGCCCTGAATCTCCACTCTGACCTAGCAGTTTTTACCCTAGCCATATACAAATATGCAATTCCTTATAAATTCTGCACTCTTTCATTGACATTTTTGTCTTTTGTTCTCCTAGTAGCTTAATTCATTCATTCAATGCACATTTTCTAAATACCTACTATATGTCAGGCCCTACGTGAGACAGAGGGGGAAAGGAAATAAGCAAGACAGGCAAAGTTCCTCTCCCCATGGATGTCACATCGAAGGAAGAAACTGACAATAACCAAATAAATTAATAAAAAACTGGATAATTACAGAATTCTGTAACTGCATCAAGGGATGATAGTAACAGGAGAAACCTTCATTAATTGGTTTAGAAAGAAAAGTCCTCTCTAAAAAGTATTTGAGCTGAGACTTAAAGGATGACACAGAGCCAATAAGTCATGAGAAGAAAGACTGTACAAAATCCCTGAGACCAAAGTGAAGCCCAGATAGAGATTAAAACTGGGAAAACCTGTCCCAGAGACCTCCACACATTCCAGTGAACACACACACATGCTCACACATGCGCACACTTAACTAAGTTCCTCAAGTGAGTGACTGCTGAATGGCCCAGCTGACAGATGGGAAATGCTTGCACAGAGCTCTGACAAGGGGAAGTCTGTGGGAAAAGGTGCTGTTATTTAGCTGGCCCACCCCTGCTGAGTGAGTCCAAAGTTTCCCTTGGATTCATTCCCACCTGAACTTCCACCCTTATGAGCTAAAAAGGCCTTTAACGTTCATGTTTTATACAAAGCAAGAGATGAGGATTAAATAGCAGCTGCTTAGGGGTAGGTGTAGAGAAGAAACGCATATATGCTTGGCTATAAAATGATTATATTTTTAAAAAGAAACTTAAGACCCTCCATCCATGCTTCTCAGAGTTGTGATCCGGTTAAGGAGTGTTGGGTAAGCAAAGCGCTTTAAGAGAGATGGCAAGAGGAAGGAGTAAGTGTTCCACGAGGAGGGTGACTCCAGAGGTGACAGACTCTTGCAGCTGAGTGTCCAGCCCGCAAACACACACCCCGCTGACACTGAGGATTTCTTGCAGAAGTCGAACGACAGCCTGATGATCCTGGGAAATTCCTCCTGATGCTGGCACTCAGTAAATAACTATTGAGTACCTACAACATGCCAACCCCTTCTCTAGGTCAAAAGATACATCACTGAACAAGTAAGAATCACTTGTAGAATTATATTCTAATAAGTAGAAAAATAGACAATAAGTAAATAAATAGGTAACATAAAGAATGTGTCAAATGTTAGTAAGTGCTGTGGAGAAAAACTAAAGGAGAAAAGGGAATTAAGAAGGGGTTGCACTGGACCTGTGGATTGCTTTGGGTAGTACAGCCATTTTGATGATGTTGATTCTTCCAATCCAAGAGCACAAGATAGCTTTCCATTTCTTTGTATCATCTTCAATTTCCTTCATCAATGTTTTCCAGTTTTCAAAGTATAGGTAACCTCCTTGGTTAAGTTTATTTCTAGGTATTTTGTTGTTTTTGATGCAGTGGAAATGTTTATGCCAGTTGTAAAATTTTGGCTTTTGAAGTGAAAAGAAGAAAAAAAAGTGAATAAAGGGCCGCAAGTGGCAAAATATCCTTCTTTCTTTTGGGTGAGTTGTATTCCATTATTTATATATATATATATATATATATATATATATATATATATATATACACGCATGCTGCATCTTCTTTATCCATTCATCTATTGATGTGCGTTAAGGATGCTTTCATATATTGGCAATTATAAAGACTTTTGCTGTTAATAGTGGGGTACATATATCTCTGGGAATTCATTCTTATTTTATTTTGTGGTTGGCTTTATTCCTTTGATAACTATGTAAGTTTAAAAACCTAAAGCTCTAAACATTCTTAGAAACAATGAATAGTACATATAAGTAAATAAAAAAATGTGCAGTATATTGTGTATATGTATTTACATGCAATATATTGTGTATGTGCAGTCAATGTAACAATTCTACCTAATAAAACAGAAAAATGGGGGGAAAAAAAGAAGGGCTAAGAAGTTCTGCTCCCAGCCAAGATGGAGTAACGTGAGCCATATTTACCCTTCCACTTAAAACAACTAGACTATCTGGGCAAAATATATAAAACAATGGTTTTCAAGTCTTTGGATATCAGGTGATGAGTGATGGATGAGAGATAAGAAATAAAGTGAGCTTGCTACCTGGAGAGCAAGCTGGGGTTTGCTGGGGTGCAGGGAGGAGGAACACAGGTGGAGCCCAGCATACTCTCTGATTTGAGAAGGTGGAGCTAAGATTCTGAGAAGACAAAGGCAGCTAGAGTTTTCAGGATAGAGTTCCAGAGAAGACAGCCATTCAGAAAACTCTGGAGATCTTCGAAGGATCCACCTCAAGCATTTAGCAGATACTGGTCAGCATATTCATTTGAAGAAGCTACCTAAGGCTGGGAAAAGAACAAGGAACATGTGTCTGGAGTGTTCAAGGTGCAGCAAAAAGCCTGTGGTGACCCAGGAGAGAACAGTAGGAGAAGAAATCAGAGAGTCTGAGGTACAGGGGGACTGCTCAGGTAGGGACTTATAAACCATTGGAAGGACTTTGAGTTTTGCTCCAATGAGATGGGAGCCATAGGAGAGTTTTGAACAACAAAGTGGCATAATTCGTCTTATGTTTTAATTTTAAAGAACCACTCTGGAATTGAATGGAGAATAGATTTTAGAAGTAAGAGTAAAAGCAATGGAGCACTTTGGAGATTATTCTTATAATCCAAGCAGGAGTTCGTGGTGGCCATGACCATGGTATACCAGTGGAGGTGGTGAGAATGTAGCAGATTCTGGCTGTCTTTTGGAAAAAAGCAACAAGATTTGTTAATGGTTTATTCCAGAAAGTAAGACTGTCTTAATATTAGGAAATCTTTCAAGCGGACTTGACTTCTGTCTTATTCCTATTTATCCATTCATCAGATGCCACAAGCAAACTTAGGGCTTTCTCAAAGAAAGACCAGTCACCCTCTCTCTTTCTCTTTCACACGTCTTCTTTTAATGGGACTGGGGTGTAAAGATCTGAGACTTGGCTTCAGTTTGGGTTTAGTGAAAAAGAAGTAATAGTTTTCTTTTCAAACTTTAGTCTGAACCAAATTAGCTTAGGAAAAATTAGTGTTCTATGTGGCCCAGCCTTGCCTTCCAGTTCTTTAAATTGGAATGTGATCCTCTTTGTAATTATTCTTTGTGCATATTTCCCCTTTAGGAACATTTTTAGGAGGGTGACAAAAACTTGAGATAGGATTGAGGTATTCCTGGTTCTTCTGACCAATTGCCATAATATTATTCCAGATCCACATATTATTTCTAACACAATATTATTAATATAATTAATCACATCATGAATTAACAGAATAAAATTATATAGTCACTTTAACAAATTCTTGTATAATGTATAATAAAATTCAAAATCCATTATTGTTTACTTTAAATCTTAGTAAAAATGAATAGAAGACTATTTCTTTAACATGACAAAAGATATTGATCTAAAAATTAATTGACAGAATTATTCCTAGCTATAGTATATCAGATGAATTCCTATGAAAGTCAAGGACAAGACAAGAACAACAGGTACCGCCTATTTTATTTACCAGTCTTGTGTAACTTCTAGATAATACCATAAGATAAAATAAAGAAATAAGACTTTAAAATGTCTCATGTGCTTATAAATGTATAAATGTCTTATAAATAAAAGCTTTATTTATCTGAGGCATATATAGTTGTATACCTAGAAAACACACAAAAATATTAAATGAATAACTTTTGAAGTAATAAGATAGTTCAATAACATAACTGTTAAAAATACATATTTTAAAAGTTTTCCTATATGTCTGAAATAATTGTAAGATGTAATACAAAAAGATCCCTTTTACAATAACAAAAATACTTTAAATTCCTATGAATAGACCTAAAAAGAAATTTGCTGCATTCATATTAAGAGTACTTGTATGCTATTTATAGAATTTATGCTATATTGACATAATACAATGTGCAAATTAACACTTTGACCTGAAAGAATCAAAGGGAAAGAGATAATATTAGAGACTGGAAGGTCAGTTGAGAGGCCATTGGTATATTCTAGGCAAGAGATGATAAGGCTCTGAATTAGCAAAGTAGCAATAGATACAGTAAGGAGGAAGAAAACTGACTGATATTTAAGAGCTAGAATTTGACAGAATCACCACAGGAGGTGATCAATAGTGAATGGAGTTTCTAAACAAATTTGCACTAGCTCATAGCATAGAGAATGGTCTTGAAAGTCAAGACTTGCGAGTGCATGATCAAAACTTGAAAGAGGAATTTTTTTTTTCAATTCCAAAAGTTTAGCTTGGAATACCAAGAGCCGGGCTCCAAAAGATTCTGTACATAAAATTGATACTATAAACTAGTGTTTTGCAAACCTCTGGTTTCACTCCATTGGTGGATTGTGAAATCAATGTGTAAGTTACAGCCAGATTGCTTCAATGAGAGACTAGAATACTATAAAACACCACCAGCGTGTATTACACATACAAGGATAATTCATGTTTCTTGAATTTTTTTGTTTTGTATGCATTCATGTATGTATGTGTGTGTGTCTGTGTGTGTGTGTGTGTGTGTGTGTTGGGCCTCAGTGTAAAATCCATTTCTTACTGTGAGTCATGTCCAAGACTTGGAAAACACTGCTATAAATAATAAACTTGGGGAAACACTGAGGAAGAGTCTGACAGCCCAGCTTCTCAACAGATTGGATAAACCAGCTCCAATTAGGAAAGGCCATCAGCTCAGGGGTGACGAATCGTGAAAAGAATTTAATGAAGGTAAGAACTACCGTGAAAATGCAGCCCTAAGCTGAGTCTGGAAGCTTGAAATGGACATTTGGGAGAAGGGAGAGCAGTCCTAGGAAGAGGAGCAGCAAACGCAAAGATTGGAGGTGGGAAAATGTAATGGGTGTTAGAGGACAAAGAAGAGGTCCATCTGGCTGCAGCCAAGTTAGACTGAGTGATGGAGAGCTGAGGAGGTCTGATCGGAAGTCTATCTGGTAGGAGGGCTGTTTTTGATGGTTAGTTGGGTGTCATGGGCTATTTTTGCTTTGGTGAATGACGTGAAGATAACAGGATGGCCTGGAGGAAAAAGGAACTGAGGGAAGAAGAATTTTTAGAAGTCTTGTAAATAACTAGGCTCAAGGGAACGGACAAGATTTGTAACAGAGGCCATAAAAATAACAAACTGCACGTGTTCCGGGGTGAAAGCCTTAAAAGCTCTTGGGGATGGGCTATAAGGAAAGAACAGGGGAAAAGAGTCCTAAGACAAAAGCCTCCCGCTCTTGGGCATTGCAAATAAGTCTGTTAGCGTTGCCGGAATAATCAGTACCGTTAAGATCCTAAATAAGGATTTTACACCTCCATTACACTTCATTACCTCAAATGTCTTCACATCCGTTAATCATTTGATTTTTATAATTACCTTGAGAGACAATAAAGGGACATACCACTATCTCTATTTTAAAGATGGAGAAACTGTATCCCAAAGAGCTTATCTGGATTCCCAAAATCACACAGTTAGTGATGGGCCTGAACTCTGCAGATCTTTCCCGTGTTAGCCAGGATTCTCACATTATCCCACAGGCCATACCTCAAGTATCACCATTCTCTACTAATGACCCATCAATTTGCTGATTAAAATTATTCCAAGAATTGAATTAGCTCAATATTTCAGGGAGAAAGCCCATTAGGAAGGTCACTGTGGCTTGGTGTAAGTTTGTTTAGTAAATATTTTTCTTATTTGGAGGTTTTAATTTTAAGTATGTGGTCTACTCTTTTTGTATGATTATTTGCTCAAAAAAATTTTTAGTCAGCAACACACCTCATAAAAATTTAATATGCTTCAGAGCTCTCTTTACCGTTTGAAAAAAGCACAAATCAGGCATTCTTGCATTTTGAAGGTGGCACCCTTATGACTGGGCTCTCTCTGAGGAAGGTGCTTCCCAAGTTTGCAGTGAAATTGCTCTTTTTTAAGAGAAAATTACACTCAGATGGAGAGTTGTCTTGGACAGCACTTCCACTCACTGAGTCTGAACATCAGCCACTCAGATGTGTCATGATTTTCCAGGTCACCTGCACACTTCTCTCCTTAATCTTGAAAAGGCTCTGCTCACTAATGTATCTTTGGCTTTCAGGGCAGGAAGAGGATGGCTCAGCTATCAAACAGCCCTGGGTTTGAGTTGCAGCTCTGGCTCTCCTGTGACACACAACCTTGAACAAATTAACTCACCTCCCTGAACATCATTTTCTCACCTGTCCCATGACGTGGTTAAGCTTCACATCACAGGGTTATTGCATGGATGTCAGAGAGGCAACTTGAGAGCACTGAGCTTGAAGTCAGTCTTCATCGATTATTTATTACTTAAGAGCCTCTGAAAGATAAGGTTTGCCAAGAGAGCAATCTGTGGGTTCCTAGCTTCACTTACGTGGAGAATTAGCACTTAGAACTCCCAGCCATTCTCTTTTACCAAGTCCAGAGATTTATACCCATGGGCCCTTACCTGGTCATATTCTACAATCAGCTGCTTTGAGCAAGAAGTTGTTAAAATGTATTCATAGTTGGAGAGAAAAAGCCCTGGCTTTAATTCCTTCCATCAAATAATATTTATTGAACATTTACTATGTGCTAGCCATTGTTATGGGCATATTGAGGATAAAGAAAGACAATGGATAAAATTCTTGATCTACCAGGGTTTACCTTCTGTTGAAGGAGACAGGCAAGGGTAGACAAGCAAGTAAACAAGAAGCTGTATTTGACAGAGATTGGTCTAATACAGAACATTAACAGAGTGCTGTGAGAATGTGGGGCGCTCCGTTAGATAGGCCGAAGAAGGTCTTTCTGAGGAAGTGACATTTAATCTGGGAATCAACTGATTAGAAGGCCCAGCCCACGTGAGAATTAAAAGAAAGAGCAAAGGCCATTAAATGGAAATCAGCTTGGGATTCTCATGCGATGGAGAGCACCAGGGTGGCTGGCAGGAGAGTGTGGCGGGAGTCCTAGGATGAGGATAGGTTGTTTATGGATAAGGGTGAGGAAGGAAGAGACCAGATCACACAGTGCTTCACAGACCAGGGGAGAGAGGCAGGATTTTGTTCTAAGAGGAACTGAGTTCATTAGAGGATATTAAACAAGGAAGGGTCATGCCTAGTTTTTTCAAAGTGCACTCAGTTTCAGTCTGCTCTTCGTAGGGCAAGGACAGGAGCAGGACATCTCTTTGGATGTATTGTGGCGGTCCAGAAAAGCAAAAGGGCTGTAGACAATGAAGGTCATGGTGGAGATGGAGAAAACTGAACACATTCAAAATATATGTTGGAAGCTGAATTGACAAGGTATAGGGGGTGAGCATGATAAAGAGAGAAACTGAGACTATCCCTAGAATGTTGGTTTGGTTAAGTGGGTGAATTGTGGTGTTGTTCACTGAGAAGGGGAAGTAGGAAGGAAGGAAGGAAAGGGAGAGGAAGAAACAACATTATTAAGAGACGGAAGCTCAGGGAGGGAGTCAGGACCTGATCTATACATGCAGGAGCCTTCATCTTTCTATCCTCAGGGCTGAGTACCATGCCTTACACAGCCCTGGGACCTCAGTAACTCGAGTTCATGTGATGGGGAGACGAGAGCATGATCTTAAAAGTCCAGACCTGTTGCTTTACTCACAAGCCTCTTAATTTCTCTGAGCTTCAATTTCCTGTCCTGAAACATTGGAATAAGAAGACTTATTTTGCCTATTTCATGGAATGTTGTATCAAAATTAGGTATGTATGAAAAAAGTACTTTGCAACTGTAAGCCACTGGGGAAACGTACGTTTTACAGAAAGGAGTATGACCTCATGTTAGAAGGTAAGTTGCATGACATTAAGGACTCAGTCTATCTTATTCATTGTCTCCAGCACCTAAAATGGAGGTTCTCAATAAATACATGTTAAGTGAATGAAAGAATAATAACAGATTCCCATGGAATGGAGAGCTAGAGGCCATGAACACTAGAGATCCCCCATAATGTTATCATATAATTAGTTTGACACACATTTGCCTGCTTCATAGTCCAGGAACCCATTTTATTCATCTTTTTAGGACCACTGAAGTCCAGCACACAGTAGGTGTGCAGTGAGAGTCCAGTGAATCAAGTTCTCGGCAAACCAGACTGAGCCACCAGCCACTAACATACAAGGACTGTGCTTCACCAGAAGACCACATCGGTCAGCACCCTTGGACACCTCCTGCTTCCTGGGACCTGCAAACTTACCATTTCCTCTCTCAAACCCGGTGCAAAGTGTGCCGAAGAGAAAAAGGAACACAGGAAGCCCTGGGGTCAACATGGCACCACCTATAGAGAGCTAATGTCACTAGGAAAGCGGAGTGAGGACGTGGGAACAAAATGATCCCACCTCTTAGGTCTGACTTGTTCATTAACCTGTATCCAGTGCTTGCACATAGCTTGTCCTCAGAAGACAGCTGTTGCAATGAATGAACAATACATTCATGAATACATATTAAGACACACTTGGAGAGATTATAAAGCAGAATTCATATTTTTAAAAAGATAGTCAGGATTCTTAAGAAGGATTTCAAGTTTGAGGTTCATCACATCCAGCTACACCCCCTGAATTCCATTGGGTACAAGGGGCCTACGTATTCTCTGCACTTTGAGTGACCTTAAAGATAGGAGATGCAAAATGGAAAGTTCCAAATGCAGGTGCTACCTGGGGGCTGCAATCAGTGCCTAGTCTCTCCAAGCATCATCTACAGCCCCTCTTACCTTTACATTTAGGGAATTCACCCTCTCAAATGTAAGCCCTATAACTCAGTGTTCAGCATGGTGAGAAAAAAGTGGGTCATCCTACAGGGTTCCAAAGATAGTTTACTTGTCTGGAGTTGATAAATTCTGAACATGTCTCCTGCTTTAATATGGGGAACTTCCTCCTATGTGACTCAATGTTATATTAGAAAATTTATGTATATAGATGAAGATATATAGTTATATTGGAAAATTCCTTATGTCATACTGCATCCTGGAATATTTAGGGGTGACATGTCCTGATGTCTATACTTTAATTAAGCAGAGAAAAAAGAAAGTAAATATGGAAAACTGACAATTACTGCTAATCTAGATGAGGGAAATATGGGTGTGTATTGTATTATTTTTAGTTTTCCATATATTTGAAATTTTTCATGATAAGAATAGAAATAAATCAAAGCCTCGTAAGTGAGGAATATCTATCTGGGAAGACTGTTTGAGAGTATTAAATGAGGTACTTATCACAGAGGCATAATGGATGTCAGGGAACATTAATTCCACTAACTCCTGAGTTTGTAATAGGGAAGAAAAGATTTGACTCCACTTTAGATCTGTTCCTTTAGTTGTAACCCTGGGCTCTGTTTCCTGGGCTCAGTCATACTGGTTCTGTACCTTTTGTAAAAGAATGTTGCCTAGAGCCTGAAATACACAGGCTAGACAGCCCATTCTCAAGGCTCTGACCTTTAAGGTTTTAACACTTCTCCATTCATACAGAGATAAAAAGTTACAGAACAGAGAATAACATTTGTCTTGTCGGAGGTTTACAGGAACATCATGACCTGGGCAGCTGCAAAAACAAAGGACTCTGACACCAAGAAGTTTGCAACAAACAACCACACCCCATCTCCTTTTAGTATAAAAGGAGCCTAAATGCTGCTGGGGGTAAGATGATTCTCCAGGATATTAGTCTGCCATCTTCTTGGTTTGCTGATTTTCTGAATAAAGCTGCTACTGCTTGCCCCGACACTTTGTTCCCTATTTATTGGCCTGTCACGAGTTTGGACTCATAACAAGTTCACATATAGGCACACACTCTTAGCAACTTCTCCTTTGAAAACAAACTGAAACCTCCACTTTTGGGCAACATGATAAATCACATAACTTAATCCTATTTCGTAGCTTCGTATGGGAGTTTTGTACCCAAGATCTCTTGGGCACAAAGACCATGACATACGCAATGATGGGCCATCGGAGGAGAGTTTTCTATTGACTATTTCTTTCTAAAAAGAAGGATGAGGCAGAAATAAAAGCAAGCTGCACCTTTGAGAGATGTGAGTGCGTCCCCACTCTTGCACTAACAAGAGCATGAACTTGACAACTGATTGACATTGTGGAGCCTCAGTTTTCATAGCTGCATGACAGGATCCCTGTGCTGCCCACAGTGATGTTCCAAGGGTTAAGGAAGAGCTCATGCGCAAAGGGGCTAACACGTACCGCACGAGGTAAGCAGGAGCAATGTTAACTGCCTCCCACCAACCCCCCGCAAAAAGGCACAAAGACCAAGCAAAGGCCCTGATTGGGGTGCCTGATTAAAAAGTTGGGATTTAGGCAGTGAGTGATGATTTGTACACTGATCGTTGGTTAGCATCAATTATTTTGCTCTGTTTATTTATTGGTTTTCTTTTAATTAACATGCTTTAAGGAGAAAATGAGAAAAGACAAGAAAAGCTTATATCAACAAACAAACCACTTTTAGAACATGTCCTGGAAGCAGGACTCAGTCAAGCCAGAAGTGACACCCTGCCCAGTGAGCAAGACAGGCCTTGGGTCCTCACTGAACAGTCAAGAAACCGAGCCATCAGCTGGCCAGAGATGGGGAGAGCCAGGCCAAGGCCTGGGCAGTGGGGGTGGACCTGAATGCAGTGGCTGCTCTGCTGTGAACAAGAGGTGCTTGTTGCAGAGGCGGGAAGAAGAGACAGGACAGGAGAAGAGAGCATCTCCTTTCCTCAACTCCAGCCCCCAAGTGGCAAAGCCACACAAGGAGGACATTCCGAGAGTGCAGATGTGGGCAGGACGGTGTGTTAAATGCACAGGGTAGCTGATTCACTGGGACAGGAGTTCAAGTATCAACAGTCCTCGGAAGGCCCACAGCAGAGCAGCGAGGCCTCCCTGGGAACTGTGAACACTGAAACAGACCGACCATAAGTAAGACCCAGGGACTGGGACAAAGGGACTGGAGCACTGAGATGCTGCTTCTCAGAGAGGCGGGGCAGAGTGGACTTTTTATGGCTGATCTGTGGGTAAGAGATGCCCATATATGGTCCCAAGGATGGGGGTAGGGGTGACAGCCTTCTGGGATGCTCAACTCACATACCAGCTCTGCTTTCTGTAGAGGAAAGATGCTTCTGACGGGTGTGTGTTCCTGCAGACCTGCTGCGTGTGCTGAGAGCAGGGAGGCGCCCAGGCCCCATGGGCGAGGCTTCCTCCAGAACTGTCGGGAGGTGTCTACAAGGACCCGAAGAAACATCCTTGTCCCTGAACCTGGAGGTGAGCCCAGGTGAGTGAGCACTTAACCTCCATCTGGCACGTCTGACCCTCACAGGGGCACTCGCTCATTCATTCACTCACTCATCCTTACCACAGACATCCACTGAGCTTTACTCCCTGCCAGACACTACACTCAGCCCCAGGGAATTTGAATGTTGTAGCTGATCTGCACGCAATCATTCCTTCATTCATTCATTTGTTCATCCAGTGGACATTACTGAGCATTGCTCTACAGAGTAAGTTTTAGAATTGCAGCAGTGAGCAAGACAGACCTCCTCCCTGACCTCACTGATAGTCTAATGGTTGGAGGGTATTCAGAGAGTCGGGTGATCTCAGTTTAAAGCCCCTGGACAGGTAGCTTGAGCCTCAGTTTCCTCACCTGTAAAATGGGCATCATCCTATTTCTCTCCCAGAGTCACTGTGAGGTTCAGAAATAAAAGATGTGAAAACTTCACTCCAGTCTTCATGGGTTGGTAAGTACTCTTGGGGAGAGAGGTTTTGTAACTTCCCCCTGAGCTATTTACCGACAGACAAAGAGGTCTCCAAAAAGCTGTATCAAGTTACTTGCTCAGAAGTGGGGGATGGGGAATTTCATAAAGAGACCACTGTGAATGCAGTGACTTATTGAGTGTAGAAGACTGTTGGAGCAGGGCAGAAATCACTTCCATTTATGTTCAAAGAGCATTTTGTGGTTTACAAAGGCGTTTTTGTAATACGTAGAGCGCTTTGTTAAGAGTTAGCCTTGCTCAGGTAGAGCGCAGTGACGGGGCAGAAGCTGGTTACCTGGTTTGCCTACCCTGGAGGCAAGAAAGTTAATTCCAATATCTGGTTCAAATCTTGATACCTGATAGACTTCAGGAATACACTGAGAATAACTGAATCTAAACTACGAGAAAAAGAATGATATGCAGATCTCTACACACGTGACATGAACCGATGCCCAGGCTACAAACCCTGCCCGTGAGTTCTCGAACTTTCTCGACCAAAATGCGTGCCCATTGGTAATATCTCTTTTGCAGGTAGTAATTTTCAGTTGGTTGAGAAAGGGGAGAAAGGGGCAGAGAGAGGATGTAATAAGGGAAAAGTTCATTAAAATCTGCCAGAACACAGCAGTTGTTTAACAAAGTCTTCTTGACACTGATGCTCCCCACGTCAATTTGAGAATCACCGCAGGACAGAGAAGAGATGACATGAGCCTGGTGTCTCTGACTGGATCCTGCTCAGTGTACCACCCTGACACCGCATCAGTCTCTATGCCCTCACTGTCCCATGATAAACTGTGCTTAACCCAACCTGCATTGGAACAGACATTTCCTCACTCTGGGACTGAACTGTCTAATTGGTAAGAATTCTCGTCTCTTTGTCTGGAATTGTTTAGCTTTTTTTTTTTTTTGGCCCTTTTTTGGGTATTTTTATTATTCTTTAATACATTAAACGCATTCATTCCTTCCTTCATAAATTGAACTGATTTTTTAAGCACCTATAATTTAACAACTGTTGTTTTAAGATTTTTTACTATTATTTTTTCGTTTAAGCATAGTTGATTTACAACACTGTGCTAGTTTCAGGGTATGGCAAAGTGATTCAGATACATATATTATTTTATTATTTTTCAGAGCTTTCCCATTATAGGTCAAGATATTGAATATAGCTCCCTGTGCTATACAGTAGGTCCTTGTTGTTTATTTTACATACAGTAGTGTGTTCGCTGTATTTTTGTGGTTCTCACCATTCCTTTCCTGATGGCCACAGTGCAGCTCCCTGCCATGCCAAAACTTGGGGACACCTGTCACCTTTCTCTAGACACCCTGTAAGTGTGCCTGCTGCAGATGTCTGTGACTGAGGGTGACTTCTGACTTTTTCATCTCCGCAGTATAGCAGTGGGAAGCATAATAGAGATCACCTGATTTTCAGCACTAACAGAAAATTCTGCCCCACTGGGGACATGGCAACAACTCTCAGTTATTATCTGTACTCCAAAAAAAAAAAAAAAAAGAAAGAAAGAAAGGTGCTCTTCTCCAGCTGAGGTAGCCTGTGTCTTTCTTGTTGACCATTTTCTGCTAACTTACGTGTGGACTAACCCCCTCCCCAGCCAACACCACATTTGAGCCTCAAGTACATAGATCTGTATCAGTTTTAAAAACATTTTACAGAAACAGAATAGGGGGTTCTTGTCCTTCATTTCATCTAGCACAAAGCTGACTAAGCACCTCTGGTCAACCACCCAGCTTCTTTTTGAGAAGCTGTCATAGGCCTCTCTGACCTTCAGTCTCTTGATCTGTCACCCAGATGCTTGCTCTCTCCTCATCCACAGAGACTGTTTCTGCTTTGACTTTGGCTACAACTCCATGCAGAAGTCAGCTCTGTGCTAGTTTCCACAAGAAATCCAATCACAGCAGAAGTTCATGACCTTTTAGTGATTGTATCTGAAAGTTGGTGGAGTCCTGGGAAGAAGGTCAGCTCATGCCATCACAGCAGATTCCACTATGGAGCCCAGCTTCTCCAAGGTTCCATCATCACCTCACACCAGAATGGCCAACAATAAAAAGTGCACAAATGATAAATGCTGGAGACGGTGTGGAGAAAAGGAAACCCTCCTACGCTGCTGGTGGGAATGCAGTTTGGTGCAGCCATTATGGAAAACAGTATGGAGATTCCTCAAAAGACTGAAAATAGATTTACCATATGATCCAGTAATCCCACTCCTGGGCATATATCCAGAGGGAATCTCAATTCAAAAAGATACACGCACCCTAATGTTCATAGCAGCACTATATATAGTAGCCAAGACATGGAAACAATCTAAATGTCCATCGACAGATGACTGGATAAAGAAGTTGTAATATATTTATACAATGGAATACTACTCAGCCATAAAAAAGAAAAAATGATGCCATTTGCAGCAACATGGATAGACCTGGAGATCATCATTCTAAGTGAAGTAAGCCAGAAAGAGAAAAATACCATATGATATCACTTATATGTGGAATCTAAAAAAAAAAAAAAAGACAAATGAACTTAGACATAAAATAGAAACAGACTCACAGACATAGAAAACAAACTTATGGTCACCAGTGGGGGAAGGGAGTGGGAAGGGATAAACTGGGAGTTTGAGATTTTCAGATACTAGCTACTATATATAAAATAGATAAACAATAAGTTCCTACTGTATAGCACAGGGAACTATATTCAATATATAGTAGTAACTTATGCTGAAAAAGACTATGAAAATGAATATATGTACATCCATGTATGACTGAAGCATTACGCTGTACACCGGAAATTGACTCAACATTATAAACTGACTATACTTCAATAAAAAATATATACACATTAAAAAAAAAAATTTTCTCTCCACCTCACCACCTCCCCTCTCCCATGCAACCCCACTGGCCTCCCCCTGCACACAAGCCCCCTCTTCTACAGCTCACTTCACAGGACACAGGGACCTTCTCCTTTCTTCCTGAGAGCATCTCCAGCCCGGACATCCTTCCCAGGCCTCGTCTAAAGGTTTCTCCAGACAAAGATAATCCCTTCTAGAAGGAAGAGTTGAGGACACAAGTCTCTCCTCCTCTACAAGAAGAATGCAAAGAGTAAATGTAATCACATGTCCCTCCTCCACTCCAGGTTCTGATGAGGGCCAAATGAAGGGGAGGGTGCAAGCATTTTTTTGTAAAATGTAAAATATTAATCAAATGTGAGGGGTGATGGTGGTGGTGACAGCAGTCATGTGACATTAGAGACGGGAGGACTGACTAGTCCAGTGCTTTTCATACATTTCCAGCAATAGTGGACAATAAGAAACATACGTATTTCACATCTAGACCCAGCGCATACATCCCACCCCCACCACACACACACACAACTGAAACAAAGATTTCACAAAGCGATGTCTACCTTACTGTGTGTAATCTACTCTTACGTTTTTCACTCTTCCCTTCTATTGCATTTTAAAATGCTAGTTGTGGCCCACAAGATTTCTTTCAAAACCCACCCAGTGAGTCACCAGCCTTACTTAAAAGAGCCTTGATGTAGTCCCAGTCTAATTCTTTAAAGATGACGAAAACAAGGCCCACTTATTTTTTTGTAAACAAACATCTACTGCCCACTTACACACTCACACAGTGTGCTGACCTTGGGGAATGACAAGTCTGTGTTCACCCTGAGGACTTCGCCGTCTAGCAAACGGCGGGTGAAGAGGCACGTCTGGGCGATGACAGGTCAAGTTCACATCATTCCAGGGCAAGGACTGGAGCTAATACTGCCAATTGGTTTCTATTTTTTTTAACTGCTTGCCTGTAGTTTTGAAAAATAGCAATGCTTTTAATTGTGTTTTTAAATATTTCCATTTGCAACAACTGTTGATGAAAAAAATAAAATTTTCTTATAAATGTTCATGACTTTCGCTCTGTGTATACAAATCAGCCAGAGCCTGGGGTCAAAGCGGAGCAGCATAAGAGGGAATAGTAGGCCTTCAGGAGCCAAAAAATACACATTCTGTTTTTTATAGCATTTTATAGCTTAAAGTACACTTCACATAACATTGTGTATTTCATTTCAATATTCACAATCATCCCATTGTTTTATTGTTCCCATTTTATGGGTAGAAAGCTGAGGCACAGCAGTGACTCACCTAGGGTCACTCAGTCAGCAAAGGGCAGGAATAATAAATCTTCAATGGGTTGTCATGGGAGATAAGGAGGCAGCATAGGTTAGACCTGGGTCTCTCTTGAGGCAACAGTTATGAAATGTCATAATCCCTGATAAATTCATCAATTTCGAGTCATTATAAAAATCATCTATTTGCTTCAGTATGTCATGAATGCCCCACATAAACTTCGCTTTACCACCCCTTTCCTGGCAGGGACTTCTATTCCAGCAGTGGATGTGAGGAAGCAGTGCTCCAAGGCCACTCCCAGCCTTAAGTCTCAGTCAAAAAGAGCCTCAGGACAGAAGCCAACGTGGCACTGACTCGCAGTCTCCACTCCCAGAGTGGGTTTCCTTCTCCAAACTGTTTATTTATTTCTAGAAATTCTCACCAGGCTAATAACCAAAAACTGACATTTGTCTAAAAGAGCTCAGACTGGGAGAAAATGCAAAGCCCCTGAAATGACAGTTGTGTGAACTTTAGCGAGGGGATTTTAAACCCCACTTGCAAATCAGAGCCAGAGGTCATTGTGAGAAACAGACAGGAGGCAAATTCAACTATAGTTGATCTCTGCAAGGCCTAGATCCTTGCAGAAAAAAAAATAAAAATAAATAGAACATGTACTTCCATTCGTTAGGCTTACAGAATTTTCCTCCTAAATTTCCTTTGTCTATCATTAGCACGCACACACACACACACACACACACACACACACACACACACACACAGTCACATACAAGCAGTACAAGCAGAATTTGAGATGCACTTCAGCAAGAATAGTTGACACGTTTACAAAGTAGTTTATAAAGGTTGTCTCAAGCCCATTAACCTGTAAATTGCTTCCCATGTCGAGGGAGCTCTAAAAGTCACTGTGAAAATATTAACCGAAGGATTATATGTCATTTTTAGACGTCAAACATTTTCAGCACAGAATAGAAAAGATGGCTGAAAAGCCAGGCAAAAGCTGAATCAAAAACTATTTTATGAGGCACACTAAGGAAATTACCCTGTAGGAACTAAGGGACCATTGAAGAATTGTAACAATGGTAGTTGCATGACCCCATTTGCATTATGAAAGATTGCCCTTGCAGCCGAGGAAGAATGGGCCAGAAGACAGCAAGACTGGGCACCGGCCGGCCAGTTGGGCAGATACTGTAACAGTTCAACAATAAATGATGATTGTCCAGAGAAGGTGAGAGGAGACGATTCCCATGGGTCTCCTTATGTTTCCCGGTGTCTTGTGAGTGAGGCACTGACTGCTCCCTATTCTGGACTACCTTTTCAAGGCCCTTTGCATGTCCAACAGCCTTGGAAGCACTAGAATCTTCCTCCAGAACAAAGGGAAGATACAGACAGCGTCTCCCTGCCCCACCACCTGCCAGAGCAAAGAGGAGACATGCTTACTCATAAAAGGTGTGGTTTCCGAAGCTCAGAGTTCCTCTCCTGCCGTGAACTCACTGTGTGTGCAGGTGTCTTCTGGCTCTCACTTCATCATCCTGGGGGAACTGGGGCTCAGGGAAAAGGCGCAATGATGCCACCACCCTGGCTACTGCTATTACTGTGAGCAGTAAATTGTCCTTTGTCTTTGACCCATGAAACATCTCTTCTGCCAGCATCAGTGAAACCGTGGTGGGCTCAGTTGTCCAATTAGGGAAGAATGTCTGTCTCTTCACCGTGTTTGACACTGGGATGTAATTGTTACAGCAGGAATGGAGAGAAGGGAACAGATGTGAAGGAAATTTAATTGGTTTTTGGTGATGAGAGATGAAAATATTAAACTTGAGATAAATTCATTCTCCCTCTTCAATACCCTCCTTTCCTTCCAAGGATGTGTCTATGACTCTATTCCATCCTTGGTCTTTCATGGTGCTGAAAGAGATGTGAATTGGGGGAAACCCGAGAGGTACAGACAATTATGAGATTGACTTACAGCAGAAAGAGTCCGGAGTAGATCATGAAAAAAACAAACAAACAAAAAAATAGAATGGGGAATAAAAAATCCTTGGGTTTGGAAATAGTAGCAGGGTTTGAAGAGTTTTAGACCTTTTCAGGAAAAAAAACAAGAAAGAAGTAGCTCAGGGAGAGTTGATACATAGATAGATGTAGATGGATAGATGGATAGATAGATAGATAGATTAGAAGATTTCAAAGTCTGCTGTGTAGTATGAATGGGACCTCTCCTTAGTTTTGTACAGAATTCAGTAAAGGTTAAAATTATTTTAAATTTTCATTTTTGGTGGCCAAACTGCCGGATTTTTTTTCTATGAATCCAAGCCAAGGTTAACTTCAAGGCAAGAGCCAGCAGATCAAGATATATGTAGGTTACACGTGTAAAACTTGTCAAACAGTGATTTATTAGATGTGCTAGTTTTAAAAGAGAGAGAGAGAGAGACAGATCTATGATAGCACTCAGGTTTCTGGCTTAAATATCTGGTTTTATGGGGTGCCATTTACCACACTAGGTAATGCAGATGGAGGAGCAGGTTTGGGTGAAAGTTACAGGGTTTGATCTCGAATGTGTTGAGTCAGGAGTGCCTAATGGGCGTGCCACGGGGTGGCCTGGGCTGGAGTCCATGGCAGTGATGTGGCACCCGCAGCAGTGGGACTGGATGAGAGACTGTTGCCAGGGTGGGTCCCTGGAGCACTCCACAGGGAGAGTGAGGCAGGCTGGGGTGGGGTGGGGGGTGGGATAGGAGACAACTAGGGGAAGGGGTGTTGCAGAATCACCCGAAGAGCACATGTCAAGAAAGCGAATCCAACGTTGATACCCAGGAAGGGAAAAAATTGAGATTATTCCATTACTTTCCAGCCAAAGTAAAAAACGAAAAACAAAAACAGCAATGAGATATAAAAGGCTTTTAAAAAACATAATCATGTTTCAAAACAAGGGCAGTAAACCCTGCAGGCCACACATGGAAGAGAAACAGCAGTGAGTGGGAAGGGACTCGAGGCCTGCGGGGCTCCGAGCCAGGAGCCAGCAGGGGCAGCCAGCCCGTCCACAACTGCGATGGGAAAGAGGCCCCTGTCGGGTGATGGGGGCCAGTGTCAGGCTCGCCGCGTGAAACCTGGAGCTCAGTGGGAATCTTCCACCCACGAAAGGAGGCGGAAAGCTGTGACCGCTGCCCGGGGCTGTGCAGATATCAGACTGCGGTCTGGGTCAGCCGGGAGAGGAGGCCGCCACGAGGCCAGCTGGGTCCTGGGCACAGCCACAGCACATCTGTGTGCTCTCCCGTCTGCAACACAAACTCTGTCCACCTTGGCCTCCCAGGACTCCCATCTCTGTCATTTCAACTCAGGGACACCGCCAGACTCTGCCTGGCTCCCCCATCCCTACATCGCCCCCTGGAAACTCTCCAGGCAGGAAACCAGGACATCACAGCCCACCTCATGTGATGGCTCACCCTCAGAGCCACTGCCCTCTGCTGCTGAATATTTCTCGTATGAAAACTCATTTCTTACATTCTGTCCAGTTTTTTGTTCTGTCGAATGTGAGGGTAAATCTGGTTCCTATTACTCCATCTTGGCCAGAAGCAGGAATTTTTCCTACGACTTTCAGTGCCATCTGTCTTTTAAAGTGTGAGCTGTTGACTCCCAAGTTCACACTTGTAGCCCTTGCCTATTCCCACCGCCAGCCGGCTGCCTGACATCTTCATCTGGATGTCTAACAGTTCCTCAAACATATACTAACCTGCAGGAGTCTTACGGATTTACTGCCGCAGACGTGCACCTGTTCCTCCCCTCCCTTCCACATCTTCTCATTGATGCAGGGAGCTCCTGGAGTTCCTGACCCTTCTGTTTCCCTCACCAGTCACTCCCAACTCACACTCACATCCAATGGCTTCTGTCCATCGCTCACCAGAATGCTAATTGCCTTTGTTCTCTTCTATCTCCAGTGCCTACGCCCAGGTCCAGACTACCAGTGTCTCTTGCCTCCACGCTGATCTTCTCTGTCCAGTCTGTTCCCCTTTGACACTAGGCTCCACATAGCAGATGAAATAACGCTGTAAAATATTGATCTAGCCACACGAGCCCTCTGCATCACTTTCACGTCCTTTCGTTGCACTTTGAGCCAAACTTGAAGTGCTTCCACAGTGCAGTCTGGCCCATGCTCCCGGGTTCCACCTTTCCCACTCCACACATGGCATTGGTTTCCACTCCACTTCTTGAACATTCCAAACCAGCCCCTGCCCCAGGGTCTTTATATGTGCTGTCCCCTCCGCCTGGAATTCATTTCACACTCTGGCTTCTCGACCTTCGAGCCTGTCTGTCACCTCTTCGGGGAGGGCTTCGTTGTCCAGTCCAAGGAGTGAACATCCAAGTTCAGTCCTGCCCTCGCCCTTTTGACACCTCAACCCTTGTTTGTTTCTTTTCCAGCACTTAGAGTTCATCATGTCTTTCTGTTTCTTTTTGTTCACAGTGTCCTGTCTGTCTTTCTCACTCAGATGTCAGCAGCAGGAGGACAGGAACACAGGCAGTCTTGCTCATCATTCTAATCCAGCATCTAGCACAGTGCCTGGCTCGACGTGTGTTGAATGAATGGCTCAATCAATCAAAAACTCAATGAGGGGTCGGGGATAGAGCTCAGTGGTAGAGCATGTGCTTAGCATGCACCAGGTCCTGGGTTCAAGTCCTAGTACCTCCAATAACAAAAGAAAAAAGAAAAAAAGAAAAAACTCCATGAACTGATGAAAGAACAAGAAAGTGTAACTTCATCCTGAATCAGATTCCTATTTTGTTCTAACTGTGGCGTGGACCGTGATGGGAGGAGGCAAGCCTGGCAGCAGTGCGGACAGGAGGAGGCGGCAAGGGAGGCACCTAGTGCAAAACATTGAAAGAAGCACTCACTCTCCTGGCTGTGCAAGCTGGGAGTCAACACCCAATTATGAGTGCTTCCTTAAATGTTAAGTCCTAGGTACTTCCCTGGCCTCCCCCCGGCTCCAGCCCTGGGCAGCAAGGATACTTTCTGGGAGATTATTGACACAGTTCAGGCAACAGTTGACAGTGGTCATGGCAATGAACAGAAGCGGGTCTATCTGAGACGTGCTGAGGAGACCTAGACCCTGCAATGCCCACTCTCTGGCTCACGCTGTACAGATCTCCCCGCTCAGTCTGCCTAAAAGCACACTGGGCTTCCTTCTCATTTTCTTAACCTGTCTATTTTACATTTTTTCCAAGCCTCCAGAGTTAGCTTAGCCATCTGTCACCTGACTAGCCACAAGTGGCATTATTGTTAAAGAAAAAAAAAAAAAAAGAGTTCCAAAAGGACATGAGGAAAGGTTTGAGGTTCATGGACTCAGAATTTGAGGGCATTGTAACAGAAGAGAGGGGAAGTCATTAATTTAGTCTAGCTGTCCTTGAGCCATGTACCCACAGAACACTGGCGTCTTGGGACCGGACAGGACAAGGTGTTCCAATGAAAAAAATCCAAAAATTGAAAAATCTTTCTATTGGGTAGGTGGTATGACTCGGTGATGGGGAATTAAATAAATACATAGAAAAGCATTTACATTTTTCTAAAAAAAAATTGTTTCTCAACTATTTAGTGCATTTGCTTCTTGTCTTTATCTCATTTTAGGTGGTGTGAAACTTAACAGAGAATAATAAACTTTTTTTTTTTTTTTTACATAACACAGTAGTATTTCCTGGATCCTGCTAGGAATACCGTGACTTCTGCCTGCTGTCTCCTGATCATTCCTGAGGTATATGCCTCTCCCTCCCTTGTATTCCAATATAATATACTGAGATGCCCAAGTTTACCACGCACATTGAGAGCTGTACGCAAATTCAGAGACTCCCGCTCCAGTCAGTGCCATCCCTGTTACAACAATCTGCTCTTTTCCCTGTTAATGCTTTCGCCACCAGGTCTGCTACCTGTATCAGTCAGGATGGGCTCAGTTAGGCTGTAGTAACAAACAACTCCAAATCTCTGAGATTTTACAGACACAAACACACAGATATTTTACCCTTACGCACATCTCCAGGGCAGATGGATGTGATGGGACAGGCTAGGGGAGGGCTCTGTTACTCTAACAGATACAACTCAATACATGTTTCCAGAAGTGAGAAGGGAATGTGGAAAACCATGCACAGATTTTTTTTAGTTTCTGTCCAGAAGGGACATATGTCACTTCTGTTCAAATGCCATTGGCCAAAGCCAGTCACATGGCTGTGGCTGATTTTAACAAGGGCAGAGAATCACAAACTTGCCAAGCAGAGAGGGATTTGGTGAACAATCCTAATGATTATCACATCATTTACAAGAAGAGGGGCCGGGGCAGGAGGAGAAGGAGAAGAAGAAAAACCTGAAGAAGAAGAGGAGGAAGAAAGTTTAAAAACTGCTCGTGCTCAGGGATTAGAAGGCTTACATTTTCTTAACAAGATGTGTGATCTTGGGTAATTTACTTAATCCTATGATGTCTCTGTTTCCTCTCCTGTAAAACAGGACTAAAAGCATCTACCTCCTATAGTGGCTGTGGAGACTCAACCAGATAATCTCTGCCAGTGCTATTCCCATGCCAGGCACAAAGTAGATGCCCAGGAAATAGCCATGATCGCTGTGGATATGGCTGTTTTCAAAGCACTTTCAAGTCCATCAGCAGCTCTGACCCTCATGACAAGTCTGTAAGGTCAGTAAGGGGGATTATTATCATCCACATGTTACAGATGTGGAAATAGAGGTTCTTTGAAATTGAGCTGCCCCAGCAGCTGCCTGCTGCTCCATGGACGCAGCCGGGGGACCCTGGGCCACGGGGCTGCAGACCCCAGTCTTGTCCGCACGTCCTCCTCTCCTTCTCCCTCTCTTTTCTGGGGCCTTATTTTTAAAACTTCACTTGTGGTGGGTGACTATTTAGGTATATATTAAACTAGATGACTGAAAAATAAGAATGTAAACATATGAATTTGGCCCAGGCCAGAAGACATAACACCTGTGTTAGCAGAAGCTGGTGGAAAGCCTCCGGACATATTTCTGGAACGTTTTTCACACATGTGAATGAAAGACTCACCCGGGCCTCACACAGAAGACAGGCATGCCCGGGGACTTCGGCGGTCCCCGGGTGAGATCACCCCCTCCAGGAAAGGAGGCCCAGGAGGCCGGGAACCATGCTGTTGCGGTTTCCATTCAGGGCTGGATGCATTGTTGCATTTGATAAATATTAAACTCTCGGTCGTGTAAAAAGATGAGCTATGCTCAAAGGCAGCTGGAAACAGATGCAATACAAATGCCTTTGCCCCTCCAGCTAGGTCTGAGGGGAGGCTGGTTTCCTCGTCCTGAAAGTGAAAATAAGAGCAAGTTCTGTCTTCTAGCAAAGTGAGCACTTAAAGAGAGAACCCAGAGTCTCCAGAGAGACAAATGCAAGCTTTGTTGCTGTGTCCCGCCATCCCTAGCCAACCACGTAGGGACGGAGGGCCTCGAGGTCAGGAGCGAGGAGTTGTAGCTCTTACCCTCCAGCCAGGCTCTAGGAGATGCAGAGAGAGAAGTGGATGGTTGGTTGCTGTCCCAGCAACCTGCACATCCTGAAAAGCAAATTCCACCAGAGCTTTGGAGCTTTCCAGAAACCCACCCCTAGAACCCTGGCTTCCAGCACTCCTGCCCTGATAGCTCCCACTCACCCTCCTCTTTTCCTTCTGCCTCACAATGCCCTCACAACTGATCCCTGGTACACCTCTGATTGCTTCAGGTATAACAGGACATAGAAAAATGCATGCCCCTCAGTTTCAGAAGATCTGGGGAAGGCTAGGTGGTGGGTGAGGCTAAACCTCAAAGGAAGGGGCCTTGAACTTTATGTCAGGTGGTGGGCGGGGGCTGGGGGTCTGTGCGCAGCAAGATGTAGGCGTGTCTGGGGTAGGGGGTTGGGAAGACAGCAAAGCCCAATGTGGCGAGCCCAGCAGGGGGGAAAAGCAGGCGCTGAGAGAGAGGGTTCTTGCCCTTCCCTCCCAAACCTTCATTAACACTGGTGAAGTCATAGCATGTGCCCGTAGGAGTAGAGATTTTTGGATAAATAAAATGGCCAAGGGGCCGCGGTCAGTTTCCCAAGTGGTCCAGAGCCAATCCATGGCCCATGGAGTTGCAGCAGCAGAAAGAGAGGAGACCATGAGGAAGAAGAGGAGCAAGAATTTCTGGAAATTGCAAGGAGGATTCTGGATTTTCGCCACCAAAACAGTAGGTGTTCAAACTAAGTCAACCAGAAGCCCCAGGGCACAGCTGAGGGACTGTCATGGGTTTCTGTTAATTTAGTCTTCCCAACTGGAGCATAAGCATTTTGAGGGTGGAAACCACGGCTTGGTTGTCACCGTGTCACCACCACCCCAGTGCCTTTGCACACAGCAGGTACTTAATGATTACTGATGCATTAAGCTGTTTTCCCGATCCCTCTACACACAGCCCCCAGCATGGCGCACTGAAGACTCGACGATGGACTGAAGCAGCGGGGCGTGCGGTAGCAGTGGCGCCGGAACTGGGAGTGTGGGAGGCTGGGGCTTTCATTCCAGCTCAGCGGATTGCTAGTCATGCCCTGAGGACAAGGTGCTTAGCCCCTCTGGGCCTCAGATTCCACATAAGTAAAATGGGCATTAAAATCTCACTGAGGAACCAAAATATTAGCTACTTAATGGAGGGAAGTGATCGTGAAAATCCTGACTACAGCAGAGCCTCATAAATTACAGCTTGTTATACAAATGATTTTTTAAACCTTTAAAAAAATATATTACTGACACTTTGGGAATGTAACTAGGAAAGAAATGGGTTTCAGGACAGGCCATGCATGTCTGCGAAAAGGTTCTGAGCACGCACCACCACTTGGACATGATAAACACAGATCCTCTGATGTGCCTGCCGGGAACATTCCCTGCTTGCCACGCTTCCACCCTCTGCCTCTCTTGCCAGCCCCTGTCTGTGTATCATCTCCGTGTCTCTGCACTTCTGTCTTTCTCTCTCTTTCATCCTGTACTCTCGGTTGCAGTGTCTCCCTCTGTTTCTGTACGTCTCTGTTTCTATTCCTGTTTTTTGCTCATTGTCTCCTGACTCTCTGCCTCTTTTGGTCCTTCAGTTTCTCTCTCTCTCTGTCACTCTCTCACACCTTGTATTTCCTCCCTCTGATGATCTCTCTTTGCTTCTGTCTCTCACTGTCTTTCTCTCTTGTCTCCCCATCTCTTTCTGTCTCTTCCTCTCCTTCGTCTGTTCTTCTCTGTATCCTTGCCTTGTCTCTGTATCTTCTACGATGACTCTGTGTCTGTCTGTCTGACCATCTCTCTGACAGGGTCCGTCTCTCCCCTCTTCCATGCTTTATTCCGTGGTGCTCACAGAGACTGAGATTCCACCCACACTGTGACCTCTCACGTCAGCCTCTCCCCTGACTGCTCACACTCAGCATGACCATGTCTCATCCGAGTCCCCCGGTCAGTATAAGTCTCCCTTGTTCACTTTGGGCAGGAGCTGGGGCTTATGGGCAGCCATGCAGCACAGCCCAGACCCGGAGGCAGGGAGGGCGTGTGTCTGGCCTCACTCTGTCCTAGGGGAGGGGCCCTGGCTTCCCTCTCCCACGGGGACATCTGGTCAGGGTGGGCCCCCAAAACAAGGCCACCCTGAATCCCCACGAAACATGTGGCCAACATTTATCTTTCATGGACCTCTAGGTTGTAAGATTGTTATTTTTGTGTATTTTTCTGATTGTCCAAATTATAGACTCTGTCAAGTAGAAAGTTTAGACAGTATGAGAAACAGTAAAGATGCAGAAAGAAAAGTCATGTGTTATCCTACTGCCCAGAGGCAGCCTCTGCTGTCATTCTGGCATATTTTTGTTTAGGATTTTTCTCATGCATTTTGTTATTTGTCTTTACATAGATAAGATCACATTAGACTTAGAACTGTGCAATGTCTCCTGTTGTTTTTAATATTCTATCATTTTTATTTTCCTTTGTCCTGGAAGCTTTCTGGACACATAGTTTTCTCTCCTCCTGGGAGACAAAAAAAGGGGAATCTTCAGTGGCTCCCCATTTCTCAAAGGAGAAATTCAAGTATTTTAACATGGCTTACCACTGTAGCCTACCTCTTCTGATTCCAAAACTCTACACTGAACAACAGCCAATCAGGGCTCTTCTAGTTTCCCAAACGCATAAGGTCACCTTAGCAACTGGTCTTTGCACACACCCTTCTCTCTGTGTAGAACACAAGTGTCTGAGTTTTTTCATGAATCAGCTTAGCTATCACTGTCCTCTGAAAATGTTCCCTGGTCCCTCCAGACGTCCTCCCCATCCTACATCTAGGAACCATGCCTATCACATTCCACACTTCCCCTCGCAGAGAACCTGCCCCTGGTACAGCTGCCTGGTCACTTGATGTCATCCTCGCCGAACCACTCAGAGGGCGTCTGTACTAAATGACACCCAGAAGGCATCTGGCACAGAGCAGATCCTTCGTAAATATCCGTGTTACCTGAGTCATCCGTGAGAAATTTGCCAAGCCATTTATTCCCTTGATGTTGGCCCTGTAGGTCGCTTTCAGTTTCCCCAAGTGATAAATAACCCTACTAAGTAGCTCATTCCCAAAGCTTTGTCTGTGTTTCCATTCATTTGCATAGGCTGAACACTCCAGATACCGTAAAATAGCAAATTGCATGTATCATCATTGTTTAACGTTAGGTCCCTCTGACAGCTTAGGGTCCCTGCTATAGATTTCTCGTCCTAAAAGCTACTGATGGGTTGAAGAGAGGCAGGGGGAACTGTCAGTGGGATTTAAGAGTAGAGAGGTTTTACCAAATTTAAAACTGCTATTAAGTGAGAATCTTTGAGCTGATGATCCTTATAGATCATGAAGCCTTGAGTTATGAGATTTCCTCCAAGTTACTTAGCTTTTTTTCTGCTGATGGAACCTTTAAAGTCCTCCCCACCCCACCCAAGGTAACTGTTGTACGTTTGGTCAGCTCAAGAAAAATGATGAGTTTGGCAAAGGATGGTGGTCAATGGAAGACACGAAGCGATACTGAGTCAAAAGCAAGGTAACTTCCCCTGTTCCCTAACTACCCTGCAATCTGAGATAAAATCCTAGGTTTTGGAACCATTATTCACTGAAATATTGAACACCTGCCAAGTGTCAGGAGCTGTGTTTTGTTTGTTTGTTTGTTTGGTTGGTTGTTTTTTTCCTGGGAGTGAGAAATTAGTAATAAGAAACAAGTGCTTACCCACAGGAGCTCCCAGTCTCTGGAAATGGTTTGCAATATGTATTGAAAATGTGAGGGCAGTAAGGAACCACGGGGAAGGACACCTCACTCAGGGGGCGGAAGGGACCCAGCCTGGGGCAAAGTGAGGGCAACAGGGGAGCACAAAAGGTGCAAATACCCTTGGGTGTGGGTCACTGGGAGGTCAAAGGTCAAAGTGTTAGCAGTCGGAGTCGATGACGCCTTTGCAGGTGCTTTTCAGCCACAAAGCTGCAGCACGCTGGTTAGTTATGAGGTTGTATCACAAGAGACAAAAGAGTAAAGCTTTTTAAAAAAATTTTTTTTTTTTTTTTTTAGCAAATTAGAGTGTATTTCAGGTTGTCCCTCTTGCGAACGTTCCTAGTTCTCACTTCGTTCTGATGCGCTGTCTCTCTTAGCCCTCAGGGAAGTGTAAGTCTGTGTCAGCCTGGCCTTTGAATTCTCTGTGACCTTTTTGGTTGGCCGTAAAGTGAGCTCTACTTTAAACCAAGTTTAAGAGGATGCCTGCCCTTCTCAATCTCTTTGGCTTGGGTTTCAGACAAGCTAACTTTGGAAATTGTGTCTAATCGCATTTGAATCCAAATCAAGGCCTAGCTTCAAACCATCGGCCTCTTTTCCTAGGCGAAGGGGGAATAAATACAACATTGACAGCACAGCTGTTTCTCCTGAAAGGACCTGGCGTCTCATGTAGTTTATTTCCCGTATTTTACAGAAGTGGAAAGCGAGGCTCCGAGAGGCAGCATCACCGCCCAGGATCGCAGCTCTGCATCCTTAGCCACGGAGAGGTCATGAGGAACCACACGTGAGCCGCAGTCGTAAGTGGAGCAGAGGAGACTGAAGAAAAGGTCGGTCAAGGGGAGAGAATGAGAAAGATGCTCAGTAGAAAGAGAAGAACAAATCAGATGGGCAGGAAGGCAGCAAACCCCGTTAAAGCGAGAACCCTACAGTGCAGCTCCCTGCTCTCTTGTGTCCGTGGGCCCCAGAGTGACCTCGGCTCCGGAAAGGTCACGCTGTTCTCACTTCCCTGAATTTCAGTCTTCCTCCCACTGAGGAATGTGATGCAATGCAATGGGATGCAGGAATCACTGTCTGAATTTCTATGTCTCTTCACTTTACCTCAAAGTAAGAAAAATACACTCTGCTATTTAATCTATATGTTGACACCGATACCTTTACTAGACGCATGTCAGATGGTTACAGCAGGGGAAGCATCTAGAATGTCAGGTGTGAGAACAAGCTAAGAGAATGAAGGAAGTCTCCCAACACAGAGGGGCTGGCTGCCACTCACTCAGCCAGTTGAGGTGGACGGCAGTGGCCTGTGGTCTCGGAGCGCCCGCCGGCTATGGACTAAACATTCGTGTCCCTCCAAAATTCGTATGTTGAAACTTTAACCCCAATATGATAGTATTCAGAGGTGAAGACTTTGGGAGGTAATTAGATTTTTGTTTTGTTCTGGTTCTTTAGTGGGGGACTTCATTTGGACTGCATCTTCCAAAGGGTGGCCTCGCTTAGGATCTTTATAAGAACAAGCACATCTCAAGCCAGCACTTACACTAAGGCCCCCACCCCACCTGGTCTATCTGCCAGGAACTGGCCAAGGTGGGGGAATGACCCGCCTGACTCTCAATTTAAAATGAGGCAGATGATGTGTTTTACCAGTTGTCCAGTTCCCTTCTTTCCTCTATCATGCATGGATCTCATATTCTGTAAAGTTTTTAAAAGGACCTGTAGTATCAGCCTAGTCTAGTGCGCAACTACTGATACATTTCAGATGATGATTCTTCCAAATGGATTAGTGAAAGTGAGGGGAAGAATTCTGAACAGGTAGGGTAAATGATTGTTTTCATCACAGCAGCTACTAGACATGAAGTCCTTCCTGTCGGCCAGGCACTGTGTTAAATGCTTTCCTTTAACACCATTTCAAATAATCCTGATTCCAACCCTATAAAGCAAGTAGTGCTATCATCCCCGATTTTCTGGTGAGGAAACTGAGGCCCAAGGTCACACGATTGCTACATGGAAGAGGCATAATTGAATCAAGGCTCTGAGTCTAAAGCTGGGCTCTTGGATACTTTGTCATCTTTTGACTGCTTTTACAAAACAACCACAAAATGCATGTCGACAAGTTTTACACACTTCGTCATGCCCTCAGGGTCAAGTTCAGAGGTTCTCAAACCTGTTCAGGTATTGGAGCACCTAAAAGTCAGGCAAGATACCAAGAAGTGGTTATATAGTTAATAAGATTTTTGGAATAGGAGTAGTTTTAGGAGCAGAAAAACACATGTGTTTATAACATCAAGAAGGCTCACCCAGAACAGGGACCCCTGGGGGAGAAGCTGTCACAGTGGGTATGGGAGACCGGAATCTCAGCCCTTATTTTTTTTTTTTTTAATTTTAATTGAAGTACAGTCCATTACAATGTGTCAGTTTCTGGTGTACAGCACAATCCCCAGTCATGCATACTGTTAATCACTTCCTACCTACTCATTGGTTTTGTTGCCTGTAATGACTTGCAAGCAGACATTCAGGGCAGTCAAGAGAGTTTCAGGGACTATTATAGAAGAAAGACTTAACACTGAGAAAGGTGCATCCAGCAGTGCCCCAGGGCCAGAATGAGATGTCCTGGACTCCTATCCTGCTTTTACTGTTTCAGCCTTATCCCACAGCTCAGTTCCTCATCTGTTAAATGCAGATAATATTAGTAAGCACCTCCTGTGGTCATCATAAGGTTGTCATTAATGCATGCGTAATGCACTACAACAGAAGAGTAGCTTTAACCTAAGCAGTCAATAAATAGTAGCCCTTATCCTCATCATCATAAACTTGCTTTTCCCACGAAATTGGAAAGGTCCGCCACTATTCAGTTTGCATCTGAACATCCATTTTCTGCAGGAGGGTGTCTGAGACTATTGCCAGTTTAATGTGGGTAAGCGCCTACCAAGGACGGCACCGATTTGACATTGATGATCTCAGGGCTGTAGGACTAAAGAAGCGGATGGGGGGACCAGAAGTGTTTCTTTCAATAACGCTATACTTTTGGTGTGTTGAAACAGCATATATCACAGCTGTGTACTTTTTTTTTTCATCTTAAAAAGTAAAAATCAAGTTTCCATGACTTCAAACGTCAAAACGTCGTGATTTCCTCTTCTGTTACATCCCACATTCAATAAAGTCAGGGTTTGGGTCCGTGGAGATGGGAGCGATGCTCATCATACGAAAGATGGTGAAAGACAAGGCACTGTGCAGAATGCATCAGAGAAATGAGCTCGTTCAGAGTTCAGAGACAGATTGTACATTTCAAGATTATAGAACCTGCGTTGCTGTTTTTGCAAAAATTAAAAATAAAAATAAAATCATCACAATAAGACGTTCCTACCTTTCCAACACAGGGTTCTTGTTCCTGCATTTTCTTTCTGATCAGCCGGCTTCCCCTTCTGGCGTTCCCCTCCCCCCACCCCACCCCCTCCTCACTCCCTCCCCCTCCCCTGCAAAGAAGCTGGTGAGGGAGCAAAGGAGCACACAGCACATGGGAGGCAGAGGACAGAGTTCACCCTGTGAAAAATCATTAATCATCTTGAGGTCACCAGCCCTGAACACGTTTCCTTCTCAAACCCGTCCTGCGGGCGATCTGTCTCCTAACAGGTTTTGTAATGCTGAGTTGTAAAGCGTTCCTGATGAATTATTGTTGGCACTCAGTCCAAAGGCTTGAAGGCTTGAGTCCACGAGAAGAAAAAGCAGACCCTCTGTCTTGCGCCTGTTGTCCGTGGGGCCAGAACAGGGCTCGTATTTTGTGTGCTGGCGGATGGTCGGTGGGCCCTCATCCCGGCAGCTCCGACTCCAGGAAAGGCCTGAGACAGATTGTGGTTTATCACTGGGCTTCTGAGCAGAGGTGTTTGAGGGCAGGTCACACTGTTGTAGCACAACTCTGGCTAAGGCTGGATTTATGCTCCCCTTGGACAGATAAGGAAACTGAGGCCAGGGCTATGATATGGCATGTCCCAGGTAAGCCAGCTACCTTGTGGCAGAGCCAGGATTAGAATTTGGGTATCCAAACTACCACCTTTTCCTTTCCTCCACTCTGTTTGCGCCAGGCTGTGTGGTCCTCCCCTGTAGGACATCATCCCACACCAGTCCTGCCTCACCTAAAGCCTCTGGTCCAGCCTTCGGTCTGCCTGGCATCCTCTCCTCCCAGGTCCCCCTGCCTGCTTCCTTCTGGTCATCCAGGGCCAGTGTAAGGTCACCTGCTCCAAGAGGCTGCCATGACCACCCAGTCTAAAACAGTCCCTGTCACTCTTGATAGGAACTCCCTACTTTACTTCCTCATGGCACTTATCACCTCCCAACATTGTCTTGTTTATTCATTTGTTTATTTGTCCTCTGTGCGTCTCTATGTTTCCCTTCGAGCTCCAGCTCACCCAGCGTGTGAGCTCCAGGAAGGCAACCCCCTGGCAGCCTGGTTCTCCACTGTGTGCCCAGCACTGAGGGTGGTAACTGACACCTAGCAGGTGCTCAACAAACGCTTAGTCAATAATTAACAAACACTGATCATTAGTGATGCCTTATCTTCATATGAAGCCTTTCCAAATATAAATGTGTATATGAATATATAGTCATATATTCACAGGATTTCCAAAGCATTTTCACAAATAATATTTTACTATCACTTGCCCCACATGAGGTAGAAAGAAAAGGGTTTATTATAAACTTTTACAGATAGGAAAACAGGTATTTCATCATGACTTTTCCTCCTGACCCTAAAATTAAGAGACCAGGGTTCCCCTACAAGTCACTTGCTATGTAACGTTAGGAAAGTCATCTTCCCAGTCTCCCTACAATGGAGGGTTGTGAAAGCAAAGATCTCTAACGCTTCTTCCAGGGAATATTCTAGGATGGTGGTCCCAGAATGTGTGCTTGGGACCCTAGTATCCGAGGGGGTGTTCTGTGGAACCATTTGGGAAACACTGTTCCAGTGTTGGCTTCAAGTTTACTTCAAGGAAGAGGCTGTGTTCCAGGGCAGGTAAGATGCACTGAGGCCCAGGGCAGAGTGGAAAATGGAAAGGAATGCAATCCACCAGCCCGGGGCCGTGCCAGGCACGTGCTGAGCCCTCCCCTGCCTCACCTCACGTAGTCTTCAGAACCCCTGGGAAGTAGGCATTCTTCTTACTTCCACTTTACAGCCTGGAAACTAAAGAAAATGGAGGAAACTCAGGAAGGTGATGTGTATGGCAGGCGATGGTTCCTCAACAAGATGCCTGAAAGAATTCATTCTTAAACCTCAGCGGGCTGCAGAAAGCTTCGTTGTTGCCATTCATGCGATTTGCCATCAACTGTGGGGAGTCGTTGCTTCCCTTTCACCTTCCAAATGCCCAGCAAGGGCATCTGCTAGCTGGGCCTAAAGAGGACCTAGCACTCCAGCTGCAAGGGAGTCTGGGAAATGTAGTCCCTTAGCACTGTGTCCTGTGCAGTGCGGGACAGCCCAGAGAAGGGCCGTGGTAGTGATGCTGAGGGCCAGTGGCCACAGTCATCATTCACCCTGTGGTGGCCTAGGTTATCACTGTCTCTTCCTGGACTCCATGGGTCTGAGATGGGAGCTGGGGGACTAGGGAGGGCAGAGGAAATTGGTGCAGGGATGAATTGGGGGTAGGGGTCGGGGCTGTGGGAATCACGGTCCAGGATAAAGACGCAAAGCTCCTTCCCAGTATGGCAGCAAAAGAAAAAGAAGTGAAAAGAAAGAAAAAGGAATCATAGCGGCAATGAGTGAAGGGTTCACTTTCTCAGACTGAAGCCGCCCTGCTGGGTTCTACTCCTGGCTCCTCCCAACCTCACCACACAGTCCTAGACACAGCCTCTCCCTCTGAAAGGCACTTCCCATCACTTTCCTCTGTCCTCCAGTTTGAGGATCAAGTGGGTCATGATACATAGACAGATCCATTCCCTGTGAAGGAGGCACACAGGAGAGAGAACGGGGTCATCTCCCAACCAGCAAAGGTGAGTGAGTGGCTTTACCACTTGCCTTCTGAGCTGTGCTCATTCGACCTGGAAGGTTCTGTAAGTGGCAGAGTCATCTTTTGATATAATTTCAATTCAGAAGAGCAGGATTTCATGGGATTTTTATTTTACAGTAATTTCATTTCTAAGAATGAGTATGTATTCCTTTTCGAATCAAGAAAATCAGTTAAAAATACGATGTCTTGGGAGGGGCAGGTGGGAGGGATGAAGAGACAGAGCACAGAGGATTTGTAGGGCAGTGAAAATATTCCGTACCATTCCATACTGGTGGACACCTGCCATTATACATTTGCCCAAACCCACACAATGTACTTCACTGACCTGTGGACTCTTGGTGGACTTTTCACACAGGGGTCAATGTAGACTCATCAGTTTGAACGGATGTACCACTCCGGTGGGGGATGTTGGTGACGGGGGAGGCTCTGCCTGTGGAGGGAGGGGGCAGGGGGTACATGGGGAATCTCTGTACCTTTCCTTCAGTTTTGCTGTGAACCTTGATCTGCCAACTTTATTAATGCAATGTCTTGGTCAAAATAAAATAAAATGCCAAATTGTAAAGTCTCTCGTACGTGTACACACAGACATATTTTCGTAGTCACAACTGTGACTTAGAATTTACAGTTCTGTTTGTGCGAATGTTTGAGCCCAAAGGACCTGAGAAATCATGAGGTATCCAACCACGTGCTGAGGACCCTAGGGATCCAGAGAGGCATCTCAAGGGCTCCAAGAGCAGAGGGGATGGCAGTGACCAAGGTCTCTCCAGCTGCCTGAAACCAAACGGCTTGGCTTTCGTCTATTTTATGTTTTGGATTTGCCTGTACTATTCCCATTTTAAAAAAGATTTTACAGCAACCCCTCCCCCCCACACACACACATGAAAACCAGGAAATGAGCTCAAAGCTATGTAGCTTCTGCCGTTTTTCAGATGGGGAAGCTGAGGCCAAGTGAGCTCAGAAGCCCACCTATGGTCCCACAGAAGCAGGAAAACAGGGTCTGGAGCTGGAAATCTGATCCCTAATCTGTTCTCCCTCCCCACCCCACTGCGAGCATCCCAGGCTGAGTGGCCCAGACAGACGTGGCTCGGATCCAAGGGGCAGATCGTTGTTGGTGCTGTTTGTTTGCACAGCGTATAACATTGTTTAAGACCTGAAGCTCAGAGACATCCCCTGGCAAGACTCTGAACTGGAGCCCAGAGGAGAGCGTTTCCAGAGTTTGTGGTCTGGGACCAAGAGAGCCACGGTCAGGGCTGGGTGGCTCTTCCAGGGGGTGGTGTGCTCTGCTGTTACGCGTCACATCCCCCCGCAGTACTGTAAACACAAGTCCACTGTATGTTTTTAAAACGTGAGAAGAAGCAGGATCCCGCCTGCATGTTTTGACATAAACTGCAGGGAGGGAGAACGGGACAGGCGGATCGCGCCCATGCAGAATGTAACTTCTTCCCGCACCTGATGGTTAATCTCAGGCCGGCGGGCTGTCCGCCGGTCCCTCCGCCGCCCAGACCCTCCAGCAGCACAGAGAGGAGACCCGGGACCCACACTGGGCCAATATTGCCGTTCGTGTGTTCTGGGACTTTGGTCCTTGGTTTCCTCACCTGAAAAATGAGAGGCTTGGCCTACACCATGGTTTTCAAGCTGCCGGAGACTCAGTTTGGATCCATTTTACAAAGTGGGTGTCCTGGTAAGATTTAGGCTGAAGTGTCTGCTACTAAAAGGAAGTTGGAAATCCACTGGACTAGATGTTTCTGATACCTCCTTCAGCTCTGAGACACTGCAATTCTAGATTTTACTTCTCTTTCAGGCCCTGGAAGAATTTCCACTTCCACCCAAGAGGGATCAAGAACAGCATGCTCAGTCCTGTCCTGGGAAAGTTAGCTGACGGTCTCGGGGTCCCGGGAGCTCCACCTTGCCATCCCCCTCCCATCCCCCCCTCACACCCACAGAGCGAGCTGCTCCCAGCTCCGCCCCATGTCAGTGCCTCGCGTCTTGTACCAGTCCCACTGCCACACAACGACTGCGTTGCTCTGCCCCACCTCCCCTACCACCACGGCTGCCCCCTCTGCCCCTCCCTTCCATCCCCTCTGAGCTGCCTGAAGCCCACAGCTGCGTCTTTTTCCGGCTGAAATCCCAGGAGCTGGCACTATACCTAGTATATTGTAGATGCTCATTAAATAGATGCTGCATTGAACTGTATTCTGAACAACTGGACTTACTTTCAGACTCTAAAGCTAACCTTTAAATGCTCTGGCCCGGCGCAGAGACAGGATCCAGCCAGTCAGTGAGGGGATGCCGAGACCAGCTCTGAGCCAAGCACTGCTCTGGGGCCTGGAGAGACAGTGGAGACTAAAACTGATTCCACCTCTGGTGGAAAAGCACTAGACTCGCATAGTAGAACTGAGTATACGGTGAGGGTTGGGAAGTCCTCTGTTCCCAGAGAATAACTCTTTCCGCTGTCGTGAGTCAGTGTGAAGGCGGAGGCTTAAAGTGTGAAGGCCTCAGGGAAGAGGAAGCCATTCGCATTGATTTCTTTACTGAGACAAGAGCCTTGCAGAAAGGAGCACCAAAATACCAGATGGAGCACCGCAGAAGAGGGCATCGGAGAGAAGGTGAAACAAGAGGGAAAGACTGCGAACCTTCCTTCCCACATTTCCTGACCCAAAGATTGTAGTGGGTGGAAAGCAGTCCAGAATGAGAATGGACTTTGACAGCATTGGGTTTGAGTTTGGTCACTGTTACTTGCTAGCTATTTGATGAGAGGCAGGTTGCCCTAAGCTTTCTGAGACTGTCTTGGGAGAAAGACCATGACTTCAGGTGGTGATGTGTTGAGCTGGAAGTGACTTTGGGATTGCCAGTGGAGGGGTCGTGGAGGCACCTGGACAACCGGGGATGGAGATCTGGGGAGGGCTTTGCTCTAGGGAAAGAGATTTTGCAGTTAACGTGCATGTGTGCTTCTTGAAGCCAGTGATGTCTATGACAACACTCAAGGAGACTCAAGGAGAGGACACAGACAGAAGAATGTAGGGTTGGTGAGGAAGGAACCACAGGAAACACTCTCATTAGAGTGACCCAGAAGCCAGCACCTCTAGGAGGTGGGTTTTCTCCTCTTCTAGGACCTTGCTCAGGCAGCCATTTTAGCTCCCAACAAGCTGCCCAGGGAATCGCTGCTGTTCCCTCCCAACATCATGAACTCTGCGGACAAGACCAACATTAGACCATCTTTGCATCCCTCACATCTAGCCCAGTGTTCACTGAATGAGTAAATGAACAAACGAAGTCTAGAAATCGTGTCCTTTGAGAAACAGCTGAAGAATCTGTAACTGTGTTCTTGGAGAAGACTTGATTCAGGGAGTCCAAAAAAGACTGACCTCTGGAGAAAGGCGGAACCCCATTGCGTCAGTGCTGGAGGAAAACCATTTCAGTTCTGTGCTAGAGCTGCCCGATGATGGAGTGGGCCATCTGGTGAAGTGGTGAGGTCTACAGCCCTGAGAGCATGTAAGCAGAGACGGGGGACATTCTCCCAGGACGGGGGCATCGAATGGGAGCCTAATCACAGCCTCTTAGGCAAGCAGCCTGAGAATCGATGATTCTAACATGGTGCCCAGGCAGCGCCCTCACCTGAGCTGATTAACTTCAGAAGGGACGAATGGAGCCCCTTTTGAGCAAATGAAGACAAGATTTCTGCAGGTGTGGGCTTCATTCTACAGAAATTCTTGAAGGCCATTTGGCCCAACCTCTCCATCATCATTCTGGGCCCTTGGTATCTGGTCCTTGCCTGCCATACCTCCTCCTCATGGGTTTCACACCCAGCCCTGACCTCTCTTTGATGGAAAGCCCTTTGAGGTTAGGGACCAGGCCTCATTTATTCATCAGGTAGCTGTGTTGCAGTGGTTAAGAGCATGGGTACCATGGTCAGACCTCCTTCATTCCTTAGTCTGCAAATCTGAGGCACTCATATGTTGTGAGGATTAAAGGGTTAATACACATAGAGTGCTTAGAACAGTTCTAGCATGGAGTAGGTTCTGGAAAAAAGTTATCTACTTTTATTATATTAGTTTCTCCTCTAGCTGGCATGGTACCTATCAATAAATGTTTGTTGATTTAAAACAACAACAAATAAATTAACAACTAAATATTGACGTTGCAATCACCAGCTAGTCAACAGACACTTATTAATTTCAAAAAAGCACCCAATACTCTGCTGGGTACTGAAAAAGACAGAAATGGGAAAAAAAAAAAAAACAGGGTTCTTATTTCGAAGGATTTTGTAATCTGATGATAAACACAAATACCATTACTTCTTAAGTTAATACATTTTTTTCTTAAGTTAATATATTTAAAACAAAATCTAACACCTTTATAAAATAACATGTAGGTTGAGCCCTGCTGGTTTGCATGGGTTATTTGATCAAGTTCTAAATTGTGGGGGCCCTCCAGTGAATGCTTTAGAAGAAAAAGGGAAAATCATGTGGGCTTCCTTAATGGGAAAGATTTTGACTTTCTTAAAAAGTGCCCCTAACTTTCTTAATATTCTGCAAGTTGCCCTGGAATATTCAAATAAGATGGGGAAGCAAGCGCTGGCAGTATGAAGCCCACTGAGCTTGTATCTTTCATCAGCATTAGTTCATTTAATCCCAACCTTAAAGCTATTAAGCAGGTGAGGGTTTTCCCTGGGCCAATCGTGGAGTTGGTCTTCTCTCTCCTCTCCAGTATGAGGATCCACAGGGATGCTTTCCTGGCAAAGGAACTCTCAGAGGTCCTGCCCTCTGACCTACCAAGGGCCAAGGAGCAAAACAGACTTTGGCCAGTCACACAGAATGGCCAAGGGGGCTATGTGCAAATTCACCATCAATGTCCTCCCTAAAGAAAACATAAGCACCATTGATTACCTTCTAATAACCATTTTATTGCACATTTTATATTTATGAAAGGGCACTGCGAGACGACGGTTATTATTCCTCTAATGCAAAGCAGATGGGCCTGACAGAGGTAAATGGGACTTTCTGGGTGTGGCCCTGAAAGTTGGTGTTTTCCCGGAAGGTTTTGAGCTGGGGCCAAACCAGACCCAGAAGTCCTCATCCACCCTTGTCTCGACACATGACTTTCATTAACAAAATTATATTGCTCTTTTCTGCAAAAGTGGTACCATTACTCTAATAAAAACATGTCCATTGTGGATCAATTACCACCTACGTAGTGGTAAGGAGGACTCACAAGTAAGAGGGCAGGAACTGGTGAGAACAAAGAAAGGTTGGTCTTGCAGAGGGAGGCTCTAGCCACCGGGCCTCCTTCCCAGGCCTGGGGATGCACAGGAAAGGAATCACACTTGCATCTCCAGCACAATCAGCATGGGCTGATCCCCTCCAGACAGAATTTGCCTCTCAGAGAGCTTCTGCTCCAGCATTAAACCAGCCCGGCCTGCTGCACATGCCTGGGTCTATAGAAGCCAGTACAAGACCCGTCACCAGCTGCCCTCCCTCCAGGCCCACGCTTGGGGCTCAGCTAAGGCCTTCTCGCTTTGCTCCTGAGTTGGCATCCTTCCTCCATCCCAACAACCGCCCCTTCAGTTTCCAGCCTCATGCTCACTTTCTAAATCTAATTCGGATTTCTTGACTTGGCCATGGTCATGTTGTTCCACTCACTGGCTCCACCCTCTCCTGGTGTGCTCAGGTTGACCCTGACCTCACCAATAGCCACCCAGATCTACTCAGAGTCTGCGATAGCTTGAATTTTTGATAACCTTTGATGTGCCATCTTGGTGGAGGTGTTTTTCCCTGTACCTGTGATTCTCAAGCTTTTAGGTATGCGAGAATTAGCTGAGGAGAGGCAGAGACACGAATTTCGGAGTCAAATCTTCAGAAATTCTGATTCTGTAAGTCTAGAATGGGCCAAGAATCTGCATTTCTTATGGCAGATGATTCAAATGAAGAAAGAACTTGGGGTGCACTTTGAAAACACAGTCTGCACCTGTCCTCACATGCCTTCACTGATAAGTGACCATTTGAAAAAATAACATTTTGCATCCATATGATGCACGAACTTTTTCAAGTACTTTACAGTGATTTGTTCTTTCTATCCTCTTGAGTCTCTCTCCCATTAAGGGTACTATTATGTCCATCTTACATATGAGGAAAGAAAGGCTCAGAGTGGTAAATGTGAGTCTCCCAGATGATAGCGCTCAAATCCCAGCAGATTCCTGTCTCTGGCCTGAGCCTCCCCTCTGATCCCCAGCCTGTGGAACATCTCTGCTGGGGGTGCCCAACAGATGTCCTAACCTAACATACCCACGTGTGAGCTGGTGTTCTTCCTTCCCAAACGTACTCTTCCTGATGGAGAGTTTCTCCATCCCCATAATGTCACCTCCATCCTTCCATGTTATCAGCCCAAACCTTCAGTCATCTTTAATCTGCTCATTTCTAACCCACATGAATTCCTTCTAAAAGTATCCAGAATCAAACTTCTCTCCACTTCCCCTGCTACACTCTGCTCCAGCATCATTTTTCTCCTCACCCCTATCCCACTGCTTCAGTCAGCTTGAGCTGCTGTAACAAAATATACCATAGACTGGGTGTGTGGCTTAAACTATAGACATATCTTTCACACAGTTCTGGAGGCAGGAAGTACAAGATCAAGATGCTGGGCTCTTTGGTTCCTGGTGAGAGGCTTCTTCCTGGCTTGCAGACAGCCACCTTCTCACTGTGTCCCCATGTGGCAGAGAGAGAAAAAGCTCTGGTCTCTTCTCCTTCTTATAAGGACATTAATCTCACCCTGGGGTCCCCACCCTGATGATCTCATCTATACCTAATTATTTCCCAAAGGGCCCCACATTGAAATACCATCTCAATGGGAATTAGGGCTACAACATATGAATGTGGGGAGGGGGGACACAGTTTAATCCAGGGCGCCCACTTCAATTCATTCTCAACTCAACGGCCACAATGAGTCTATTAAAGTATAAGGTGCACCATGACCTGCCTCCACCCAAACCCTCCAGTGACTCCCAATCACTCTGAGTAAAAACCAGACTCCTTCCGGGGGCCACCCGGCTGAGCCACCTGGCCCTCCCCTCTGCCCTCACCTCCCACTGCTCTGTCTCTACTCCCTCCAGTCCAGGCACACTTGCCTTCCTGCTGCTCCTCCCTCTCACCAGACCCATTCTTGCCTCGGGCCCTTTGCACTCTCTCTTCCTCTGCTTGGAATGTGCTTTTACCTAGAGATCCCTCTGGCCCACTTTCTCACCATCTTCAGATCTTTACACAAACACAGTCCCAGTGAAGCCTTCCTGAACTCTATTTAAAATTGCTGCCCCCCTGCAAACACACACATACACACACACACATACACACACACACTACCCAAACCCCTGTCCTTGTTTTATTTTCACCTCCTAATCACTATATGGTTCATTTAATTACTCATCACCTTCTAACACACTACACAGTCTATCTAGTCGTTTTGTCACAATCTCTCTAGAGCATCAGCTCCATGAGGGTAGGCATTGTTCACCACCAACTCCCGGTGCCAGGAACAATGCCTGGCAGACAGCAGGCCCTCAATAAATCTCACTTGAATTAATAAATTAAAGGATAACCCAGGCCTTGAACAGCTTCCTCTCTCCCTCCCCCTGTCTCTCTGCCACTTTCACAAGGGAACTAGCCTTTCCACTGCCCCTACGTCAAAGCAACACTCAGAACAGGATCTGCTCAGACCCCTTGACTGTGGGCCCTCTGGGGACAGAGACCATGGGTCAGTGACCTCTGTGTCCTCCCCCACATCAGAGGTGGAACCCAGTGCCCATTACATGTCTGCTAACTCTAGATTAAAGTGTTGAATGGGATTTGGGGAGAGTTATTTGCACTAAAATCTGGTGTCTTGCCCTAAATAAAAACCTGCTCTCTGCTGTGAGAATTTCTAGTGGCAGAGAGTAGATAGGAAACAGTGCTCTGGATATGTGAGAGGCAGCTCTGGGATCCCAGGGTGAGCTCAGAAATGTAAGGAGTATTGTGGCGCCAAGGCTTTGGAGCCAGAGAGGGTGTGTATCCTGGCTCTACCCACTTGCCCTCTGATCATATTTACAGGCAACTTCTAAGCCTCAGTTTTCTTGCTTGTAAACAAGAGGAAACAGGTTTACCCAACTCAACCTAACCTAACCTTCCTCACAGGTTAGTTGTGAGCGTTAGGAAGCAAATTTTTGTTTAGACCTTGCATCTAATAGGTACTCAATTGATAGTTTAAAAAAATTTTGGTCCCTGAATTGTATAATTTAATCTAATTAGAAAGAGAAGACTAACACACAAGAGAGATATGAGTCAGGGCCTGAGACTAAACAATGTGGTGCTCACCAGATGAGCTGCAAGGGTTTGGAGAAGAGTTCTTGGAGGACGTGGCAACAGCCGGGGCCTCAAAGGATGAGAATGTGTAAAGCCAGAAAACGGGAGGGGCACTAGCCCGGGCTGCAGAGAACAGCATATTGATTCAGAGGCCATTTGGGGAAGTCAGTTATTATTTTTTTTAATGCCTTCTTCAACACAGAAAGGATTTGAAAAAAAAAGTCAGGACCAAGAAGATTTCATTTTTTCAACTGGACACCAAGATCAAGAATGGGAAATGGACTCCAACTATTTAGGTCATGGAGGCTACATCCCCGCTGTCTGGGGGCTATAGATTTTTCTACCCTGAGCATCCTGGCAACCTGAGGAGAAAGGAAAGCAGAGGTAGTCTCTAATTCCTTCTGTCAGAAGGAAGGAACACATACTGCTCTTTAGGAGATGGGATTCTTTCTCCTAGTGTCGGGCTGGGAAGGAAATCGTTCAGTGCAGTTACTGCCAACAGCGCTTTATGTCTTGAGCCAGAGTCTTTATATGTAATGAGGTCTACAACGCTATTTAGAGAGTCCCTCCATAAAAGATGGAAGTGTCACTCAAAATCCAGCAGGACAGAGAGGACAGGGTGGCACGGCCTCCTGGTGCTTGGGCTTCAGTCAGGCCGGAGCGGGGCTGCCCTGCCCTCCTCCCGGTCCACGAGCACACGCTGGCCCCCGGTGCTGAGCTTTCCGTGGCTTCCCACTGTCCTTCCAAGAAAGTCCAGCCTCCTCCCCGTGGCCCGCAGAGACCAGCACCAGATGGCTCTCGTCCTCCCCCCGGCGCCGCCTCCCACCCACGCGCCGCCACGACACTCGGGCCACGCCGGCCCTCGGGAAAGGGGCCAGACTCTCTCCCCGCGCCACCCCTCGGCGCTTGCTCACTCTGCCCGGAGGGCTCTACCCGCAGCTTCTCGCTTGGGGGCTGCCTCCTTGTGTTTCGGGTCTCAACCGACAGTCCCTTCCTCCCGTGGCTCTGCCCTACCCGCCCCTCTAAATTAAGCCTCTCTCGTCATCCTCCAGCTCATCCGATCACCATCTGTCCCTGACTCCCTCCTGCCTTTACTGGGGTATTGGTGTCTTCCCACTAGAATGAAAGAGGACGCGGATTTAGCCTGCTTGTCCTCCATCGTATCCCCAGGGCCCAACATAGCATCGGCCACGTGGTAGGTGCTCAACACGGATTTCTTTAACAAATGTGGGAAAAAACTTTTTTTAGTGAGAGCCTGGAGAGTAGGCTTTTCTGCATTAAATCCTCACTTAAAAGATCCAACCGTCCACGGAGATATCCTTCCGCAGAAATCAAGGCGCCCAAAGCATCCTTCACTCCGAGAAGGCCAGCCCCACTCAGCGCACCAATGCTCGCACCTCCGCAGACAAGGTCAGGTTTCTCTCTCGGGAACCGGTTCTGGGTGGAGCCAGGTTTGCTCTTTGCAGCCCTCCTTGGCAGGAATGAGGTGGCGAAGACGGGTGATGAAATTCTTTCCTTCTATTCCTTTCAATCCAGTCCCCAGGGAACAGTTCCCCCAGTGGGATGAGAACATACCTCCAACCCAAAGGCACCAAAGAGCACTGCGTGGTGGAACTAAATAAAAGAGAGACACTGTCTGGATGTGAACGGAAAACATCTCCCACTTGGCGGCGGTCTGGTACCAGGGGCCACTGGCATCAGCAGGCAGCTGAGGGCAGCAGCCTCTCTCGCAGCGAGGCTCGCACACTGCCCCCCGCGGAGAGGAGCAGTCACCAGGGCGAGGCCACCCACCACCGCCCGCAGCCCAGACAGCACTGAAGGCTTATTCTCACAGCCCAGCCCTTTCTGTTCCCTTTGGTTTCCTCCTTCTTTCCCACACTCTTAGACGGCTCCAAACTAGCCACCTGGTGCCTACACCCAAATTCCTATCCTCCAGTCTGTCCTGCTCTACAGCCACATGGCGCTAGGGACGCAACCCAGAAATTTCTCCAGCTGGAGGCCAAGGTGGTCAGAGGCCTCATTCCTGCTCAGCCACTCTCAGGCTGTGGGACCTTGGGCAAGACTCTCCCTAGCCTTGGTTTAGGCGTCTGCAAAATAAGCAAACTGTTCCCATTCGTGTACCACCCTCATGATTTTTACCATTTCTTCATATTTAAAATATGATTATCTAACGTTTGCCTTTATACTTACTCGTTAAGCAGTGATATCTTGGGTACTCTCTGTATATCTTTCTAATGTACATTCAAAAATATGTAACTATTAAAAAATTCATCCATCTGCCACCAAAAGCCATCTTATATTCCATCAGTCTAATATATGCACACTTTGGGAAATGCTGGATTAATTAACTGATCTCTGAGATAAGTTCCTACAGCCTATGATTCTAAGTATAATTCTAGAACACAGAAAAACTACTTTTGATTCCTGAGGGTACATTGTGGCTGGCATTTCAACACATTCATGGTGATGAATCCTCTGCTTGGTATCCATGGAATTCCAAATCCACTGCTGATGGTAACAAGCCCCAAGAGTGAAGATCCTATTCTTAGCATAACTAGATTTTGTAGATGTTTAAGTCTATTGTGTACCATGTCTGATGGTAGATGATACTTGCAGAACAGAAATAGTGGGAGACGTAGGTCTGCTCTCATTAGGCCTAGCAGGAGACAGCCATGTAAAGGAAAAGTTCCATTGCAGTGTGTTAAGACCAAGCTGCAAACTCCTTGAGAGAGAAGACTGAATACCACTCACCTGTGAGCCCTGGCACCGCACTGCACCCAGCACATGGTGGAGATATTATTGGCTCCTCTGTTGACGTTCTGTAGTGGGGATACTTATAAAATACTCCAGGGGAATGGTGAAGACAGAGATGCATTCTGCACTGGGAGCATCACTGAAGGCTCTGCTAAGCAGATTTGTGAAGGAAGAGATATTCTCGGTTAGGAAATTCCTCCAGGGAGACAAAGTAGCCGAAGCAAAGACCTAGAGGAGAGACACAGGAGGAAGTAGAGACCTCTGAGTCACTAAAAAGAGCAGGGGAGTGATGAGGGCTGAAGGTATCCAGGTAAGCTGGTCACATGGGAGGTAAGCAGGTGACCTAAGGGGATTGCAGTTCAGCTGTGAGCAGTAATAAGGAGTGTTCAGATGGAGAGAAGGAGGCAATTGACTAGGGACCTCAGGCCCCAAGAGACAACATGGCAGTGAGGTCCCTGGGTTTTCAGGTATTCCAGACTGGCTGCAGAGAGGCTAAGGACCCCAGACTCCAGGAGGTGCAGATGAAGAGCTAGCCAAAGGGCCAAATAAGGTGCAGCCTAGCAAAACAGGAGACTTAGATGCTGACTGCTGTGCTCCGGCCAGACAGAAAAACCTACAGCCTCACTCCTACCGTCACCAGCACGGTCAAGTAGGGAGCCTAGATTTCCACACTTATCAGTCTGTCACAAGACACTCACCCCCTCCACCAGGATAGTATCAGAGAAGGTAAATTGGAGAAAAGGGATATTCATCTCTGCTGGGCAGTAATGAGCTCCAAGAGCCTGAAGTTCCACCCCTACCTGCCAATAAAGAGGCACCACTCCCCAGCTCTGCTGTTTGGAGTCAGATGGGCCTTGGTAGAGAGCCAGGACTTCCACCACTGCCCACTTATAGCAAGGCCCCTCTGCAGGGTCCGTGGAAGTCCCCTGGTGAGCAGGAAACCCTAAGCACCCCTGCCCCTTTCAGCCAGGATGGTATTAGCGGGTGCCAAGTGGGGAACCCAGACTTCCACCTCCACCTGGGAGTCATGGGGCAGTGCCCTCCTCTTCCACCAGAGCAGTGTCAGAGGAGGCTGATGGCAACTGAGATCCAGATGCTCATCACGTAATTCCCTGGTTGTCTGGGTTTCCATCAAAAAGTTACTCATTATCCCAAGGACCATGAAAATCTCAGCTTAAGTGAGAAAGACAATCACCACACCTGGGGACACAGATAATAGAATTCTGTGCCCAAGAGTTTCATGCAGCCATGATAAGAATGCTTTAATGAGCAATTACAAACAGTCTTGAAACAAATGACAAAGTGGAGAATCTCCGCGAAGAAGTAACAATCAAGTGGAAATTTTAGAACTGAAAAATACAATAGCAAAAACAAACAGGAAGGAAAATTGAAAATCAGTGGTCTAGTCCAGGGGTCAGCAACTACAGCCTATAAGCCAAATCCAGTCTGCCATCTGTTTTCGCTCATGGTTTTGCTGGAATGCAGCTTCTTTGACTGCATCCTGCCTATGACTGTTTTGTGCTACGGTGGCAGTGCTGAGTACCTGCAACCAAGAGTGTGTGGCTTCCAAAATCCTCAAGTTTTTACCATCCAGCCCTTTACAGACAATGTCCGCCAACTCCTCATCTAAGCTACCACCTCTGGACGCTAAAAAAAAGAAAAATGAATGAAACCCAAATAAAATAGAAAAAATAACAAACACAATAATAAAGGGTGATGATGGAAATTTCAAGAGTGAGGGACATATTCTGTATCTTGACTTGGGTGATGGTTTCACGGATTTCACATTTTTTAAAACTTAATCAGGTGATCCTCTTCAGATCTGTGCATTTTTGCTGTATGCAAGACAGGCCTCCACAAATTACATGGGTCAGCTCATGTCACTCTACGGCTCACAGTCTTCCAATGGTTCTTCTTTTTATTCAGAGTAAAAGTCAAAGACCTTTCAGTGGTCTCAGAGTTCCTGCATGATCCGTCCCCGACATGCTGCACACCTATTCTGTTATTCTCTGAATCCATCTCTCCCTCCTCCAGCTTTCACTTCTCACCAACTACATTGGCCTCTTTGGTTGCTTGAAGATTCTAGACACTCTGTGACATCAGAGCCTTTGCGCTGGCTGTTCCCTCTGCCTGGAATGCTCCTCCCCCAGATACTCCTGTCATCACCTCCCTCACTTTTTTTCGGTCTTTGCTCAGCTGTCAGCTTCTCAATATGTCCTACCCTGATGGCTGTACTTAAAATTGTAACCCACTCCCCCCACTCCACCTGGGGGGGCCCTGATCCCCTTAACCTGCTCTACATCTTTCTTTTTCCACAGTATCACCTTTACCACTATAAAAGCTGCTCATGTATTATATTTATAGTCTGGCTTCTCTCACTGGACCAGAACACACTAGAATGAAAGCACAAAGGAGGTAAGAATCTTTTTGTTTTACCCACTGATAATGACACAACCACTTAGAATAGTAAGTGACATATCATGGAGAGTCATGGAAAAAAATGTGTTAAATATGTAAGTGAACAATAGATGAAGCTTGTGAAGACAATTTAAGTGAAGAAAGTATATATAGAACCTTTACGTGAATACGGCAAAGCAAAAAGTGTCGATCTTTCACTCTTGGCGCTCACTCCTTGTTCCTTGTCCCTTGTCCCTTCCCCTCTTGACCTCGCACTTACAGAGCCCACATTCTGAAACTCTACATTCTCTGATTAAAAAAAAAAAATCTCTAACTCTATGAGTGGCAAGCACTTTTACCACCTAGCACCCCAGAGGATTTAGGGCATCTTCGAAATGGAAGAGTGATTGCCTCCTCCCACCAAAATCATGGAGTCGCAGTATATTTTAACATTGAAGTGGCCTCCACTCTCACCAAACTTTGATTTGAATAGTTCTATTTGTGTTTACTACTAATACTGTATCATTAACTTCCAGTGCTTTTTTAAAAAGTAGCCAAAATGTGAGAAGTGATTATGGACATGTGGAATTCATTTCTACACTTCTTCAATCATGTTGCAGAATAAGAACCAAGCATCTCAGGTCTTACTGCGTTGTACCCTTAAGTGCCTAGAACCTTTCCCTGTAACTTACAGAATAAAAGGAACAGTCTTTACCCTAACCAGGGCAATTGCTGTTTCTAAGTCTAGAGCACATGTTACAGAAGGTAGATCTAAGAGAAGCTAATGAGCTTGGCAGGAAGGAACAATTAACCAAGTTGACCAGTCAGGATGCTGTTTACATTCTATCAGTTCTAATCACGATTTGAACTCTTATCTGGGTTCAATGTAAAAATTAATGCCTGTTGGTTCTGCATTTCTCAACTGGGACCAAAGCTCAGTCAATATTTTCACATGAGAGCAGCAAGAGTTAACTGTGACAACCATAATTTATGTGTCTGTCCAGGTCCGGTCACAGGGACCTTCTGTCTCTGGGATTTCTCTCCTCACCCAGCTGCCCCTGGACATCATGCCTGCCCTTTTTATCTCTGGCCATGGCCACTTGTATCAAAGTGGATGCTTGACCCAGGATCCTTGAGCCTGGGCAGACTGGATAAGTGATCCTTTTCTGAGTCCTGCTGTGGGGCTACCGCACTGTAAATAGCTTCCTATACTAATCTAGAATGATGCCCTGTTCACCAAAGTATGGAACATGGCATTAGAAACTGCATATGAATGGCCTTTATATCTGAGGAAATCAAAAAGATACGTGCACACCAATGTTCATAGCACTATTTACAATAGCCAAGACGTGGAAGCAACCTAAGTGTTCATCAACAGATGAATGGATAAGAAAGATGTGGGGTATATATCCTGAAATATTATTCAGCTATAGAAAAGAATGAAATAATGATTTCATTGCAGCAAATGAATCATTGCTGCTTCAAATGATTATTTGCAGCAACATGGATGGACCTAGAGATTATCATACTAAATGAAGTCCAACAGAGAAAGACAAATATATGATATCACTTACATGTGGAATCCAAAAAAATGATACAAATGAACTTATTTACAAAAAAGAAACAGACTCACAGACCTAGAAAACAAACTTATGGTTACTGGGGAGAAGGGGATGGGATAGGGATAAATTAGGAGTTTGGGATTAGCAGATACACACTACTGTATATAAAATAGATAAACAACAAGGTCCTACTACATAGCACAGGGAATTATACTCAATATCCTGTAATAAATTATAATGGAAAAGAATCTGAAAAAGAACATACATATATGTATGTGTGTATGTATAACTGAATCAGTATGCTATACACCAGGAATTAACACAATATTGTAAATCAACTGTACCTCAATAAAAAATAAAATAAAATAAAGAAATGACTCTCCCAAGATATGGCTAAGCAGGGGCACTGACAGGATGAACACCGGGTCTGCCCAAATACAAAACCCACCCTCTCCCCACCACATCACATCCTCTCTGCTACAAAAGGCTCCTTGGCAAAAAGAGACAATTCCTCTCAGATCCCAACTGGCTGCTGAGTAAAATCTGAGGTAGACGCACTTTCGAGGGCACCACCCAGAAGCTGTTCAGACGAAGCTCAAAGGAGCGTGAGGATCACACCCAGAGTGTCAGAGGAGGGATTCTCCTGGACTGAACAACAGCACATCTTCAAAGCCAAGACATCACATGTGATACTCTGAGGATGCCTCTTCTCAGCAGCATCCTCTGATCATCATCAGTAACCCACCCACAGTTCCTGGGTCCGTACTGATGGGAAAATGGCTGTTGCTCTGTTCCCTAATCTCTAGTCAAACCAAATATATGCCTTGTGTCTCTTATTGGACAGCTGCAAAAGGCACCATCATTTCTCTGGCGTTCAGACAGCTGAGCAAAGCCCGAGCCCGACTGTCACCTGTGTGTGGAGGGAACCAGCTTCCGCTGACTTAGATCATCCAGAACGTGACTTGGTGGCTCCCAGGCCTGAGGCTGGAGAGTCTCTGTGAACAACAAAGAGTTCCTTTGTAGACAGGATTCCAGTAGAAACAAGCATCTTTTGACAAACCTCTCAAAGACAATAGTAGCGCTCAACAAGAAAACTCAGAAGGGAGCTTCATTTTAAATGTATGCTCCATAAAATGGAAGCCAGAAGCCCAGGGGATGCGTGCTTTGGGAGAATTACCCGAGTTCCTATCTTGCTGCTTCAGAAGAGCCCTCTGACTTCAGCACAAGTGGGTCAAGCTATGTTTCCTGCCTTGCATCAGGCTGCTCTGAGCCTAGCTGGGGTGCAGGGTAGCTCAGAGGCAGAACGCTGTCTTTGGGAACCGGAGTCCCGAGTTCAAGGCCAAGTGCCCCCTGCTAGCCATGTGACCAGCAAAGAGTGGCTCAGTGTACTTGTGTGAAAGAAGCAGGAAAATGCTGCTCATGCAAAGCTGAATTTGATAAAAGAACACATAATGAAACACCTAGCAAGGCATCTGGCCGAAAGTGCCAGTTCGGTATGCTGTGCTGGTCTTCCTAGTTACGTGAGTACATTGACCTTTGGAAGGAAAGTCATCGGCAGTGTGGATGAGGTGACACCAGGCGGTACCCAGCCAGTTGGTGGCCCTCAGTGGGGCATCCTTTGGGAATGCATCAGGTCCAGGATCTGGTTCTTAGTCTTTAAGGTTTAGAAACTGGTTCAGCACACTCAGAGGATCCGTCTCTTCCTGATGGGTGGCTATAAGAAGTCCATCCCTCTGCTGGGAACCCGTCCTAAATATCAAAGGTTGATCATCAAAATTATCACATCATGATGAGCCAAATGAGAGCAAAGGTACTGAAGGGCTGAACCCAGACCTGGACCACCGTTCTCCAAGCATTACATTCTCATTTAAAGTTTGTGTTTTCTTTTAAATGACAGTCTAAAAAAAGCATGTAAGCATATTCTGCATCTGAACCACCATATGTAGCTACCGAAATTTTAAATTCAAACTAATAAAAATTAATTTAAAAATTCAGTTCTTCATTTGCTCCAGTTACATCCCAAGTGCTCATGGCTGCATATTGAACAGCACAGAAAGCCCCATTAGATGTCACTGTTCGAGCTATTTCATCCATGAGTACTGCCATAAGATTTAAGACCTCCAATTATAATACATCTTTACCACTGAATAAGAGCCAAGCAAAGCTACTTTGATGAAGGCTGATGCTAAAGAGAACCAAGAACTCAATTAGTGTGATACGTTCTCAGTGGTAGCAGCAGGAGTCCTAAACGTTGTCTATTCACAGGGAGGAGGACAGGTGGGTGACAGCGGGGAGAGGAGGTGGCTCTCGTGGTAGCTGCAGCCATGGGAGTCAGAGCTGCAAGGCTGTAATCTGTGGCTCAGAGTCCACAGTCACAGTGGAAAAACAGAATTGTCAGGCTCTGCCCGAGCCCCTGCCTCCGAATTCCTCTGGACCCATTCGGAAAGCCTCCACGGGGTGTCCCCTGTGTGCCTGTGAACACACAGACTGTTATTTGGAAACGCAGTCCTCTGGGCTGTGAGACGCAGCCTGCCACTTCGTCTTCTCCTGCGGGGGCTGGTCAGGTGACAGCTCTGCCACTTCCTGCTCCAGAAGCAGGAGACCCCAGGGCCTCCTTCCAGCCTGGGGAAGCTTAAGCTAAAGCAATATCTACCACTTACAGGCCTTTGGCTGAGTGAGTGGCACCTTTCAGGCATCTCTGGGATGTGCAGGCTTTGGCATCTTTTTACTGGTGCACCTTCCTCTTTTCAGGCGCTGGTCTGAGTCCCAGGCAGGAGGCAGGGCCAGAGACGAGCACTCATCCCTCCATACCTCAAAGTTTTTGCGGAAAAAATGTGCATCTTCATTTTCTTTCTCATTGAGGTGCACTCCTTCAGGCTAAGTGGGGGGATTTTTTTTTTTTTAGAAAAAAGAAGAATCTAAGATCCTCTATATGCAACTACTTTAAATCTATTTTTAAGAAGGAAAGAAAAGGTGTGCCCTGTGGCTATGTTCAGGTAGTGGACTCACCTGTTCCACGACTATCTGTTGGGTACCTTCTAGGTACCAAGCACAGTTCAGGCACTAAGGATATAGCAGTGAACCCAGCCGTCGAACATGTCTGCCCTCCTGGAATTCAGTGGGGACAGACAAACGGTAAAAGCGAGACAAACGGTAAAAGCGAAACAAACAGATCTATAGTCTATCAGGTGGTGATCAGTGCCATGAAGAAAAGGGAAGCAGAGCAGGGAGACAGGGATGGCTCAGAAGATGGAGGTAAGTGCTGTTTGAAACGGTGTCCATTCGGGCAGGGCTCCACTGACAACATAACATTTAAGCGCAGAGAAAGGGAACGGGGTAACCCAAGCCCAGTGGAGATGCTGAAGTTCCTCCTTGTGGGGGGTCAGCCCTCTCTCCTTCAAGTCTTTATGAATCACTCTGTCTTCCAAGTACCACCAACCAAGTTTTGTTGAATTTTACTTCTAGAAATTTGTATTAACAAAACAATAGCCTGGGTTGTTTGGGAATTTTTTTTTTTAGCATCTCAAATATAAAGTTATGTTCTAATAGTAAGTATGCTCTTTCAAATGAAACAGCCGTTGCCCAGAAATTCAAATAGACGCTCTGTTCCCCAAACAGCTGCCTTATGGAGAGCAATACTGACAGCAGGCGGTGTTTTTCCAAAACCCACTTTCGGCTTTTGTCTTTTTGAAAAATCTGATTTTTCACATTCTCTCGTACTCAGAGGCATTTTTGCATATTATACCTTATTAGTAGCAGTCAGGAATCAGTCAGAAAAATTCACTGCAGGTATTTCAAATGGGAAGGGAAATAGGATCTAACAAAACCACTGGAGGAACTGAAGAAGAGAGAGTTAGGGGGCACTCTCACCAGCTCTCAGATTCACCACTAGCTTTTAGAAGATCAAGAAGCTGGAGTCACAGAATGACCACTGATGACAACCACAGGCAGCAAAGAGGCAAGTAATTCGAGGGTAACACACCTGGAGGGCATCGCAAAGCCTCCCATTTGCCAAAATCCACGCATCTGCCCACCACTGCCAGAGGAGCACTAATGATGGTTTGGCCTCTGTTCACCTTGCGATTCGTACCTTCATGCCTGTGATCACTGAAGTAATCTAACCTGGAACCTTTCAGCAGGGAATTCTGGGAATTGTCATTCCCGGCTCCAGCCTCTGTGATTTGGGGGAGCATGAAATCTTCACCCTAGATGGGTGAGAATGGTGTCTACATCGGCAGCAGACTCTCCTGCACAGTTGACTGACTGTGATTTTCAATTGATAAGTGTAACTTGTGTCGTAGTGGTGTCCCTTCCCCGCTATCCCAGCTCAGGGCCAGCACTCCCAGAGGCTCGGCTTAGCATCTCAAGTAGAGTGATGGCACTTTAATCTCCTAGGTCTTCAAAGTCTTCCAGTTGTCCCAAGGGGAGACAGCAGAGAGAATTCTCCCAGTGGTAGAACTTAGCTCCCTGAGGGAGGGTTCAGCTGGTGGGCCGTTGACCCAGCACTGTTCCTGCTCAGACCAGAGAGGGGACCGGTGCTGGAACCCAAGCACCTGACATTCTGGTTCTCTCCCCTCTTCTCCCCTCCTCCTTGTAGCTCCATCACCCCATCCCATCTCTCTGGACGTCCCACACAGAAAGCCCTGGAGCGTAACTCCCCTCTCCGTGGACCCTGATGGGCCATCAGAAAGAGGATCAACGGAGCATTAAAACAGATCCCCTAATTAAGAGCAATGAAAGCTCAGTCCCTTCTCCTGGAGGACTCCATCTCCACAAAACATTGTCTAAATTGCCACTCTCCTCGGGAGCTGTTTTGTATCATTCCCAGGAAGATTACTCCCCTCTGTACAATGGCCGAAAATATCACTTCTTGGAATTCCACAAAGGATGATAAAACAAGTTGAACATTCATGTAATCGTCTAAATCCCCTAGTTCGTGCCCTACAATAGGGTTCCCAGGCTCTCAGACTGAGGTGAGCAGCACTTGTGCAGTCAAGATCCCTGGATGAGGACTGTCCTGAGTTCCGACTGGTAGAAAGTGTGGCATGCTTTCAGGCACAGTCAGGCCATGATAAAATCACATGGTATGCAAATTATATTTTACAGAGAACAGAACTGTTTTCATTTGTTTCAGGTAACTTGACAGTGACCCTATGGGGAGACCGTGTAGTTGAAGTAAACCCAAACACAATATGTCTCTTAAAAAGAAACTAAAATCATAAACACATTGACTTTGCAGAGTGAGCGCTCAAAGCACACTTGTGTGGATGAGGCAAAAATGCATTCCTGTATAAAAACCAAATGATCCGTCTTCTTGAGTTCTGTCAGGAGAGTGTTCAATGTGACCTAGTAGGAAGTCCATGACCTGGCCTTTGGCCCTAAGAATGCCTAAGGTTCTAAACCTTTTTGATCACACACCCTTTGAAAGTCTGGTGAATGGTGGCCTGAGTTTGCTCTAGTTTTACCTGCTCCGTGTGCTTTCCCATCTCCCTTCTTCTGGTGCCTCTGTGGGACTCCTCCCTTACTCCGTGTGGTTCTGTGAGATTGTCAGTATCATTGTGGGGGCACTGGCTGCAGACATGACCCAGGTGGACCAGCCAGGGTGGCTCAATGGCTTTGCACCAGTGAATGGGATGGTGTGTCTGAGTGACCCATGCAGGGGACTGGGGGTCATTCTCTTACTACTCAGTAGTAAGAAGCCGGAAGGATGAGTGTAGAGTGGTCGGCGGCCTTTCTGTGCCCTGAGTACAAAGAACCTTAAGTCAGAACAAAGCGAGAGGCAGGCTGAGCTGAGAGGCGGAGAGAGCTAGAAGCAGAACCAACACGTTCAGCCATTCTGGAAGCTGTTAGTGTCCTGGGTCTGAGCCCGTGGAAAATAAGCCAATAAATTACCTTTACGCTTAAAGTTTCTCTCTTATCCAACCAAGGGAGTCCAGGATAAACAGATCTTCTCCCTAAAGAAAACACACATACCTACTCATGCATGAAATAATTCATACAATGTCAAAGGCTGAAGTCCTTCCAAGGACCCTCAATAAAGAAGCCCTGCTCGTCCAGTTTTCTAGATGGCCTTAGAATAGAGCTGATTTCACAGTCAAAACCATCTTCTTCCTCTGCATCAGTGTTCTGTCACACACTAAATGTTAGACCTTGGAAAGGTAAATACTGCAAGCCATTACTAGTCAGAAACAACCATCAGCAAACAGTCCGAGGGTAATAGCTAGGATTCAGAACGACCTGCGTAGACGTATTTGGACAGAGATGATGGACAAGTGACATTTGGCTCAGGATTTGAGTTCAAGCAACTCATTTCCCCATTTGTGCAGTTTTCCTGTTTGTATAATGAAAAGTTTGGACATGTTTCCAAAGGTCCTTTCACTAACGGATCTGTTAAATTAAGCATGAGTACTTCTTCCATTTTTGATTATAATGTCATCTAAAGCCAAGTCAAAAAAGGAAATATTTCTTCAACGAACACAGCACTCGCCTTCCCCCGTCTGTGAGTCCCGGCGTTATACAGACTAAGTTTGGTTTCCTCTCCACTGGAGTTGTTCATTAGAACAGTACGCTGAGGAGACTACAGAATAAGAAGTGCATTCCAGGACTCGTTAATGGCTCTTCTTTCAGTTATTCCAGGAAGACTCCAAACTTACATTCTCAAGATTCAGCAATCTCCCTGGGAGGGCTGGGAAATGAATGTGTTAATGGGTATATTTATTCATATATATTTAAAAATAGATATATACATATAATTTGTGTTATAATTATATATATCACATATATAAATATATATTTAAGTGAATATATATACACATGTCTATATGAACAGAGCAAAACATTTTACAATAAAATGCCCAAATATATGAGAATAGTCTCATTGGAGGAATAAAATTTATGTCTTGCAATCTGAAACAGGGAAGCATCTTTGTGCTAGAATCATCTTCAGAAAAAAATGAATGAATGAATAACTAGCTGAAATATAGTGCTTTTCTCTCCAAAATAATGTAATGGGGTCCTAGTCTGAGCCTCACCTGTGCCCACCCTGAGGTTTATTCATGGCTGGCAATGTTGGCCAGAGGGCCCCAGTGAGATCTATTTTAATAAGGGAGAGAGATGAGAGTATCCTGGTAGGGAAAAAGCTTATGGGTTCCTTTATACAAGTTTGGCCAGAGAGCAGTGTGTTTGCATCTGTGAGGTAAGTCTGGGTACAGCTCATGCTGTCAGGCAGACAGCCCTGAGGTCCTGTCCTGTACACAGGGTCCAGGCCTGATGTGCAGTAAGGAGGCTGCCATACAAAAGCAAATACAAGCTGGAAGAATGGGACAAGGCAAGTGCAAGGTACCTGCAACCTTGAAGCCAGTAGTCGAGACACCATTGGACAAGGTGTGTTTGAGGCCAGTCAGCAGCCTTGAGCAGGCACTGGTAGGTACCAGCAGCCCTGGTGAAAGCTTTGACAAGCAATGCCCAGAAAACATATTGCTCTAGAAATCAAGGCTGGGAGAGGAACAAAGCTAAAGCCACACAACTCCAGAAGGACAAATTCCTAGAGGACGCAAGATGTACCCACTTCTTGGGATTCTCAGAACCATATGGAAGACTTCAAAGGATGCTTGGAGGCTGGAGTTTCCCCTCACTCCACTCCCTCCCCCACCAATCCCTGCAGTAAGGTAGAGTTTCTTAATTTCTTATGTTCCACAGCATTTTATGCGGAGAGCCACCCTGTTTTCCCTCAAGATGGTACTGCCTGGGCAGCAGAAGTGCCAGTAAGGTAAGCCACATGCAGCTTTGCCCAACAGTGGTCAGAAGATAATTAGAACATGGAAATTCTGGGCTGGGTTCTACCATTTCAGGCCCTCTGTCCTAGTTGACATTATAGATTCAAACTGAGACCAGATTTCCAGATGCCAGATTTCCAACTCTTATTTCTCTGGATTCACTATTTCTAAAACAATGCTACACCATTTGCCTGGATACCTTTTAACTAAAATATCCAGTGATTGTCATGGTGGTGCAATGATATTGGAATATTCCAGAAACAAATCTATACAAATGACACTTTAAAATCTTGGGCCTAAAGAGAGGGGAGGATGGGCAGGCCTGTTTACTGGTGACTGACTCTAAGTCACAGCTGTCACTGTTCCCTGGTCTGTTATCCAAGAACCCGTACTGTACACAACTCAACAACAAAATCCAAACAACATGGTTTAAAAGAGGGCAAAGGGCGTGAATTGACATTTCCAAAGAAGACACAAACGGCCAATAAGCACATGAGAAGATATTCAACATCACTAATCATTAGGGAAATGCAAATCAAAGCCACATGAGACACCAATCCACAGCAGATGAATGGATAAACAAAACAGGGCATGTTAATGGAATATTATTTGGCCAGAAAAGGGAACGAAATTCTGACACATACTATAACATGGATGAACCTTAAAGACATCATGCCCAGCAAAAGAAACAAGATACAGAAGGATAAATCCTGTATGAGTCTACTTCAGTGAGGTACCTAGAGAAGTCAGATTCATGGGGGCAGAAAGTCCGACGGTGGTTGCCAGAGGCCAGGGGGCGGAGAAACAGAGAACTATTGTTTAATGGAGCAGAGTTTCCATCTAGGAAGCTGGGAAAGTTCCGGAGGCGGATGGTGGTGATGGTTGAACAACAATATGAATGTACCCAGTGCCTCTGAGCTGTACACTTAAAAATGATTAAAACGGTAAATTTCATGTTACGTATATTTTACCACAATGTTTAAAAAGGAATCTGTCCTTGCCACACTTCTCGTGCGTCTTTGAACAGTGGTCACATGTTCAGGTTGAGCGTCCCTGGCTTTTGCTGGCCCCACACCATTTGCTAAGATGGATGCCCTGTCACCAAGACGTGGCTTAAATCACCCCGGTCAGCAAAGTTTACACTCCAAAGGCCCCCATTGGCTGACGTGACTAAGTGGATTCACAAGATCCTGGACAACTCAGGCTACCGCCGTGTGGCCGAGAACAGGAAGGGACCAAGAAAAATTGGACGTCGGTGTCAAAATGTTAAGCCCCTGCTGTCTCAAGCGGCTGGAGGAGCCATTAGAGGCAGGGAGCCGACGGCAGGAGGGACGGTCTCCCCCACCAACTTCTCAGCCTGCTCAGCCCCCTCTCGGGGAGGCTGGCTTCATTTATGCAGCCCGTGTGGTTTGCAAAGGGGACAAGCAGCAGCACAAAAACCACACCACCGCATCTGCATACGAAGCCCTTGTTTAGAGAGGCTCGAAAGGGAAGTTCTTAGTCTATAATATCTTTTCCCTGAAAATTCCTTCCGGGCCCCCTGCGACCTCAGCACTATATAGAGATGTCAAGTGTTTATCCAAGTCGCCTGCTGCTTTCTGCGGCCCAGCCTGCCCTTCTGGACGTGGCTTCCCCTCTCCGCACCTCTCTGGATGTCCTGGCTTCCCTAGGCCTCCCGTGGCTGACTCTCGCTTTCCTCTTGCTCGCTCATTCTTCTGGCTTTCAAATTGATTTTTATTTCACCTGTTTGCCCAAAAGAGCGGTGAAGCATATACTTATGTGAAGGTTAGCAAATCAACTCACTCAGGACTGAGGAGGAAAGAGAGGAGGAAATGCTTTAGCTGTAAGAGTGGGCACAGCTGCCGTGCTGGGCTGCGGAGAGAGAAGCGTTTCTCCCCCCGCCCTCCGTGCCAAAACGATGGTGCCTAGATGTTTCTAAGGGAAACGATGCTTCTGAGGAGAGTGAATTCTGAAATTTCTGACCTTATAAAGGGGACATTGAGTGACATAGTGAGACACTGGCCACACTTCTATGGGATACGATCAATTTTGTACAGCTTTGTCCTGGTCCAATTTTTACTGTTTCCCTGTCAGTGAGACCATTTTCTCTTGGGTTCTATTCTTTTTCCAGTGGCCACGTTGGAGATCAGGAGTTCTCCAGTTACATACTTCTCTAGGCTGTATTTCCTATTATGTGGGAATACTCGGGTCCCCTGGCCAAGCCAACGAGGAGCTAGCGTGTCAGCCGTGAAATCCTCACTCCCTGCAGGTAACTCCACTCTCTAAAGTCAACACACCTGCCATCAGAGGCCTTTGGCTACCTATCCCCTTACCCATCGCCCCTCCCAGTACAGTGTCTAAACAATTGAAAAGTGGGCCTTGTGGGACAAAGTCTCCAACGTGATTAAGGGTGGATCATCGGGAGCAACTGGTCACAAGGCTGCCTCCTGCTCCCTCCTCCTTGATTTGAGGGGGGGAAAGGTCAGCCTTCACCCACCCTGTGTAAGACACAAAAGCAAGCACCGAAACTCATCTCCTTTATCTATTACCTGCCACAAAACGGGCGGGGACCTGAGATGAGCCCACCGAGGAACGGGGAGAGGAAGACAAACAAGGAGGCACGCTTGAACAATGACCCTGAATATAGTAAACCCACCAATTACTAATTTAGGATAGTGGCCTATTTTTTAAAATAATTCCATTGAGTCAAGTGGGACTGTGAGGTGTCTTACCTTCTGGATAGACCTACTTGGATATTTGTTAACTATTCCCCAGCGTGGCAGACACTGCTGGTGGGCAGTCATGGCCCAGCGGTCATTTCCAGCCCCTCCTACCTTATCCACATTTTCTGTGTTGCTCTAAAAGCTCCTGGCCTGCCCTGAACAAAGGGTGGCCTTGTGACATCCAGCTGTGGCCGGTGGGAGAGTGGGAAGAAGGAAGTAGCCCCTGGGGAAAGTGGCCATGGTAGGATGGCCCCCAAAGTTGTTCATGTACTAAAAACTGGGACTTGTGAAGATGTTTCCTTCTCTGGCAAGAGGGACTTTGTAGATGGGGTTAAGACAAGGATCTTGAGATGGGGAGATTTTTCTGGATTATCCACATGGGCCTGATATTACCCCAAGGGTCCTTATAAGTGAAAGAGGGAGGCAGGAGAGTCAGAGAAGGCGATGTGACAAGAGCAGAGTGATGTGATCAGAGACTCAACTGGCCACTGCTGGCTTTGAGGCTAGGAGGAGTTTACAAGCCAAGGAACGTGGGTGGCTTCTTGAAGCGGGAAAAATCAGGGAAACAAATTCTCCCCTAGAGTCTCCAGAAAACAAAAACAAAAACACAATCCTCAACCTTAGCCCCCTGGGAAGCCTTTTGGACTTCTGACCTCCAGAACTGTAAGATAACAGCCTTGTGTTGTTTTCAGCCTCTGCTCCTTTTGAGTTCAGTTTGTGGCAGTTTGTTACAGCAGCAACTAGAAATGATCCAGTGTCTCTTCCCAAATAAACATGCTTCACACTTTTTCTCCTTCCTTGTTCTTGATGCATGAGATGTGGATGTGGAGTCCGGTGGGACAGCAGCCCTCTTGCAGTCTTGCGGTAGTACCCACGAGGATGAAGGACTCATGCTCAGAACGGCAGAGCCGAGTCTGGGGCTCTAGATGGCTTCACTGAGCCACCAGCCCTAGACTGCCTGTCCCTGAACTTTGTGTCACATGAGACACGTAAAATGGGACATGTTTAAGTCACTACGGCAGGACTTTGTGTAGTGTGTGCTGGAGCTGACTCAGCCAGCTCCTGAGAGGGAATTCTTAAATTTCCAGAAACTCTGTGGGCCCATTATTAAAAATTTATACAATCTTACAATCAAATAAATTACGTTAAAAATAAAGGTAATAAGGAATCAAAATTCTTTTGATTTCTGAACATTATACAAATTTTACTACTATCTATGCTCCTGACACTACGTACCTCTGTTGTATCTGAATGGCGGTGATAGCACATCTCCTGGTTCTACACTATGTACAGCAGTGTACCCTGTACTGAATGCCATGTATCTGCACAACTCCGCACTCAGTTCCATCCCACTGGCAGCTTAAAACCAGCCATGCTGGGAGTATTGCCATGCTAGAAATCAGCAAACACTACAAATCAGGGTTTTCTTTTCCCCCAGAGTCCATTGTTAATCATTTACTGATCCGCCACTGGTTTTGTGTTTCTGCAGCCAAATGCATTTGCAATGGCTGCATCCCTTGTGGTGTTTAATGCCACCTGCAGTACGATGGCAGCCACAACTTGCCAACCCAAATTGTATTTGTAGGGAACTGAGTTCTCCTAGTTTCTCTTTTAAATAAAGATTTAGGCCCCAGGCACTGTGCTAGGCAGGCTCTTTCTTATTCTAGCTCACAGAATCCTTCCCGTCTAGCTGAAAGGTGGGTATTCTAACCCCATTTCACACACAAGGAGACCAAAGCTCAAGGGGAGAAGGGCTCTGCCAATGATCTGTAACCAGTTAGGGGCCAAGACAGGATTTGAACACTCTTTCAACTAACTCAGAACCTCTGCTCATTCTCCAACAGCATGCTTTGAACACAGCAGGCCCTGAATAGATATTTGCTGAGTTATCAAAACAAATATTAACTCTTCCTTCCAGATAGCTGGGGACGCAAGATGCCAGACTCAAGTGCCAGGCAGCTTTCACACCATATGTGCAAAAGACATTGGCACCAGGCTACTTTTCCTGAACATCAAAGAGAGCCCTGAAACACTTATGGTTAGAAGATTGAGTTTCATGAAAGTATTAAATTTATGTTTTTTTCGAACAGCATCACTGGGGGGAGGCACCGTGGTTACAACTCTCTCATCTTGAAACAGACACAGAGTAATTTCCTCCTTTGCTGGTTGTCAGCTTGGCTCCCAATCATTCCCCCCAGAGCTGGCAGAATTTCAATGACTCTAAAATTAATCTGTGGGGCAGAGAGTTTGTCCAGTGCCTTGACATTCTGGGAGCTTTGCTGCGGTCTCAAAGTCAGTGCCTGGGATGGAAAGTCAGGAGGTCAAAGGTGAAATCTCAATTCTTGGCCCAACTGGGGACCTTGGACAATCCTGCCAACACATTTCTCCCCTGGTTTTATGATGGGAGTCCCCACAAATTATTCTGAACTAGAGTGATTGGTAACTAACATAGAATTGCTAGGCACAAATATGGGATTTTTAACTTAACTTTTTGAACATTTATTTGAATTCCTAAGGAAGATAGACATGAGCACAGATAAGCAATAGATGAGTGTAGTGAAAAAGACACGGGCAGGCTGCTGGGATCGCACAGAACCTGGGGTGACTAAGCCCACTGAGGCGGGGAGGGAGAGGTTCAGGAAAGGCCTTTTGAGATGATGATGCCTGAGGTTAGGTTTAAAGACAAAGTGGACCTAGATAAGTGAGAAGTTAGGATAGGGGTTTACAAGCAAAGGGAGTCATGCAGCGACTGCACGACTGCACCGATGGCTGCACTTGGGGGTGGGGTACAGCTCAGTGGTGGAACGCATGGGGTTCAATCCCTGGTACCTCCACTAACAACAACAGAAGATGGTTAAACTACGAGCAGCTCAGAGCTGTGGAGCATAGAAGGTAAGACACAGATTAGCGGAGAGACGGCTAGAGGGCTGAGCAAGGGCCAGGACACACAGGGGACATGGATGTCACAGAAGCGCACCTGCACTTTATCTCACATGCAGTGAGAAGCCGTCAGATGTTTTAACCATTGGGGACATGGCTATGCTGTATTAGGAACTATTCTAAAGACTTTGAGATTCATGAAAAGATTCTTGCAAAAGGATAGGTAGGAGACGAGGGCCAAGGATGGGGCTGTGGAGAGAAAACAGAGGGTCAGCTTACAAATTCAGAAATACTCATGGAGAGACTCGTAGGGCCTAGAGATTGAGGTTAGAGTGAGTCTAGGATAACCCCGAGTTTAACATTAACTAAGCACAGGCACCGGAGCAGGTCCGGGCGAGAGAGTGAGCTCCAGAATGAGTTCAATGTGTGCCATCCAAGTGGAGATGTCCAGCAGCAAACGGACATATGAGTCTTCAGAGAGGAGCGTGTTTTAATTCACGTTTGCATCCAACCTAGAGCAAGTCCTGGCACACACAAAGCTCTGGACGTATGTTTGTAAGCTGGAAGGATGGAAGCTGGAATAAAGATTAGGAGAAGGGTTCAAGGTAGAAACAGAGAGAAGTTTGCCAGGGTGGGTTAGCAACTTCCTGAGAGTGGTTTAAACTGAGAAAGAATGAAACTCCAGAGAAAGGGAGAGTCTCTAAAGTGAGAAGAGAGGAGGGCTGAGAATGAGATCCTTGGGCACACTGACATGCAAGGGATAGGAAGACAGGACAGAGCAAGGAGATGGAGACTGGGGCACAGAGATTGGAGGGACACAAAGACAGATGCCACAGAGGCCAAAGATGGCTGGCGGAGAAGCAAGGTCCCAAAGGCACACCCTGAGAAAAGTCCATGGGAGCTATGTGGGGGTCTTGGCAAGAGCAATTCCAGTGGGATGCAGGAGGTAGAAGCCAGAGGGCCCTGGGATGTAATACGGGGTGAAGAGAGGGATGTTAGACAGAGTAATAGAAAGACACAAGGTCGAGGGTGGTACGTTAGGGTGGAGACTTACACATGGCTGGAAATGTTAAAGGGTGGAGAACAGAGAAGAGAGATGGGATTGTCTGCTCTGCAAGATTCCACAGGAGATGCCCAGGAAGGAGACTGTCAACCAAAGTGGAGAGACTGGGTGACGTGGCTTTGTCTGAGAGGAGAAGATATGGGCTAGGTATGGAGATTCCTTTGGAAGGGCAGAGGCTGGAAAGTGTATCGTTTACTACGGCTAAAATACTGGGGAAACCCTCTGTGTCCCAAAATAGGAAAATGGTTGTATATGTATGATATACCTACCCAATGGAGTGTTTTACACTCATAAAAAATAAGTTACAGGGGAAGACTAATAGCTCAGTGGCAGAGCGCGTGCTTATCATGCACGAGGTCGTGGGTTCAATCCTCAGTACCTCCATTAAAAAAAGAAATCACTGTTATGAATCTATGTGGTCATCTGAAAAAAGGAGTTACAAAATCACACCACATGAGAAGGGTGGAAAATTACCAATCCAAGAGGTACAATTATTTTTAAAAGAATTTCAGGAAAAACTTCTGGAATATTAAGACCAAATGTGATCATGTTATAAAGATTTTTGTGAGTGCCTCTTAGGACTTTGTCTTTGATTGTTTACAGGCTTATTGAATTTATTTTGAAAATTAAAAAAGTTAAATTTAAAGTAGGACTGACTTGATGATAGCTAAGTTTTTCCATTAGCAATAATTCTCATTCTTCGATGTTAATCCAAGAATCACAGCTCCAGATAGCATTTCCCTCTGCTGGAAATCTCTCTCCCACCCCATCTGCCTCGTACCTTACTCTTCACTGTTTCCAACACAGCCCTTCCCCTGGAGAAGCTGAGGACTGCCACGGGCGTGGATGCAGGCTTTCAGTCAGAATATCCACAGAACTACATCCAATCCCCAGGACAGCTTCTGTCCTTACCATAGGGCAGGTGGCCAAGATGCCAGCCAGCCCTGAAGTTAGCATATGTTTCATTTGACACTTTGCCTCAGGTCTTGTCTTTTCTGAGAATGTAATTGAGACACTGATTTTAGGGGGTGGGCTCAGGGGTTGGAATGAGACAGAAGTGAGTTAGAATCTCCAAGCCTTCTTCTTATTAGGGAAAGACACTTACGGAAGCTGTGCTCGTCTCTACATCTGTAAAATGGGGGCAATGAAACCTCCTTCATAGACTTTTGAGAATCATAAAAAAGGTATCACCTATGTATGTGTATATATAGCTTATATCTATATATGACAATGTCTATATTTACATCTACATTGACTTTAGAATTTCGCCGCTTGGGTTTGCATTTCAACATGTGAGACTTTGAGCAGGTTACTTAACTACCAATGACTGGATGAGACAGGATAACAGGGGATGAGGACGGTACTAATAGCCAAATGGATCAGTCTCTAAAATCTTCCAGAATTTGTCAGTGACCCTGGGGAAAGATGGGAAAGACCACTCAAGCGTAAACGGGGCTTGAGACAAAAATTAAGGTCATTGCAGAAAATCAGAGGTGTATTTCTTGCACTCCTGAGTTTGTGCGGTGAACATTAGATGGCAGTTTTGTTGAGAAGGTAGGAGTAGAGTTAGCTGGCAAGTGTGGAAGGAGATGGCAGGACCAAACTTCTGATCTCAGTTTACAGACCAGTCAGGGGAGGCCCAGAGAGATGAGACAAATTGTACATAGAAAACCGGAATTCAGGGCTTCTAACTCTCAGACCCACATTGCCTCCCCAAATAGATTTGTTACAGTGTTACCAAAAGCAGCAGAACGGGAAGGCTACACCCCCGATTGGAATGAAGCAAAGCACTGAAGCTGAGCCATTTCCCCAAAGAGCTTGAGGGGAGACTCGTCATGGGAAAGGCACAGCCAAGTCTCTAACCTCACCTGCTTCCTTAGTAATGCCTGGTGACACATAGCCAGTGCATCTTAACTGGCTGGCCTGAGAGATTTTCATCCACAGAGACACTTCCATCAGGTTTATCTCAGGCCACCACGGCCCAGGCCTACGACTATCTGCGAAGCGCTTCGGCTCTGTGGTCACTCCAACGCCTTCTAATAGGGCTCATTCTTGACGCTTGCCTCTGCCAATGAGCCTGTCCAAGGAGCAGGGGGTCATTTTCTCATCTAAATTATTGTGAAGATGAAGACTCCTTTGGCTGCAGGTGATGGAAACCTACCTTGCACTAACTGAGGTAAGCATGCCACTTTCTGAAGAGGACACCGGGTCTCACCAAGGACAGACAAGTATTTGGAATTCTAGGACTCAAAGCAGGAGTTTGAGCACCATCAAAAAAAAAAATCTGTCTCCATCTTTCATTCCTGAGCCACTGCATCATTCCTGGATTCAGGAATCCCGGAGAAGGAACTCACTGGCCTGTCTGGGGTGGGAGCTCGCTACTGAGGAGACCAGCTTGGCTAGAGAGGGTGAGTCACAACAGAGCCTTCCTGCAGCGGCTTCCAGGTAAGAACGAGGTCGGAGCAGATAGGCACCGAGTGTTCATCTTAGTATTTACTAAGGGTAGGGATCTGGACTAGGTTCTAGGGGAGAGGGAGCAAGGGAAACCAAGAGTTGGAGAAGAACCAGATTCCTTCCTCAAGGAGCCTCCCACTCTGGAAGAGGAAGTGACATAATACCGTCTGGGTAGTGCTATCATGTTGGGTAGAGGGCACGGAATCCCATCTTAGCCAGGCCTTGGATTCCAAAGTTAGCAGGCAAGGCGAAAATGGTCTACAGCCAATACATTTGCCCTAAATACTCAAATCGCACCCAACAGAAGATGTTCATGCAGAGACAAGCAAGCCAAAGCTGCCTTAGACAACTCAGATCCACATTTCCCACCTCTCATTCCAGGATGCGTGCTCACTGAACAGATGGCAGGCAAAGTCACCCATGTGGTTGATAGTCATCTCTCTTCTTGTGCTCTTTTCCCAAGATTGTGGAGTTAAATCTACAGAAGTCAAACACATACAGCATGTGACTCATTAACTTACCAAAGCCACACAGCATTGAGCTTGAGAACCAGGTTCCAAGCCCATGGTTGCCTGAGTTTTCAGCCCACAATCACACCCTTACACTGGGAAGACTCCTGGAATTACTTCATTCCCCGATTCTCTGGGCTTTTTAAAGATGGAGGTTCCCACCTTCTCCTCCTTGGAAATCGCTCCGAGCTCTGCTCAGCTGGGTCCACGTGTGTAGAATTGGGTTGGGCTAGGCTGGGCTGGGCCGAGCTGAGTTGGGAGGGCATCTGGACAAGCACAGGGAGACAGTGATTCCAGGGCAGCTGGTGGGAAGCCATTCATTTTCCTAGGTTGTATATGCTACAAAGGGCTTATCAAGGAGATGTTTACAAATGGGGAGCCTTGCTGTTTTTAACAGATTAACTGTAGCATTGATTCAGTGACCTGACAACCCATTCCCCTGGACCGCTGGTTTACACTTGACTCCTCCTGGACAGTAGGCAGATAAAGGAGCCGCCAAGTTGACAGCGAGGAGGCGGGCCACACCCAAAGCTTCCATTAAGCAGCCTGCAGGGCCTGCAGGCTCGGACACCCCCTAGAGTCCAGCCAGCACTCATGCCTCGCTCCTCCCTCCATGGTCAGTGAACCCTGCCACCCAGCCCCGCCAAGGGCGCCCCTCTGACCAACTCTGTGTCAAACCTCCTTTCCAAACAACACAGAAGAACGTTGCTGTTGTTGCTTTGGTCGAGCATTCAGGTCACAACCAAGGTAAACAGGCCCAGCGGGCCCCAGGGCAGGCCCAGTTATATTTCCTGATCTGGAACAGGAAAAATCTGACCCCCAGGGACATTACCAAGCATGTACTGAGCCCTAATCTGTGTCAGCTCCTCTCACTTCCTTGCTTTCATTTAACCCCAAAACTACTCCCGGAGGTAGGTAGCATTCTCCTCATTGTTCGGATAAGAAAACTGAAGCTCAGAGAGATTAACCAAACCGAGGCAATTTGCTGGTGGCCACATGGAGTTCTCCTCTGGTCTGTCAGATGTTCACATTTTTTTTTTTTTCAAAATACCATGTGGCCTAATCCAGATACCCTAACTGTACCTGTGTGGGGCAGATGCTTCAGGTGCTTTTGGATGTCTACCAATAGCCACACACCCCATTTAGAACTTGAATTGGTTCAGCTATCCCACGGCCATGTGCTTCACTGAAGACTAAGATGCTCTCCATCCCAGGGGATGAAACTTGAAGAGTCTAAACCAATGATTTTCAACCCTAGATGCTCATCAGAGCTCTTTGGAGTGTACACACATACACACACACATAAACGTGTATATGCACTACAGAGCCCCAGCTGAGCCCCTTTAAATCAATCTTTAAGAGTAGAACCTAGACATCCGTATGTATTTTAAAGATGCTCCCCCCTCACCCCAGTTCAATCTCAGACAGAGTTGAGAGTCACTGGCCCTAACCATTTTCCCTCACCACCAGTCTGGGATGAGCATTTGATAAAATTCTGGCCAATGGAAGGGGTGAGAAATCTTCTGGAAGGTGGGGCTCTGGGGAAATTTTTCTTCTTTCTTTAAAGGAAGCATGAGGATGAGATCGGCCCCCTCTTCTCCTTCTGACCTTTGGATTTTGTGGTGTAAAGATGTGACACCTGGCATTATTGCAGCCACCCTGTGACCATGAGAGAGCCAGCCCAGCAGTCAACAGGCTGAGGATGGCAAAGAAGAAAGGCAAGAATCTGGAACTTTGGTGGCATCTCCGAACAACTTAAACAACCCTGCAATCACCTTACCCTGAGAATACTTGTAAGAGGTGATCAATATTCTTAACTGTTTAAGATACTTTAAGTTAGTTATTTGGTAGCTTGCAGCCAAAAGGATCTCAACAGCTAACACCCACCACTGATTTCACCTACTTCTGCCTGCTGCCTGAGCTGTTTCCAACAGGGGCGGACGTCCGTCAGCAGCTGGGTCCCCCAGACGGGAAGGCCGAAACTCAGTCCTGCTGCCCAGAGGACTCATAACTAGTGAGCCCTGGGCGTATCATTAAACAACTAGTTACCATGAGAGCGATTCCAATAATAACCATGACATTTATTATGCACTTACTCCATGCCAGGAACTGTGTAAAGCAAAGTGCTATGAGTATGTCCTCTCATTCCATCCTTAAAAATCACCCAGTGAGGTAAGTATTACTGTGTTTTACACACCAGGAAACGGAGCCCCGGAGAAGCTGCAGCATCTGACCAAGGCTGCAGAGCTGCAGAGCTGCAGAGCTGCAGAGCGGCAGAGACAGGACGCTAACCCGATCTGTCAGACTCTCAAGACTTCCCTTCTTTCCAGGAGACCGTGTTGTTTCATTTCCCTGTGACTTACGACGTTACGTGTGTTCACACATTCGCTGAAATGCTTAACGATGCGAATAAAAGGCATTCATCATTGTAATCCCTAATGGAGATAACAGAAATATTAGCAAAGGCTGAAGTGAAAACAGTTCAAGTGAGGCCTAATTTTTTACAAGGCCAAGGAATAATTTACTTTATCACAGCAAAGAATTTTATTTGACAAATGCATACTTTATCATCTCTGGTCTGCTGAAAATGTAAGTTTACATTTTTCCTAGCCATAAAATTAAAATAATTTTGGCTGCAAAAATCTAAGAAGAAATCCCATTCTAGGTTCAAGCATTTCCCTGCTTGAACTAAATTTAGATGCTAAATATGGAGCGTGAATAAATGCCATCCCAGTCGGGCATGGCGGATGCCTGAGTCTGTTGGGTCAGGGTTCAAATCCCTGTTCTGCCTCCTGTTGACTGGGTGACATCGAACAAGACATTTCACTCCTCCAAGTCTCAGCTTCCTGATCTGGAAGATGGCAATCACAGCTCCCAAGGCAGGCCTGGGATGAGGGTCCAATCAGATGCCTACGTACACTGCATGGCAAAGCAGATGAGCTGTAAACTTGGCTGTTACGAAAATCCGTGTGAAGTGCCTAGAACGGGACCTGGTGCGGAGTAGCTTCTCAGTAAATCTTTAATGCCTTCCCTCTATCCTCCTTCTCTCGTTCCTCATCATCGACAGCCAGGGGTGGGCCTTCGAGGAGAGCACCGACACAAACTGGTCCCCTCTGCTCCTGGTTGTGGGAGGAGTAATGGGCCGAAGCCCACATCTTGGTTCACTCAGCTTCCTGTCAGCTTTTTACAGCATCATCCCTGCACCCTGACCCAAACACAGGGCAGCCGGCCAACCTGTGAGCGGGCCACCTGCCAATGTGGAAGACAAATCTGAGAACGTGTCAGAGGATTGGGATAAGGGACAGAACAGGGGGTGGAGGTGGGGCGGGAGGAAATGGTTAAGTTGGCTCAAGAGTCGAGGGTTTTAGGGAAGCTGGAAAGAGATGATCCCTCACCCTGAAGTGAGGAACAAAGGAGGCAATTTCAGAAGAATCTGGACTGCTAGCGGGAGAAGCAAAAGACGGGGCTAACTCAGGGGCTCCGTATCGCTCCATTAGGGCTGGGTAGCCAAAGTTGGCCCCCAAGTCACACTGACAAAAGCAGACAGAAAAGGCCAATAGTTCATGAATATGTTTGGAACTGTTAGAAGTTTCTGAGGTCCTTCCTCCCAAGACTGGAGTCTCATTTCAGCTCCATGAAGTTCTCTGGGCTGTCACTATGGTTATCATCCCCATTTTACAGATTTGCAAATGGAGGCCTCAAAGCTGGCAATGTGTTCTTGATCACATAAGGGAGGAGAGACACAGAGAGATGAGTTTGTCCAGTGGTTCCCAAACTGAATCCAGCGCCCTGCATCTGGGGTGGAGCCCCAGAATCAGTGTTTTTTTTAAGCTTCCCAGGTGATTCTGATCACAACCAGGTTTGGAAACCACTGAGAGGAACAAACTCACTGCATATAAAGAAATGGAGACTGAAAGAGGTGGAGAAATTTGCCCACGGTCACATAGCCAGTTAGAAGCTAAGACAAGGTCAGTCTCTTGGTCACCTGTCCCCAGGACAGAGCTCCTCCCAGCTCACCCCATGGGCTGCTTAGTTGCTGATGACAACCTACAATACTGGTAGGTTTCATTCATTCAATAAACGTTGATTGAGTGCTTCTTCAATGCCAGGCACCAGGGAGATGCAAACAACAGGGGGGTTCTTGGCCTTGGAGAGCTCATGGTCTGAAGGGGACTGGGGCAAGCAGCCTCATGGCTGCAGGGTGGCCTGGTGGTGCTACGAGCCTGGTGGGTGCTTCTAGCGTGGGGCCTCTGGCAAGGCTGTGGTCAGGTGAGAAGCTGGACGACTCACTTCCATGTGCAAGCAAAGGGCACAAGAGGGCTTGGTAATGTCTGCTTGGGATGGGGGGTGTGGGGTGGGGAAGGGGAGGGCTGGGAGGGAGGACTAAGGCTTCAGAGGAAGGGAGAGAAAAATAAGGAAAACAAAGGCTCCTTATATGGAAGGCGGGTTACTTTTGTTTTAATAAGCCACTTGTGTGCTGTGACTTTATACAACTCAAGTTAGAATAAACAATTTTGAACTAACGATTGCTAAGGATATTTACTGGGTGTATAAGAAACAATTTGACATTACTAAAATATGTCAAGACCAAAATAGAGGCACCAGGAAAACGTCCCTGTAGGCACGAGTCTTTGCTACCATAGAGACATCCTATCTGCCTTTGCTCACAGCTGTTGGGAAAGTCAGTCCACATCAGTGCCATGTAGAGGACCACACAGGTCAGCGAACCCACCACATTTACATGAGGAATTTACCAACTCTAATGCTGCCAGTGTCGTGGGGAAGTGGACACTTTCACTTGCCATTAGCAGGATAAGTTGTACAATATTTCTGAAATGCAGTTTGGCAGATTTTATGAAAATATGAAATATTTTCAAAATACCCTTTGAACCAGCAATTCTACTTTTAGGAATTTATCTCAGGGATAAATATATACAAGAAAATACAGAAAGATATACATAGGATGTTCAACAAGGCATACTTTATAATAGTGAAAATTTGGGGAAAAAATAAATGTCCACAGATCACAGAGTGATTAAATTATCCTGTTATACACTTGAAAACCATGAAGCCGTTAAAAATGATGATGTGTATTTATGTTTATGGATTTCGAAAATGTTTTTAATATCACTTGTCAACAAAAGCAAATTTCAAAACAAGTTATTTAATATAATGCAATTTATTATAACTTCTGGAATTGCATTTATGCATATCTGGGACATGGTTTTTCACCAAAATGTCAACATTGACAGGGAAGGGGCGATCTTAATTTCTTTATTTTTCTCTGTGTTAAGTATTTTACAGCATTTCTACAGTCAGAACAAATGGTAGAGTTATCTTCATTTGGGGATTAGAATTTTTAAAGAAACTAGGCTAATTCCAAACTGACAATAGAGATTGCAAATATTCATTCATCCTTCATTTTTACAGGCTAACTCCCTGTAAATACATATTCATGCGATTTGTTTATATACTGAGTCATGAAAACGGTTTGCTCAGTCACTGGAAACTGTTTAGTAAGCACCACCACGAATGAGGCACAGGGACGGTAATGAGGGGGGAGGATAACACGGTAGTTGGGGTGTCAGGCTTCTGAGCAGGCCGACCTGGGTCTGATCCCGGTTCCACCGCCTTTGGACAACTGTACAACCTCAGACAGGTTGTTAAACTGCCCTGAGCCACAGCTTCCCTGTCTGCCAGAGATAATACAAGTACCCACTGTATTAGTCACCTATTACTCCGAAGCAAATTACACTGAGATTTTAAAACAACAGTAATGATTTGTTCTCTCTCACAGTTTCTGTGAAGCAGGAGTTTGGGGCACCCTGGCTGGGTGTTTCTACCTGGAGGTCTCTGGTGAAGTTGCAGTCTCATGAAAAGCCAGGGGTTCACTTCCAGGCTGGCTGCATCAAAGGGCTGGCAAGTTGATGGCAAGGTTCATCGTAGGCCATCTGGAAGGCTAACTAACATACATCGGATGAGAAGATGTTTATACAGAACCCAGGATGTCTGCACTGCATCCATTATAAACCACGGCAACAATAAAGAGCACGTGTAACCGTCCTGCGCAAGCGAGCCCTGGAAACAGCTCAGAGATGTTAAGTGGTTTGACTAGCTATGCAGTCAACTGATCTTTGAGCCGGGAGAAGAAACACGTTTTCCAGCTCATCTCTTCAGCGTCCCTTTCCCTAGAGGAAATCTCAGTGGAGACATGGAAGTGAGGGACCACAAGGTAGTCACAAGAGCTAAAGATGAACAGATGTCTCAGAAGGAAGGATAGGGAAGCTGTTGGAGGATTCAGAATGTCGGGCTGATGGGAAAGGCCATGGGGAGCCATGGGGAGTTTGGAGTGAGACTGACCTAATTCAAACCCATAGGTCAAGTCCCCCCCTACAGCTGCAGTATGAAGGTGACGTGGAGGTCTCTGAAGAAAGCGGGCTGTTAGAGCAATGCAGGCAGCAGCCGTGGAAGAGGAGAAGGGGCCTGAGAGACACAGTGGTTCAGCATCCAAGCCACGTGCAACCTGTGGATTCAGGTTAATTATGGATTAAGGAGGCCAGGTCACCAGGCTTAGGGGAGAGTGGCTGACTGAGCTGGTACGTGCACAGTGCCTCCCTCAGTCCCAACTCCAGCCCTGAGTCTACTTCAGTCTACAGTGCACGAGGCCTAAGAGTACTCAGTGTGACTTAGAAGAAGGACTTTAAAACAAGTCTTCTGCCTTTCCTCGTTTCCAGCTCTGCAGCATGGAAAACATGGAATGAAGGGCCAGACAGAATGGAATGTACATCGTTCTGAGCTCAGCCCAAAGGCCCTGCTCCACTGAAAGGCTTGCTTCCCAAGGATGAAGGTGCTGGGAGGGTCGCCTCCCTCAAGGCTGTCAGGCCAAGCTTCACTTCCCCTGTTAAATCTGTTCTGACCGCCCCTCACCCCTGTCCGGGGAGAACTGAGCTGCTCCCAGCACCCTGTACGCCATTACCAGGATGGACGCTCTCCTAGGACACCAGGATGCCCTACGAACTGCAGGACAGAGGCTGTGTCCCTAGGCATCTTGGGCCCCTGGGGCCCAGCCCAAATATTATGACTTAGCTCTCCAAAAAAGTTTGACAAATAATTTTCTCTCTTAATATCATCAGCTTTGCATCCAGACATTAACGTTTACACTCACAAGAACTGCGATCTAGTACCCAAAGGGCGGAATTCACTCCCTCAGTAGGGCTGCCATGCACATCACAGGTCTTGTAGATTTAATCACACATTTTACAGGACAGTGAAATGATCAGTTCTAACGAAACAGTGTGACAATTTTCTAAAAGAGAGAAATAAATGATTTGAGAAAGGAAAATTTTTTCTTAATTGGCTCAATGATTCTGTATGGGTTAGCAGTGGCCCTGTCCATACACTGGTTTTATTTGGCCAATGTAACTTTAAAAATGGGGTTAGAATGGCTATAGCCAGGCACATGCTCTTCCTATTGTTTTATATTAACTGCTTTGTGTTCATTTATTTACTTACCTAGCCCCTAACGCCATGAGTTTGCAACCCTGAAACCTGACACTTCATAAAGCATAGAGCAGATGTTTGCACCGTTCTGTCTTGGGCTGCATCAGAATTTTCTTTCGATAGCTTCTATCTACCCATCCTGTTGCTGGCGTCCTATAGGTTACATACTGGAAGTTTAAGCTTTTTCCGAAGCATGGTCTTCACCTATCTGGAGACTACCATCAGTCTCTCTCTGAGGCTTTCCCTTTTCCAAATTAAGCATACCGTCTTCCTTCAACAGTTTCTTATGACATTGGATCTTTTCACCATGATCAGAATGTGCCCTCTTAAAGAGGGGGCACCCATACAAGGAAAAATAATGTCAGCATAGCCTAATCCCTTGCAATTCAAAGTGTAATCCAAAAGTCAGCAGCATTAGTACTCCTTGGCAGCTTGTTATAAATTCAGAGCCTCAAACCCCACCCTAGACCTACTAAATCAAGATTCTCCAGGTGATACGTATTCACAAACCAACCCAGAGAACAGAGACTCTTTTTGCATTAACATAGTTTAAGATTGTGTTAAGTAATCCTATAAGAGGCAATTACCTTATACTGTTGACCCTGATTCCTGTTATCTGAAATCCCTGATTCTTCACTCACTGTTAAGCCACATCTTCCTATATTACAGTTTTATTGAAGCATTTAACCATCTGATTCCATTCCGATGAGTTATATGTGTACCTAGACTAAGACCTTAAGGACAAAATGCAGACATGTTCATCTCGACCTTTGGTGCCAAGCAAAGCCCCTGGTACATAACAGCCGCTTATGTAAGAACTAACAAGGAAATAAACTAACCCGAGCCAAAGTGACAGAGGAAACCGAGTCATGCTGTTACACAGTTCAAGCCTGCCTTGATCTGGGGCTCGATGTCAGGGAAGGGGCTTCTCCCCACGTCTCACCTCTGCTCCCTTGGCATGAGCTCTGGATTTGGGCAGGTTCTCCCTTCGTGTCCTCAAACCGGCTGCCAGTGCTGCTCACAGCTACAGCCTGTCTCATTCAAGTCCAGTGGGCAAAGAGTCATTTGGGAACTTCAGGGGATGAAAGCTTTCTTTTCTTTTTTCTCGTTTTTCAGAAACCTCAGCAAATGTCCCTTCCAGTTTCATTAGCTCTGATGGAGTTAGCTGAGCCAATCACTGAGACCAAGAGGAATTCATATCCTAATAGGTTTAAGCCAGTGAGAATCCATCCCTAGAGCTGTGAGTAGTTGAAAATGGAGGTGGGATCCACCGGGAAATCAGGACACTGTTGTTGGGAGAAGCGGTGACCTGACGCTGGGGAGGCCGCTGGCAGACGTCTACCACAACGCTCAGAAGGTCTGCATTTCCATTTTCTTTGAATCTTGCAACTGTTTTTCAGGATGTCCAACATTGCAGCAGTCACTGCATGGGTTATGGCCAGAAAACTTTTCTATTTTTAAATGACACACACACTATTATGCCCCATCACATTGTTTCAGTGATCGACTTTAAAGGGTCCTGGCTTACCTCCTCCTGGAATAATAAAGCAGTCACAGGAGTTCTTTGGGCCACTCCAAAAACCACTCCAGAGTGGTTTGCCACACATAATAGAGGGTGCACTTGAAAAGCAGCATCCAATGACCAGTTCTGGCTGAAAACTTTTGTGTTTTCAAAAGTTCAATAAGCAGCAGAAGTGACCACAATGTGTTTGAAACTTTATAGCTTGAGTCTTCAGGAGACAAAGTGCCTAAAACTAGATGGAAAGACTTATAATTTTTTAAATTAAAAACTGTAGACAGGAGAGGTAACAGTCAAAGTAAAAAAAGCATGAATCCTAGTTTTTTGTTTCAAAAATAAAACCCGAGGTATGGGGAAAATTGTAATATGGAATTCAGAAATCTGCTTTGGCCATATGCTTACTGCGTGTTCACTGCGCCTGCCTTCCCCGAGCCAGAAGGCCCTCAATGACCCTTCGAGCTTAGGATGGGACAGACATGAAACCAATGAGACCAACGGCAGGGGAGGCATTTTTCTGTCCTCCCTTCTGTGATCAGAGGGCAAACTTACCACCATGAGCCTCTCTAGACACACACCGCTTGCCAGTCTAGATGGTCGGCGTGAGAAAGTGGGTAGACCAGCACTGGCCGTCACCACTTCTCAGAAGAACACCTAGGCCTGATCAACATCTAGGAAGGTCAGCTGTGTGATCTCTACAAGGGGAAGGCAACCTAATTCAGTACTCGGCCGAGTGCATCCTCTCTCAGAAACGGTTTGTGTGGATCCTGGCTCTACCCTCAAGCAGGGATTTAGTGTACATCACTCACTGCAATGTCCTCGTACATAACAGGGACAATGACACCCTTCTCATAGTCTGGTGTGGAAATAAAACAGCTCCTGTGACAAGTGCCTGGAAATGTCCTGGGAGAGAAAACCTACAAAGCCATTCCCTCACCTGCCCCCTGTTCAGTGCCCTTCAGTGCTCTGACTTTTATAAACACACAACTGAAGTACCCTGGTCTGATCGCAGACCTTCTGTAGTTTCTCTCTGCCTCCTCCAGATGCCTGTACAATCATACGTACGTGTTAAGTCACACCTTTTAATATTGCAATAATTGGGACTGGAAAAAAAAACACTTTTAAAAATCTTCAAATTTTCACATAGATGTATAAATGACAAGAAATGATCAAAAAGGCATGGTCTTACCCCTTACTGAATGTAAAGCAGGGCAAATTTAGTTAACAGTAGACCTCAACCAACCACAGCTTTAAAGCAGCAGCAGCAACAACAAACATCTCTCCTATTAGACTGTACGGTCCTTGAGGGTTGAAATCTTTTATTCAACTTTATATTCTCCTAAACGGCTCCAGCCAACCGACCAGCATGTATCAGAAAGGTCTTGAAAGGAAGGATAAGCTGAACTATCCTGAAGGGCATGCCACCTCGAAAGGCTTAAAAAGGCTGCATAGTTGCTAGAAAGTGAAAAGCACAGAAATCAAAGTAGGGAAAGCTGGACTCACTGCCTAATGAGTGCAGCAGGCCCAATTTTCAAAATTTCTTAAATTTCAAATCACTCTTGAAAAAGTGTTACCCTGGCCAAGAGACAGAAGATCTCCTATACGGTCTATCCCTGTGATTTCATGACCTCAAGTTCCTTTTCTTTTTTAATTAAAAAACTACGCTCTTACCTGAGCGGCGCCCACCCTGGACAGCAAGGAGTGCCAGAAGCAGTCCCGCTCACCCGGCCTCAGGACTGCCAGGGTCGTCCCCACTTCTGGCAAGCTCCTTTCCTCTCCGACCTTCAGTTTCCCCCGCCACGCAAGATGTGAAACAACAAGGTTTCTAAAATCCCTTATAGCTGTAAAATTAGATGTCCAAAATTCCTGCACACATTTACGGCAAGTCTCCTCCAGGGAAGGCACCCTGACAGGCACTCCTGAAGGACGCAGGAGAGGACAGGGTCTGCCCTTCAACAGGCTCATCGTCTATGAACAGTAAAACACAAGGACACAGACAAGTGTGACCCAAGGCAGGAAGGGGTAATGGCCACCTGAGAGGTACTCACGTGGAACCTGCAGCTCTGGAGACGAGGACAGGCTTTGGAGGGGCAGCATTCACCGTTTCACGTGGCAAACACGGGGCACCCACGTGCCAGGCACTGGGCCTGAGCACACAAAACACAACACAACTCTACCAGGACAGAGCCCTGCCCTCGTGGTGCCTAGACGCCGGCTGGCAGAAGGCAGACATTGGGAGAAGGGGGAGGAATTCCAGGCAGAGGGGGCTTGCAGCAAAGACAGGAAGGCAGAGCTTCACAAGCACACAGGAGCGAGCCCACGGCTCTACTGGCGCACAGGCAGGCGGCGGGTGGAAGAGCAGTGTGAGGAAAGGTAGGGGGCAGGATGCCGCTGACATAGAGCCCTGAAATGCCGGGCTACGGAGTCCGGGTTTTAACTGGTCTAACAGAATCACCTAACAACTCTAAGTGACTCATGTCTATTAAACTTCACACAATCACTGGTCTGAATCCAAAGAATCTTTGTTTTTCTATAACTAAAGAATATGGCAGAAAGAAAATTCCCCCCCCCCAAAGTAATTTAAATAAATTTATTTGCAGGAGAAAAACATCTGAACATCAGGTACAGTCTGATCCACAATGATCCAACAATAGTCATAGCTCATCCTGGAAGTTCTCTTACGCAGCCTGCAGGAGGAAGTCCACTGGAGCAGCAGCTGGACGTTTATCAGAATTCACAAAGCCGTCTAACCTGAGTATCACACAATACATAATGACCATGATACAGTAACAAAAATACAATGTCAAATACTCACTATTTCGTGAGCTACAGCTACAATATAAACAATTTAGGCCCTTTCTTAAAAAAATGAAAAAAGTATTTCTATTATAGCTTTATTTCAAGCATTTTCAGTTAGATACAGCTTTACATATTTTTACTTACAATAGATAGCAAAAGAATGCCTTCTTAAGTATCTGTAGATAAAATATATTACTCGTTTAAATGTTTGCACTCCGAAGCATACTTTGCCAGGTATCAGTTCAGATAAGAGAATGAAACTGTGCTCTGGCAAAATCCTGGCTGATGGTCAAGACCTGGAGAGTTTTCATATTTGTTTAAAAAAATTTACATCGGGGAAAAAAGAAGTGAGGACATAAAGAGAACCAACATTATTCTTTTACAATGAAGCAGTCTACTTCCAGAGAATGGGCTTTCCATTCAAAGTGTGTGGTCCCGAAGCTGAATTCTTTCCAGTCCAAGGAGCTGCCTGCGGCTGTGAGGCAGCTCGTAATGATGAAGCGAGTTAAGAGGAAAGTGTTAACTGAACTACAGAGATGGTCACTGATAAAGCAAGTTCCTAGAGGTCCTCAGGCCCACACAGAGGCGAAGGGCAGCCAGAACTATCAATACAAAAGAAAAATGCGCTCACTGAACTGCACACATCGCGCTTCTAGGAGGGTTAACAGTTCTTGACATAGGTTCCTGGTTGTAGTTTACAATATCTGCCTTCACCACCCTCTGTCATAAAAGAAAACAGAGTTATTATCAGAACATTTCCAAAGAGCTCCTTAGAGTATATTTTTATTTTCTGAACTCTGGTGAACTCCTGATGATAGACATCATAAATGAAGCAGGAGCTGATATTAAAAGAATCATCCAGAACCAACTAAAGTCAAGCTGGGGTGTTTTTGGTTGGGGGAGGTTTGGTTTGTTGAAGGCTGTAACAGCAATTCTTTAATGGAGTCTTCTCTGGTTATGTGACACTAATAAAAAATCGGCAAATCAATATGAAAAATTAAACCCTGGTTATAATTTAAAGCAAAGGAATTAAAATTAGTCATTTACATATTTTAACTCTTAAGACTTCATCATTTCATAGTAAAAAATGTCATTATTAATATTTTCATAAGCCATTATTCCCAAACACAACTTTTAAAATGTTAATCAATTTGTGAGTTAGTGAGAAGAGTTATAAATATTAAAGAGATGTGACATATAAAGAAGAAATGTTCTGAGCAACCCAATTTTTAAAACTTTTTTAATTTTTAATACTTTTCTCACAAATCCCTAACTTACTTCCAAAACAGCTCACTATTAGGTTATGAATGACTCTAACAAAATATAGAATAATGAGAAATTTACAAAATTACCTTATATTTTTAAAATAATTTAAACCAAAAGACATTTTTAGCTCTTCCTTCCTTCCCACTAACACACACTTCAAGGAGTGTCTTAAATAATGAATTTAGCAATATATCCTAACAATCATCTCTAAGTAATAAATTTAAATTAAAACAAAATCCTTTACCATTTTCAACTTTTTTTCACTAAGTCTGCACATACAAGCAGACAAAGAAGGGTAATTCAAGGCAAATTTTTAAAATACTCTTTCAATTATCAGGCTATTTCAGGAAAAATGGTGAAGAATGAATAATGAAATAACTGCCTCAATTCTCCACTTCACTGCACATGTAATAAACACAACCATAAAGACAAATACGTTTGAAAGTAACTGAAATGTTATTTTAATTCGTTCCCAATTCCTTGTTTAAGTCGTAAGCCTCCTGACAAAAGATCGATTTTTCAAAGTTCTGAAACAGGACTTCTGCAATATTAATTCCCAATAATATACAACAATCATTTGAACATCTCTATTCATAAAGAATAAGGAACAAGACAGCATTCACTAGTCCTCCCCACCCACCTCCCCCCGAACTGCAAGTTTATTCATTAATACCTGCACTACTGTACTGAACAGATTCTACTCTGAGCAGAGCTGGTAAGTTGATGATCTTCTTCCGGGTACTTCACTATTTCTGCCCTGACAATACGCTGTCAATTCCGTACAACATAAACAACATGAAGAAGAGAAAAAAAGGAAAGAAAGAAAAAATGGAAAGTATATTCAATAACTGAAAATAGAAGGGAACACCAAAAGAGAAAAAGAAATATACACATAAATTTAAACATGTCACAAAAGAAACAGCAGAATATATGCATATAAAAGGAAAGAAAATGAACAAAGGTCCAACTGTTTACAATTCTAATTATTGAAATAGACATGTCTACTGAACCTCCCAGACAAGCTATGAGTTCTATTTCTAGTATCACGATTACAAACAATGCCCAGTATTTCAGAGGACAACAAAGAATTATGGGGCCTCTCCATGCTAAAGTGCAGTAAAAGTATTAATTCAACTTCCTTCAACAAACATTACTGAGGATCCACAATGTGCCAGTTACTCTACACAGGGAATGCATGGGTGAATTACACAGAATTTGTTCATCAATTCTGTGGAGCTACCGGGAAGAGAGCATGTACCCAGCTAACTGTCACACGAGATAAGTGCTTCACCAGGAGGCTTATAACATGTTGTGGGAACAAAGAGGAAAGAGTGGTTAATTTTCTTTGAAGATGGGGAGAGGACGCAGAAATCAGAGAAAGCTATATGTCATTTACAATTTTTACATTTAATAGTATTTATTACTTGTCAAAGATTTTCCTTTGATTCTCACTCCTCCTCCCCTCACAACCCTAACTTCCATGCTTCCAAATTCCATATAGAAATAAACAAGTTCAAAATACACTTCTCTGTCATTAAAAAAAAATCCTGACACACAATATTTAAGCACAACAGCTGTTGTTTTCAAATATCTAAGAGATTTGCTAAATAAAGGAATCAAAGTTAGGGTTTTTTATTGCTATAACCCTTAAGATGAAAAGACTACATATGACAAATATGGTAGAGATAACATGCTCCCCAAATTTTTTACACTTGAAACTATTCTCACTTTTTAAAATAATTTCAAATATTTTATTTCAGAAATACCTTCTTTCATAATAGCATCTACTAATTAGAAGAGAGAGAAAAACGTTAATCAGGCTGCTGCTTGGGATAATGTTTATAAAGCTTGGATAAACAAATGAGGGTAGAGGACAGGACGCTGCAGTGAGTGAGCCTTGGACGGGCTCTGCTCCAGTTCTCTGGCAGGCAGCATTAACTTCTGGACAAGGCTCATGATTTACTGGGCACTCAGCCTGATGCTATCAACAGAAGCATTACCAACTGCCACGTGAGGTATGAGGGGGTACGTCAGTGAAACTCTGAACACCATCATCTGGCCTCCCCCAAACCTAATTGTTTCATGCCAAACTATGGATTACAATAAAGAGAAAGGATTTTCATAATCAGTAAGCAACTCATTAATCCTCCAAAATGATGGTTTAAACCCTGTCCTATAAACACAACCAGGTTACTGACCTGTGGTCAAGACATTTTGGTCGAAGTATTGACTAACATAAATGACTTGGATTTTCATCAAGTTAATGAAGAACTAACAAGGCAACATCTTTCTTGGGGGCCTTGGCTGTTTGACATAAAGCTTTGTACAAAGTTTCTGAACTGGATGCCAGAACCAAAGCTCTGCAGATTCAAATCTTTGCTTTCGATGAGTTAAAAAGCATAATTTCCATGCTACAAGCTTCATGGTAGGTGATTTCACAGCAGTTGGCTTACTTACAAGTCATTCATTCATTGATGTTTTCAGAGAAAATGCTACCTACAAAACACCAACTTTGGAGCCACAAAGTCAATTATATTCTCTGCTACTAGTCAATCAAGTGAAAATAATGAAGTGGCCTTAAGAGAAGGGAGCTGTGTGATTCAGCACCAGATTAACTCTTACTCTTAAAGAGAATCTACAAGTGGATACCAGAAATGGAAGTGGTAGCTATCCACAAGGGTAAGCAAGAAGTCAGCCTCGGAGTTGAGATCGTAAGGTAGTAAGTAGTAGAGATGCTTGGGAAGACACTAAAGATAAATCTGGTCAAGTCTGCAACTGTATCTTAATCCAACAGTAGCATGTTTACCATTGCAAAAGTCATAGTTTTGTCATGCTCAGGGTATGTAGCAAACATAGTTTGACGGACTTTGATGGCTAAAACACCTGTCACTATCATTCGTTCAAAGCAAACCACTATTTTACATATTGAAGACATTCAGATAAATAACGTATAATCCCTGTTTTTGAGATGCATAAGAGTCTAGCATGGAAAACAGTTGTGTAAACTATTAAAGAATATTATGATACAAATTTAAGGTGCAACAAAATTATAGATTACCATTTAAAGCACTGCTATAGCATTTTTAAAAGCATGGTACTTTGCACACAGTAGGAGCTTAAAGAAAGCCACTCTCCTCTTTCTTCTGTATAATGCACCATTATACGCTACCAGTAACATTCACAACTTTGGGCAAGTTACTTTACCCCCTTGGTCTTCAAAATATCCTTATCTATAAGACACAAGGTTTTTCTGCAAGGTCTCTAAGATTCCATCTGGTTTTGAAATTATATGAAAAAATAAATTTAAAAAGTGAATAGAAAAAGGAAAAAATGGACTATGATTTGACATGGGTCTTAGTAACATTTTTTTGGAACTGTCTCCTCCTCAGGCAAGGGAAGTGAAAGCAAAATAAACAAATGGGGCCTAATCAGACTTAAAATTTTGTAGATATTGACAGGCATATGCAGAATAGATAAACAAGATTATACTGTATAGCACAGGGAAATATATACAAGATCTTGTGGTAGCTCACAGCAAAAAAAAAAAAAGTGACAATGAATATATGTATATTCACGTATAACAGAAAAATTGTGCTCTACCCTGGAATTTGACACAACATTGTAAAACGACTATAACTTAATAAAAAAAATGTTAAAAAAAAAAGCTTATGCAGAGTGAAGGCAATCATCAAAAAAATGAAAAGGCCTCCTACTGAATGGGAGAAGCTATTTGCAAATGATAAGTCTGATAAAGGGTTAATATCAAAAATAAATAAAGAACTCATACAACTCAATATCAAAAAATCAAACAGATTTAAAAATGGGCAAAAGAGACCTGAGTAGACATTTTTCCACAAAAGACATACTGATACCCAACAGATACATGAAAAGATGCTCAACACTGCTAATCATCAAGAATATGCAAATCAAACCACAATGAGATATAACTTCACACCTGTCAGAATGACTATTGTCAAAAAGACAAGAAATGACAAGTGTGGGCAAGGATGTGGAGAAAAGGGAACACTTGTGCACTGCTGGTGGGAATGTAAACTCATGCAGCCACTATGGAGAATAGTATGGAGGTTCCCCAAAAAACTAAAAATAGAACTACCACATGATCCAGCAATTCTACTCCTGGGTATATAGCTAAAGAAAACAAAAACACTAATTTGAAAAGATACATGCACCCCAATGTTCAAAGCAGTATTATTTACAATAACCAAGCTATGGAAGTCACCTAAGTGTCCATCAACAGATGAATGGATAAAGAAGATGTGATATATACATATATACACAGTGGAATATTACTCAGTCATAAAAAGAATGAAATTTTGCCATTTGTAACAACATGGATGAACCTGGAGGTTATTATGTTTAGTGAAGTAAGTCAGACAGAGAAAAACAAATATTGTATGTTTTCACTCACGTGTAGAATCTAAAAAATAAACTAATATAACAAAACAGAAACAGACTCACAGATATGGAGAACAAACTAATGGTTACCAGTGGGGAGAGGGAAGAGGGAAGGGAAAAGACAGGGGAAGGGGATTAAGAGGTACAAACTACTAGGTATAAAATAAGTAAAATACAAGGATGTAACGTACAACACAGGGGATATGGCCAATTTTTAAAATAAGTTTATATGGATAATCTGTAAACATATCGAATCACTATGTTGTATACCTGAAACCAATGTTTTTTTTAACTTCAGTTAAAAAAAAGAGAAACTAATGCATACCTATTTCAAACCAAACAAAGTCATAGCTTATTAACTGGCCAGTGAAAATGTCAAAGCTTAAAAATGTATTAAGAACTCTTAACGCCAGGTATATAGGACAAACCCTCCTTGCAATTCAGACTGAAAGAGATAAGACATAGAACTATGCATTTTCTTTTTAGATTATTTAATGTATTATTAAAGAGCTGAATGCTGGAGTTCCTCAGAGAATAGCACTTCTAAATTTATTTCTTCTAAAGGTTTGACTCCTTTGTAAACAAAACATCTGGGATGGAGTAATAGCCCAGTTGGCAGAGAGCACGCTGCACGAGGTGCCTGGTTTGATCCCCAGTAAAAGAAAGAAAGAAAGGAAGAAAGGAAGAAAGAGAAATGAGAAAATCTCAACAGTCTGGGAAACTTTGACATTTGTTAACAACTAGTCCCAACTTTCACACTATCAGAGGAGCGTAGGTGGGGACAGAAAAGAGGTGAATAGATAAATGACGCAAATAAAACCACTAACTAATTGAGAACTGTAAAAAAAAAAAAAAAAGGCATCAGAGCATACTTAACTGTTTAAATATCTGCCTGCCCTCATGTATTCTGGGAGCTCCTTGAGGACAAGGAATTTAACTTAGTCATCTCTGTATCACCAGATTTTAGTGTCCTGGCACAAAGTAAACCCTCAAAAAATGTCTGCTGTATTAATAAACTGCATTCCCTTTCTTTTCTCCCTCTTCCCTTCCTTGCAAAACTTGTAGTGTGTTGATAGCTCATTTTATATGACTCTCAAACAGGAACAATCTAGGTTAGAACTAAAATAGCAAAATCTCTTTAAATAATCAGTGAATGGAACCAAGACTAAAACCTTATTATAAATATTTATGTCACAAATGAAGTTACTATAGTGTCTATTTCTATGTGACTGGTGAGTCTACAATCTAGCTCCTTCTGTATAAAGTAATACAAAACACTTTCAAATGTGACACCAAATTCCCTCAGGAGCCCCTCAAATGACATAAAAATCACAGAAAACAGGTGTACACACTCTCTCTCCCTCCCTTTCCTCCCTGCTCCCCAACCACATTCTGTATATATAAAATCTGAACTTCTTTGCTTTTAAATGAACTTTCAGAAGATATCACATGAAGAGGTGCTCAACATCACTAATCATCAAATTAAAATTACAATGAGACATCACTTCACACCTGTTAGAATGGCTGTCATCAAGAATATAAGAGATAAGTGTTGGAAATGATGTGGAGCAAAGGAAACCCTCGTGCACTGCTGGTGGAAATGTAAATTTGTGCAGCCACTGTGGAAAACAGTATGGAATTTCCTCAAAAAGTTAAAAATAGAATTACCACACCATCTAGCAATTACATTTCTGGGTATTTATCCAAAGAAAATGAAACAATAAATCAAAAAGACATATGCACCCCCAAGTTCACTGTAGCATTATTTACAATATACAAGATATGGAAACAACCTAAGTGTCCAGTGACAGGTGAATGAATAAAGAAAACGTGGGGGTAAGTATATATACAGTGTAATATTATTCAGGCATGAGAAAGGAGGACATCTTGCTATTTGTGAAAAAATGGATGGACTTGGAGCACATTGTGTTAAATGAGATAAGTCAGACAGAGAAAGTATGATATTACTTAGATGTGGAATTTTAAAAAGCCAAATTTGTAAAAACATAGAATAAAATGGTGGTTCCCAGAGGATGGGGAGATAAGACAAATGTTGTTTAAGAGTACAAACTTACAATGATTAGTAAATAAGCCCTAGAAATATAATGCACAGTACAATGATTATAGATAGCAATATTGTTTTATAACCATCAAACTTGCTAAGAGATTAGAACTTACTTATTCTAACTACTAAAAAGGATAATTATGTAATGTAATAGAGGTGCTAATTATTGCCACAATGACAATCATATTACAATATATAGCCGTATCAAATTAACATGTTATATACCTCTTAGATTTATACAGTGTTATACATCAAATATCATTTCAATAAAAAATAACACTGTGCTCAACACACAGTAAGTACCTTCCTATAAATGAATCTTTTTTAAAAAAATCAACTTTAAAAAAATGTTTCCACTGAGAAATGGTAAATGTGAGATAAATAATTCAACTGTCAAAGGCACCAAATTCACTAGTTTTGGGAATGGAGACTGAAGTTCCCACACACAAAGGATTCTGATGAACATAATACAGGAAGGTTCTAGTAGCTTGAATTCATCCTTTAATGAATGAATTCAAAGTAAACACCAAGAAACTGAAGACTGAATTAAACCTCACAGCATAATAAACAAGACGGGGTGCACTAACAAACAAGGAGGGGTGCACAGGGAGGGTAGAGAGCTATGCAGTTAACACATCTGATACTGCTTTAGTTAAAACATGCTTAGGTGTCAAGTCCATCTCTAAAGTCTAAACAGTAAGTTTCTGGCTCTTATGACCTAGAGCGAGCTAAAAATATTAGTAAAACTTCTCTAAAATTCTGCCTTTCAAAAGTATCTGCGTCAGTCCACCTCTCTGGAGTTACCCTGAACCCGAGCACGCCGTGGAGCTCCGATGGCAGCCTGTGTTGCACCAGCACACCCTCCCCCCTAGGGAGGGATCACCAATCATTGCGTCTCCCCCTTTTTCAGCTCCACTAGGAGAGAAATCTCAATGTGATCTTGGACTTCTCCCTTCTATCCAGTCATTCCACAAGTCTTACTGATTCTTCTTTGAAATGTCTCTCTTACATTCATTCTTTCCTTCGACTCGGATTTTGGTCCTTATCACATGAGGGCAGTAACCCAATCTCTTTGCTTCAATCTCTTTCTCATCCATTCACACACAAAAAAATCCCATTAGATTAATCCTACCTAAAATCTGCTTTCATTTATTTCCCTGCTTAAAAAATTATTTCCCACTGTCAATATGTGAGATAAAATTTATCAACTTGGCATTTGTAAACCTCCATAATCTTTTCTGAAATTCCCTTCACACTGTAACATAAATGGTCATTTATTTAACCAAACTGCTCTTCTGTTTCCAAAATACAAACTAAGCTTTTCAGCTTGTTCATACCAACTTCTTTTTCAATTCCCCACTCCAAATCCTCAGTAAATCTTCCCCCAATATGGAAGACTGAAAATACTAGGCACACTGCCGTCCGATAGGCCTGAGTTCAAATCCTGGCTCCACCACTGCCTAACCATAGATTTGCAGATCAAGTTACTTAACCTCTCCACAGTTTCAGTTTCCTAACCTTAAAGTGATGAACTGCCACCTGCCCCACAGAGTTATTATGAGGATTAAATGAGATAACACAGTGCCTGGCACATAATACATTACTTTTCCTCACTAAAGGCAGGGACTGCATCTTAAACTCTTTTAATTTCCTCTGGATCCACCACTAAACCACATTTGTAATACATGATCAATAAATCATTTGTGACTGTTTGATAATCATTCATGGACTATCTGATTAACCAGGGACAAACATCATTTAGAAAATGAAGCTAAAAATCAGAGGAATCACTCGACCTCTGCGGCCTGCCAAGTTCTGTGCAATCAAGCAAATCACGGTGATTTCTCTTTCTTGTATCCATTCTCCTAGACCAAAACCAAGTAACTATTTTTGTGTCTGGGAGCAATTTATATGGCATAAATATCTGAACATTGTGCCTAGCCATAGTAAGTGCTGAAATAAACATTTTTTGTATAATGAGAAATAACAAGTTGCAGATTTCCAGAGTTCCAAATATTTTAATGAAGTCCTAGAAATAGCCACAGCAGCGTAACAATTTTCAATTGCTATTTTCTCAAATTGTTATAAACCACCCCCCACACACACACACAGAGTGACCATGAAAATAAGACACAGAACTAACTCCAAAAGAAGTAAAGAAAAATTTAAGGATGGGGAAATATCATTATACCTTTTTAGCTGCAAGGAGCAGGAACGCAGTGGAAGGGATTGAGGAAAAATGTAATTTATTTGTTGCTTCTAAGCAAATCACTTCCGAAGCTTAACCTTATAGGCTTTTGTTCTGAGTTTCGTTCAATCAAATGTGAATTGGCTAGTGTAGTAGTATTTTTAAATGCTTGATCATTGGTATTCACGTTTATTTCTTAGTTAAGAGAATTGTCTAGGAATAGTAAAAGAATTCGGAAATCCTCAATAATTAATACCATTATTAAATTAACAATAAAATAATAAATATCATTAATTACTATTAAAATCAGTATCATTACAGTGGAGGATGTTTTAGAGAGGAACAGAGAACAAGACTTTAGAAAAAATAATGTTTTACCAAAGCAAACATGGAAGATGCCAAATGGAGTAAATTCTTACTAATTAAGATAAACTTTGATAAATAGTTGGGATTTGATATGAAATACAAAAAGAATATTGTACAGTAATCTAGGAAGAAGAACTTAATGAAGTACAAAACAATATGGTCAGTATCTTAACTCATTATATAACCACTGATGAAATTTTTATTATAGTAATCTAATTTCTTCCAACACAAAGGACAAAATGCAGTTTCAAGGGTATCATAATTTGGCAAAAGTTAACATCCTCCATCTTCTGCACAAACCATAATTCACACACACAATCTATTTCTAGGGCTTTTTGGAATATGTACATAAATGTGAAAGGATTCAGGGTGAAAATTAATGTCATTTAAGAAATAAATTATTTTTTTAAATATAAAGTTCAATATAATCACCTGTGACTGTTCTATTTCTGCTTTGTTTAACTTGATTCCAAGGATTTCAGCAGCAACTTTCTGAAAACACAGGAAGACCTACATAACAAAAATAGGTTTAAATGATTTAAAACAGGCATGCTTAAGTTACTTTCAAGTAAATTGAACTTTCTAAAAAATGATAAACAGCAAGAACTGCAAAACTATGATGTACCAGGTTATTCCAAAAATAGCTTTGTCAAATACTGCAACATTTTAAGTGTAATAATTTTTCTAAATGATTAAACCGTAATTTGGAAATTCATACAATTCACTGAACTGGTTTAAACATACACAAATCACTCTTTTAAATATTTAACATAAGATAATTAATTACAGATACCACATTTTAAAAAAACTATTAGCATAACAAACTCCCGTAAGTCCTGAAGAAAATGAGGGTCAAGCAGTCTGTACCACCTGTATGAAGTCCTCACTGGCAGTTCTACACTGGCCTTTTGATCTGGCATTAGCTTTATCTTAAAAGGTCTTACTTTCTAACCTTTCAATCCTCTCTTTGTGCTTCTCACCAATTTTAATAAATTCTCCGTATCTCTTGAGCAAAACAACTTAGTAATCTTTACTGTATTTTATCAAACAGAAAAGGAGCAGTATACTCCATTATCATTAAACAAAAACCTACAAAGACTTTTCTATAAACAGCCTTTCGTACATAGGAGGTTTATGCTGGGTCCACTATGACTCCTAGAGCTCCACTCCAGTCACTGACTGCTACACATAACTTGTCTTTGCTTCTAAGTGTCCTATCATATTCTTATCCCTACTTATGATTACTTACTGAATATTTATTGCAACTATACTAATTTAATTTTGATTTCTAATCAAAAAGAGATACATGTCCTCGAAAGGCTTACATCATTTCTACCCCAAAGAGCATTATATAGTATAGTTCACTGATGGTCAATGTTCAAGGAGAAACAGGAAAGTTAGTGTGGTGGAATGGAGAGAAAGAGGATTGTAAAAGAAAATTACCAAAGAGAATAAGAGTGTACAAATCACGTAAGTAAGATCTGGTAGGCTACTGGAAGGACTCTGACTTTTTCTCTGAGTAAAGTGGAGGGTGGTTTGATGTGACTTCTATTTTTAACAAGGTCGACCTGGTTGCTGTATTTAGTTTTCACTTCAGAAATCAAGGTACAAAAAGAGAAAACAGCAAGGATACTAATGTAAGAGATGATGGAGGCTTGGAACAAAGTGGTAGCAGTGGAGATGGTAAGAAATAGTCACTAGATTATGGATATATTTTGAAAGTAGAACCAACAGGACTTGGTAATAGATAGATGTAGTGTGTGAAAGAAAGAGAGGAGTCAAGGATGACTCCAGAATTTTCTTGGCTTTAGCAACTGGTAGAAGATCTGCCATTCCTGAAGTGGGGAAGATTGTGAGAGATTTGAGGGGAGAATATCAAGAGTTCAGGACCTGAATTAAACCAGAACTACCAATTAGACATATAAGCAAAGGTGCTGGGGTACATGAGTGTGGAGTTCAGGGAAGAGGTCTGGTCAAGGCCATGAGACTAGACGAGTTCACTAAAGGAATGAGATTTTAAAAAAAGATACCCAAGAACCGAGCCCTAGAGCACTCCAATATTTAGAAGACAGAAGGATAAGAAGGAATCTGCAGAGGGGACCAAGAGAGCAGTCTGCAAGGCAGGAGGTAAGCCAGGAGGGGTGGTATCCTGGAAGCTGACTGAAGAAAATATTTCAAAGTGGAGAGAGTGATCAACTATTTTATATGCTGCAGCTAAGTCAAGTAAGATGAGGACTAAGAACTGACCACTAAATTTAACAAAAAGGAGGTCACTGGTAACCTTAATAGGAGCATTTTGGGTGAAACACGGGACCAAATTATGACTGGAACTGTTGAAGAGAAGTTGGGAGGAGAGAACTGGAGACAACTCTTTCAAAATATTCCACTGGTAAGTGGCAGAAGAAAGAATAGCTAAAGATGTGGGATCAAGGGTTTTCTTGTATTTAAGATAAGAGAAGTCATAATATTTTGTATACTGATAGAATAACCTGGGAGACAAAAAAAGACGCAGGAGAGAGTGAGAACTGCTAAGCGATGTTTGCTACTAGGCAATGAGAAATGGGACTAATGCACAATGGAGGAAATGACTAGGAGCACAGACAGCGCACCCCATAGTAACCGCAGAGAAGACAGAAGATACAGATGTGGGGTGGGAAGGAGAGCTGGGGTAGATGTGGTGGCAGAAGTATGTGAAAGTCGATTTCTGTTTGTCAAATTTCTTATAAAATAAAGAACGAGGGCGTCAGCTGAGAGAATGGACGAGGAAGTTTTGAAGATTTGAGGAGAGAAGAGAAGCTATGAAATAGCCATCTGGGTGAGGGAGAGAGATAGTGGGATATGGACACTTACTGAGCAGCACTAGGGCCCACTTGAAGTGACTGACTGTGAACTTTAAGTGAAACCTCCACCATGCCTCTGTTTTCTCTGATCACGTTCAAACCCATGAGTGCAGCCACATAAAGGTGGGGGCTTGGTTTAAGGCAGCCCAATGAGTCAGATAACGTGAACGAGGGGAAAGGGAACTGACAGGATGTGCTTGGCTGGCCATGACATTTAAGTTAGGAAGAGAGGAAAATGAGGACATGAAAGGAAATTAGGGACACTGAAAAAGTGTTAGGATCAGTGTCTTGTAGGTCCTGCACGGGTTGCAGACTGACTGGGTTAGGGCACTCAAGGTTGTGAGCTGGAAAGACAGAAGGTGGTCAGCGATTAGGATGCGTGATATGCAATATGAGGTAACAGAAAGGCTGCGGTGTTTTGTAAAGACAATGCACGGGAGTGAGTGGCTGAGGTGGGGTGGAGAACAGACAAAGATGCCAAATCACTAAGAATTATGACAAAGGTAGTATCAGGGAAAGCACAGTAAGCCAGAAACTCAGCTTCTCAAGCAACAAAGGGAAGTAACCTGGGAATGGAGATGACTAAAAGCCTCAAAGTGATTTCACAAGAACAAACCATCTCAAAGTTACACTTAACAAGAAAACAATAAGAATTTTTAAAGGTGGTTCAACATAAGTACACAAAAAATATTAAATGGTTAAACACAAGCTAAAATACTGAAAGGTAACATAATTCCAAAATGACAGAAGACCCCTAGGAAGATACGTGCGGGTGAAAGCCCAGTCCGTGGGTGGACTTACCAAGGAGTACTGATGTTATTATTTTTTTAATGACATGTACGGGTATGTGCCCGTGTCTGCACCACCCTGGGGGAAAGCGCTCCAAGAGGTCACATTTTTAAATGTTATACCCCCCAAAAGATTAAATACCCTTATATTACTTAGTATTTATCCCAACCATAAAAACCATCAAGGACATCATAAAGGAAAAACACCAGAAAGATTAAACCACAGAAAAAAAAATACAAACTTCCTTTGGTTGAAAATGCCAAGAAAATTAAGTCAAATAAAAATCTGGGCAGTGGAGAGTATCTGCAAAAATTATGACAAATGGCTGTTATCCCCACCTTAAAAATGGTCACAGAAAACTTTAAAAAGCAATAGAAAATTATAAACACACAATAAGCAGAAAATTAATAAGTAATAAAAAATTTTAAATTTCCACTTCAGTAGCAGTCAAAGAAATTCAAATTTACATAGCCAAAAAAAATTAGTTTTTCCTACCAAATGGACAAAGATTTAAGAATAAATAAATCCTGAATGTTAAAAAAGAGTACAGTGATACGGTGCTCACACAATGCTGGTGGTGATATAAATTAACTTAGGCTTTCTGGCAGTAATTTATCAATAGGTTTCAATTATCTTTCAAGGAGTCTATTCCAAAGAAAAAATCAAAACATCAAAAATTATGGACAAAATTTTACATTAAAATTTTGCAAAATTTAACAACATCCCGAACTTGGAAGTAATCTACATGCCCAACAATAGGTACCTGGTTGAATAAATTTTTGAACATTTATTTAATGATTTCTTAAATCTAATGGATTATTAAATCTATTTAGTAATATTAAGTGACATGATAAAATTTTCTACAGATAAATACATTAAAAAGTAAAACACAACCTTATTTCTATATTATAACCTCAATTTTGTTAAATAAATATTTAACATGGTTAATATGGTGAGCCCTAGATTGTCAATCCTTAGGTTTACAAATCCTACCTCCACCCTTATTCTGTGTACCCTGGACCCCTACTACATAACCTCTCTAAGACTATTCTATAAAACAGAGAGAATCACAGTAGTACAGTGCCCATCACAAAGTACGCACACAGTAAATGCAGTCCCTTGACAGTAGGACTAGTATTTGTGAGCATCAGAAAAATAAGACTGGAAGGAATCATATGAGGTCATCTCCGAATGCTGGAGATTATGAATAGTTTATATTCTTTTTGACTTTCATATTTTTTTAATTCCTTAAAATAACCGTGAAATTATGTTAAATGAATTACAAGAGAAATACAAACAGAATACCCATGCTATATCTAACCTAACATATTTCATGTCTTCATAGGAATTAACTTGTTCCAAAAGTTAAGTAATAGAAGTATACTTCCTATGAATATTAGTATATAAAAGTAAAACAATTGTAATATTCAGTATTCATTATTTTACTTACAGAGTCTCCTGTCTTCGCTGAGACGAAGTGGCTACTAAAACCATTTTCCTGGCAAAACCTTAAGTGTTTTTCGGGTTTTACTGTTCGCATGTGCTCCAAATCAACTAGAAAGGGGAACAAAAACAGAGAACAAAATTCAACATTAGAGTCAATCAATATATTTTTTAACATATTTAGATTTGACCTATTTTCCAATACTGTACCACCGCTTAGATATTAGCTGTGTAATCTTGAGCAATTCTTTTTAGCCTCTTTATGCCTGTCTCTAAATCTAAAAACTGGGAATAACAAATACACCTATCATATAGAGTTCCTTGAGAATTAATCCATGCTTAGTGCACAATGGCCAGAACGTGATAAGCACTCAAAAATGAAAGCTATCGTTCTTGTTATCCGTATACTTCAGGCACACTGATGACACTCAAAACAGGTCTACTTAGTATAACGTGTTGACACACAGTGATTAATTGAAAAATGCACTTTCCCAAGCACGTTTGGTTTGAAACAGTTTAATTTAATAATTAGAACAGTTCTACAATCTCTATGAACTTTAATGTTACACAAATACATTAGTACTTTTCTGCTAAAAAAAAAATCACCATTTCATTGTACATTTATTTTATTTACAGCCATGGTTTCATTTCACAAAGATACAGCTCATTTGCTTTTCAAAATTAAAAGTATCCATTTTGAAAGTAGTAATTGGCCAGGATATACTTCCTTGAATAGTTGTAGGTGCTTTAAAGCAAAGCACAGTACTCATGTCCAACACTGGTTTTATCCAGCACAGACTAATTTTTTAGTGATCCTTTATTGAACAGTTTCTCTTTTTACAACACTACAGACCCTATAAGGGTGTTGACTCAATGCCGTCAAATTATAAGGCAAATATATTCACAGGATTTAAGGACAACTAGGCTCTTTGAGTCAATATAGGAAAAAAAAACTTAAACTGATTTCCTGAGGAAGGGACCCAACTGACTTGTAAAAACTTGTAAATTTGCAAATCTAGTAAGCCTACATAATAGTGCCAATTGATTACCAACTAAAAAATGCTCTCATACTACGTAAAAGGCTTTATTTAAAATTAGATTGAAGGTTTCTAGTTTGTAAGCTCAGGACATCCTTCTCTAGGAGATTTTTGATCTAGTGGGGGATTCCTGAGTCCCGTTTATATTGCTTAACTTGGATAATATGCAGCTTTTTTATTTTCTGGCCACAAGTTGCTGTTCCTTAAACATCACTGAGACCTTATTTACAAGAAGAGGCCAAAAAATGTCCAGATACCACAGGCATCAATTTGAGAAGACTAAAATACTAAGCTATTAGCACTGACATTTATACATCTAGTTTATCATAATATTGAAGTTAAAATACTTTCCTAATTCAACAAGAGTAGAACAAATCATGTCACTAGGAAAATTCCCCAATGAAATCCCTTTCCAATAAAAAAAAGAAAGTCTGTAATTCAACGAGTGGGTGCATTTGTCTTTTCTAATGAAATAGTCCATCATTGTTGTGTCTTTTCCTTCTTTTTTTTTCTTCTCTCCCTCTCCCCCACCCACACCCCACAACTCCTCACTACCACATAAGTTTATCTATATAGCAATGGGAGATTTACTATCCAAGCAAAAGTTTTTTCCTAGCAAAGGTAACTATGAGAGACTAATACTATCACTGATCAATTGAAAAAAATTATTCAATAAACATTTATTGAGTACTTGTTATGTACCAAGCACTGTGGTAAGCTGTGAGAAGCCAAAGATGAAAAAGTTCAATCCAGGTCCTAAAAAAGTCACCACCAGTACTATGAACATAAAAAGACGGTTAAGAATCATAAAAGTTATTTTAAGTAACTAAGATTCTGACAAATGAGACAGAAGATACAAAAAAGGCCCTCACAGAAGGCCTTGACTACAAAGGCTTCCTCTACTGTGTTAGAATTCAGTGGGCAGCATTTAAGAGGACTCAAGTTGCTAGAGGACTTCATTCTAAATAATTCAGAAATGTAAATTTTGAAGATGAAGGTACAGTGACATACTAGTGAATTCTTTCTCTTCTTCTATTCTTGAGAGTGTCCTTAAAATTACTGTCCAGTATTCATCTGATGGGCCTGAGGTAACAGTCTTCCTGCTGTGACTGAGTTTCCCTTAGTCCTTCAGTGAACCAAGTCGCTATGCTAGCTCTCGTATTGTATCTTGAAAACGGAATTAAAATCTCCTAATAGCAGTAATACACGATCACTTCCCAAATACTCAGAAAAACAATTATGGAAATGATACAAGAAATGCCACTAACTAGAGACAACTACTGTTAACATTTTGGTGTTTATCCTTCCAATTATCTAAGCAACTGAAGGACAAAGGCATTAACATTGTAACATGCAATTTCTTTCAGCTCAATCATACTACAGCTTGCTTAAACATGTGCCTAACAATTTCAGTGGATGAACACTTTATCAATCATTCATTCATTTGTTCAACAAATCTGAGTGCCTACTATGGCCAGGCAGCGTCCTAGGTGCTACAGGTATAACAATGAGCTTACATTTTAATGAAGAGAAAGAGACCAACAAGTAAAGTATATAGTATGGCAAATGCTGATACACCTAATGCGGAAAACAAGGGGGTACGTGAGAGGAAGTGCTATTTAAATAGGCAGGTCAAAGACCTTATGAAGACTAAGGAGCAAGGAAACCTGGGGAGGAGCCTTCCAAGCAGAGGAAGCTACAGTGAAAGGCCCTAAAGGAAGAATACATTTAGCAGATTCAGAGAAAAGCCAGGAGGCCAGGGTGGCTGAAAAGACTCAGAAAGAGAGGGAAACAGCAGGAAATGAGGCTTAAAAAGCCAGGAACCATATTACGCAGGGTGGGTAGGTCTCTGTAAGAAACGTGAGAAGAAACATGGGTGGTTGTGAGGAAAAAAAAGATGCAATCTGATCTACATTTTAAAAGGTTTTTTTGGACTGCTTTGTTGAGAATAAACTACAGTCAAACGTAAAGCAGAGAAGCCACTGAGGAGGTTATAGTAAAAATTTAGGAAAGAGAAGATGGTAGTTTGGACAAGAGTGAGAGCAACAGAGATGATAAAAAGTGGGGCTGAGTCTCAATATGATTTTTGGAATAAAAAGTGAGTAAGAAATGCTAATAGATTTGACATGGGATGTAAAAGATATGGAGAAGTCACTTGAAGATAGTTAACCTGAATATTAAATGAGACAGTGTTTTGTAGGTTTTGTTCCAGTCATATTCAGCTGTATGAATGGAGGTGCTTCGTAGATAAACATTTGCATTTAAGTAGAGCTGTGGTTTTCCCAACCATGTACAATTACTAAAAAGAAAGGCAGGTAACTGAAGATAATAAATGCAAGGGAGTGATTATGTTGATGGAGCATGGAATCTAAGCTGGGTAAGGAGGGGGTTCAGGAAAATGAAAAATTGCTAAGATCAACTGATGTTAAGGTCTTGTGTGGTTTAAAAATTATTGGAGTTGGGTTACCAAAGGAAGTGAGCTAGAAGGACAAGAGATAATAGACTGTGGTGGATGAAATTGATATTGACGTCATGGACAGGGTACAGAAACTTATACTGACTAGGTCTTCAGAATAACTATGGTAAGTGTAGATGGGGGAGTCAAGATTGTTGCAGATGAGAAATTCAAGAAACTGACAGACCAAAGTATTAGAAGGATAATCTGTATGGATACTGAGATTACCAAGAATCATGAAAGCAATAGTGATGGAGTGACTGTGACCCAACAGTCAAAATCTTCAAGAAACTCAAGGCAGTGATTCAAGGGTTGGTTGAAAACTCCAACAAATATAAGTAGCAGGAGGTATAATCATGCAGCTTGATATTCAAATCTAAGGATTTTTAGGAAAGATGAAGGAGAATGATCTGGAAAGAGCAATATGTAACAAGAAGGTCATCTACCTCACCTCCAGTACTAGTGATAAGGAGGGACCTCAACATCTGAAACAGCTTCAGGAGAAGGCAGTACTGTCCTTATGGGAGAGCCAAGTGACAGAAGTAGTGTAAAAACTTTTGTTCAAGGAAGATGTTGAGAATATAAGAATTTTACTGATGTCTTATTTGTAAATTCATGAAGGCCCAATGGAAAGATCTCAGAAGTTACAGAAGGACAAAACTGGGGTCTGAAAAGCAGATGACAGAGCCATATAGGATAAGAGTGCAGGAGATAAATCAACAACATCCATGGCAAAGGCTTTCCCAGGCAGCTGAAATAAATGAGTAAAAAGCATGAAGATGAAAAAAATTCTAAGACTGCATTAGACAGACAAGAAATCCAAATTTTATACTGTCAAAACCAACTGTGCAAAAAAAAAAAAAAAAATCACTTGGCTTACTCAGCTTGACCTGGACATTAAAATGGAAAGAAAGAAAAAAAGTTACCAAGCTACCAAGTCTGGGGGGTGGGGTATAGCTCAGTGGTAGAGTGTGTGCTTAGCATGCAGAGGTCCTAAGTTCAATCCCCTGCACCTCCATTAAAAAAACAAATAAATCTAATTACCCCCCAAAAAAAAGATTAAAAAAAAAAAGACAAAAACAAACAAATAAAAAAAAGATACTAAGTCTATCTGCCATGTTCTTAAAATCACATGGTACATGAAATAGAAGTCTAAGAGAATCCAATTAATTTTGGCTAACAAGAATAATTTTGATATAACTTGTAAAGTTGTTTGAAAGAGTAATATGTATAATTTTTAGTTTAATATATTTTAAAAATACAAATTACAGTATTTCATATTTTATAATTTAGGTTTACAGCAAGAAAGAGATACTAACAAAAGCACATTTCAGGGCTTCCTGGAATATTAACAATCCAGTAAGAAGTAAATTTTTCTCAGAAATATGACTAATAATTAAATTTTCCAGAATATTATGCCATCTTAAAGGCCTTTTATAATGTTTCACATAAACCTGTGAAAACATTATTCAATCTCAGTGTGCAAAGAGATGCAACTGAAAAAAAAAAAAAATGGAGCACTGAGGTTTGCCTTTCAAAATATAAAAAAAAAAGAGAGAGAATACCCAGTGCTGATGAGAGCTGGTACTACTGGCTTTCTGAAAAGCAATTCAGAAAATGTGTGTTGAGCTTTTCAAACATTTCTGCTTTATGACCACGTAACACAATTTGAGAGAGTTTATCTTGAGGAACACATTAGGGATGTATAATAAGAATTAAAAATTAAGATCTTCACCACAGAGTTATTGTTATATAAAAAATCATGGAAGCAATATAAATGTCCCCAAACAGAAATACAGTTAAATTATAATACAACCACATAATACAATACTCTCTGACCATTCAAAATCATGAACTCGAAGACTATTAAGTGAGATCTTGGCAATGATTTTTGAGATTTGACACCGAAAGCAAAGGAAACTAAATCAAAAATGAACAGTGGGACCACATCAAATTAAAAAGCTTTCAAAAGGAAACTATCGACAAAATGCAAAGGCGACCTACAGAACAGAAGAAAATATTTGCAAATCATATATCTGAAAAGGGATTAACATCAAAAAAACTCAAGAATTGTATGAAAATAATTGTATGAAACAAACAATCCAATTAAAAACATGGGCAAAGGAAATGAAGACTGTTTTTTTTGAAAGAAGACATAAATGGCCTACAGTTACATGCAAAGATGCTCACATCACTAATCATCAGGGAAACACAAATCAAAACCACAATGAGCTGTCATCTCACACCTGTTAGAATGACTATCATGAAAAAGACAAGAGATTCCAAATGTCAGTAAGGATGTGGGGAAAAGGGAACTCTTTTGCACTGCAGGTGGGAATGTTAATTGGTACAGTCACTATGGAAAACAGTATGAAGGTTCTTCAAAAACTTAAAAATAGAACTACCATGTGATCTAGCACTCTCACTTCTGGGTATATAACCAAAGGAAATAAAAACAGAATCTCAGTGAGATATCTGCACTCTCACATTTACTGCATCATTATTCATAATAGCCAAGACATAGAAACAACCTTGATGTCCATCAAAAAATATGGATACAAAAGATGTGATACATACATGTATATACAATGGAGTATTATTCAGCCATGAGAAAGAAGGAAATCCTTCCATTTGCAACAGCGTGCCTGAAACCTGAGGGCATTATGCTAAGTAGAAATAAGTCAGATAGAGAACGACAAGTGCTGTATGGTATCACTTACATACAGAATCTTAAAAAGCCAAATTCACAAAAACAGAGTAGAATGGTGATTATCAGGGGCTGAGGATTAGGGGAAGTGTGGAGATGTTAGTCACAGGGTATAAATTTCCAATTATAAGGCAAATATGTTCTGGGATTCTAATGTACACATTGTGATTATAGTTAACAATACTATACTACATATTTGAAAGTTGCTGAGAGTAAATCTTAAATGTTCTCACCACAAAAATGTTAATTATGTGAGGTGATGATGGTAGTAATCACTGTGCAATATATAAGTGTATCAAACACACTGTACACCTTAAACTTATACCATGTTATATGTCAGTTATGTATCAGTAAAGCTGGGAAAAAAGACTATCAAGTGAAATACACAACAGCACAGGATGTTAAATAGTACAAAATTGCATACAATAAAACTCCTTTGTAAGCATAATATGTATGTATAAATGTGCATAAATAAATGGCAAGAAAAATACACTTGTGTTTTTAAAATAAAATTTTTAAAAATTAAAATTGAGAAAAATAAAATTTTTAAATAACAGCTTTTGTTTTGAACTATCCTTTCAAGGATGTTTGTGTGGCAATCAACCTACATAGAGAAAAAGTGTCTCCCCCAGGGATAAGGTGTAAGTTTGTTTGTCTAGTATAATAAAATAGCATCTCCCTCCAGAGCAAAGTCCAGAGGCTTACCTGGAGCCCATTATAAAAGATTTAGGTTTCCTAAGCCCAGTACTCCTCAGCTGTGATGGAAACCACTGAATACAGATCACCTGTGTAGGTCCCCTCACACTGTCCTAGGAACCAACACAATCATGGAGCTCATCCTGCTTGCTATGCTAGGAGTAATAAATTCCTTTATCTCCGATTCCAGGAGCCTCATGCCTTCTGCCTGCATCCATGCGGTAGCAGGCTAACTTGTTAGCTTGTAAGTAGGGTAAAATCTAAGATCCTTCACTACTTTCAACAAAAAGAAGAGTAAAACAGATAAATAAAGAAAAGATGAGCCAACTAGATAGCTGTTCATCAACCTACACTACACTTCCCAGCTTGGAGTTCAGTTAGGTGTGGCTGTGAGGCTAACTTCTGATCAATGTAATGAAGAAATGATATGCATCACTGTTAGGCTTGACCCATAAAAGCCTTCCATGTGTGGTAGTCCTTACTCTCCTTTTTCATGGTAATCCATGAAGCCATCTGTCGAAAATGGCAGTTCCAGAAAATGGAAGGATTTGGGGTTCTTGAAGGGAGATGCACCAGCACTGATAAGCATTATCTGGTTTTGGTCTTTAAGTAAGAAATTTCTATTGTGCAAAGATATTGAAACTTTAGGGACTGTCTGCTTATGGCATCCAGCATTACCTTAACTAATATATATACCTTAATGTAAAATAACATAGATTTACATCACTCTTGTTAACAATAAACCTCTCCTTGAGTATATATTGGGTATTGAGTTATTAACTGATGATAACTTGAAGTTATAATTGGCAAGATAATAGAAATCTAAATGTTACAATTGTCTCTGAGATTCTGCATATGTAATATTCAATTATGTAGTCAAAAAGTACATTAAGCTTAATTATAAATTGAGAGTAGTCATTTGCATTTTTAGTAACTAGGGAAATATAAAAACAAATAAAACACAAACCATCGGAGAAATGTTCTTTCTTCTGCCATTAAATGGCTCAGTTAGGAAAACAGTATGGAGATTCCTCAGCTTACCATATGACCCAGGAATCCCACTCCTGGGCATATATCCAAAAGGAACCCTACTTCAGGAGGACACCTGCACCCCAATGTTCATAGCAGCACTATTTACAATAGCCAAGACATGGAAACAAGCCTAAATGTCCATCAGCAGGTGACTGGATAAAGAAGAAGTGGTATATTTATACAATGGAATACTACTCAGCCATAAAAACTGACAACATAACGCCATTTGCAGCAACATGGATGCTCCTGAAGAATGTCATTCTAAGTGAAGTAAGCCAGAAAGAGAAAGAAAAATACCATATGAGATTGCTCATATGTGGAATCTAAAAAACAAAGACAAAAACAAAAAAAGCATAAATACAAAACAGAAATAGACTCATAGACATAGAATACAGACTTGCAGTGGCCAAGGGGGCGGAGGGTGGGAAGGGATAGATGGGGTTTCAAAATTGTAGAATAGATAAACAAGATTATACTGTATAGCACAGGGAAATATACATAAGACCTTATGGTAGCTCACAGAGAAAAAAATGTGACAGTGAGTGTGTATATGTTCATGTATAGCTGAAAAATTGTGCTGAACACTGGAATTTGACACATTGTAAAATGATTATAAATCAATAAAAATGTTAAAAAAAAATGGCTCAGTTAATACACGGAAGTAGTATGGAAACAAAAATGCATTCTCCTTTGTCAATACACTTTGTGGGAAGATATGAGGAAAAGTGCCTGAACAATTACCAAGTCATGACTAATCTTTTTTCAGCCATAGCCCCACTCTTAGATTATCTTAAAGCAAATCAAAACATATTACATATCATCTCATCCATAAATATTTTAGTATGCTATATTCTTAAAATATCTTATTTTGGTTTTATTGAGGTACAGAGTTTTGATTTAGAAGCAACAAATGAGAATTCTGAATCTACAGCTGTCATTTTCATCCTTCACTTGGCCCTGCTGATTCCAATGGAACAATAACTCCCTACATTGATGTGATGGTTCAAAATTTATTTACTTTGATGACTTTCAGGATAAAGTGGCCTGTATATTAGGATACAGAAACAGATTCTGGTAAGTAACAGAAAATAAATGGTGTTTAATAAACAATACACAATTCTGATAAAAACCACATTATGTCAAATATCATCATAAAAAAACTATCATTTCAGCACATTTTTTCATATCCCAATAGATGGTCTTTGTTACTATTTCACTATCTAGAGTGGTAGATTATATACAAACACCAGTCTCATACAAGAAATAACTTTTCTGAACTTCTCAATTGTTTGCATTATAGTAAATGCAACAGAAACTACAGTTCTTCAGTAATTCACTGATTAATCTGGAAAGGAATTAGGACATGGTAGTAAAGAAGTCTCCAGAACCAAACTGCCTGGGTCTGATTCCTTGTTCTGCTACTATCTGTGGAATTGTGAGCAATTTCTCTTTGTCTCAGTTTTCCCATCTACAAAAGGGGGCAATAATAGTACTTTCCTCATAATGTTACTATAATAGGTAAAATAACTAAACACATAAAGCACACATAACAATGACTGGTACATAGTATGTGACTGGCACAATAAGTATTAGCTAGTGTAATTGTGATTTGTCTATTCATTCATTTATTCGTGAACTATTTACCCAGCATCTCCTACGTGCTAATGGCTGGGAAGGTTGAGAGGAACACATATGGAAAGATACTACACAATGAAATTCTAAGACCAAGAAAACAACAGTAGTCATATAGTATATAAGACAACGTACAACAGGAGTAATAGAGAAAGGAAATTTCTAAAACTGCATAGGGGGACAGGAAAGATCTCACAGAGAAGATGATGCTTCAGCTAATTCCTGAAGGATAAGGAAAAATTAGTCAGACAACCTTGGGGGCAGAGAAGATGTACATTCCTTGCCAAAGGAATGTATGAAAAGCATCTGAAAGAACCTGGCTTCCAAGAGCTGGTGAAATCAGCAAGGCTGGCACATTAGAGTCTTGTATGGGATGCTAAGAAGTTCACATGCACATCGGTAACATCTATACTGCTATGCATTTCACCTATCTTACTTCACACAGTCCAGCCCACCTGAGCAAAAATATAACCACAAAAAGGAAGTTCTTGTGGGTGACATATATAAGAAAACTTTCAACTTCTCCCTGCTGGATTCAAAGCATCTCCATTAACTACACAGTGACAACTTTTATTTCTAAATTCAGAGACTATTCAAAAGAAAATTACAAATGATTAAAAATGTTTCATTCCTACAGATTTCAGGACTATGACTTCTTTTTCTGTTCAGTTATCTTGTAAACTAGTAAGTTCCTTTACAAATTATAAACAATTGCCATTATCTATATCATAACTTTAAAAATAGAAGATGGCAAGTTTTATAGTCACACACATGCAGCTGATTATTCTTTCTCCCAAAAGTAATTAGTCATTACAACGCATGTTAATCAACCTAAAGATGATTCAGATTAACAGTGTAGTTACAAAAATCACAGGCTATCCAAAAAAAACTTCATGTACTTCTTTAAAAGAAGTGGAGGGTGGGAAGGGATACACTGGGATTTCAAAATTGTAGAATAGACTACACTGTATAGCACAGGGAAATATACACAAAATGTTATGATAACTCACAGAGAAAAAAATGTGACAATGAGTGTGTATATGTCCATGAATAACTGAAAAATTGTGCTGAACACTGGAATTTGACACAACATTGTAAAATGATTATAAATCAATAAAAAATGTTAAAAAAAGAAGTAAAACAATACCTTAAAATTCATTTATTAAACATACACACCTATTATGTGTCAAGTACTATGCTAAGCACAAGCAATAAATGAGAGAACAAAGCAGACACTGTTACTCTCACATTAATGAGGAAGAAAGACTGATAAACAAGTAAATACATAAACAAGTCAGTGTAACAATTATAATCAGAAATTGCAGGAGGGGAGAGGTGTTGCTGAGCAGATAAAGAGTAACAGAGTGACAGGAAGCAAGATAGCAATTATGACAATTTTATATGGTAGCTATGAAAGACCTCTTTGATCTGAGTCTGAAAGATGAGAATAAGCCAATCAAGCTAAGAGGAGGTTGGAGGAGAAAAATGTTTCAGTCACTGGAACAACCAGGACAAAATCTGGATGAGCAAAATGACTGAGTACAACTGAGGAAAGCAGAGACGCATAATGAGCAAGACTGGGGACGTGCAGTCTAACGTGAGGCTATTACCCAAATACAGAGATGCAAAAGCCAGTGGAGGGTTGTAAGCAATGGCACAATGTGGTCTTTGCATCTGAGAAAATTACTCTGGCTACTATGACGAGAAAGGAAACAGGCGGGCAAGACAGATGCAGAGAAACCACTTTAAGAGACTTCTGAAGCAACCTAAAGCCTGTTTCAAAATTTACAAAACTTTGTGGCCCCATAACAATCTTGACAAACAGGTAAAGCATTAATCTAATTTCACACACAGTGATTTAACCAAAGTCCCACTGCTAGCACCAGAATTAGAATCAAGCCATCTGGTGCCAGATTCAGTGTCTCACAAAGAAGGAACATCAGCTTTTGGAATGGTCATTTTAACGTCTTTTATTTAGAGTTTTAATTAAAAGAATAAAGACATACAAACTTCAAAAGCTCATTATTATAAAAAAGTGAACTATTATAAACCTGATTATTGCTTATTAGTACTTTAAGTATTCATACAATAAATCATAAAACCGAGCCCATCAGCATTATAAAATAAGATACTCTTTGCCTAGCACTTGATTATATAAAGTTCTTTACAAAGTACTTGCAGCTGTACATACAAATTGTGAAATTACATAATGTTTAAAAATGATCCATCATGATTAGCCCACACATGACAAGTAAAATACCCTTAATAATTTATTAAATTTGATTTACATGTGCTTAAAATTATGTATATATTTTGACTTCTAAAATACACACACTAATGCTAATAAGCCAAGTATATGACAACTTCTCTTTTTAAGTCTTACTTGTTTATAAGTCCTATTTGTTTACTGGCATTCAGGCATCCATATTCAGGATCTCCATTGTATCTACTTATATAGGATTGCTAATATAACAAACAGAATAGTTTTCAACGATAACAGCATCAAGAGTAGTAAGTAGTTTAAAAACTATAAATCAAATGTATAATAATCAGAGCTATTGATCAAACTAAATAATATAAACTTTGAAGTAAAATTTTTAAATTCTCAAAAACATTACAATAGTTTGTATTTTTTTTTATATTGGCCTAAAAGTTTACAATATTCTTATTTTCCTAAAACTTCATTTTTTAACATGCTGTAAGAACATGTTCTACAATGAATATGACTTTTTTATTCAAACCAGAATGCATTACTTCATGTTTTTTAAAAAAGGGAAAGTATTGCACGATGCTAAATAATTATATTATTGTCTAATCCCCGTCAATGGAAAGAAATCACTAAAAGTATAAACTTTTTATGCATCTTAGTCCATATACAATGGCAGAAATAGATATTCTCTGTGACATTATTGTAAAATACGTCTCTGCCTAACTTAAAGAAGCAAAATACAAATATAGTACTCGTACAGATTTTCACAGTAATTTTTAGGTTATCAAGGAAACATCTAGAGTGTTGATCTGGTTATACTCAATTCAAACAAACTACTTGTCACATTAACTACCTCCAGGAAGTTACTCCAAACACAAAATAAACTGTTTATGCCCCTACTCAGATAGATAACATGACAGATTGTTATTAGTTGAAGACAGATGAAATACATTAATTTGATTGTGAGCATATGTTTAATTTTACCCCGCCATGTACACGCTCTAATGCTGTCTTTCTATGATGACACAGTAAATCACACTGTATTAGAAGAATTGCTAATGCAGGAAAATAAAACATTACCAGAACTTGACTTTGACTTTATAGATTCTTAAACCAAACTTCTTAAAAAACATAACTGCCTGAAAATCATGAGGTTCCACAAACATAAAGAAAAAGGTGTCATCAAAGAAACTACTTTAATTTCTAATATAAATCTAAAAAACCTCAATGCAGTTTAACATTTTTCCTATATACTAGTTCATCTATTTGTGAAATGCCACGTCCTTCCTTTTCCCATTTTCTACTGTTTTTAGTGCGTATCTTACCAATGTGTATACCGTTTTCTACAATAAGAACATGTGCTACCTTTATTCCAACATTTGTTTCCCTCAGGTTAGGATTTTCCTTTTAAATACTTCATGATGCTTTAGAGACAATGAAATTAAGATTTTATGAAATAAAATACACTGAGAAAATAAGCTTATCATTTTTTAAGCTGCACTTATTTGGTTCTTTTGTCATATGCAGCTAAAAACAAAAACAAATAAAAAAGCACATAACAATAGCCACATGCAAAGTATTTGCCGAATAAATAAAAACATTTTTAGGCTCTTAAAAGAAATACAAAATATCAGCTGCGTCTAACATCATATATTTTTCTTCATTTTTACAGGGAATACTATACTGTACTGAAGATTAATGAACTAGAGTCTCACACCACGTTAAGAATGAGTATCACAAACATGTTGAGCAAAAGAAGAAAGACAAAAAGGAATACACATAAAAAATAGCATTCATATCATAAAATTACAAAATTAAACATTACTCAGTGAAGCACACACAGATGATGAAACCAAAATAGAAGACCAAGGAAAAAAGATCAGGACAGAGGATAGCAGTTAACTCTGAAGGTAGAGAGAGGATTGTTTAAGTCACTGGCTGGCCTCTGGGGTGCTTGGCAGTACTGTTTATTGACCCAAGAATAGCTATTCTTTAAATTATACATATATTTTATATACTCTTCTGTATGTATATCTCACTATATTAAAAATTACTAGGAAAATTACAGCAATATGAGTCTTCAAACTGAATTTTTCATATGATCATAAAGAAGGGTAACTGTTGCAAAAACATTTTTTCACAATTTTCCCCAAGGACCTCTAATAGTCCCTTAATTATCAAATCACACTCCTTTGACCTATGTATATATGTCATGAATCTTGTGGATTTTCTCTTGAATTATTTGTTACCTGACTCCACCAGATCATTTGTCTTTTTTTTTTTTAACATTTTTATTGATTTATAATCATTTTACAATGTTGTGTCAAATTCCAGTGTTCAGCACAATTTTTCAGTCATACATGGACATATACACATTCATTGTCACATTTCTTTCTCTGTGAGCTACCATAATGTTTTGTGTATATTTCCCTGTGCTATGCAGTATAATCTTGTTCATCTATTCTACAATTTTGAAATCCCAGTCTATCCCTTCCCACCCTCCGCCCCCCTGGCAACCACAAGTCTGTATTCTCTGTCTATGAGTCTATTTCTGTCCTGTATTTATGCTTTGTTTTTGTTTGTTTGTTTGTTTGTTTTTTAGATTCCACATATGAGCGATCTCATATGGTATTTTTCTTTCTCTTTCTGGCTTACTTCACTTAGAATGACATTCTTCAGGAGCATCCATGTTGCTGCAAATGGTGTTATGTTGTCAGTTTTTATGGCTGAGTAGTATTCCATTGTATAAATATACCACATCTTCTTTATCCAGTCACCTGTTGATGGACATTTAGGCTGTTTCCATGTTTTGGCTATTGTAAATAGTGCTGCTGTGAACACTGGGGTGCAGGTGTCCTCCTGAAGTAGGGTTCCTTCTGGATACAAGCCCAGGAGTGGGATTCCTGGGGCATACAGTAAGTCTGTTCCTAGTCTTTTGAGGAATCTCCACACTGTTTTCCATAGTGGCTGCACCAAACTGCATTCCCACAATTACTTTTTGCTTCTAGTAATTCTTCAACACTTTTATAGATTCTCTATATTGCTATAAGATTTGCCTAATCACTCTGAATTGTATTTCTTTTTTTGTATATATATATTTTATTGAAGTACAGTTTACAGTGTTGTGTCAACTGCATTTCTATTACATAGTCACATACATATCTACAAACAGACCTATAAGCATTCTTAGGGGATAACGATGAATACTGTTAACTCTGTGGAGTCACAGAACAACATCAATAGCAGCCAACAGCAAGAGGGCAGGAAGGGGAGCATGTAAAAATTCATATTATTTCCACTTATTTAGTACCATTCACTGGATTCCCTAAATTCCCTCTGGTGATGGATAATGGATAATTACTTCTTTAACTTCAGGATAAAATGTTAATTATAGGTCTAAATGAAGACATAACACCATGGAGTAAGTAAATCTTTCTATATTTGTGTCTGTCTACAACTTTTATTGCTTACTGACTTTTTTATTAAATTCATGTTTCAGGCAGTCTCCATAGGAACTCTTCCCAGAGATTTCATACTGACACAGGACTACACAGGTTTATCTGCAAAGTTGTACATGATAGATAGTATAATAAGGTCCAAGTTCAATTATGCCTTTCATACATAGAATTGTATGGGAAAAAAAAGAGGTGTTTTTGTCTTCCTTAGACACTAGTATATCCTGAGATCTTGCAAGGAACAGAAACCATAGTAAGAATTGCTTCAATTAGCAATTGTATTATTGTTATTTAATTATTTTTTTATATTTCCCTCTATTTTCCAATTGCCGTCAATGGGAAACCATATATTAGATCCATTGGGAGATGGCAAATAATAAAACATAATTTAAAATAACAACAAAAAGCAAATAATAAAGACAAAACTGCCTAACAGCAATAGAATTCAGAGTAGCAAGAATAGCTAACATTTATTTAGCACCACAGCATTTTATAGGCACTTCACACATATTAAATCTTTTAACCCTCACAACAACCATCATTGACAGATGAGAAAACTAAAGCATAGACAGGATAGGTGACTTACGTAAGGACCACATCTAGCGAGGGCTGGAGCCAGAACTCAAGCCCCAGGCAGTCCAGCTCTGGAGTCTGCATCTTAGCTCTCACACAGCTGTCTCCTCATTATGCAGTTTTTTGGGACTGTCTTTTTTTCACACAACATTGTTTCATTCATGTCTTCCCAAGTGGAATAGTTTATTCACTTTCATTGCCATATAACATACCTTTATATGAACAGACCACATTTTATACATCTTTCTCCAATTGACACACTTGAATTGTTTCCAGTTGTTAGCTATTACCCTCAATGAAGCACCATGACGTCCTTAGTACACGCCCTGTCACCTGATACATATGAGTAGCAGTCTAAGACATTCAGCAGAGGAAAACTGTTGAATCATAGGGTCTATGAACGTTCAATTTTACAGAATAGTGTCAAATTATTTTCAAATTGGTTGTACCAATTTATAATCCATCCAGCAGTGAAGATGAATTATTGTAGATTCACACTGTGTCTTATCACTTCTTAGGTTTCTTGATTTGTATCTCACTACTTGTCTGTGGTCTTATTTTCCATTTCCTTTACCCGTGATGAGACTGCACTTATTCTCATACATCTCTGGGCTATCTGTTCCTCTTTTGTGAAATTCCTATTCATGTTTTATGTCCTTTTTTCTACTGAGTTGTCTTTCTTGTAGATTTGTGAAAGTATACTAATCTTTTGTCAGTTATTTGTGTTACACATACCTTCTCCCAGTTTGTGGTTTATCTCTTTGAATTATTTAATACATCACTTGATAGAAACAAAAGTGTTTATCTTAAGTGGTTGATATATTCAACATTGAAATTTAGCCATTACTTCTTGTTTAAGAAATCCTTCCACATCCCAAGGTAGGAAAGTCATTTTTCATTTTTTTCTTCTAAAAAAGTTGTACCATTAACATTTCAGCCTTTAATCCATTTGGAACTAATTTCTGTCTGTGGCAGTAATACAGGCACTATTTTCTTCTTCTCTGTAAATATAAGCAACTATTCCAGGGCTACTTAATAAACATTCTCTTCTTTCTTGAAGATCTTCAACAGGACTTTCACTATAGCATCAAAGTTCCCTTATGTGAGGCTTTGTTTCCAGCATCTCTGTTCTGTTTCCTTGAGTAAATCCCACATTGTCTTTATTACAAGCTATTTATATAGAGATCTGATCACTGGCCTGGCAAATGCTCCTCACATGGTACATTAAGAACATACTGAATATCCTTCGCCCTTTATCCATCCACATACGTATTAGACTCAGTCTGCTTAAATACCACACACAAATAGCACTGGGCTTTGATTGAAATTATGCTGAATTGATAAATCAATTTAAGATGAACAGCCATCTTTATAATACTGAGTCGCTGTATCCCTGAACATGGGAGTTGTCTTCTTTTATTTGGGTCTTATATTAAAATTATATAATTTTCTCACACAGGGATTTTCAATGTAGCTATTCATATTGTCTGAGAATCTGGTAGTAGTTTTATTTCTTCCTTTTTAATATGTATGTTTTATATATCTTTTTTCTTACTTTTTTATAATAGCTAGGACTTCAAGAATGATGTTGAATACAGGAGTGCTGAGAGTGAACATCCTTGCCTTGTATCTGATCTTAGGAGGAAAGAATTCACTAATTCACTATCAGGTATGATGCTAACTGTAGGTTTTTCATAGATGCCATTTATCAGGTTGAAGAAGTTACTTCTTATTCCTAGTTTGCTCAGAGGATTTTTTTTTAATACCATGAACGAATGTTAAACTTCATCAAATGTTTTCATGTATTTATTGAGACCATCACATGGTTTTTCTCCTTCAGCCTACTGATACAGTAAATTATATTAATTGATTTTGAAAACTGAACCAGCCTTGTATTTCTAGGATAAACCCCAGTTGATCATGATGTAGTATCCTTTTCATATATTACTAAATTCAAGTTGTTAATATTTCATAAAGGATTTTCTGTGTCTACGTTCATGAGGGATGTTAGTCTGTAGTTTTCTTTCCTTCCACTGTCTTTTTCTGGGTTAAGTATCAGACGAATGCTGCTGTTATAAAATGAGTTGAGAAGTGTTCCTTCCTCTTTCATGTTCTGGGAGGATATATACACAATTGATGTTATTCCTTCCATGTATGTTTGGTAGAATTCACCAGGAAAATCATCTGGGTCTGTAGTTGTCTTTGTGGGAACATTTAAAATGATAGATTCAGTTTTTTCCCCCATAAGTACAGCAGTATTCAGGTTATCTATTTCTTCTTGAGTAAACTCTGGTAGTTTTCATCTTTAAAAGAATTTGTTCACTTAATCAGTTTAAATTTATGGAAGTAAAACTTTTCATTATATTCCCTATTCTCCTTTCAATGCCCACAGGATTTGTGGTAAATTCCCCTCTTTTATTCCTGATACCGTAATTTGTATCTTCTTTTTTCAAAGCCAGTTTGGCTAGAAGTTTATCAATTTTATTTATCTTTTCAAAGTAGCTTTTGATTTACTGATTTCTCTACTGCTTTTTCTTTCTACTTTTAACTTTACTTTTCTCTTTGTTCTGCTTGCTTTAGGTTTAATTGCCCTTCATCTTCTGTTTTCTCAAGGTGAAAGCTCATTTAGGTCACTGATTTTGAGAAATTTTTTTGTTTTAAACATAAGCATTTAATAATGCTAAACATTTCTCTCTAAACACTATTTAGCTGTTTCTCACAAATTTTGATATGTAGCATTTTCATTTTTGTTCAATTCAAAATATTTAATTTTTGTGACTTCCTCATTGATCCACAGGTTATTTAGAAATGAGCTGTTTAATTTCCAACTAATTGGGGATATTACAAATATCTTTATGTTATTGATTTCTAGTTTAATTCCATTATCATCAGAGAACATATTCAATTCTTTTCACTTTGTTAAGGCTTTTTTTTTTATAGGCCAGAATATGGTCTCTCTTGTTCCATGTGCACCTGAAAGCAACGAATATTCTGCCGTCGTCAGATTAAATGTACTGTAAATGTCGATCAGGTCCAGTTGGTTGATGTCTCTATATCCTTATTAATTAGTTTCTACATGTCCTATAAGTATTAGTCTCAACTGCAATGGTAAATTTGTCTATTTCTCTTCTCTGTTCTATTGGTTTCTTCTCTGAGCAGTTTGAAGTTCTGCTGGTGGGTTTATATACATTTAGGATTGTGATGCCTTTTTTGTGAATTGACCCTTTGATCATTATTTAATGTCTTTCTTTATCCCTGATAAATTCCTGGTATCTGGTATAACACAGGTACTTCAACTTTCTTTTGATCAGAATTTGCAGAATGTATCTTTTTCCATCCTTTTACTTTTAACCTACCTGTATCTTCATATTTAAAGTGGGTTTCTAAAGAAGCTGTGGTATATATATACAATGAAATGCTACTCAGCCATTAAAAAGGATGAAGTAATGCCATTTACAGTAACATGGACAGACCTAGAGATTATTATACTAAGTGAAAGTGCAGTAAGTCAGACAGAGGAAGATTTGATATCACATATCAAATCTGAAAAAATGGCACAAATGAACTTACTTACAAAACAGAAACAGACTCATAGACATAGAAAACAAACTTACGATTACCAAAGGGGAAAGGGCAGGGGAGGCATAAATTGGGAATGTGGGATTAGCAGATAGAAGCTGCTATATACAGAATAAATAACAAGGTCCTAATATGAAAAATAATTTATATATATGAACTGAATCGCTATGCTGTACGCCAGAAAGTAACACATTGTAAATCAACTATATTTCAATTAAAAATAATAAAAATTTAGAAATTAAAAAAATAAAGTGGGTTTCTTATAGGCAGCATAGAGTTGAGTCTTGCTTTTCTATCCATTCTATCTCTGCATTTTAATTGGTGTATTTAAACCAGGTGTTGGCAAAACGTTCTCTGTAAAGGGCCAGAGAGTAAATATTTCAGGCTTTGCAGGTCATATGTTCTTCACAGCAGCTACTCAACTCTGCCGCTGTAGTGAAAAAGCAGTTACAGACAAGATGCAAACAGATGAGTGTGGCTCTGTTCCAATAAAACTATTTATGGACACTAAAATTTGATTTTCATATAATTTTCAGGTGTCAGGAAATATTATCCTTCTTTTGATTTTCTTCTAACCATTTAAAAATGTAAAAACCATTCTTAGGCAGTTGGCCACACAAAAAAAGCAGCATGCTGTAGTCTGCTGACCCTTGCTCTACAGCACTGCTCAAATGGTTCTTCTGTTTAAAATCCCTTAGCAGCTTTCTATAGCTCTTAGGAGAAAATCCAAACTCCTTAAAATATTGTCTCTGTTTCTCAACTCCTTCTGCCTTGTACCTTATGCTCCAGCTGCAACAAATATAAATTTCTCTTATATTTTAGACTATTTCCTAGCTTCTGAGGCATTATTCATTTTTTTTACTTCTTTCTGAACTGTTATTTCTTGTCCTTCTCTGTATGGCACATTTCTGCATATTAAGATTCTGTTTAAGTATTTACTTCTACTGTAAAGTCCTCCTGTATATCAAGTACATTACTCTAGGACAACACTATCATA